>NC_068378.1:5027814-5700479 GCF_023724105.1 Carassius gibelio
GGATGATTATTTGAAATGATCTTCATGAGGGTGATGCTTTCAGTCTTTGGTCTTTTCAAGCTCTTGATTACTGTACTTAAGTATTATTTTGGGGTATTCGTTCTCTGTTCAAGTACAATTTAAACTGACCACTTATACTTTTACTTGCTCGCAGTAAAAAACATTACTTTTTACTTCTTACATTATTTCAACTTTAATTTTTGCATTTTAATTTTAGCTTATCTTGTATTTTTCATTTTTATCTTCTATCTTATCACATTAAATAGGGTAAACGGAAACTCAAACATGCATGCATGACATTCGATAACCAGTGACACATCAGGGAAATTTATGGCTTAAAAAGTTCACCATTATTTATATCTGTTTTGATATAGTCATTAGCTGTCTATGAAGTGTATTGTCTGAATGCACAAGACTGAGTACAAATAAAATGAGTGATGAGAGTTTAAATACAATTCATATTTTGGTGGCCATGATTTTATTTTATTTTTTATTATTAATTGTTGCAAATAATCAGTAAATGTGAATACTGTATAAATTAACTGTAAATCATGTTTAATGATGTTCTTACATGGGAGTGAATAAGTAGTATTTGGAATTGTTTAATTTAATTACATGATGTGCTCATTAATTATCTAATTAATTGCAAATAACTACATACAAACATATACTGAGATAAACACACCAAATGAGATAAATCAACAATTAAAAGATTATTTATTGTTGCAGATGGGGCGTTAAATAGACAAAATGGCTTTAAAAGTCAATATTGTATAATATATATCGTACCATCAATGATCTTGTACATCTGGCTCATTTAAGAAAAACTCCACCCAAAATTAAAATTACTTAATCATTTCCTCACCCTCATGCCATCCCAGATGAATATTATTTTTCTTTTTCAGATGAACAGAAAGAAACATTTTTAGTGCATATAATGCACAAGTATGTCCCCACTTCAAAAACCACACAAAGGGAACCCAAGTTCAAAATATTAGTATTTTTCTTTCAGGTGAAAACTCTGAGAGCAGAAGTTGAGCAGAAGAGTCTGATCACAGTGAACCCAACACTGTCCAAAAAGACTATGTGCTGAAGTGTATGGTTAACCCTAATGAGCAGTTTCCTTATGTTTTATATGATTTGTAATTTTTAATAACATAATAAATAATTTGGGTCATGAACTGCAAATGATATGCTAAATCTTGTGCCCTAAGACCCTCATGAGTTATGCAACAAATAAAGCATTTACATAAGAATGACTTCAGTCAGATATTGAACAGAAGGTCAATCAATCATCATTTTGGCTGTAAGCAGGCATGCAGAGACGCCTTCGATATGATAGTGACAGAAGGCAAGCTCCATAGGTGCTGGCATTCTCAGCTCTCTACTGAAAACTCATAATAGCCACACTTTGCAGCATTAATACACAACTCTTAACCCACTCTCAGTTGTTTGAGTCAAGAACCAGTCTTGAGTAAATTTGACAGCTAATCGCAACAAAACAATACAAATGTTGCTTTTGCTTATTTTATATTAATTTATAGGCTATACAAAGTTAATAATATATATATTTTTAAATTACTAAATAAAACTGATTAATAACTTGAAGCATTGTTTTAAGTTATCAGTCATTCAGTACAAGTTAATAATAAAAAAGACAAGAAATTAATCAAATAATCAAATAAACCTACCAGTAATACAAGAAGGCCTACAAGCAATATAAATGTCTAACAGCTGAGGTAATGTTCAGGAATGTGAAAGAATGCAGTCACATGTAAAATAAAACCACTTAAATGTATCATTGTCACCGTTTTTTTATGAAGATAATATGCTACTGCATAATATTTTACTAAATATAGCTGATAAGTGTATCCATCAGTGCAGTGAGTTGCATTCAAGTTGTTTTTGATCGACGTATTAGGAGAGGAGCAAGCAGTTATCCTGGCCTCCCTCTCCTTTTGACATTACTGGTACCCAGATTGGTTTCCCCCAGCATTTTCAGTCACTGTAACTTTACTTCTAACTTCAACTGTTCTTGCAGCAGCCTCAACCCTGATTGGTTCTTTTAACTAGTGGACCTGTGATGTTTTTTTGGTCCTTCTCCTTTTTGTAACTGACTGAGTTGAAATAATTAATAACGATCAGACTAAACCATTTTTATGGAGGGGACAGAGGAGATATTTGGAAAGGATTTTAAATAAAATGCCATGTTTTTTTAGGTTTTCATTAAACACTCAGGCCTTTGCAACATATATACTAACATTATTCATATAAGAGCAGAGTAATATATAGCAGAACTGCTGGATTTAGTGGGCCCCTTGGGCAGTGGGGGCCCCTAAAATAGCGACAGCCCTGTAGATAAGCAATAATGTGTTACTAAAGCTTAGTAAGTTAGGCAATGTGAAGGAAAGAGAAAGAAGATTAAAAAATTATGTCAAGTACGTTGGGAATAGATGTAAGTTTGGGTGTCATCAGCATGCCAATGAATTATGTGACCTAATGGAAGTGATGAAAGTAAAGGACCCAGCACAGAGCCCTGAGGAACACCATGAGAGAAAGGGGAAGTAGTGGAGGATAGACGGACAGGTAGTTCTAAAAATGGAAAGAGCAGAAAGATGCAAGATGAGAATACTATGAGAGATGGTCTTGAAAGCAGAGCAGAAGTCTTAAGAGACTTGGGATACTAATGGAACCAGAGTCAGTGGTCGTGAGGAGATCATTGAGAACTCCAGAAGTGGGGTTTCAGTGCTGTGAAGGGAGAGGAAGCCCAGTAAGAAACATTTAAAGTGGTGAGAATTTTTTTTCCTTTTTTTTTTTTTTTCTTTTTTTTTTTGTACTGCCACCACATTCTCTAGCAGCTTAGATAGAATAGGTAAAATAGAATGCCAGAGGGGTCAAGGCCAGGCTTTTTTAAGACTGTGGTGACAGTTGCAGTTTTGAATTCTAATGGAGCACACCAGTTTATAAAATACATGGAAAAACTGTTACAATTTACATTTATCTCAAGATAAATTTTAGATAATAGCCCATAGAACATCAATGATAGCCCAACACAACACATAGCAATACTGCAATATGCAGTAAATTATTATATGTTTTGTGTTCTACACAAAAAAAAAAAAAAATGTTAGCCCTGAATGCACTGTGTGTAGCTTTGGATAAAAGCGTCTACTAAATGCATAAATATTTATTTATTAATTTTATTAAATTTATTTATAAAAGTTTATTAATTAGTGACTATAATATAAAACAACTGCTGTTTAAGCTCTTACATACAATTACTGTACATACAATACACTAAAGCGATGTATTTCCTTACAGCAGAAGAAAGTTCATTTAATTTTTGGACTTTTGGTTTCTGTCAGATATATCCCTAAATATAGAGTTGTCCAGCTACTTGGTTTAGAAATTGCTTTTCAGCCCTTTTTTTTTTTTTGAAGTCTCCATTCCATAAATGGAAACACAAATGAAAACTGCATGAGCGTCAGTCATAATGTGGCTGTTCAATCTCATGTTTCAGAATATAAATAGTATATTGACCGACTTTTCCTGCTATTTCAGACTTCAGGTCTTCTTCCTTCAGTAAAAGATCTTTCATTCTATTTTTGGGATATCCAGATTTAGCTCTTGGTGGAGGGGAGTTATGGGCTGGGGGAGGGGTGAACAGCACTCGGCGCGAAAGCGCAGAGAAGTGGGGGATCATGGGATGGGTGGGACCATTGAATGCCTTGCTGCACATAATGAAAGCTGCAAGGATCACCCAGACATTCAGAGGTTTGTCTTTTTGGAGTGAGGGTTTTCTCACGAAACATTTCATTGTAAGACAGGATGAAGGAAAATATCATGTTCTAATAAGAACAGTATATACAGTAAGCATTGTTGTCTTTTTTATCTAAAGACTTAAAATAAATTTACTTGGGGAGCAAAATTATGTAAAATAATATGTTTCAGGAGAATGTGTCATGAAGTTAGCATAAACCTCACTAACGTTAGTTGGTTAGTTTCTTCACACAAAATTTACATAAATAGCAAAATATTTTACCTTAAGACATGACTTAATTTTACATCTCTAATAAATGCATCTTGTTTTAAGTGTTTATTATATTAAAAAAAAAACATTTTACAAATTATTTTGCAGTGTAATCACTCAGACTTTCTGGAACCGTTAATGCTTTTGACAAACACTAAGCTAGTCCATGCCAAACAAACAAGCTGACTTACCCTAGCAACCACTGGGTTTGTACCATGATAACTGTGTTTATTTTTAGAAACAGCTTGTGATGTGTGTGCAATAAGAGGTTAAAAGTGTGATATCATGCATCAAACATGAAAAAGAACAGAAATACATGATTCACTCATTTCTTGGTAGTCGGTGCTTTCTGTGTGAAAACATATTGATAAGATTTCCTGAAGTATTCATACTACATATGTGTATAAACTTTGCATATGTGGCAATAGACTTGGGTAAGGAGCCAATAAAAATGCATGACTTATAGCACTTGGACAGAATATAGCTAGAGTTTGGTTTAGTACCAAAGAAATAGCTGTAAAATTCTTGATGTTCTGTATGAGATTCTTTCTTCTGTGGGACACAAAAAGAGATGTTTTGAAATGTGTTCATAATGTCCATTTCCATACACATACAGTGGTATGCAAAAGTTTGGAAACGCCTTACAGAATCTGTGAAAATGTGAATAATTTTAACAAAATAAGAGAGATCATACAAAATGCATGTTATTTTTTATTTAGTACTGTCCTGATTAAGATATTGTACATAAAAGATGTTTATATTTAGTCCACAAGACAAAAAAAATAGCTGAAATTATTAAGATACAGTAACCTCAATCAAAAGTTTGGGAACCCTTGGTTCTTAATGCTGTGTGTGGTTACTTGGATGATCCATGATGGTTTTGTGATGGTTGTCCATGAGTCCCTTGTTTTTTCTGAACAGTTAAACTGAGAACTGTTCTTCAGGATAAGCCTCCAGGTCCAATTCCAGGCTGCAGCAAAGTCTGAATGTGCAGAAGAATCATCTGTTTCCTGTGATCTTGTCCTGCTGGTCCTCTGAGACAAGGTCTTTACAGGGGATCTGTATCTGGGGCTCTAGTTGTCCTGGTCTCCGCTGTCTTTCAGGGCAGTAGAGGTCCTTTCTAGGTGCTGATCCACCATCTGGTCTGGATACGTACTGGATCCGGGTGACTGCAGTGACCCTCTGATCTGGACACAGACTGGATCTGGTGGCTACGGTGACCTCGGAACAAGAGAGAAACAGACTAATATTAGCGTAGATGCCATTCTTCTAATGATGTAGCAAATACACTGGGTGTTATGGGAAGTGTTCCCGGTTCCGGTTTACCTAATTAATGCAGCCTAAAAATCCTTTAACGGTATTTGGATATTAGAAGCACATTAGTGTGTTACAGGTGTGTAAACTAGGTTAAAGAGATGGGTCTTTAATCTAGATTTAAACTGCAAGAGTGTGTCTGCCTCCTGAACAATGTTAGGTAGGTTATTCCAGAGTTTAGGCGACAAATAGGAAAAGGATCTGCCGCCCGCAGTTGATTTTGATATTCTAGGTATTATCAAATTGCCTGAGTTTTGAGAACGTAGCGGATGTGGAAGATTATAATGTATAACATCAGTTCATAATGATTGTGCTTTATATTACTGTGCTTTATATAAGTCTTCTGAAGCCATATAGCCTTGTGTTGCGAACTGACAGAAATTTGTGCGTCCATATTATAATTGTCACATCAAAAGGCTTTGTGTCATTTTTGACGAGTATATGCAGAAGCAAATATTTGGTGAATGGGAAGATTTTCTGCAAATAACAGCTCAGTTTCAAGCCTTCTTAACAGTGCATTTATGTTCTCTTTGAAGCTTTTTATCCTCTGGTCATTGTATCTTTCGTACCCTGGAAAAGAGCAGCATGAACAATCTGTAAAACATCCTTGACATGAACATGAGTAAAGGGCAGCTTAATCATTTCAAATTTTAAGTGGGCTAAAAATTAGAACCTGGCGAGGTCAAGATGTCATGGGTGTTCTGGCATACTGTATATCCTGAACTCTGAAAGCCACCATCTTGAAGTCAATTAATATTTTAAACGGAGCACCTTTACGAAGTCTCAAATTTTAACCATCTCAGATAGCGTACAGTAGATTATCAAAAAAAAAAAAAAAAAAAAAAAAAACTTTCAAAGAATATAACTGTATAGTGTTTAGTTGTGCACTAACATGGAGAGGCATTCTAGGAGCAGCTGCAAAGACCAAAGAATGAAAGTTTAATTGAGACGCTGTGGATCACAGAGCTGTAGTTAAAGCTGGATCATCAGCACAGGATAGTAAAATGTAATTTGCAAAATAAGAGTAGTGATGATACTAGATTAGGCATCAATAGGATAAATTTTAACATTTTAGGTAATTTTTGGCTCTAGGCTACATGAGAGCCATTTTACCATTGTTATAAGAAAAAATGTTATTATTATTATTATTATATATATTTTTTTGGTTGTGTATAAGAACCAATGTAAAGGTGGTTATGGATGTACAGTAAGAGATGTTGAAATTGGTGGTTTACGGGGACTCCCCATAAGCATAATGGTTTTTATACTGTACAAACTGTATTTTCTATGTACCCTTTTTCTATATACCCTACACCTAAACAAACCCCTCACAGAAAACTTTGTGCATTTTATATTTTCAATAAACACAATTTAGTATGTTTTTAAAGTCTTTTGAATTATGGGGACACAGGAAGTGTCCTCATAAACCATGTTTACATTGTAGTACCCATGCCATTATACACATTTGTGTCCTCATAAACCACCCAAGTCTGTATGTAATCTCCAAGTAAAAAGAGGTGCTATATAATTATTTTTTTCATGATCTGAATTAGGGCTGCACGTTTTCAAGTTTTTCATTAACGGTTAACCGAGGCCCTTAGCGGTTAATACTCTGTTAACCATAGTGTGCGCCAGGGTTTCCATTGTCCGGTAATGCCGGACATTGGCCGAAAAAAAATGAAATGTCTGACAAAATTAAATCTCCGGTCAAATTGTCAGATTAAAATTGGCTAATAATCCCGCCCCTAACACGATCTTAATTTGAGAATAAAACATATAAACATATTTTCCTATTATATTTTGCCTGGAAACGCTTCCAACACGCGCGTGTCGCGTGAAAAATAGGGGTCGGTTCTATTTCTAGCATGCACGTGTTTGAGACGCGCGTCTCACACAGGCAGTCTGCAAGCTCTAACCTGTTAACATGGGAGCCGAATTAAAAAAAGATACGCCACGCAGCTGAGACGCTTGCGCCACGCATCCAGTGTTTCGCCGGCCTAATGATGCCCGGGTGTTGGCTGTTGAGATGGTACAACAACGAGGTTTTACTTAAAGTATATCTAAGCACTGCATTGCAATACTTGCATTTTAAAGTGCTCCCACGCTGTACTTTTCTTTGCCCGCTTCATATTAGAAAACTGGTCATGACTTTTTCTTGTGGACATTACAAATGTCTGGGAGCGCTCTGACATTCCCTGAAAAATGTATTACAACTAAATTCAATGCACGCCATTGACGCCACTTAACCAGGCAAAATATTTCACTCGGTTAAGCAATTTTTAGCGGTTAATCGGTTAATCAGTTAACCATGGACACCCCTAATCTGAATCCAAGTGATTAAGGATTTTGAACGTCTGACGGTAAACGGTGTACTACTGTTACCTTAACCCTACCTGGTATAAATGTTTGAAAATGATTAACAGTTAAAAACATCTGTTAGAAATTTAGAAAAGTAATCACTTAAAGTTACTGAAATAGTTACACTACTTATACATTTTTAATAAGGTAATGTGTGATCTGTAACCTATTGCATTCCCAAAGTAACCTTTCCAACAATGGTTGCTTGTTGACAAAACAAAATCTTCTGGATATAAATCTGGCATTAGCAGGCTATTCATTGCCTTGATGTTTCATAACAGTGTCATTTCTCTGAAGTTATTTTAGCCAAAATGCTTTAAATGTAATTTGTGTAATTTAAGAAGTGAATGGGCTCAGGGACCCAAACCACATTTCCCTCATTAATAGCCAGGCTCCTCAGCTCAAGTTTTCTACAGCTTGTGTGTTTTGAATGGACATTGTTAAAGGAAAAGTTCACCCACACAAAAGCTCTTGTCATACTTTACTCATCCTCATATCTTTGAAAACCCATATGCTGTTATTTTTTCATGGAAGACGACGGCAGAATTTTCACAACTCTTTCCCATACAACAAGCAATTTTTGAACCTGAACTCAAGTTGCAAATGACATTTGCAGAGGTTCCATTTTAGAGAAGTTTAGTGAATACGAGTTTCTGGTGTTCCCATTTCCTGTTGTATGGCTTCAGAACTTGGACTACTCAATATTAAACTTTTTTATGGTTCATTATGGTTCAAAAAATAATTAAATAATATCAAAATTAAATGGTTTTATCCAAGCAGTAATGTTACTTAAAATATGACTGGGTCAACTTTTTCACATTAAGTTGCACAAACTGAACTTTTAGGGTCAGACCAGGCAGAAACTATGAAACTATGTTAGGTAGCAACAATACATTTTCAATTTCAGCAGTGTTGAGAGTGAAGGTCAGGCAATTCTTGTTCATTTAAAACATGCTTTATTAAGGAATAGCCTCTTATGTTCATGGCTGAAGAAACTTTGGGTGTCTAGTGCAATGATCATTATGGATTCATATTCATAATGGATTCAACCTCGGCGTTGACTGTCTACTGAGAAACTGTTTGCAGTGACCGTTAAGAGAGGGAGAGATGTTATCCAGATAATCCATTTATCAGAAATGCAAGTCCTGATAGCACGTCGCTCAGTCAGTGTAATGGAATTATACTGCTGTATCTGATGAGAGCTTTATTAAGGAGGCAGATCTGATGTAATAATCTGCCTTTGCTGTGCTTTTGTGGGCTACTGGAAATCAAATGTTTTGCAAAAGCTTGGTCATGCCAGAGCTGTTAGTGAGGTCTACATACGAATCAATTTAATTAAATTTCTGCAGAAGTTTCTTTCCCTTGACATTACAGTAGTTGAGCTGTAGAGACAAGAAGCAATGGTTAAGTCCTGCTGTAGTGTCCATTGCAGTAACTTTAAGAATATGACAGTGCCTGTGTTGCTATATATGCTGGGACACATAGAGAGCATGTGGTTTGTGAATTCAAGCTTGCATAGCTAGAAGTGTCTGCATTCATGTAGTTCCAGTCTTAGCAGATAAAACAAACCACGCAAACTTTCTTCAGCATCCTTATTGGCTATTTCCATTTGCAGTTTCCATTTAACTACTGTTGTTTTTTCCTTAACACTTACATTTTATAATGTTTTCCACTTTGAGCAATCGCTCTGGTCTTCTGCCAGTCAGTCTCTCTGTGACTGAGGCACTGAGTTTCCCTCCAGCTTAATTTAATTTGTTCAAGACGAGCACTGCAGCTATGGCTTGGCCTCACGAGTCTGAGCAAGAGGACAGTCACTGACCCAGCCAGGGCGTCCTTCAGGGTCACATGATGTTTTCAGATAGAAATTACAGGGGGAGCTGTTTTGTTTTGCTTTTGTTGCAAGAGACAGCTGTTCACATACAAGTTTCATTAGTTAAACCGGGTTATTACAGAGCTTTATGATATATTTAATTCATGTTAGCCAATGACAGCCAGAACTGTTACTTAAATTAAATAAAAATGATTGCAACAGTTCATATGCTCTCCATTAAACTGGGTCACCTCAGGAACATAAAATTTGTCTCAACATCATTAACCCTGTGAAGTTTACTGTATCTGCTTGTGCTTATATAACCTTGCTGTGGATATGCATTCTATATCTGTGGTCCTCAGTTGTGCATATGCCCTAATCAGCCAGGCTGCTTCAGTTGTCGCTGCACAGTTTGTTCCCTAAGGTTGGCCGCCATCTGCCATTGCCGCGCATGACTAGCTGGTGACCTATAGCCAATGATAAGAATAGCTATGGTGTAGTGTGCAGCTGGAAGATGCAGGCTAACACCAACTGACATCCTGCACAGTATTGTTGTTTGTCTGTGATGAAGCTGAGCTCCGAAAGCAAACATCTTTTTGTGTTCTTTTAGGTCTCCAAGAAATGTTTTGCAACTGTCAAGTTCACACATGACTGTTGATGAATGGCCCATAATTGTTCCACAAATTATTTGCAATATAAAAGTATTAACATAAAACAGGAATTTAAAAAATATATATTGAAAATATATATATAATTTTTTTCTGTGCTTTTAATTGGTGTAGAAGCCATTTTCAATCAATAATATCCTAGTGAATTTTACAAATAATTATAAAGAAACCACAAGTAACAGAGATTAACAAGAAATTTTGAAGTACTGAAGTAACTTTATTATTATTATATATATTATATATATATATATATATATATATGTATATATATATATATATATATATATATATATATATAGAATCCAAAAAACATTAATCAAATTGTTGTTTATTGTTTATTAATGTTAGTTCACAGTGCATAAACCGGGTTTTACAGGGTTTCTAGTACACCACAATATCCAACTTCACTGTGCCAAGGTGTAAAATGTGTCATTTGTTTTCTTGCAGCTGGACGGTGAAGAGGAGCAGAAGCGGTTTGAAGAAGGGAAAGCACGCTACCTGCAGAACAAGGCAAAGAGACTCGCAGATAAGGAGCGACAACAATGACTTTTACCGCACAAACACCATATTGTGTTGTAGATGAATAGTATTTAATAATAGAGCCTCAACGTACAACATACTATATAAAGAACCTCTGCTTTATCCCACATGTAGCTCACTAAATAGAAAGATATATAAATACAGTATATATAGGAAAAGTATATAGGTTTAATTGAATTTTCTGAGTTTTCCAAAGAACTTGTCTATGTATCTTAAGCGAAAAAAAAAAGATATATATATATAATTTATGTTTTGTTGTAAAGAATTATTTGTGAAATGTGCAGAGCTGTATTATGCACTAATAAAAGCATGCTAATTCAACTACAACTGGTTTTGCTGTGAAATATTGTTCAGTGTACCAAAATCCTTGATCGACAGAATGTTACAACCTAGTCACAGATACAGTAGAAAGGCTTCTCTTTGTTCCAGATGTTTATCGGGATGGGAGTTTTTCTGCTATCAAGTGAATTATTCTAAGATAGGGAGATTAGATATAATTCATGAATGCAGCACAAGTAGTTATGCTGAAGTTTATTACTTAGGTTATTTGGTAATAAATAGCTCAATATAGCATATCTCAATGCAGTTGCACTTTCATTTGTGCTGTGTGTGGTCTAAATTAAATGATTAATTCATCATTAGGGTAGCTTAGTAAGCAGGCTTACACAGTCGTTCAACTGGCTCTTCAAAATGCTGATTACAGCTGTTAGTTTATTTTGTATTGTATTGATAATGCTGGTTTGTTCACAGAAGATCAGTCAAATGGACTTGCAGAGACAAAACAAAAAATGAAACAAATGCAGGAAAGTCCAGTGGTAAAAGAGAGCTAAGTAGTCTGACTGTTCTTGGTGGAGACCAGGCAATGACTGTGTGTTTGTGGTGGGCACATAAGCTGTGCTTAATTGGCATGATAATTGATGACAAGCTTGTGTGATTTGCAGTTCAGGCAGTGTGCACGGAAAGAGGTGGCTGACAGTGGTGTGAAAACAGAATGCTGAATTGAATTAATTTAAGCTTGTTATCAAAATGTTAACAACATATCTAGATTCAATTGATTTCCTGGAATCAAATTCATATTTCTTATGTAGTAAGAAACAGCCTCTTTATGTAAAAGTTGGAGGTGCAGCTGAGTCCTAGTGCAGAATATACAACGTTATCCCACGACCAATTTGTACTTATTTTACGAGGTGGCTTATTCGTACGAATTTGTACAACCTCACTCGTACGATTTTATACGACCCCAGTGACGGTTAGGTTTAGGGGCGGGGTTAGGTGTAGGTCATTCGTACAAATTCATACGAATTGTGCAAATCATAAAATACGTACGATTTGGCAACAATCATATGAATTTGTACGAGTGTGGTTGTACGAATAAGCCACCTTGTGAAAAATGTACGAGTTGCCGCGAGATCGGGTTGGAATATACTAAAGTGCTCACACAGGAGTCTGGGTAATATAAGCAAAAAAATAGCAAATAAATAGTGTGAAGATTTCTTGATAGCAAATAAAGTGTGAAGAAGCTGAAACCTGTAATGTACAAACAATGTTAAATTCAAATTGTGTAAATGGTAAATGTTCTTTATAATGGCCCCTGTGTTCTGCCATAAGCTAATGATTTACTGTTTTAAATGTGGAGGGGGCGTCGTCTGTCATTAATGGAATGGAATTTCATAGTGTAGTTCTAACAAAATAGCTCTACAACCAACCAAAGTAAACTGCTACTGTAGCGCTTATCCATTTAGAAATGTTAGCTTGTTATCGTAATTTGTACAGTACTGTATATCCAATCATGCCAAATTTAGTCCAAAAAAGTATAGTGGCTGCATTTATAGTGGGCTGAACTCTGTTCTCATGGGAGTACATGGAAAGATGTAGGGATGAAATGAAGGAATTTATTTTAGCTGGGAAACTGCACCATGTGACAGATGGTAGTGAGTGACATTATTTAAATCAAAGGCGAAAAAAGGTGTCTATTTAATATTTTAATATTGTCTTATTTTAAGACAATGGAATAGGAGTACTATACATTTTTAGTATTAATCAGTAATTTGTTTGATTTGAGAATCAAATTTGTATCAGTCATTAAAAGCTTCTAATACATGTTTGCCAAAACAGAATGATTTAGGATTATTAAGTTGGCTTGAGAGAGCCAACTTACTGATATTGTATTTAAACTTCTTATTATGTTGGCTTGGCAACAAGCCAACATACTGTTATGCTATTTAAACTTCTTCTTTTTTTTCTTATTATTATTTTTCTGACAGAAATTCTGAACGCTACTCCTCCTAGGGCTTTAAAGCCACAAGCCCCAAACTCGGCAGACACCTGCGGGATAGAGCGGTGGTGTGTGCTATATCTTTTCAGACTGATCAGACTTAAAGTTTTTTTTTTATTAATTTTTAAATGTCAAAATTCATTACCCATAGACTTACATTGTCTGAGAAAAATTGCGCCCCTACAGTTGCAATGACATTTAGGGGCGGAGTCGGGTTTCGTTTCACTTTTAAACTGGTTAAAAATACTGCTGCTCAGCCCAGGCTGTCTACACGGAGCCGAGAACTAGCGAATTCATTCTTATTTAAGACCTTTTAAAAACGCGATTACACGCAATCCACACGTTAGAACACACCAAGAGCTAAATTCAGATGTTTCTGAACTGTTTAAAGTAATAACATTATATATTCGCGGCAGCCAACTGCTCGCGAGCTGGCGATGTAACTTATTTCTCTGAACACTTGAAGTCCACAGAGAATTTACAGCCTTTCGCATTAAAACACTGCAGCGAAACGGCACAAAACAATTAGAATAATATATTATATGGTTTTAAAGTAGTTTTGGCCACTGTCACGCTGGTCTTAGCTGGTTTCTAACTGAATCATCATGCTGAACGTCACAGATGAGCTCGCGATGTATTTCTCTGAACACTTGAAGTACACATTTACGAAACGGCACAAAACAATTAGAAGAATATATTACACATATGAAAATGAGTGTTTATATGTGCTTGTGAGATTTCTCTGTCAGGCTTAACGTCGCAGCAATTGCTCAGCGTTGCATAACATGGTAAAGCAGGGAGCTACACTGAGACCAAAAGGGTCGCATGCATCACTGATTATTTTTGTACCTACTTATGTGTTATGCTATGATTTAATATGACCATTTATTAAAACAGAAATGTGTATTTTAAGAATACGTTTTATAACGTGCTCCGAGCATTCAACACATCAAGTTGGCTTCAGCCCCGCGCTGCGGGAAACTGAACTGAGCAGCTGATGGCGCGTGTGCACGAGAGAGAGCCGCGCGTATCGCGGACAGGGACAGCAACACTGAACAGAGCTGTCGTTCAGGACGTTCACTTCCTCCTGGACCTGAACGAACAAATTCAAATCGCAGTTTAAATAAACAGAAAAAAAGAGCGAAAAGCGAAAGAGCTCAATTCAGCAGCGCGGTGTTGTTCAGGGAGCAAGCAGAGACGCGTCTCAAAGTCTTCTTGCTTTTGTACCGACAACAAATACATACAAAATATGTCGAAATACCCGTGTTGGAAAGTGTGTTCAAATAAGTATGTGGTTATGTCTTAAGTGAAAGTAAAGATTTGCAAAAAAAAAATCGGATGTGTATCATCATAATGGATGCGTTTGTCTCTTAAAGGGACCGCGCCTAATTTTACTAGCTCTGCTGTCAGAGTCTTTAATGTATGAAAATGAAAGTAAATCACTGACTGCTCTTGACTGAATTACCTTGTAGTACAAGAATTTATCCAAAGTCAATCCAAAAATAAGATAGAATTGTTTTACTAGTGGGTGCAGGCCACTAGTTCATTTATGTAAGTGAGTATGGCAAAATAGTGATCTGTGAAATATTATACCCACTAATTCTTCATACTGTAGGCTACCAGTGAAATTGATTTAAAAAAAATAATAATTAAGGACCTGCCCATGTTTTGCTTAAGTGTTTCTTTCTTTAATTGTTAATGCAACCTTTTCACACCACAGACTGAACCAAATTAAGCATTTCTTGCTTGGTAACTGTTCAACAAAGTATTGATAGTTGTGTAAATATTGTCATACTGACAGTCTGAAGTTTTGGTTGATTCCATTACATATCTTTTTATCAAAGTTATCCGAAATTATCAAGATGAATTTGTTCTGAGTTATTGTCATATATTATTACCAGTTTCTAAACTACAGGAAATAAACTGTGATTATGTGAGAAATGTTGAAGGTGTCTGAATACATTTTGGTTTGATTGTGTATTTTATCTTACAGTGAAGACTATGCAGTGCTATTTTACATTAACAAAAACAAACTTAAAAAAAGTAAACATTATGTAAATAGCACAAATAAATAAATAGAATGAACATACAGTACAAATTAAACAATTTTAAACAGTGTGTAACTGCATCATCTATACAAACCATTGTGCTTGGACCCCTTATGATCTCCTTGATTTAAAATGCATTGTTTCAGTAATCTTGTGTGTCGTTGCCCACAACGCGACGGTGGCAGGACTGTGAAATACATACACGAGAAAAATAGGCATGACTTATTTCACATCCAGCTAGACAACCCTGTCATAGCTGTTATCATAGCCCAGGCTTTTTATTAAAAAAAGAAAACAGCAAGGGAGCATGGAAAAAGACTGTTGCAGGTGTATTTTTTTATGGCATTATTATGTGTATTAATTTTGCAGTGGGGCAACTCAATGTTGGGCACACAAGTACTTTGGCTCTTTTGCTCCATGGCCAAGATGGCCAAGCCAACATCAAAGTTAGTTCACTAACTTTTAATTCTAGTTATTATTATTCTTCTGAGACTAAAACTGTTGACTGCTACTCCTCCTAGAGCTTTAACTCTACAAACTCCAAACTCAGCCCAGCTCTTCAGACTGATCTGAAGTTAGTTGCTATATCTTTTTAGACTGATCGGACTTATACTTTTCATAAAACTGAAGATTAAAAATCATAAAAATCCCATAGACTTGCATTGAAAAGCCTCTGCTCATCTGAACATTCCGTGAACTCCAACTGTCAAAAATTCAAATCTAAACACACTGAAGCCCATTAGACTCAATCAGACTAACCTATGTACTATTACTAACCCATTCAAACTCATTCAAACTCATCTATCTATCTATATTCAAACTCTATCTATCTATCTATCTATCTATCTATCTATCTATCTATCTATCTATCTATCTATCTATCTATCTATCTATCTATCTATCAAACTCATCTATCTATATTAAAACTAATCTATCTATCTATCTATAATCAAACTCATCTATCTATAATCAAACTCATCTATCTATCTATCTATCTATCTATCTATCTATCTATCTATCTATCTATCTATCTATCTATCTATCTATCTATCTATCTATATTCAAACTCATCTATCTATCTATATTAAAACTAATCTATCTATCTATCTATCTATCTATCTATCTATCTATCTATCTATCTATCAAACTTATCTATCTATATTAAAACTAATCTATCTATCTATCTATCTATCTATCTATCTATCTATCTATCTATCTATCTATCTATCTATCTATCTATATTCAAACTCATCTATCTATCTATCTATATTCAAAACTCATCTATCTATCTATCTATATTCAAACTCATCTATCTATCTATCTATCTATCTATCTATCTATCTATCTATCTATCTATCTATCTATCTATCTATTCAAACTTATCTATCTATCTATCTATCTATCTATCTATCTATCTATCTATCCTAACAACATGCTAGTCATGCTAAAAATCATGCTAGCAACATGCTAGTCGCATGCTAATCATGCTAAAATCATGCTAGCAACATGCTAATCATGCTAAAATCATGCTAGCAACATGCTAATCCAGCTAAAATCATGCTAGTCGCATGCTAATCATGCTAAAATCATGCTAAAATCATGCTAGCAACATGTTAATCATGCTAAAATCATGTTAACAACATGCTAGTCGCCTGCTAATCATGCTAAAATCATGCTAGCAACATGCTAATCATGCTAAAATCATGCTAGCAACATGCTAGTCGCCTGCTAATCATGCTAAAATCATGCTAGCAACATGCTAATCATGCTAAAATCATGCTAGCAACATGCTAGTCGCATGCTAATCATGCTAAAATCATGCTAGCAACATGCTAATCATGCTAAAATCATGCTAGCAACATGCTAATCATGCTAAAATCATGCTAGCAACATGCTAGTCGCATGCTAATCATGCTAAAATCATGCTAGCAACATGCTAGTCGCATGCTAATCATGCTAAAATCATGCTAGCAACATGCTAATCATGCTAAAATCATGCTAGCAACATGCTAGTCGCATGCTAATCATGCTAAAATCATAATAGCAACATGCTAATCATGCTAAAATCATGCTAGCAACATGCTAGTCGCATGCTAATCATGCTAAAATCATAATAGCAACATGCTAATCATGCTAAAATCATGCTAGCAACATGCTAGTCGCATGCTAGTAATGCTAGAGACATGCTAGCAACATGCTAATCATGCTGAAATCATGCTAGCAACATGCTAGTCGCATGGTAATCATGCTAAAATCATGCTAGCAACATGCTAATCATGCTAAAATCATGCTAGCAACATGCTAGTTGCATGCTAATCATGCTAAAATCATGCTAGCAACATGCTAATTATGCTAAAATCATGCTAGCAACATGCTAGTCGCATGCTAATCATGCTAGCAACATGCTACTCATGCTAAAATCATGTTAGCAACATGCTAGTCGCATGCTAATCATGCTAAAATCATGCTAGCAACATGCTAATCATGCTAGCAACATCCTAGTCGCATGCTAATCATGCTAAAAACATGCTAGCAACATGCTAATCATGCTAAAATAATGCTAGCAACATGCTAATCATGCTAAAATCATGTTAACAACATGCTAGTAGTAATGCTAATCATGCTAAAATCATGCTAGCAACATGCTAGTCATGCTAGAGATATGCTAGCAACATGCTAATCATGCTAAAATCATGCTAGCAACATGCTAGTCGCATGCTAATCATGCTAAAATCATGCTAGCAACATGCTAATCATGCTAAAATCATGCTAGCAACATGCTAGTCGCATACTAATCATGCTAAAATCATGCTAGCAACATGCTAATCATGCTAAAATCATGCTAGCAACATGCTAATCATGCTAAAATCATGTTAGCAACATGCTAGTAGTAATGCTAATCATGCTAAAATCATGCTAGCAACATGCTAATCATGCTAAGTACATGCTTGTCACATGGTAGTCACTTGCTTGTAATGCTAGCAATATGTTAATCACTGTCATTTTTATACTTCTTAAACTTTTAAATCTTTTTAAACTTTTAAACTTTTCACATTTTCAAACTTTTCAAACTTTTCAAACTTTTCAAACTTTTCAAACTTTCTAAACTTTCTAAACTTTCTAAACTTTTCAAACTTTCTGGTCAGGCTTTCTCAAGCCAACTTAAAGTTTGTCTTGACGAACTTTTTTATCTAGTTTTAATTTGGTAATTGGTTTAATTTGTTATGTGTCCCTCTGTTTGCGGTTTTGCTGATGTTACCTCTTTTATCCACAAAATTAAAATGATCCTATCAATGGGCACAGTTAAAGACAATTGATAACATTTATATTTTCTGAACAAAATGTGAGTGGTGCTTGCCGTTACTAACATTTCCAACAATATGTCAGTATAAGCTAAGCCAAGGTACTATGTTACTATTTTAGCACCTTGCTAGATATTGAGATAAGTGAAATATAAATGACTGAAATGTGATGCCAGACAAATCAATCAATCAGTCACTTTATTTATAAAGCACAATTAAACACAACTTCCGTTGACCAATGTGCTATACAGAATGCAAATATTTAAAATAAGCACCATAACACAATAAAAGATGATGACAAACAGGCCAACTTCATCAACATTCATTTTGTATAAGTCAGATCGAATAGAAAAGTCTTTAACCTCACTTTAAAAATGGACAGGGTGGGTGCAGTTTTAATTTCAGGTGGGAGATTGTTCCACAGTCTTGGAGTAGCAATAGAAAATGCTCTATTGCTCTCCTCTATTTTTAATAAAATCCTCTAGTTTTGATTTAGGAACCACTGAGAGGTCTAAGTTTGCAGACCTAAGAGCTCTTGTAGGTTGGTAAGTTGTCAGTAGATTAGAAATGTAAGCAGGCGCTAACCCATTTAATGACTTAAAAACTAATAGCAGGACTTCTGTGACACACGGACAGCCAGTGAAGCGACTGAAGGACAGGAATTATATGTTCCCGTTTACGAACTCCTGTCAAAACTCTAGCAGCAGCATTTTGGACTATGTGCAGGCGATTTATGCATGACTGACTGATCCCCAAATAAAGCGAATTACAATAATCCAGCCTTGTAGTGATAAAACCATGTATAACTTTTTCAAAATTGGAGAATGAAAGGAAAGACTTAATTTTTTACCAGGGTTCGAAGCTGGTAGAAGCTTGCCTTCACAACTTAGTTTACCGGTCTATCAAGTTTAGGGCACTGTCCAGTACCACTCCCAGGTTTTTAACAAAATGGCTTAACATTAGGTGCCAAGGCACCAAGATTCACATTTGTTGTGTCATGTACACTGGAAGATGTAAACACCATAACCTCAGTCTTACTCTCATTCAGACTTCAGAAATTCAGTAACATCCATGATTTAACATCCTCAAGGCAAGCAGCATTCTGTTCTAAACTATTTTTATGTTTAAGGGGAAAATATATTTGTGTGTCATCTGCATAACAATGATAACGCAAGTCATATATCTTAAAAATAGTACCTAAAGGAAGCACGTATAGAGAAAACAACAAAGACAGTTTAACTCTCCTAAATCAGTCAGTTTGGTTTAGTATAAAGACTATGCCACATCCATTTGTTCTTGTTTTTTGAGAGTTGCTGTGGCCTGTGCCAAAGATGCTAGCATTAGAGAGGGGAATGAATCGAGCTGAATTTGTCAGCGTTTAGATGAGCATGCAGGAGTGTTGCTGTCTGCTCTGATGCTGAAGTTCTGGAGCTGTCCCTCGAGCTCCATGAAGCAGAGCAGGAGAGGAGCGACTGTGCCTGAGGCCAGGGCGAATGAGTAGGCTGGAATGTGTCCTGTCATATTTTACTTCCAGGTCACCTGGCTCAATGCAGAACAGCAGGAGGGATTGTAGTCATTTACTGTTATTCTTTTTGTTTTACTGCTTCTCTCGTTACTGCTTCTATCTTTTATCTGCCTAGAATCAAGTGAAAATGTCATGTGTGGTTAGAAACAACTTTATGTAAAATATGTGCAGCTGGGTTCGAATTAAGCGGTGTAAAAAAAAAGTATAATGTACCCCTTCTGCCATAAGCTAATGATTTACTTTTGTAAAATATAGAGCGGTTGTTTTTAGTCATATCTCAGTCATATTTCAGAATATTTTAAAATGAATATTTATTACACAATTGTTTGACAAGGAACCCAAATTCTAACATTTAGAAATGTTTGATAATGCAATACTAATTTACACCAATCAGGCATAACATTATGATCACTGATAGGTGAAGTGATCACTGATTATCTCTTCATCACGGCACCTGTAAGTGGGTGGGATATATTAGACAGCAAGTGAACATTTTCTCAAATTTTATGTGTTAGAATCAAGAAAAATGTGAGTGAGTTTGACAAGGGCCCAACTGTGATCTCCAAAACTGCAGCTCTTGTGAGGTGTTCCTGGTCTTCAGTGGTCAATATCTATCAAAAGTGCTCCAAGGAAGGAACAGTGGTGAACCGGCGACAGGGTCATGGGTGGTCGAGGCTCACTGATGCACATGTTGAGCGAAGGCTGGCCCGTTGTCAGTGCATTGCAATTACATCTGTTTATATGATACAATTGATACATGCCGTGCAAAAATGTAGGGGGAGCAGCTATTGACTCGCACTGCTAAATACAAGCAATACTAAATGTGTTTATGCAAAAGTATGCACTGTATTTTCATTCACATATGCAGGAGCAGATTTATTCATTTATTTATTTTCTGTATAAAGGCCATTATTAACAATTATACCGCTTCTTCCACAATAAAATATTTTTCCAAAATGGATATATATTTGTTTATTTGTTGTAGTCGTGATTTAGAGTCCTTGGTATGTGTTGATTTTATTGATATATATATACATATATAGTACTGTGCAAAACTCTTACCACTAGCCACTAGTATTTTCACCAAAAAAATAAAAAAGGGTTTAAAGTCAGTTATTTCTATGTTTTGCTGTACTGTGTCAGTAGGAAATATCAGCTTACATTTTCAAATATTCATTTTGCCATTAAATGTAATAATCCAGTGAGATTTTTGTCTGCACAAGGAGTCTGACATCAGCCAGTGCTCCACACAGAGATCTGATCTCATCATCATCCAGTCTGTTTGGAATAACATGAAGAAACAGAACAGTGTGTGTGTGTGTGTGAATATGTATAAACCACAAGGCATATGCATGTCTTATAATAATCTTGTACAGAAGTATAATTTAAAGGGGGAAAAATAATTTCTGGAAATATCTTCAAATTAGAAATTGTGTTTCCACAGAAGTCCAGAACACACAGAAACCATATTTTGGACTTCATAACACTGCCTCATCCCCAACAAAAAGCCTCTGTATTTTACAGGATGACCAACCATGTGCTCAGCAATGACTGCATTAATTTAAAGACAATATGGGAAAAGGACATTGGGCTTGTAATCGGGGACAAAGAGTGGAAAATAATTTGGAAGAAGCTAGAGGACAATTTATACAACATAAAATTATACACGTTTTATTTGACACCTCTTAGACTCAATTGAATGGGTTTGACAAATAATAATGTTTGCTGGAAATTTCAAAAGGACAGAGGTACTGAGGTAGTTTTATTGACTGTATCTGGGAATGCCCACTTACTTAGCCTTTATGGCACCAAACCTTAAATATTTAGCTTGGATTGGATTGCTTGGAACAACAATACCATTATCACCAAGGTTGTGTCTATTGGGAGACAGGGAGCAGATGCCAAATATTACAAACAGAGAGTTTGCAGTGATCATGGTGGGGGTCTCTGTGATGGCTAGAGTCATCTTAAAACACTGAAGAACTCCCAAAACCCCAGAGCTAAAAGCATGGGACAACATAAAGGGCAGCTGTGGCCTAATGGTTAGAGAGTTGGACTTGTAAACCGAAGGTCGCAGGTTTAAATCTCAGTGCCTGCAGGGCTGTAGGTGTGGGGAGTGAATGAACAGTACTCTCTTCCACCCTCAATACCCATGGCTAAAGTGCCCTGAGCAAGGCACTGACTGAACCCCCAATTGCTCCCTGGGTGCTGGTAAAAATAGCTGCCCACTGCTCTTGTTGTGTATTTATGATGTGTGTGTGTTCCCTACTCAGTGTGCACTTGGATGGGTTAAATGCAGAGCACCAATTCATAGTAAGGATTACCATACTTGGCAAAAGTCACGACTTTCATTTTTTCATAATGACTAAGACAGCCTTGTATGAACGTTTGCTTTACAAACTACGTAATAAGAATGAAGGAGATGTCCCTGTGTGTATTCTGGTTTGGGAAGACCTTTGGTCTTATGTGACGCTGTCTTTCCATGTGACACAATAATTTTGCCTTTTCATTATAATTATTTCTTAATTATTATTTATTTACGTTTTTATTTATTTTAAATTTTCTTTCTTTGTATTTAGCATTCTGCCTATGTCTGTTCATTTATGCCTGTAACGACAGGTAAAAGAGGAGGAAGCAATTGCAGGCAATCAGATGATGTTTATTAGAAAGAGAGTCCAGAATGTTGGCAATGGCAAGGAAGGTCTACGGTGGCGTGAGAAGAGCTGGATGGTGAAGTCGATGGTGCAGGTGAAGGAGGTCAATGGGTGAAACCAGGAACAGACCGGAACACTGACACGAGGACGACAACACGAACCCAATCCAGCACACGAACACGGAAGACGGTAATCCAACTAGGACACGGAGACATGAGAGAGGATCTGACAACAGAGAGAGAGCGAGGTGAGTATAAGTAGCTGAGGTGTGATGAAGATCAGCTGGAGCGAGACAACCAACACCCAGGTGATGACAATCAACTAAACGAGCACATGGAGACAACGTAAGTACAAAAACAACCACAAAACATGACACGGAGGAAACACTGGATTTCCTACCGTGACAGTACCCTCTCCCCTAGGACGTCACCTGACGTTCCCAGCCTGCTTTACCTGTAGATTGTAATCATCTATAAGGTGGTGATCCAATATGTCCCGAGCAGGAACCCAGCTTCTCTCCTCCGGACCGTAACCCTCCCAATCCACCAAGTACTGAAAACCGCGTCCCCTCCGTCTAGAGTCCAGAATACGATTAACCGAATAGGTGGTTTCCCCATTAACGAGACGAGGCGGGGGGGGAACCGGGGCAGGCGGATTAAGACGGGAAGAAATCACCGATTTAATTTTGGACACATGGAACACGGGATGAATCCTCCTGTACGCCGGAGGAAGGCTAAGACGCACGGTTACCGGATTAATAATTTTGGTAATAGAAAACGGGCCAATAAATTTGGGAGCAAGTTTGTTAGAAACGGAACGCATAGGAATATTCTGGGTAGAAAGCCACACTCTTTGACCGACGACGTAACGGGGAGGCTTCGACCGGTGGCGATCGGCCTTAGCCTTGGTGCGCGACCTAGCCTGGAGCAGAGCTCTGCGAGCTCTGGTCCAGGTGCGGTGACACCTCTGGACTAGTGCGTGTGCGGAGGGGACCGAAACCTCGGATTCCGTACTGACAAAATTAGGTGGTTGGTACCCTAAACTACACTTAAATGGAGACATGCCCGTAGATGACACTGGCAAAGAATTGTGTGCGTACTCCACAACTGAGAGTTGCTGACACCAGGACGAAGGATTATTGGAAGCCAAACATCGCAAAACCCTCTCGACATCCTGATTGGCTCGTTCGGTTTGACCATTGCTCTGGGGATGGAACCCGGAAGAAAGACTAACAGTCGCTCCTAACAATTTACAAAATTCTCGCCAAAATTTGGACACAAATTGGGGACCCCTGTCAGAAACCACGTCTGTCGGAAGGCCATGTATGCGGAAGACGTGGTCAATGACAGCTACCGCTGTTTCCTTGGCTGAAGGTAATTTGGGCAAGGGAATAAAATGAGTCGCCTTCGAGAACCGGTCCACTACGGTTAAAATCACCGTATTGCCTTTAGAGGGCGGGAGGGCGGTGATAAAATCTAGCGAAATGTGGGACCAGGGTCTTGAAGGGACAGACAGCGGTAAGAGTAACCCATCTGGAGGTCGATTGGAAGTCTTACCAATAGCGCAAACTGAACAAGCCAAGACGAAATCGTGGACGTCACGAGCCATACCAGGCCACCAAAATCGTTGCTTGACTAGAAATCTAGTTCTACTAACCCCTGGGTGACAAGCAACACTGGAACAATGACCCCACTGGAGAACGTCTGACCGTAACCCCTCCGGCACAAACAATCGGTTCGGTGGGCAACGAGCCGGGGGCGTTACCCCTTCTAAGGCAGTCAACACCTTCGATTCGACCTCCCATCTGAGCGCGGAGATAATGATGGTCCCCGGTAAAATGGGCTCGGGAGTAGCAGTACGATCGGAACGCTCAAAAAGACGGGATAAAGCATCGGGTTTGATGTTTTTGGAACCCGGCCGGTAAGAAAGTGTAAAATCGAAACGACCGAAAAACAATGCCCACCGAGCCTGCCTGGAGTTAAGTCTTTTGGCGGTTCTAATGTATTCGAGATTCTTATGGTCCGTCCATACAATGAAAGGTACACCCGACCCCTCAAGCCAGTGACGCCATTCTTCCAGTGCAAGTTTGACTGCCAACAACTCTCGATTGCCAATGTCATAATTAACTTCTGCAGGAGATAAACGGTGAGAATAATACGCGCACGGATGCACCTTTCCGTCTGAGGATGCGCGTTGGGATAACACTGCTCCTACCCCCACCTCTGACGCGTCGACCTCCACTATGAATTGACGTGAGCGATCAGGGGTGACGAGAATGGGAGCTGAAACAAAGCAGCTTTTCAGTTTGGCAAACGCAGCCTCAGCTGCGTTTGACCACCTGAACGTCAAACTAGGGGAGGTCAAGGCGGTCAGAGGAGCGGCTAGTTGGCTGAAATTGCGAATGAAACGCCGGTAAAAATTGGCGAACCCCAGAAATCTCTGCAGGGCCTTGCGAGACTCTGGGGATGGCCAATTTACCACAGCCTTAACCTTCTCAGGATCCATGCGAACACCCTCAGTCGAAATGATGTGTCCTAGAAAAGAAACAGACTGTGCATGAAAAACGCATTTCTCCGCCTTGACAAACAATCCATTCTCTAGCAACCGCAGAAGCACTCGTCGTACGTGTTGCACGTGTTCCTGGAGAGACGAAGAAAAAATCAATATGTCATCCAGGTAAACATATATGAACAGATCGACCATGTCTCGCAACACGTCATTAACGAGTGCTTGAAAGACTGCCGGCGAGTTGGTTAGCCCGAACGGCATCACGCAGTACTCAAAATGGCCTCTAGGGGTGTTAAAGGCAGTCTTCCACTCATCCCCCTCCCTGATGCGGACCAAATGATAAGCATTACGTAAGTCCAATTTAGTGAAAACGGACGCTCCCTGCAACCTCTCAAAAGCTGAAGACATAAGCGGCAAAGGATAGGTATTCTTTACCGTTATGTTGTTCAGCCCTCGGTAGTCAATGCAAGGTCGCAAGGATCCGTCCTTCTTTCCCACAAAAAAGAACCCCGCCCCCGCTGGAGAAGAAGAAGGGCGGATAAACCCCGTTGCTAGAGAACTGGATATATATTTCTCCATGGCCGCCGTCTCTGGAATAGACAAAGAATATAACTTGCCCTTAGGCGGAGAAGTACCTGGCAATAACTCTATCGCACAGTCATAGGGACGATGAGGAGGAAGAGAATCAGCACGAGACTTACTGAACACCTCCTTCAGGTCGTGGTACTCCGCGGGCACGCTAGCCAAATCCACTGCTTCCCCCTGAAACACAGACTCAGAAACATTAACACCAGCAGACAAAAGACAAGACAAATGACATTCCTCGCTCCAGCTAACCACGGATCCAAGGCGCCAATTGATCCTGGGGTTGTGTTTCTGAAGCCAGGTGTGACCGAGAACGATGGGGGATTGAGGTGAGTCCGTGATGTAAAATGAGATCTCCTCAGTATGGTTGCCAGATGTGATGAGAGAAACAGGTAAGGTGGTCTGTGTGATGACTGGTAATCTGTGTCCGTTGAGAGCAAAGGGTGCAATGGGGTGTTTGAGGGAGGTGAGAGGAATGTTAAGCTTACAAGCGAACTTGAAGTCCATGAAACTACCCTCTGCCCCAGAATCCAACAAAGCGTGATGATCGAGTGCGTGGGTGGACCACCGTAGACTCACCGGAAGGAGTGTCGATGTAGATGAGGTCTTCCTGGCAGAGATCCCACCCGATAGTAGCCTCTGTTTTACTATCGGGCTTGGTCTTTTACCGGACAACGCTGGATGTGATGTTCTTGGCTGCCGCAGTATAAACATAGTCCCAGGGATCTCCGCCTGATCCTCTCCTCCCGGGAGAGCCGAGCTCGCCCCACCTGCATGGGTTCAAGATCTCCCGGTGGGCTGACCGCAACCTCTGAGCGCTGACACTGAGCCTCCAGTCTGTTCGCGAGAACTGCTCTCCCCCTCCGTCTGGCGGCTTGATCGAGTCGGTTGTCAACTCTGATGGTGAGATCAATCAGGCTATTGAGAGAAGTGGGGAGCTCGACGGCGCGGATCTCCTGTTGGATGCGGTCAGCCAACCCATGCAGGAAGTGATCCCACTGCGCCTCTTCGTTCCACTTACACTCCGCCGCCAGGGTGCGGAACTCAATCGAGTAATCGGATACCGACCTGTCCTCTTGACGTAGGTCCGTGAGAAGTCTAGCCGCTTCCCTCCCGGCGACGGAGCGGTCGAAGACCCGTCTCATCTCCTCCGAAAGGGCGTGGAACGAGGCACAGCAGCTGTCTTGATTCTCCCACACCGCCGTCCCCCAGAGGGCAGCCCTTCCCGTCAGTAGTGACAAGACGAATGCCACCTTCATTTCCTCGGTGTAGAACGTGCGGGGCTGCATGGCGAAGTGCAGAGAACAATGAGACAGGAATGATCGACAAAACTCTGGCTCACCCGCATATTTCTCAGGGATGGGGAGGCGTGGTTCGGGCTGGGAAATACCCCCGGAGACGATCGGCGGTGTGGGTGGCGTGGGAGGCGCAGCGGGTGGCTGTTGTTGTTGGTGTTGAGTCTGGAGAGCGAGCTCGGACACCTTCGTCACCATTGCTTGGAAGGCTCGACCCATCTCATCTATCGCCTTGTCTTGGCGATCCATACGACCCACGGCTCTCTGCAGAAATTCCTCCAGATGAGATGGGGAGCGATCGCCTGCTGCTTCCATGATGGTCAGATCCTACTGTAACGACAGGTAAAAGAGGAGGAAGCAATTGCAGGCAATCAGATGATGTTTATTAGAAAGAGAGTCCAGAATGTTGGCAATGGCAAGGAAGGTCTACGGTGGCGTGAGAAGAGCTGGATGGTGAAGTCGATGGTGCAGGTGAAGGAGGTCAATGGGTGAAACCAGGAACAGACCGGAACACTGACACGAGGACGACAACACGAACCCAATCCAGCACACGAACACGGAAGACGGTAATCCAACTAGGACACGGAGACATGAGAGAGGATCTGACAACAGAGAGAGAGCGAGGTGAGTATAAGTAGCTGAGGTGTGATGAAGATCAGCTGGAGCGAGACAATCAACACCCAGGTGATGACAATCAACTAAACGAGCACATGGAGACAACGTAAGTACAAAAACAACCACAAAACATGACACGGAGGAAACACTGGATTTCCTACCGTGACAATGCCACTGTATAGTTTGGCCTTACATGCACTATTTGTAAAAATCTGTAGTCTATATATATATAGATAAGAGACCCATGCTAATTTTTAATATATATATATATATATATATATATATATATATATATATATATATATATATATATATATATATATATATATATATATATATATATATAATTTGATCTTATGCATAGCTTATTTAAAGATATTATAAGTCATTTAGCAAAACGTGACCCATTTTTGCTGACTTCACCCTAAACGTGATAAATAGGTTTTGTGTGATTAAAAAAAAAAGTATTCAGTTCGACCTGGACGAGTTTTACCTAACTTATTTTAATCGACTCATTGACCGTTCAGAAACCATGTATGCGCTAAAACTACATGTTTTCTAACCTCATCTAGTTACAGTCAGTAAGAGAGAGAGAGAGAGAAAGAGAGAGAGAGAGAGATCTGATCCCAGCCTCCCATCATCTGATGCTCATTCATCCTCCTCCTCCTCTTCCTCCAGCAGGACCTCAATGAGACGTCGCGATAACGGACAGCCAATGTTGTTTCATCGCTCTCCACCATGGATTCATCTACTGTTCCCCTCTGGATGCGTAAACTGTGGTCTTTCTCCAACGGTTACTGCCACATTTAGCCATATTGTTTCCGTTTCTGGAGCGCTGTTGTATTTGGAATAAAATAGCGCACAAACCGAAACTGAGGAAATAGAGGTTGACAATGAAGCAGCAATAGATTTAAATCTGGAGATATCGACAGATGTCTACAAAGAGGTGGGTTACCAAGGTAACGTTTCCTTTCGCAAATCACTTAAACAGTAAGCGTAGTCTTTGTGGAGATGCCTGTCTGTTTGACATGTTTATGATGCACATTTGAGCCTAACGCGTTCGTGCATTCTGGTTTAATGCACGAGATTTTAAATACTGTTTTAATAGACGGGCTAAAAAAAAACATTTAACGTGATTTAACATGTATGTGTTCTTACGATGGCCTAAGAAGCTGATTTGATCAAATGTGAGTTGAAGAGTGGCTTCATTTAGTACAGTTCAACATGATCACATGTGACATATCGCCCAGCTCACATTACAAACATCTTAGGCTATACTGAACACCTACACGACTGCAGTCAACTATTTATTACTGCAAATGTCATTTATTATTTCTACTACAGTATACAAAACCACAAACACGTTATTTGTCAATCTAATAAGTAACATTTTCCAAATAACACATTGAGATCATAAACGTATATTGTAAGCATATCGACGACAGCTCCCTCTTTAAGTTGACTGTAAATGGATGCGTTTAGCCATCATCTGCTTTACAGTGAGTATTAATATATTAGCTACTCATCAGTTATAACATAGGCCTATTTCTCATCTTCTTTTTTTTTGTCTTTTTTTTTTTTTTTTTTACTTGGCTGCTTTAGGATTCCAAGCAATGTGGTTTCTTGTTCGGTCACGAATAAGGTTTTTGTCTCTCTTTTAAATTTTTTTTTTTTTTTTTTAATCTAAGATAACATTTAAATCTTTTCAGCATTAAGATAAGAGATGTTAAGGTTTACCATTTATTTTTACCACTCGGAAACTAATCAACATTTATGTATAAGGATCACTATAAACATGCTTCTTCTACTGAATAAACAGCTAAATTTGCAAGGATTGAATTGTACAGATTAACATTGTGAATTTTATCTAAAAATAAATAAATATTAGTCATAACAGTTTACAATAAGGTCTCATGCATTACAACTAGTAAATGCATTAGCTGCTGTGAACTACCGATTAGCAACATACAGTATTAATGTAGTAGTCTTATAAGCAACAACATATCTACAGGTGACCGTTAAAAGTACTTCAAACATCTGTTTAAAAGAAGTGTGCTCAATAGTACTGAATGTGCATTTGTGGAGTACTTTTAAATCTTAAATGTATATTTATCTGTATAAAGCAGATACTATAATTTTAATAATGAAAGCAACGGCCACTTACAGTAAGCGTACTCTTAAAGAAAATGCACTAAAATAACTTTTCACATTACACAAAATTATATTATAATTATACTAAATTGCAACTTCATCATGTGTTTTTAATTGTGTACATAATAATATATTTGGTGTTTATTTTTGGAGCTGATTGATGGTAGGCCTCATTGATCTGAGCTTCCATACATCAGTTTTTGTGAAAAACACTTTATTTGTGGATAATTCTCTCAATATTAAATAAAATATGAAAATTGCACTGTTTATCACACTAGCATGCTCTAATGTTTAACCAAGAATTTTTTTTAAAAAGCTTTTATTTTGTACAAAAAATGTGCACACACACACACACAAATAAATATATATATTCACACTTGTGGTGTTCCATGTCAAAAAGTATCAGGTTATAGGTGTACATGTTTCGGATCAAACTGTCAGAATCAGACTTTATTAGAGTGGAATAAGAGCTCGATGTCCTGTAGTGGGACCTGTGATTACAACTTGGTACCATGCAGCTCGATTGGCATTCGCCAGAGAACACCAGAATTGGTAGGTTCGTCATTAGCATCCTGTTCCCTTCACTGATGAGAGAAGGTTTACACTAAGCACACGTGACAGATGTGAAATAATATGGAGATGCTATGGGGAATATTATGTTGCATGCAAACTCATCCAGCATGACTGGTTTGGCAGTGGGTCAGTAATGGTCTGGGGAGGCTTGCACAGACCTTCACATGTTAGCCAGTGGTTACCTTACTGCTGTTAGGTACCAGGATAAAATCCTCAGAGCTACTGTCATACAGTGGGTCTTGGTTTCCTCCTGGTGCATGTTAATGCCTGGCCTTAGTGGCTGAGGGTGCAGTTATTAGATGAAATTGGGATTTATGCAATTGATTGTTCTTTACATTCCCCAGACTTGAATCCAATTGAGAACCTGTTGGATATTATTTATCGGAGCATCCAATGTTGCTGTGATGAACTTCATGCTAATTGGATCAGCCTGTAAATTTAGTTTTTTATATAGATTTTTGATGTGATTTTGAATCTAGACTTCAGTGTGTTGATGATTTTGATTTCCTTTGATTGTTGTCACATATAGAATGTATTTTATATAAATTAAGATTTTTTAATTAAATATTTCATTTATTGAAATCCAGCATGTGATTTAAGGGTTCCCTTAATTTTTGAGCAGAGTATTTGCAGGCACAAATACATGTGTGAACATGAAAATTATCAACATGCTTCTGAACAGTAAATATTTCTCAGATTTCCAATCTCCCCCCATTCATTTTCAATGGATGGTAATCTTTGACCAATAAAGCTCAATAATGCCTGCAATCATTCCATATTTATACAAAACTAAATGAAGGAAAACTTATTTAAAAAAATAAATCCCCTGAATCCAATTTGTGGTGATAATATAGCAAAACAAGAGATTTATGAGGATTTTTTGGTAGGCCGGTCATTTTTGTGTTGACAAGCTGATCCAAAGTTAGGTGATAATATAGCATAACAAGACATTTATAAGCTATTTGTTGTTGTCAGAACTATATGGACTTGTGTATGTGTGTTTTTTCCCCTGTGACCCAGTTTCTGTCTCTCCTTGATTGTTGATTAGTTCTCAGGTGTGTCTCCTTAGCTCCCTCATTATCCTGTCTTTATAAGCAATGTCCTTTCAGTTCAGTTTTGTCAGGTCTACTAGTTTGATACGTGTATTTTCCTCCTGTTGGATTTACTTCTGTGTTTTATTAATAAAGACCCTTTTGATTATCCTTGGCTCTGTGTTCCAGCATAGTGTGACAGAAGACTTCACCAAAACAGTTTAAATTGCATGTCTACCCTCCATTTGTTTTCCTTGTTTTTTCCTCTGTCCTTTTTCTTTCTGTTGTGTTTAATGGATCCCATTCTTTGCCCGGAATACCTCCTCCTCCTGCTGGAGCAGCGGGAAAATTTGCTCGGGGCACACACCATACTGACCTGGATCATTGCGTGCCTCACCAACTACCTGGACGATGCCCTCTGTGCGTTCTATGATGCCAATTTGAACACTGCGTACAGAGTGCCATCGTCTGAGGATGGTCCCTGAGCGAATTTCACAGCCTTCGTGGAGTGGACACTGGTGAGAAATGGATCTCTGTTCCCCACCTGTTCCCAGGGACTGACTGCCAGTGCCTCTCCCGGCCCAGAACCCAGCCCACCATCTCCCTATTGTACGAAGCATTAGCCCATGCCCACCGATGATGGAGAGCCAGAGCCCAACCTGTCAGACCAGGTGCGAGAGCCGGCTACAGTGCCCACCGCATGGGAGAGAGCAGCTGAGGGTGAGCAGACTATGGAACACCAAAAGGGCCAAAAAGAGGAGAAGGATTTTACTGATTGGGAATTGGAACTGGAGATTGAATTGCCCCCTCTCTCCGTCGTCTCCGCTGGTTCTGTCCAGCTCGCCTTCATCCTTGGTTTCCTCATTTGTGGGGGAAGTCGTGGCCTAATGGTTAGGGAGTCGGACTGGCAATCGAAAAGTTGTGAGTTCGAGTCTCGGGCCGGCAGTGCGTGTGCATGTACAGTTCCCTCTCCACCTTCAATACCACGACTTAGGTGCCCTTGAGCAAGGCACCGAACCCCCAACTGCTCCACGAACGCTGCAGCATAAATGGCTGCCCACTGGTCTGGGTGTGTGTTCACTGCTCTGTGTGTGTGTGTACTTCGGATGGGTTAAATGCAGAGCACAAATTCTGAGTATGGTCACCATACTTGGCTGAATGTCACTTAACTCACACACTCACTCTCTCATCCAGCTTTGAGGGGCCTACCGGTAACACCACGGTGTGTGCTCATCTGATCATCTCTCTATTAGTTTTATTGGATCTTAGTGCTGCGTTTGACACTATTGACCACAACATTCTTTTGCATAGACTTGAACACTTTGTTGGCATTAATGGAAGTGCATTAGCATGGTTTAAATCGTACTTATATGGCCGCCATCAGTTCATAGCAGTGAATGAAGAGGTATCATATCGATCACAAGTGCAGTATGGAGTACCTCAATGCTCAGTATTAGGGCCGCTACTCTTCACTCTTTATATGTTACCCTTGTGAGATATCATCAGGAAACATGGTGTTAGCTTTCACTGTTATGCTGATGATACTCAGCTCTATATTTCTTCGCGGCCAGGTGAAACACACCAATTTGAAAAATGAATGGAATGCATAGTCGATATAAATGGATGACAAGTAATTTCTTACTGCTAAATTCTAAAAAAAAAAAAAACAGATGTATTAATTATAGGACCTAAAAACTCTGCATGCATTAACATAGAACACTGTCTAAGACTTGATGGTTTCTCTGTCAAATCTTTGTCATCAATTAGGAACCTAGGTGTGCTATTTGATAGCAATCTTATTAAGCTTATTACTTATAAAGCCCTGAATGGTTTAGCACCTCAGTATTTGAATGAGCTCTTGTTACATTTTAATCCTCCACGTCCGCTGCTTTCTAAAAACTCTATTTGATAATACCTAGAATATCAAAATCAACTGCGGGCGGCAGATCCTTTTCCTATTTGGTGCTTAAACTCTGGAATAACCTTTCTAACATTGTTCGGGAGGCAGACACACTCTTGCAGTTTAAATCTAGGTTAAAGACCCATCTCTTTAACCTGGTTTACACATAACATACTAATATTCTTTTAATATCCAAATCCGTTAAAAGATTTTAAGGCTGCATTAATTAGGTAAACTGGAACCGGGAACACTTCCCATAACACCCGATGTACTTGCTACATCATCAGAAGAATGGCATCTACGCTAATATTAGTCTGTTTCTCTTTAATTCCGAGGTCACTGTAGCCACCAGTCTGTATCCAGATCAAAGGGTCCCTGCAGTCACCCGGATCCAGTACATATCCAGACCAGATTGTGGATCGGCACCTAGAAAGGACCTCTACAGCCCTGAAAAACTGTGGAGATCAGGACAACTAGAGCCCCAGATACAGATCCCCTGTGAAGACCTTGTCTCAGATGACCACCAGGACAAGATCACAGGAAACAGATGATTCTTTTGCACAATCTGACTTTGCTGCAGCCTGGAATTGAACTGCTGGTATCGTCTGACCAGAGGAGAACTGGCACCCAGACTGAGCCTGGTTTCTCCCAAGGTTTTTTCTCCATTCTGTCACCGATGGAGTTTTGGTTCCTTGCCGCTGTCGCCTCTGGCTTGCTTAGTTGGGGTCACTTCATCTACAGCGATATCGTTGACTTGATTGCAAATCATTGTAAAGATACGATTTAAACTGGACTGAGCTGAATGATGACATCACTGAATTCAATGATGAACTGCCTTTTAACTGTCATTTTGCATTATTGACACACTGTTTTCCTAATGAATGTTGTTCAGTTGCTTTGACGCAATGTATTTTATTTAAAGCGCTATATAAATAAAGGTGACTTGACCTGACCTTGGAATAATAATGAAAGAGACTAATATTAGCATAGATGCCATTCTTCTTACAAGGTAGTGAGTTCATTGGGTGTTATGGGAAGTTTTCCCAGTTCCAGTTGACCCAAATTAATGCAGGCTAACAATCCTTTAACTTTTGGATTTGAATTATAGAAATGTGACTGTCCGTTATGTGTATGCCAGGTTAAAGAGATCATGTTTTTTTAATCTAATCTAGTGAGTGTGTTTGCCTTTAATGTTCCCGAGACTGTGCACTAAATAGGAAAAGGATCTGCTACCCACAGTTGATTGTGATATTCTAGGTATTATCAAATGGTAAAGATTTTGAGATTGCAGCATACATGAAGAACAATAATGCTATATTAGCTCGCTCAGGTATTGAGGAGCTAAACTATTCAGTGCTTTATAAGTAATTAGCAAGAATTTTAAATGTATTCGTTGCTCAATAGGGAGCCATTGCAGAGTTGACAGAAACTGGCTAATAGCGTCATACTTCCTGGTTCTAGTAAGAACTCTAGCTGCTGCATTTTGGGCTAGCTGGAATTTATTAAGTGGACAGAGCAACCACCCAATAAGGCATTACGATAATCAAACCTTTAGGTCATAAACACATGAATTAACTTTTTTGTGTTTCATTAAAAGCATGGGTCGTAATTTTGATATATTTTTAAAATGGAAAAATGTGGTTTTAGAAATGCTAGAAATGTTCGTTTCAAACAAAAGATTATTATCAAATAGCACATCTAGGTTTTCTAACTAAGAACTAAGAATTAACAGATCAGCCATCAAGTGTTTAGACAGTGTTCAACGCTGCTTCAGAAAAGCTTTGGGAACTGCAATACCCATTCCGCAATGCTGACAAATGCCACTAGGTCCGAGAGCCAATCTTAGGCCAACCAGAATTGGGCTACTAGAAATAGATGGACCTCTCTCCAGAACTCCTGGAAGCAGAGCAATTGAGGAAAAGGCATACAGACACAGTCTCAACCACGTTTGTACCATGGTATCCAGTTCGAGGTATCCAGATCGAGAGGAACTGGATTTAAAAAGGAAGAACCAGAGTGGATATTGTGATCAAGATGGAGCCTCCATTCACCAGGCTTCAGCCCCTGTCTATACAGGATGTTCCCTGATTAGGCACCTGGGTTGTAAATTACTCTTAGTGAAAGAAGCTTTCACTGAGCCCACAGGAGGATCTTGTATAGTGGGCATGAACGCAGACCCCCCTAGTGCTTGAGACCACAATGTGTTGTCTGTGCAGAAAAGCGCATGATGGCCCCTCAGGTCTGAAAGGGAGTGTTTCAGTGCATAAACCACGTCCAGCATTACCTGGCAATTTAAGTTTGAACATGAAATGAAAGAAGGAGCCTGGGCAGAGCGGCCACTCATGACCTCTGTCCAGTCCGCAAGTTATGCATTTGCCATTAGCATTATGTAAGCCGCCAACATGTATGTATGTGTCCTCTATGGTGACAAACCAGTCCTTGTATCTGATTTGAATCAGAACCGGTTTCAGTGTCAGCATCTTGAATGTGAACATTTTGACAAAATTATTTAGATTCAGACCTGTAAATGGATACAATTCCCCATCCCTCCATGGAACAATGAAGTTGCAGATGTAGAACCCAGACACCCTCTTGAGTGGAGGAACAAGTTATAATAATAATAATAATTCCTTACATTAGAGCACTTTTCTAGGCACTCAAAGCACTTTACAATGTCAGGGGTATCTCCTCATCTACCACCAGTGTGCAGCATCCACCTGGATGATGCGAAGGCAGCCATATTGCGCCAGAACACCCACCACACACCAGCTTTCTGGTGGAGAGGAGACAGAGTGATGAAGCCAATCAGCAGATATAGGAGGCCATGATGGTCAGAGTCCAATGGGCAAATTTAGTCAGGTTGTTGAGGTCACACCTCTACTCTTCGAATGACATCCTGGAATTTTTAATGACAGAGAGTCAGGACCTCGGTTTAACGTCTCATCTGAAGGATGGTGCTTGTTGACAGTATAGTGTCACTACACTGGGGTTCTAGAACCCACACAGACCACAGGGCGTGCACCCCCTACTGCCCTCACTAGCACCTCTTCCAGCAGCAACCTAGTTTTCCCATGATGTCTCCCATCCATGTACTGACCAGGCTCAGCCCTGCTTAGCTTCAGTGGGAAACCGGTCTTGGGCTCCAGGATGATATGGCTGCCAGTACTTTTATGTGGCCTCCTTGCTCACAAGAATATCTACTTCCTGTTCCACTACAAGAGCCTGCCTGGGACACACCACCTGCAGGACCAATTGAGACAAATTTGGCAGAAGTTTCCACACTGCCAAGAGGTCTACTAAGGTAACCAGTCTCTAGAGACTGGCCTCTGGTATATTTGTAGTTGCCATTTTGGCACCCTGAAGTGGATTACCGGCAGGGAACAATCAACCTTATGGTTCTAATGACCTCATTTTAGGGGACGAGCATTGTTGTGCCATACTGTTGTTGGGTGGCAGCTGAGAACAGTGCTCCCTAAAGACTGCTGGGCCCAAAAACCAAAGGTGGTGGGGCTAACAGATCAGCCTCCTGAGGGCACTGAGGAGAGATGGACTCCATATAATGAGGTGTGAAACATTTCTCGCCAATTAAAGGAACCATTCTCTTGAGACTGGTCTCTTGAGCAATCAGCTTGGTGCCCTGAAACAGATGATCAGTAGCGACAAAGTGAACTGGCTGCTTGATAACCTCCTTAGAGGATAAGTTTCTGGGCAGACACTGAGAACTGACAATGTAGACCGTTGTGCCCCAGTGCACCAAAGGTGGTGGGGTTAACAGACTGGCCTCCTGAGGTCAATTAGGAGAGATGGGCACCCTATAATTCGGTGTGAACCACTCTTCCCCAGAGGGACCTGCCCTCAAATGTCCAACTGGAATCTGGACTTGTTGTTGCACCGATATGAGGAGCTGGCCTAAAAGTGGGAGACGTGGGTCCACCGTGTAGGCTTTATCTGCCTTCAGGGACGATGCTATATTGGGGACAGATACTGTAGGTCTCATGCATCTGTCCCACCTTTGGCATCAACCTATATCCCTGCTCATTCAGCCCCCTAATGTTAGAATAATTCGTAACATAAGGTCTGAAGAGCTTAACTGAAACTGGCTTAACATATGATCTCAACACCTCGATGTGGAGATCAGGGAAAACCAGTAGGTCCCGATGTGGAGGTTATGATTTAGCACACTGGAAGTGTCCATCCAATTTACTCTTAGGATGAACATCCTGCTTCTCAGCTGCCCTGTCAATGTTTAACCTGGCTATGGCACAAGTTGAATCCTCCATCAACTGTACTAAGATGGCCTCAATCTTTTCTGTACTGATGTGCTGACCACATCAACCTCCTCAGAGGAAGAGAGGTTTAGCACCATGCTCTAACTCAGGAGTGAAGAAACTGCAGAGTGTGCTTCCGTGCCCCAAGAGAGCACTGTATTTAGAGGGTGAGGATGGAGAAAGGGAGCTGACTGTGTGTGCTCTGCTCCCAAACAAAAAACACAGCGATCGTGTATTCTCAATATAAGAGTTTAGGGGAAAGTTCATCCACAAAATTACAATAATTTTGGAATTCAAAAGATACAAAGAAGAGCTGCAAGCTGCAAGAATGTTCTGTGTGTATCGTTGGATTCTTTCTTTCTGTCTTTTTTTTTTTCAGGTGCATGTGGAGTATGTCAGGGCGTCAATTATTAAACATCAGATACATTTTGAATGAAGGGCATGCAGCACAGTCCATATTCACTTTAATGTCTTATCAACAAACAAAGCACTGTCAAATGCTGGCATTACTGACTTTTTTCTGTTTCTTTTCCTTTTTTTATAAATAAGTCTGTCTGGATGGTTCTTTCTTTGGTGTTCTTGGGATCTTATTAAGGATTTTAATTGCATACATTGGTATGTTTCTTAAATTTGAGCTCAATGATTTGGGGTCTTCTAAAACTGAAGATCTTAGGTTTTATTTATTTTTTCTTAGAAGAAATATCTGAGAAGTAAGTGATGCAAGAGAAAATCTATGTCTTACGGGTGTTTAGGAAAGTATGTATATAGACTCCATCAGCATCTCTACTACTGATACATTTAATTTTGTTTTCCCCTTTGACAGCAGTGGATTCTTCCATGCTAAACTCACATGAAGAGTGCAGCTGTGTGGTCTCTTTTGGATAGCTGACTCACGTACTTTGACACTGACTGAGTCGAGATGTGTATGCAAGTCTTGTTGTTATCCTTGGCTTCTTGGAATTGAGTCGCAACAATTTTATGTCTATGCTCATGGGCAAAATTGGAGGGCCTGAATAGATTGGCAGTTTATTTAAATGTTATTTATTTTGTGATGCTTTCAAACAGTGGTGTGATTTGCTAAAAAATACTTGGAATTGGTTTTGAAACAATTCACACTCCCATAGACATCAGAAACCTTTCCTTTTATAATGTGTTAATTTAATTTTCATGCTCTGGTTGCTGTGTGTGCGTGCTTTTCCAGGAAAAGTGTCCATACAAGGAATTGCCGGCAGCTATATCACCCTGGAGCCCAAGACCGGTTGCCCACTGAAGCTAGGCAGGGCTGAGCCTGGTCAGTACCTGGATGGGAGACCTCCTGAGAAAACTAGGTTGCTGCTGGAAGAGGTGCTAGTGAGGCCAGCAGGGGGTGCTCACCCTGTGGTCTGTGTGGGTCTTAGCGCCCCAGTGTAGTGATGGGGACACTATACTGTCAACATGCACCGTCCTTCGGATGAGACGTTAAACCGAGGTCCTGACTCTCTGTGGTCATTAAAAATCCCAGGATGTCTTTCGAAAAAGAGTAGAGGTGTGACCTCGGCATCCTGGCCAGATTCACCCATTGGCCTCTGACCATCATGGCCTCCTAACAGTCCCCATATCTGCTGATTTGCTTCATCACTCTGTCTCCTCTCCACCAGAAAGCTGGTGTGTGGTGGGCGTTCTGGCGCACTATGGCTGCCGTCGTATCATCCAGGTGGATGCTGCACACTGGTGGTGGATGAGGAGATACCCCCTGACCATGTAAGCGCTTTGAGTGTCTAGAAAAGCGCTATATAAATGTAAGGAATTATTATTAATTCCACCCGTCATTAAGGGCTATACTCAAAATAAAACTTTCTAAAACTTATACGAACCCTTGAGGAAGTGTATTTCATATGTCCAGCTCATTATAATTATTATAATTTTTTTACTTTGGCCACATTTAGCATGAGAATCCAGCTCTTTAACAGTGTAAATAACCCAGAATGCATGAAATAGCATTAAACCCTTGCTTTAATGAAACTTGATATACATAGACAACAGGACATTCTCGGTACACATGCCGAGTTGCATGAGATTCCAACCATAGGGGAAACTACAACTGAAAAAACTCTTGTAACTCCACAACAGAAAAACACAAGAGACAGCATTTGGTTTAGCATATACCCTTCATAGTAAATAAACATCAGCATGATTTTGGTTTTGTCAGGCATCTTCAGCAAAAACAAACCTCAAAAAAATTTTCTCAGATATTTTTCATTAATGCTAGCTGCTTCTGTGTTGACACACACACACACACACATACCTACACACACATACATACACACAAGGTGCTTTTCGGATTTATTGAAAGGACAAACTTAGTTATCTTAGGTATCTTGTGTGTTTGATTAGGGATGGAGCTGAGAGTTTAGGGACAGTGGTCCTCATCTCCATGTACAGTAGCAGACCCACAGTGGGGACTAGGGCAGGGATACTCAAATCTGTCTTGCGAGATCCACTTTCCTGCAGAGTTTCAACAGTTTATAACAAAAAAATAATAACAAAAATTATGACTTTATTCAGCATTGTCTTCCCTTCCAGGTATGTTGTGAGTGTGTTCACAACACTGCAGTGATGCTGCTGACGTACAACAATGCTGACATGTTATCTTTGTTATTGGGCGCACCAGAAAACGCGTCACCAGTGTCAAACGTCATCAGCACCGTGATGATGTTTTTATTACCTTTCTGGACATATCTTAAAGGCAGGGTGAAATGCTATTTCATGCATACTGAGTTTTTTATACTGTTAAAGAGTTGGATTCCCATGCTAAACATGGACAAAGTTTCAAAAATTAAGTTGCACGTTTGAGCAGAGCGGAGCAGAGACATTCACTGATCAGAGCGAGAGCGTCGCGAAATGTCACAGAAGAAGTGTGTTTTTGGTTGCGAGAGCAAGACAACCCTGCACAGACCATGCACAAAAAAAAAAAAACATTAAGGGACCAGTGGACAGAGTTTATTTTTACAGAGCATCGACAAAGTTGTGCAAGTGTTTTTGTTTGTTAACTGCATTTCGAAGATTTGCGTATCGTTTATTTCTTAAGGATAATGCAATCCCAGCGAAAAAGGGTCACGATCGTGTGTTGGAACCGCAGGCGGTGAGTAAAACTGCTTCAAATATCTCTGTGTTGTTAACTTAGCTATCGGCGCGTAATCACATCAAGTAAACCTTGTACATCTTTAAAAAAAAAAAAGACGACATAAAGTGGAACTTAGTCATTTTCCAAAACCGCTAAGCAAATATATAGAGTTTCTATACATACCACATAGAGACGTCCTGCTGTAGTCATTGCTGCTGCTGCTCTCGTTCAGTTTCAGCCTCGGGATCTGATTCTGGATCATAAATAAACGGCTGAATCTGACTGTTAGCCATGGTTTGATTTGGATGATGGTTTTTTTTCCTCACCGTAATGTCACAACTTCCAAACGCTCTCAACGCAAAAGCCTACTCGCGCTCGTGATTCTTTAGCTCCGCCCACACGTCACGTCTACAGACGCTCGTGTTTTTCCAGAAAAAATCGCCACAGACTATTTTTCTCTTATAAATATAATAAAACTAAAGACTTTTTGGAGATATTAAGGATGCAGTACTATTCTATAGGTACTCAAGATTTCACCCCCCCTTTAAACTGTGTTCCGAAGATGAATGGCGGTCTTATGGGTTTGGAACGACATGAGGGTCAGTCATTAATGACATAATTTTCTTTTTTGGGTAAAAAAAGAAAAAGCTAGCATTTACACAAAATAATCACAGTATTCAAAAGGAGATTAAACATGAAATCAAAAGGGCTAAATGGAATTATAAACTTAAAGTGGAACACAGACTGAGTAATAATCTTTTAGGCTCAGCATGGGACAGCATTAAAACAATGGTGAGTCTAAAATGATAAAATAAAGAATAAGGTGGCATTGGAAGGCTTCACCTCAAAACTATCCTTGGCCCAAGAACTAAAAATTTTTTTTAAAGATTTGATAAACATGATTTTACTGACCCACCCTCAATCAGCTGTATGTTTCTCTGGACAGAATGTTGTGAACACCTTTAAATATTGCAAAGACAATACAAGTCTGGGCCCAGACTTTATTGGCAGCCGTGTTCCTTCTTGTTGTGCGGAACAGCTAGGCCCTATTTTTTAATAATATTTTTAATCAATCTATGTGCCAACAGAAGATCCAACAGAGACTTATGGAAACAGTCAATTATAGTTTCTTTTTGGAAAGCCACCCAGTCCCATCCTATTTGGATGATGTTTTTTTTTCCTCACGGTAATGTCATAACTTCCAAACGCTCTCAACGCAAAAGCCTACTCGCGCTTGTGATTCTTTAGCTCCGCCCACACGTCACGCCTCCAGACGCGCGTGTTTTTTCCGGAAAAAGTCATTTGTGATTAAGTGCTTTGAATAGCTGATCAAAAGAGAATTGTCATCTATGACAAATTGACTCCTTAACACACTACAGTTTGCATACAGACTAAACAGAGGGGTCCAGGGGGCAACTGTCACAGTACTCAACCTCATTCTTAATCACCTTGAGGGCAATAGAAATCATGCCAGACTACTGTTTGTGGATTTCTCGTCAGCCTTTAACACCATTCAGCCCCACCTGCTGGTTGAGAAGCTCTTGTATCAGTTCAAACTGGAGGCCTACCTTGTGGACTGGATATTAGACTTCCTCACAAACAGAACCCAGCGAGTGAGAGTAAATGGCTATCTCTCTGACTTGGCCCTTACATCAACTGGCTCACCCCAGGGGTGTTTTCTTTTCCCCCTTTTATATATTACACTACACTAACGCTTGCCATTCTGTGATTGAAGACCAATACTTTGTGAAGTTTGCTGATGATACAGTTATTGTCAGCTGATTGAACAATAAGGAAACTTCACACGGTCCGGTCATTGATCACTTTGTAACATGGTGTCAGGATGCCTTTCTTGAAATTAATGTCTCTAAGACCAAGGACATGTGTATTGATTTTAGGCGCAATATCACTAACACTGAAAAAACTAGTATAATTGGTCAAGAAATAGAGGTTGTTACAGAGTATAAGTATCTAGGATCCATTATTGATGATAAGTTGTGTTTTGAATCAAATACCAGTTTGCTTTGCAAGAAAGGCCAGCAGCGACAGTATTGCCTGTTGAAGCTGGCAAAGTTTAATGTGGATAATACCCTGTTAACCCTTTTCTATAGGTCCTTTGAGTCGGTTGTTACCTTCTCCTTAATCTGCTGGTATGGGTCTATCACTGTAAAACCAAAAAACTCCCTTTCAAGGTTAATTAATGTGAGCACTGTATCACAGGTTCTATGCAGAGAGGTCTGGAGGATTTTTATTTTTATTTTTATTTTTGTATTTTTTTTATCAGAAGCAGATGTTAAGAAGGGTTTAATCTATCCTGCTAGATTTCATCCCTTAAAGGCTGAATTTCAGATGTTGCCATCAGGATTACGCTTTAAATTCACACATAAAAAACACTCTTTTGATCCTGCAGCCATTCTCAATTCTATAACTTATTGACTTACTATTTATTGATTTTGTGTGTCTTTGTGTGTGATTTGTACTATACTATCTGTTGCATAACAAATTGCCCCATTGAGGACAAGTAAAGATTTTGAACTTGAGTTACGGATTGATTCAAAAGGAAGAGCCACTTGTTCTGCACGTCCATACGTCATTGTGCTATTTCTCCGTTATTGCACATGTGCAGTACTTTCAGTTTCCGGGTTCAATCCAACCAAGTGTTTACATGCACTCTCAATCATATTAGAAAAGGAATAAACCACCCCCTTCAATCTGATCGAAACTTCATTCCAATCGTGCTTAATCAGATCGATTAAGGTGTTTACATGAAGGCTTAAATGTGGATGTGGATATCTCTCTAATCTGACACTCTAAATTCAGTTGATGGACCTCTGTCATAAAGTGCTGATGATTTGAGAAACATACGAAATGTGTAGAGCAGTGAGGTGCCAGGACCAGTATTGAGAGCCAGTGTTGGGGAGTAACTAGTTACATGTAACATAATTACATCATTTAATTACATTATAGTCCTCCACCTCTGCTGCATTCTTAAAACTCTGGCAATTTGATAATACCTAAAATATCAAAATCAACTGCGGGCTGTAGATCCTTTTCCTATTTAACGCCTAAACTCTGGAGTAACCTACCTAATATTGTTCAGGAGGCAGAAACACTCTTGCTGTTTAAATCTAGATTAAAGTCAAATCGAGTCAAGTCACATTTAATTATGTAGCGCTTTAAACATGAATGAATGCACTCTAAGTCGCTTTACATAAAGGTATCTGCTAAATTCATACATTTGTTCATTCTCTTTAACCTTTATTTTATTCACTAAAGTAAAAAAAAAAGTTTCTGATGTTTCACTGGCCATCTTAATTTTAATTTGCAAATATTAACAAATTTGGATTTTGATGGATTTTGATATCCACATTAAACTTTGATGGCTGAAACACACTTCAAAAAGTTGGGACAGAGGCATGTTTACCACAGTGTCACATCAACTTTCATTTTAATTGCAGTGTTTAATTGTTGGCAACTGAAAATACTAATTGTTAAAGTTTTTCAAACAAAATTTTCATCCAGTCTCTCTTGATACAAGTCTTCAGATGCTCGGAAGTCTGATCGTCATTGTCTGATTCTCCTTTTCATGACTGGTCATACATTTTCAATGCGAGACAGATCTGGACTGATCTAGCACATTCACTCTGTGTCTACGAAAGCACGCTGTTGTATCACATGCAGAATGAGACCTGGCATCTTGATGGCATTTTATGTCTCTGTACAATTCCAATATATGCCTCCATGTTTTTGCACATATGCCAGTCACCCATGCCATTTGTTCTGCTGCGTCTCGAAACTATGACAGATGTTTGCTTTTTCATTTGTCGCTGATAAAAGTCTGGATGGTTCCTTTCATCTTTGAGATTGAGAACTCGACATCCATTTTTCTCAGAAACCCGTTTAAATGTGGACTCATCCAAGCACAGCAAACATTTCCATGTCTTTTTGATTATCTGAGATGAGCACTGGCCAGAGTACCCTGCGGAATCACTGCATAGAAATGATGTAGCGCTTTCTCGCAAAGTAACAGAGATTCGGGTTGCATTTATTGATGCAGCAACAGACTGTGTTAAGTGACAGCAGTTTTCAGAAGCACTCCTGAGCCCATGCTGCTATATTTAACACTGCAGCATGATGGCTCAGATACATTTAACTGAGGTTTCCTGCCTCACCCTACACAGGGTAACTGAGATTCTCTGCATTCTCTGAAAATGTTCACAATATTATGTATGGTAGTTGGTGAAATACCTAGATTCGTTGTGATTTTGCATTAATACATGCAATTTTTGATTTATTTGACAGTTCTATCATGGAATTTGGCATAAAGTGATGAGCCATGATCCAGCTTTGCTTGCAAATACTGAGATGCTCCCTTTTTCAGATTCAGAATACTATATAATTTTATACCCCAACATGATACCCTCACATATTACAAATTCACCTGCTTACAGTGAACTGTTTGAAAACATTTTAAGTTGGATATTCTATAACCTTTTTACTTTTATTTAGCCTCTCTCGCAACTTTTTAGTAGTTTGTTGCAGCCATCAAAATCAAAATTTGTTTATATTTACAAAATACATTTAAGTTGCTCAGTGTAAAGTTTGGAAATATTTTCCAATTTAAAATTTAAAGAGAATGAACAAATCAATCTTTATCTTTTTTTTTTTTTTTTTTTTGCATTTTACAACACTTCTGAACTTTTCTTTAAATGTTTGAAAATGACAGTTGAAAACAGTTGAAAGTTGAAAAAATAATCAAAGTCTAATAAAATGTAATCAGTTACATTAATAAAGTAACTGAAATAGTTGCACTACACTTTTAATAGGTAACTTGTAATCTATAACCTATTGCATTTCCAAAATAACCTTCCCAAAACTGGTTACTGAAATACAAATTGTAATCCGGCCCAGCAGTATCTATATAAAGGATTTCTAAAAACCATAAATGACTGGTAAAATCATGGAAATTCAGTGGTCAGTAGGTCTAGGAATTCTGAATCTATTTGCATTTAATATAATTAGCTATGCCACTAAGTCTTCCGTCTGTCTTTTCTTTGTCTCTATATTCTTGTTCATTCTCTTCACATGTTTATAAAATCTGTCTTTTCTTTTCTTTTCTGTTCTTCTCTTTTTTTTTTTGCAGGATTATTACGGCAGTGGACTGACTGTCAGCGCGTGTGCTACTCTTCTACCTGACCCCAGTGCCCCCTCAATTTGCTATGCCCCCCTCCCCGTCCTTTCAGCACATCCAGTGGAAGGACTGCCCGTCCCTGTAGGAATGTCTGTTTGGGCCTGGCATCTGTCTCGTTCCACGGCTGCTCCTACACCTTTTGCCATTCCACCCCCCATCAGCTCTCACAGGCTTCTCCATCATGAACGATGAGGTCAATAGCACTAATGCACTGGCCTGGCTGGTCTGCTCAGGGGTGTCCATCCTGGCCAATGCCTGGGGAATCCTGAGTGTGAGCGCCAAGCAGAAGAAGTGGAAGCCTCTGGAATTCCTCATCTGCACACTGGCTGGGACACACATTCTCAACATGGGTATCCCTATCACCATGTATTGCGTCATTCAGTTGCGGCGACAGCACTCAAACTATGAATGGAACGAAGGACTTTGCAAGGTGTTTGTCTCCACCTTCTACACCCTTACCCTGGTCACCTGCTTCTCCGTCACCTCCCTGTCCTACCACCGCATGTGGATGGTCCGCTGGCCTGTCAACTATAGGTAAGCAAAAGGCTCTTTACATTGATACAAGGACATTAATAAGGGACATATTAATTTATAGTGGGATATTATTAGCTCTTGCTTTTGCTTTTGAGAATTCTACCTTTACTTTAGTCATTTTGCAGATGCTTTTAACCAAAGCGACTTACAGTTGGGGAATACATAAAGCGATTCTTCTTAAAGAGGCAAACAGACACAGAAAGTGTCTGTCTTAATTTAAAAGTCTTAATTTAGATTTACATTTATGCATTTAGTAGACAAAACCCACAACTTTTTTTAACCTTTATTTATATAGTGCTTTTAACAATACAGATTGTAACAGCAACTGAACAGCATTTAATAGGAAAATAGTGTCAACCATGCAAAAAGGCAGTTCAACATTGAATTCAGTGATGTCATCATCTGTGCAATCAAGTCAACGAAATAGCTGGAAATGAAGTGTCCCCAACTAAGTAAGCCAAAGGCAACAGCGGCAAGGAACCAAAACTCCATTTGTGACAGCATGGAGAAAAAGACCTTGGGAGAAACCAGGCTCAGTTGGGGTGCAAGTTCTCCTCTGGCCAGACGAAACCAGTAGTTCAATTCCTGGCTGCAGCAAAGTCAGTGCAGTGCAGAAGAATCATCTGTTTCCTGTGGTCTTGTCCCAATGGCCATCTAGGAGACAAGATCTTAACTGTGGATCTGTCTCTGGGGCTCTTCTAGTTTTCCTGGTCTTCGCTGACATTGGCTCTAGAGGTCCTTTCTAGGTGCTGATCCACCATCTGGTCTGGATACGTACTGGATCCGGGTGACTCCAGTGACCCCTCTAATCTGGATACAGACTGGGTCTGGTGGCTACAGTGACCTTGGAATAAGAGAGAAACAGACTAATATTAGCGTAGATGCCATTTTTGTAACGATGTAGCAAGTACATTGTGTGTTATGGAAAGTTTTCCCGGTTCAGGATTTCCTAATTAATGCAGCCTAAAAATCAGATTTGAATATAAGAAAATTGTTAGTGTGTTATATGTAAGCCAGGTTAAAGTGATGGGTCTTTAATCTTGATTTAAACTGACAGAGTGCGTCTGCCTCCCAAACAATGTTAGGTAGGTTACTCCAGAGTTTGGGAGCTAAGTAGGAAAAAGATCTGCCGCCCGCAGTTGATTTTGAAATTCTAGGGTTTATCAAATTGCCTGAGTTTTGAGAATGTAGTGGTCATGGAGGACTATGGCGCAATTAGAGCTTGTTCAAATACTGAGGTGCTAAACCATTCAGGGCTTTATAAGTAATAAGCAAGATTTTAAAATCTGTAAGATGTTTAATAGGGAGGCAGTGCAGTGTTGACAGAACCGGGCTAACATGGTCATAATTCCTGGTTCTAGTAATAACTCAAGCTGCTGAATTTTGGACTAGCTGGAGTTTGTTTATTAAGTTTGCAGAACATCCACCCAATATACCATTATAATAATCTAACCTTGAGGTCATGAACGGATGAATACAATTTCTGAATTGACATTGAGAGCATAGGTCGTACTTTAGATATATTTTTGAGATGGACAAATGCCGTTTTACAAATGCTAGAAATGTGACTTTCAAAGTAAAGAGTGCTATCAAATAACACACCTAGGTTCCTAATTGATGACGAAGAATTGACAGAGCAGCCACCAAGTCTTAGACTGTGTTCTAGATTATTACACTGAACAAAATTATAAATGCAATACTTTTGTTTTTGCCCCCATTTTTCATGAGGTGAACTCCAAGTTCTAAGACTTTTTCTTTGTACACAAAAGGCCTATTTCTCTCAAATTTTGTTGATCTGTGTTAGTGAGATAAGTGTTAGTAGAGATAATCCATCCACCTCCAGGTGTGGCATATCAACATGCCGATTAGACAGCATGATTATGCACACGTGAGCCTTAGGCTGGCCACAATAAAAGGCTACTCTAAAATATGTAGTTTTATCTCACAGCACAATGCCACAGATGTGGCAAGTTTTGAAGGAGCGTGCAATTGGCATGCTGACTGCAGGAATGTCCATCCACTAGAGCTGTTGCCCATGAATTGAATGTTCACTTCTCTACCATAAATTTCAGAGAATTGCCTGAATTGGCTGCTCTCTTTCTTCTTCCTTAAGCGTAAAGGAGAAACTGTATCTAAAATGCTAAAAAAGAGAGAGTCCATAGATTCTTTTACATCATCTAGTTGTTCTTTGGATGGGCAAAGGAATTAAGATAAATCAGGAATATTAGTTACAAAGCAGTCTTTTGTTGAACAAGTGATTATTCTACCATACTTGTAACAAGAAGTAGAATTTACAGTTTTAGCTATATGAAGTTTAAACGAGACTAGCTAATGATCTGTGATATCACCACTGGGCTTCATAATTTCAGCACCATCAACATCAATCCCATGTGACAGTATTAGATCTAGAGAATGATTTCGACAATGAGTAGGACCTGACACGTATTGTCCAACCACGATAGAGTTCAAAATGTTTATGAATGATGATCCCAATGCATTTTTTTCATTATCAACATGGATATTAATATCATCAAGAATTAAAACTTTATCTGCAGCCAGCACTAATTTGCATATAAAATCAGCAAATTCTTTAATAAAGTCTGTATGGTGTCCTGTTTACAGTAGCAAGTACAAGCATTACAGGGATTTATTGTTAACACTTGTTTCTCTGGATAATGTTATATGAAGCACAATTACTTAAAACAAGTTATACCTGAAGCCTGTACTCTTGAGAAATACTGAAAATATTTTTATAAATTGTAGCAACACCTCCCCCTTTACCTTTTGGACGCAGCTCATGTTTATAAAAGTAATCCTGGGGGGTAGACTCATTTAAAATAATGTAATCATCAGGTTTTAGCCAGGTTTCTGTCAAACAGAGCACATCTAGGTTATGGTCAGTGATCATATCATTTACTAAAAGGTGCTTTCGTAGAAAGAGACCTGATATTCAATAAGCCAAGCTATATCATCTGTTTTTTATTTGTTGAACCTCAATTAAATTGTTATTCTTAAATTGATTTAGAAGTTTTTTTTTTGTTTTTTTGCATTTTCTAGTTCAGGGAACAGATACAGTCTCTATAGTGTGCTATCTAGGTGAAAGAGTCTTTATGTGCTGAGAAATAAATTATTTCTGTGGCGTGAGGCGCCTAGCAGATGGTTGGTTTAGCCAGTCTGTCTGCTTCCTGACCTGGGCCCCAGTTAGTCAAGTGCAAACTCTAAGATTATGGGCCATATTTCTAGAGAGAAGAGCGGCATTATCCCAGGAGGGATGAAAACTGTCTCTTTTCAACAGGTCAGGTCTGCCCCTAAAAACTCATCCAATTGTCTATGAAACCTAAAATATTCTGCGGGCACCACTAAGACAACCAGCCATTGATTGCAATCTGCTATGTATTTCATCATCACTGTAAGCAGGGAGGAAACCAGAGCATATTACAGTGTCTGAAATGGTACTTGCAAGTTCACACATCTCTTTAATTATATTTTTAGTGATCTCTGACTTTCGAAGTCAAATATCATTAGCACAAGCGTGAATAACAATCTTACTGAATTTACATTTAGCATTAGCCAGCACTTTTAAATTTGCCAAGATGTCAGCCGCTCTGGCTCCTGGCTCTATTTTCACATTCCATATAATAGAATCACCAATAACTACAGCACATAGGCTGGGAATGTACTATTGCCAGCATAGTTTATTTTAGAGCTTATGGCTTACTTAGTTCAGGTCTAAAGGACATTTAATCATTGATAATAAAATAAAATATTAACATAAAATTTCTCAAGAGCAATTTTTGAAGGGGACAAAAATAATACAGAAGAAAGTCTTACTAATGCAGCAGGGAGACCGTGCCAAATAAGACAACTTCAAATTGTGGTCACACTGCGAGAGCACTCGTGTCCATTGTAGACATTACTGTCTGTGACAGTGTTAGCAAGTCTGTGGTTTTCCTGTGGAATTGGGCTACTTTACCACTGTTTCAGTTGGTTGTTATTCATGTCCTGGTATTGAAGCAACCCCAATAATGTGTATTTTAGCCTCCGGAATCCGATTTATACCAGGGGACTCCCTCGAAACACGGTTAGTTTGGGCTACTTTTGGGTTAGTTTTGAGTAGTAATAGGGCGGGTTTTGTTGTGAAAACCTGGCAACCCTTTCAGTCAAACAGGTAATCTTATTATTGCTAACATAACGACTCATCAAAAAATAGATCTGTAATAAAAATAAAATAATCTCTTCATCCGAAAGTGTATAAAATAGCTTAGACAACCTTACTGGAGTTTCGCAACTATTGATTTTGTTCTCACTTACTGGACTTGTGTGAGTGTAGGTGATGTAAAAGAGGCCTTTGGGCTAAAGCACTGTGATCAAGCGAGGGGGAGACTCAATGTTTCTAAACATAAAATGCATTTTTGCCCCATATATGTTGTTTCATTATTGCATTATGATAAATTAGTGCAATAGTAAAAATATTGTAAAATACACCATGTATGAGTCCACATTATATACTTGAACAGCTGAGTCTTTATACATTTTCAAAAAACATCTAAAGACAAATCTTTTTCGCCAGCACTTGACCAACTAATACTAGCACTTACCTTTTCTTTTCTCATTACGATTATAATTTTGAGTAAAAATAATTTCTATCAGTTTAACCATTATACAGCATAATGAAAATTTTACTAAAACCTGACTAAAATGCTCTTACAGTACATTTTATTGGCTTAAACTTGACTAAACAAAAACAGGACAAGGTTGACTAAATATGATAACTAAAATGTACTTTTGAGTAAGACTAAGACTAAGTTAAAAATGGTTGCCAAAATTAATACTGCCATATGGTTAACAAATAATAATCTTTTTGCTAAAATGTCAAGTTTTCATTGACTAAAATTTGACTAAAATACTTCATGATTTCTTTGGCTAAAACTAGAGTATAATAATTTAGATTTTCTTTGACCAAAAGACTAAGATTAAGACTAAAACTCAAAATAGCTGACAAAATTAACACTAATGTGACATACTCTTAATCACACTGTTAAATTATTTTTCAGTGATAAGAGGTGTGACATACAGCCAATTATGGTGACCCATACTCAGAATTCATGCTCTGCATTTAACCAATCCAAAGTGCACACACACAGCAGTGATCACACACCTGGAACAATGGGCAGCCATTAGGGCTGTTCAATTCCACAATTTTTGGAATCGATTCCAATTTCAATTCCTTATTCTGGAATTGATGGGAATCGATTACAAGAATCAGTAATCGATCATAATCAGAAACAGTTCAGCTGAATTATGAAGTTAACATTGACTGTATACTTTGTACAATAATAACAAACTGTACACTGAAACAAAATAACCAGAACATTAATAACTGATAGAGCTCATGGTTTATCTGTCAATCAAATTATTTATATATATATATATATATATATATATATATATATATATATATATATATATATATATATATAGTAATCTCAAAGTATGTTCATTCTAGCATTATTAACATTATAATCTTTAATGTCTTTTGTCTTCTGCCAGGTTGAGTAACACCAAAAAGCAGGCTGTCCATACGGTCATGGGCATCTGGATGGTGTCATTCATTCTGTCCACCTTGCCCGCTGTTGGCTGGCATGATACCACTGAGCGCTTTTACACCCACGACAACTGTCGCTTCATTGTGACCGAGATTGGCTTGGGATTTGGTGTCTGCTTCCTGTTGCTGATCAGTGGGAATGTAGTGATGGGCGTCATCTGTATTGGAATTGCCCTCTTCCAGACCTTTTCCATCCAGATGGGTCAAAACGCGGACAAGAACAAATTTAACGTGCCCACAATTGTAGTGGAGGATGCCCAGGGCAAGAGGCGTTCATCCATCGACGGCTCAGAGCCTGTAAAGACGTCGCTGCAGATCACCTATCTGATCAGTGGAATAGTCTTCATATACGACTTTCTAACTGGATTCCCCATATTGGTGAGTGTTTTTGTCTTTATTTAAGAGAACATGAGATGCAGTCTTCAGTGGAGTCTCAGTGGTGTTTATATTTGCATAGGAATATGAGTTGGGAGTTGCCTTGATTGACCTATGAATGATATTGGCTTTTTGAGTACTATCGTTGAAGAGCGTGCTTTTGATGATCCAACATCCAAAAATCCCAGCAACACTGTGAAAAATGCTAGTTAAAAGAAATTTGTTGTGATTACTTAAATATCCAACATATGTAATCTAAAGTTAACTAAACGTATAGTTTTAAGTCAAGCACCAAACACATACTTTTAAAGCTGAAACAAGATAGTATTACTTATTCTAATGTTTAATTTTAAGTTGTGCTAATTAATCGGGGTATCAGAGTATTTTTTTTAAAGTAAATATGTTGCGAACTCATATAAACAACAGTAGAAGTGTGGCTTACTTTTTGATGGTTTGTTGGGATGTGTTCCTTACATGTTTCTCTGTACTAATTTCAAAGTTTAATATAAGTCAGTACATTAAAAACATTAACGTGGCCCTCAAATATTGTTCAATAATGTATCTATTCTGACACATCATATGGATTTTGTCTGTTGCTATGGTTATCACAATGTCAAACATAAAAATTTCAGATTCAGTCCCGCATTTTAAAATAGTCGTCACTCCTGCAGTGTGTACATGAAAACCTTTATTCAAATTATGAATGGTTTATACAAAGAAAGTGAGCAAAGACGCTCAGTGCCATTCATTTGCAGCACAAGCTCACTGACTGAGTGAAATCTCCTGCTATAATCAAAAAATCTGTCTATACTTCACAATAAATCTCTTATTTAGCCTACATTGTGTTTATACTTTGCTGGTTAGAGCAAAACTGTTTGCGAGAGTGCAGAACTCAAGCTAAACAAACTCTAGCAATACACACTCACAGAAACACAGGAGCATTTGACAGTAGTGGCCTGTTAAGTACTACTACCAGTACTGTGGAAAGGCTGCATCATTGTGCTTTAAAAATGGGAGTATTGACTTGGTACCAAATTATGTTTTTAACATTTAAACTAAACAAGTGCCGCCGAAAAACAAATATTCTGTGATGAAGTAATCCATATGAAAACTACGCGATGCCCGTTTTTCACGTTTCATGATAGTTGATGCCTACTTGCATATGACTTTTATACCGATACTCTTGACAACACTATTGTCTAAAGCCTTCTCAGGGACCCAGGGTTACATACATACTGTATGATGTTACATTGAATGTTGCAATTCATAGCTCAAATCGGTGTCAGAATGTAAAATCTGATAAAAGTGTTGGAAAGGAACAGCCTGCCCCCACACAAATGTCCTCCAAAGATATGCAACCTTAGGTAAACCAAAACTTTCACCAGACAGGAAATAAAATTTATGTAACTGATATAGTCTGTAAATCACCAATCCTCTTAAGGGATATAAATGCCAACTACAAGACTGCCTTAAGAGTCTGATTTAATCTGAAGCTGACTCATGTGGTTCAAACCTTCTAGCACTATAGATAAGTCACAAGACAGAACACAAGCAGGTCGGTTCTCAGGCATCTCATCCCACACATGAAACAAGAAACAGGCGAATGCCTCCCAAAAGAAACACCACCACCTTGTGCATGTTCTGCAGCAATCATACAGCTTAAGCCTTTATGTGTGGAGTTTGTTGGAGTGGGTTTGCAATGCTTTTGCATCCATCCATCTAGTTATTTATTTATTTTTACTATTTTACTGTTCTGTAGTAATTTTCATGCATGCAATCCAGACATTTCACCCTCACCCGCATTTGAATAAAAAATATAATTTTCAAATATTCGATTCTCCCCCGCCAACAAATACAATCATGTACATACATGCTTCTCACATATTATTATAGCCCAGGTTTTGCTGATTACAGTGAGATTAGACTTAGAAAAGCACACTTGACTCCAGAGGGTTAAATATAGAATCTCTGAATATTAGCATGTACGGTGCATGTGTAGAATCACTAGTTTGTTACTTTACACCTTGCTGCTAGACCTTAACTGGTGACAAGATTTGGAGTTGATAATACATTATGCGGTCACAGTTTTTCTGTAATATTTGAAAGTTATGAAATAGGTTAGGTTTTGTACAGTTTATAATAATTAAGTACAGTAATAAGCCTAATTGTGTATTTTTTGTAGGTGGATAAAACAGGATATAATTATATTTATAGTTATCATTTGAACTGTTGTCATTTGAATTAGCTTTTTCACATGTAAATAACTGCAGTGCTCCATTGTAGGTGGTGAGCTTTGCCAGCCTGAAATTTGACCGCTCCTATAGCTGGATGGTCCTGTGTGTCCTCTGGTGCTCCATAGCACAATCAATCCTGCTCCCCATGTTCCTGTGGGCTTGCGACCGCTACAGAGCAGACGTCAAGATGGTCTGGGAGAAATGTGTGGCCATCATGTCCAATGATGAAGTGGATGAAGGTAAGTACCACTGAACTTCCTTTAGCTTGTTCCAAGGAGAAAGCAAAGCTGTGTTCAACCAGTGATGACTACAGTCATTGGATTTACCACATGACTTACATTTTGAGATGGATAGATATTATTTTCATAAAAAGTATCTCATTAATATATTTGTTGACATACACTCAAGAAATATATAACTGGAATACCTGTTAGGATGCTTTTGGAGTGAGCTCCACTGTAGAAGTTGTGCTGCAAAGTTGCTTCTCTAGTAAAGTGTCACAGAGTTGCATGTTGTCGCTACTCATTTGACATGTGACCAAAGGGCCCCTACAGATTTGCAGGGCCAATTGCCAAAATACCATAGTTGTTACAGGCATCGGACTAATAAAACTCTGTATTAGCCACCACTGTCATCAACAAATAAATTGATTCATTACAATTACTGAAAAAAAGCTTCTTACACCATTTCAAGGAGATTTCATATTAAATTACTGTGATTTTACAGCAATGACAATAGTTATTTGGCAGAAACAATGGAATTTTGGTTGCAATATATAATTACGTTGTAATTTTTATGGTTAATATTAAAACATAAAAACAAATGTAAATATAAAAACAAGGGGTTATCTGGATAAAAATAACTAGTTGTCACGTGATAATTATATGATTAATATGCCTTATTAAAAACAACTAATGAACTGAGGCTGTCAGTACATACTGATGAATGTAGGTGTTAAGTGTGTGACTTTGCTGTTAGCTGTATTTCATTGCCCTTCCTGCTATTCGGCCCTTTCTCATTTCTAAGTTTGCAATCATAAGGAACATGTGCAAGAAATGGATTCTTTGATCTTAATTTTGCCAGTGCTCTGCTTCTTTCCAGACAGTTTGCCTTGTGTAACACAACTCAGTTGTATGTATAAGGATTGCTTTTTGTACTTGTGTCTCACTTAAATGCATGCTAAGCTGCCTGTGCTAATAGCTAATCTCATCTGTCATCCCGCTCTGTGCCCCCATTTTGCCTAAAGATCAACATTTCACATTGCCCTACAGCTGTTTTTAAAGTTTTAAAAACTTGTTTGTACCCCTACAATGATCGTTTGCCCCAAAAATATTTTAGGGAATATGTTTAAATGACAGTTTGCTCTAGCTGCAATCTATAGCACTTATTTATTAATAAACAGGGAGAGTCAGTCAGTCGTAATGTTTAGTACAAGACACTTCAGTGGATCCTAATGATTTCACATGAACCAATATTTTACAACGTCAAATTCTAATGCGGACACCGAATGTTTTTTTTTTGTTTTTTTACCTATCCGTCTGTCTGTCTGTCTGTCTGTGTGTCTGTGTATTTTGAGCACACTGATTTTTAATCCTGATACATATGCTTTCTGCGTTTGCAGAAAACAGCCAGGATGGAGGCATTCATCCGGACTTAATATTTGACAGACCGTTTGACTATAGCTCTGCTGGTGATATCATGACGGTAGACCGTATTGCCAAGTACGAATTCTCAACCTTAGAAAGGTGTTATCCATTGAGGGAGCTTCAGGAAGATAAAATGCACTATTTGCAGGTATATTTCCATTGATTTTGTTTTCAAATTGATCTTTTCTCTATTTTGAACTAAAATGTGCATGTTGCCCTCCACCTCCGTCTTAGTCACTATATAATTGGCAACAATATTACCGGAATTAGTTGACATTCCTGTTGTGTGACCTATTAGATATTTTAAATGTCTAAAATGTGAAATTGCAATTTTTTTTTTTGTGGGGGGTATGATCTAACAAATCTTTTTGTTTCTTCACCCCAGTGAAGGTATTTTTATGTCGTATTTCTAACGTTGCAGGGCAACTGCCACTGATGCCTTCTCAGTTTTTATTTTAAAGTTAAAAGCTTGAAGACATTGCAAATTTTAATCATTTGCAAAGAGAAGTCTGGATTAAAAACATACTCAGTAAATTGTAAAAATTACTTGATACTGATACTATGACTTTGACATTAATTTTATTAGTTGTATATGTGTAGTTTTAGAGGCACAGCTGATGATTGATCTGGGTAGGAATTTATACTTTCATAGCAATCCAAATTTAGATTGTTCTTTTGAATGTAAAAAGTACTGAATAAATAATATAGAAAATAATTCCAATTATTTGAACCACCTCCATAATACTATAAAGGCTTACAATGTAATTGAGAATTCGTATAAAAGGCTGCTGGTATGTTTTAGAGCTGTGCAATGCTTCACTTCAAACTTTTAAACTTTTTACATTCAAATGATTACTTCACATATTGCCCGTAAGCGCTCATATGCAACCTCCACATGTAACTTTCTTTGACCTTTTATATATCATCCATTTTTCTCTGTGTGTAAAAATATTAAATTTATGCCTGTCTGGAATAAAAAATTAGATTTGGAGGTTAAATGTGGAGAATATGCCATAAATGTGCATGCCGAACACTTCCCAAAGCTCTGTTAGGCAATCTGCAGTGCTTGACTGCTTCCCATTGCTGATTTTATTGCTATATACGTTGCACGAAACAACGTTTGAAGTTCTCTCCAAAGTTTATAAAACTACCATTAACATTGTGTGTTTTAGAAATGATCCAGTGATGTTCAGCAAAAAAAACACTGATGCATATTGATAGAGAACTGAAAGCTGATGTGTCTGCATTAGACTATTATTCACTTTTTGGTACTTTTAGAGTAGTATTTCAGTAGAAATAAAGTTATTTTGTTCAATTTCACAAGTGTTTTGCATTATCATCGCTATGTAAAATATTGGAAAGTTATAATAATTGGGAAGTACAAGCTGCTACTCTTTTTGATGTCAAGCCATTCAGGGTTGTAGAACAGTAAAGGCTGCCAAACAATAATATTTAAAACTGTCTATCAATTTTGAAGTTACTCAGACAAATTTTATATATAAAAAAAAAATGTTTTGGGGGCAGTATATTTAAAGCAAAATAACACGCTTTTATAAAATAGACATATCATTTAAGTCAGCAGAGGAACAAGGTTTAAAAATGCCAAAACATAAAAAAAGATGCATAAAGTATTCACTTTTGCTAGTCCTGTAGCATAATAAAATATATATATATTTAAGCTTGTATATAAGTTGATCTGTTTAAATCGATAAGATCATCAGTATTGGTTTTTAAAGAAATATCACTAACCAACCATTATAAAAGCCTATAAAAGGAAAAACTGAATGCCATTGCATAAATGATGCTTTGCTTTCCTCTACTGGCCAAAGTATAGTACACCTATCACTCAGTCCTCATAATGCATATATAGGGCTTTTTTGTAAACTGCTGTCTCATTCCTGCATTAACCAGTAAAGTTGCTTTCATGCTAGGCTTGTGCTGTATGCTTTGGGTAGTGCACTTAACGTTATTTTATATACTAGAAACTAATTTTATGTCTTTCCTGTGTAGTTCTCAGAACAATGTGGAATGTGAGTATCTGTTTGTAGAATGAGTGATTATAAACTAAGCAAAATAATATTAAATTGTCCACATTTTTATCCCTGTTAAAAGGTAGATCTATGAATTTTTTGTATTTTAAAGTGAAAACAGGCATGTGTTGCCATCATAGTTCACAGAATCCCATTGAAGCTTTGAGAGCTTAGAGTTGAGACAGATTTTTTTTGCTTTTAGAAATGTCCCGGTTCATTCACTTGTGTGTTACTCCAGGTGCCCCCTACAAGAAGATACTCCCACGACGAAACCGTCATGTGGACCACCGGTCAGATCCCGTCTTACCTGCATCGCTGGGGCTCCACACAGGACATCATTGGCATCCCGCAATACAACTCACCACACCACGAGAGACGTCGGAGCAGCCCGGCATCCTACCACGAGGAGAGCCACCCACACCGCAAAAGGAGGAGATCCGAGGACACGCATTCACTCAAGCAGATTCCACGAGTCAAGCGTCATGAGGACGATTTCAAGTGCTTTAGCCGCGACGAAGTGATTAACTTCATTGACGAGACGCCACTGGCTAGTCCACTGAGAAGCCCGCGGCGAGCATCTGCAATCTCTCTGGTCCCAGAGACCTTTGAGCAGCACGTTGTCTTATTGCCGCATTTCCCACTCACACACTTTGAGCGCGAGCCTCAAGTGCTGAGACGCTGCTCTGACCACGGCAAAGGAGCCACGCTAGGCGAGATCACTCAGGATCTGCAGAGAAAGACGAAGGGTGGCAACCACTGCAGGAGCGGCAGTGGTGGAAGCTCAGAAATCAAGGGATGCCCTGAACACAGGCAGGATCCCAAGCGTGCATCAGAGCTTGTTCCGTTGGGACAGGGTGCACGGACAGGGGATCTGTCTAATTCAAGTATTAGGACGGGACAGGGAGATGCATCTGCTTGGGTGGACCAGAAGCACCTGCCCAAAGGGGAAAGCGAAGGAAGCACAAATAACTTTATAAGCTCACAATCTGCATCGTCAGGCTTTATGACATCCATAGGATCCACAAACTAAGTAACAGTTTTATGAGTGTTTTAAACTAGGTCCTGATATGCTTATTAGTATTAAAGTTTTGACTAAGTGGAATGTTATTTTTTTAACTTGGAACTGGGATTTTTGAGATGTGATGGATTCAAAATGGTATAAGGACATCATCAGTGTTTTTGTTTTGTTGTTGTTGTTTTTATTTATTTTTTGTTGTCGTTCTTTTTTTAATGTGTTGCTGATGCAGGGCTGGATTATAGGGTCAGTGGATCTTCAAGACAAGGGAAGCTGAGCAGCAGATAAGTGTCCTAAGCTCAGCACTTAAAGTTAGAAATGAGCACTAGGCCTTCTGCTCATAAACATCAACAATATAGGTGGATGGGGGATTGAAACTTGACAAAAGAGCTTATTTGCAGATTTCAATTTTTTTTTTTTCTACCTTATTATTATATTTTTTTTTTATTTAAAAAAATCTCAAAGGTCAACTTGGTGGGGGAAAGGTTAGTTATATAGTGTTTCTTTACAACGCTTTGAACTATTTAAATGCGTTTTTGTTGTTTTTGGCTGTGTGGCATGTTTTTAATATATGTATTTTTTTAAGTAAAACGAAAATATATTTTGTCATATTATTTGAATTCATATCTTTGAAGCACAAGGTTCTCTGATTCAGACATGTATGTCAAAAACGCTCAAATGTTTATTTTCACAGAAATGTTTTAAATGAGTTTGTGTTAAGTGCTTTGTGATGATTGAAAATGTATATCTAATGCATATTCTCATGATTACAGTCTTATTTGTCTGGTTGTCCATAACGAAGTATAATATGAAAAGTGACACAATTTAAAAACATCCATAGCCAAGTGGACATGCAATTTTTACAATATAAGTGACATAATCTTTTGTCATGTGGAAAATAGGACCTTTAGAAAGCTGGTGCAATTTGATTTGTTATAGTTGATATAATAGTTGACACATATCCCAAGACATCAGCTTTTAAATAATTTGTTCTTGTTCATTTTGTTCATACACACACACACACACACAAACACACACACACACACACACACACACACACACACACACACACACACACACACACACACACACACAGGCACACACATATACATGCATACATACATATGAAATATAAACTATATGAAGTCTTCAGATACAAAGTCCATCTGAGTTTATTTATTAATTTTTTCAAGCTCCTATGAAAATAGCATTGGACATAAAAATAAAGGCATTCAATAACTGACTAATAGCCTGTTCTTTGCCCTGAAAGTGAAATTACTGAACATACACAATTAAAAATAAAGGTGCTTTAAAGGGCTCTTCAACTGATCGTTGATCGATTCATAGAAGAACAATTTTTGAAAAAAGGACATTCTCAGATGGAGGTTTTGCATCCGAAGTATATATACAGTATACTTGCTGCCAGCATGCACGTTTGTACATTTCATACAGCCAGATATTGGTGTTGAAATATCAAAAGGTGCTTGATACCTAGGCAGCTTCAACTATATATACATCGATAAGAATCTTCCTCCTCCTATACTCTGGATGGTTGTACAAGTGTTTTTATTTATTTATTTTATCATTATTATTATTTATTTTATTTTTTTTGGCATTGGCTTCTGAAGAGAGTTGTGTTTTACATCATAGTTGAGATGGCTTAAAAATGAATGTGTAAAAAGAATTGGTACCTGACAGAATATATATTAACTAAGATCAAATTGAAATGGCCTAAGCCTAGTTTTATATGACCACTTATATATGACATATTTCACATTAATCTACAATGATAAGTAGCACTGAAACATAAGCCACTTTGAGTCACTTTTGAGAAACCCATATTTGAGTCTACATTAATGGTGAGGGTGACCACTATTGCAGTAGCACAGTGGGTATGATGAATCATTTAATTATGAATGCAACCAGACCTATTCAGTTTCAAACAATCATATATTATATGTTCAAATATAATTTAATTAAGCTTTAGAAATTACTTCTGAGGGTACAATATTGTGTTGTGTCAATGCACTCATGAAAATGCACTGTTAAAATCTCTTCATTGAACAGAGAATCTCTCTCTCTCTTTCAACTCAATTCAGTTCAGTTCAGTTTGAATGAGCATGACTGTGCTTCATTGTATGAATGTGTAGAGTAGCACAATTTTGCCAAACATATCACACACACACACACACACACACAAATGAAATAATAAACCCATACATATATTTAAAAGGAAAATTGAAATATTTTGACATATAAAAAATAATTGTCTCTAATGATCTTATTTGGTGCACTCTGTGAAGAAATGCAACTTGTCCTCCACGACTCCATGCTCCCTGTTCTCATGCTCTTGTGTCCGCCGATTTCTACAGACAGACTGTTTTCATTTACACAATTCCTCATCAGCAACTTTTTTTTTAATGTATTATTTGATCACCTTTGAAATTGATATCCCTTTTGTTTTAGCCCCCATTTTTCATGAACTGAACTCAAATGTACACAAAAGGTCTATTTCTCTCAAATATTGTTCACAAATCTGTCTAAATCTGTGTTAGTAAGCACTTCTCCTTTGCCAAAATAATCCCTTCACCTCACAGGTGTGGCATATCACCTGTGGCTTAGCTGATTAGACAGCATGATTATTGCACAGGAGTGCAGTTTTACTGTATTGGGGGGTCCGGGGGGAAGGTCCGAAAACCAGTCAGTATCTGGAGTGACCACCATTTGCCTCACAAAGTGCAACATCTCATTCGCATTAAGTTGATCAGATTGTTAATTGTGGCCTATGGGATGTTGATCCACTCCTCTTCAATGGCTGTGCGAAGTTGCTGGATATTTGCAGGAACTGCAACACGCTGTCGTATACGCCAATCCAGAGCATCCCAAACCTGCTCAATGAGTGACATGCCCAGTGAGCATGCTGGCCATGCAAGAACTGGGATGTTTTCAGCTTCCAGGAATTGTGTACAGATCCTTGCAACATGGGCCTGTGCATTATCATGCTGCAACATGAGGTGATCGTGTGGATGAATGGCACACACATTATATCTGTGCATTCAAAATGCATTCAATAAAATGCACCTGTGTTTATTGTCCATAACATACGCCTGCCCATACCATAACCCCACCGCCACCATGGGCCACTTGATCCACAATGTTGACATCAACAAACCGTTCACCCACACAACTACATACATTTTTGTTTGCCATCTGCCCTGTACAGTGAAAAAACTGGGATTCATCTGTAAAGAGAACACCTTTCCAAAGTGCCAGATGCCATCAGATGTGAGCATTTCCCCACTGGCTGGTCTCAGATGATCTTGGAGGTAAAGATGCTGTGGAGGTCTTGGGCTGGTGTGGTTACATGTGGTCTGCGGTTGTTAGGCCGGTTGGATAATCATGCTGTCTAATCAGCATCTTTTTTATTCCACACCTGTGAGGTGGATGGATTATCTCGGCAAAGGAGAAGTGTTCACTAACACAGATTTAAACCGATTTGTGAACAATATTTAAAAGAAATAGGCCTTTTGTGTACATAGAAAAAGTCTTATATCTTTGAGTTCAGCTCATGAAAAATGGGGGCGAAAACAAAAGTGTATCATTTATAACTGTGTTCAGTGAATGATTAACAATGATTTTATTATGCTATAATAAGCCCTACGTGCCTTGTCAGTCTGATCTTTTATTGCTGACTCAAATTGTCTGCTGAAATCATTAGATTCAAATACAGATCACATGTCTAAGAATTGTTCCCCAAGTGTAAAAACATATATATATATATATATATATATATATATATATATATATATATATATATATAATCATGTTTTTTTTTACACCAGTGAATAGTATTTCTATAGGTTTATATTTTAAAGTAAATTACAATATATATTATACTGTAAACTAATCAATGATTTAAATACGTTAATCCTCCAAAATGTCCTTGCTGAGGTTGGTATGCTGTCATGCAAGATGAAATAAAATATACACACTTCATTACAACAATGAAAGGTAAGTTACTTTATTATTTTCAAGTGGATTTTTATCGTTGGATCTGTGGTGTCCTAAACTTTTATTATTTTTTTTTGTCTTTCACCTCTGTCTCTCTTGACTACTCTGTTGGAAACAATTTTTTAACCCCATCTCAAATAATGATTACCTACATAGGCTTGACTATTATATTACATTAGTGAAAGTAATCATAATGACATTCGAGAACAGGGATGGCCAACTTCAGTCTTGAAGAGTTTAGCTCTAACCCTAATCAAACTCATCTGTCTGTAGCTTTCTAGTGATCTTGAAGACATTGATTAGCTGCTTCAGTTGTCTTTGATTAGGGTTGGAGCTAAACTCTGCTGGACAGTGGCCCTCCAGGACCATTCTAGAGAATGGTGCGTATCTAGATTTGTTGCAGCAGTTTGGAGACAATACATTTCTGTGTGTGCCCAGTTCCTATCAAGCAATGGTTTACTGACTGGCCTTACAAACTGTTAAAATTAAATGTTCAACAAGACAAGCACAACAGTGAGGCACCGACATTGAGAAATGGCTTGTAGCTGCTGTTCCAATTAATCCTGAGAGTGGTCAGTGGAGTTCAGGCCTATGTTTTTTTTTTTTGTTTTTTTTTTTTGCTGGCCAGAAACAGAAAAGTTGAGTGTTTGTAACTATAGTTGATTAGGTTTGCTGAGGTTTGCATTTTCAAGTGAATTCATACAATCTGACAAAAATGTATCCAAACCTAACCCTCAGGGTGCAATGAGTGCCAATTTGTGAAATCATAACATACTTATGAAAAGTCATAAGAATGTGCTGTCCTCAGATTTTTTTACTTCAAAAAACATGTTTTCTGTATGTTACAATAAAACAAATAAATGCATGTTCTTTGTTTCCATTACTTTAATCGCACTTTCAGTGTTTGTTAGAAATAATAATAATAAAAATATCGAAATAGAAAATAGACCACTGTAGGTAATTTTGTTAAGCCAGGGTAAGATGACAGACCCCCACCCGCCTTCTTGACTATAGATGGCACAAAATCTCATCTCACCACTTTTGATGAACTTATTGTAATTAGTGGCTTTATTATTGAATATTTATGTTAATACGATTTTAGACATTATCTCTTTCGCTAAAACCAAGAGGTTAATTGAGTGTAAATTAAATTTGCATTCATAGTTTTGCTATTATGACTGTTATAACACTATGAATGCACCTTTTATATAAAAAAAAGGCAAATTTTCTCCAGTAGGGGCCATCTTGCACCTATTTTGATATTTTACATTTTGTGTCATAAATAAATTTGAAAATGTTTATATTCATTCATTCCTGTAATATCACATTGGCTGATGCAACATCTTCCTGCATAAGCTAAACATAAATCTGTCTGTTACAGTTTAAAAGTAAACCCTATTTGTTCTTTAGGGGGCATCTTCCGCTATCCTATTTATTTATTTCCAGTTGTGTCATCTGCTCAGATGATTATATATATATATATATATATATATATATATATATATTTATATAATTTGTATATCTTGCCTTGATATCAAGAGAATCAGCAGCAGCTGCAGCATCTTCTTCAGCAGCATGACCTTTACAGTAGCCACTACAATCATATTGTGGAGATTTCAGTTTCAGGTCTCCACAAAAAACTCAGCTCAATGATGCAGCATGTTCTTACAGTACTTAAACCTCTTGCATGGCTTACAGTAATTAGATCTCTCCACAGCAATGGTGCCTGGATGCTGTATGGTTGTAAAGTGGTTGGTGAAAGTGATTTGTCTTGTGTGCTTCCAGTTCATTTGCCACAATGTTAGTGAAAACCCCCACACTCATTAGATTTCGTTGTTTGATCAGCTTACTTAAAATACGCTAAAAGAACATAAATCCTTAGTTTTTTTTTAATTCAGTTGTCATTTGCACTCAATTTCATTATATTAAATGTCTTCCTGTGGGTCAGTGGTAGAGCATTGTATTAGCAGTGCAAAAGGTTGTGGGTTTGATTCTCAGGGAACATGTTAGATAAAAAATGTTAGCTTTGGATAAAAGTGTCTGCTAAATGCATAAGTTTAATTTAAATGGAATTACAATTGTAATATGTTAACTTAAACCATTGAAGTTAAGTTGGGCCAACAAAAATAATTTATGTTGCATTGACTGAAACTGGGCAGTGGATTTTCCCAGCATGCTTTGCATAGGGATAGACCATGAGAATAAATATTGAAATTTGCTGTACAGTGCTACTGCCCCGTCTGCATCTAGCCCTAAGCAAGGAGGTTGACTGTTTCCGTGTTTGTGTTTTAGGTCAACACCTTTGTTGATTTGGTGTCACCAGAACACAAAGCTTCTCCCCTCTCTGTTTCCCTTCAGTGATGTAGTACAGTAAGAGACTGGTATAATGTTTTAATAAGTTGGTTAATGGGAATGTGGTTTGTTTGGGGTTGGAAGATATACAAACAAGTGTCCATCTCAAAGCTCTAAACGGGTCATTTCTGCTTGATCTATAAGCTCAGTATTGATAGCTAAGCCATCATTGTTTTGATTGTTTGCAACGGAATACTGGAACGCTTTGTTCTGCAACTTTTGCATCTGAAAACTGAAACATAGAATTAAATAATTCACCAACACCATATTTCTATATGCTTTTGAAAAGTTATGACGACTAGGGATGTTCTTTCTACCTCATCTTTATGTGTGTATGCTAACAGATCTGTAGGATCAGAACAATCTAATCTGTAGGTTGAATAGATAAACATATGAGACGTCTAAAGTAAAAAATGAATCAACATCCTTGCCCACCATCCCTATCCATTTACAACATCCACCTCATATGCTTGAGTTCAGTTCATTTTATTTATAAAGCACAATAAAACAACAGTGGTTGACCATTGTGTTGAACAATATTGCTTAAAAGAAATCAAAGTACATAACATGATCGGTCAGGACAAAACAAATTTTAAACAAACCCCAACATTTTAAATAAAATCTGCTTATGAAGAATCAACGAATCAACACAGCGGATTCTTTGGTCTCTCTCTCTCTCTCTCTCTCTCTCTCACACAGACCTGCTTAGCTTCAGTGGGAAACCGGTCTTGGGCTCCATGGTGATATGGCAGCTGATGTATGTAAATGTATGACTGAACTTTTCTCATTTGACAGACCTATGTTTCAAATTATTTACCAGAGGTGTTTAACAGCCACAGGGAATACATGCTGTTTTCTAAAGTTCATGAAACCTTTATTGGTGTAAATTTCTCACCTAGAACACAAATGTTGTACATGTTGACGATTTAACTATTTTGTAGGTATCATGTTAAAAGGTTTACGAAAAAAATTAAAGCACCAAGCAGCTGTGATTTTCAAAAGGAAAGAAATGTACAAGCTAAGGCCCGACTATTATCATTTCCTTTTGACCCTGATAAAATGAATTTCCTATGCAAGTGACACGATATACAGTTCTCATACCATGTGTGTAAATAGCTGTGCTAAAACATTTATGACTATTTTTGCATGCCAAGAGACTGTGTCAAGGATGTGTCACATCTAAGGATCACAATGTTTTTCTCACATCACTAGATTTAACCATATCAAGATTTTGGATGGCCGTTCACAATTTGTTTGTTGGACTTTGTATGTTTTTAGGTGAAGACATCTGTTTGTGAGCTGTCATTATAATAGGAATAAATAAAAATTAAGAAATTAAGTTACAGTTTTTCTCTTTGAGATATTTCTTTTAGTGCAACTTTGTGTCCGTCCACAAAGTGTGATCACATGAATCATCAACACAAAAATTAATTCTACCTGTTTTACCCTTAAAACAATTACAACTAGTGATGGGAAGTTCGGATCATTTTACCGACATTTGAGTCTCGTTCAGCAAAATAAACAAATCTTTTTTCCGAGTCATGTTGTTCATTTCTTTCATTTTAGCAAAATGTAATTAAAATGTTATGTGTTAATTCCCCAACACATCTAGTACTTACGCAAACGTTGATCACACTACAAACAATACAAAACTAAAATGCTATAAGATACAGAAAAAAAATATTCATTCTTTACCTGGGTCTTCAGTCTGTGATTAGCCAACACAGTCTCACTCCCTACTCGTCAAATGTCTGACGCATGGTCAAGGGATCTGGCGTCACTTTTTCGACACACTGGGTATACCTTTGGCGTTATTTTTCAACGTGCAGGTTAGTCAGATAGATTCTATAGAACTCAGCAGCATTTAAATTTGATGTCTTGGGTCAGCACACCGCAACGAGACTAAATAAATAAAAATAAAAAAGAATAGGCTACAAAAAATTATATATGACAGAGATCGTTTTATCTGGCCCTCCAACTTGTTTTTGAAGTTTAAAAATCCTCGCAATCTGAGATCAAAGTGCTCTCTGTTCAAAGGCTTAGCGCGTTCATCATTGGTTAGTTTAACAACACTCAACTCCAGGTAAAACAGCATTCAGCGGTGAGTTTAACAACCCTCAACTCCAGGTAAAACAGCATTCAGCGGTGAGTTCAACAACCCTCAACTCCAGGTAAAACAGCATTCAGCGGTGAGTTCAACAACCCTCAACTCCAGGTAAAACAGCATTCAGCGGTGAGTTTAACAACCCTCAACTCCAGGTAAAACACTGTGTGTCACATCCACACAAGGAGAGGAGGAGATGGGTAAGTGTTTACGTGAAGCTTTATTTACATAGGACTTTTAACAGAGCAAGTAAGTGTGGTCACAGACGAAGAATCTTCAAGCACTGATCACATAGGTGAGTTCAAGCACAAGGCTAGGCCAGACAACAAAGAGTCACTTCCCTTAATCGCTGTGTCTGAATCTCCACAGAGTCACAATATGATCCACAAGAAGCAGGTAGAAGATCCATAAGAGCGTCCATGCAATCTCGATTCCAGCCGGTGAGTGAATGAGTGAGGTGAGTATTTAAAGGTGTGGTAATTGCTGGTGCAGGTGCAGGTAATCAATATTCAGGTGACGGTTCACGTGAGCGGTGCATGGGAGATTGAGTGGATGGTGACTGGCAATGGTGACTGGGGCTGAGGGAACGAGCTGAGGGTGTGACACTACCCCCCCCCCCCCCACGGGTGACTCCAGGCATCCTAGAGCGACGACGGGGACGACCACGACCTCTGGGAGCCGGGCGGCCTGGGTGTTGTCGGTGGAAATCTTCGAGGAGAGCCGGATCCAGGATGTCATTGCGTGGTACCCACGACCTCTCTTCGGGACCGAACCCCTCCCAATCTATGAGGTATTCCAGGTGGCCGTCCCGCCGCCGGGAGTCGAGGATCTCTTGGACCTGGTAGATGTTGTCTCCGAGGATCTCGGGTTGGTCTGGAGGGGGAGGCGGTTCTGGTTCTGTGGAGGAAGGAGAAACTGGATCAGTGTGACGTTTTAGCAGTGAGACGTGAAACGTGGGTGAGATCCGGTAGTGTGGTGGTAGGTCCAGGCGGTAGGTGACGGGATTTATCTGAGAATGGATGGTGAACGGCCCTATGTAGCGGGGACTCAGCTTTTTGCAGGGCAGTCGGAGGCGGATATCCCGAGTGGAGAGCCAAACCTTGTCTCCGGGTAGATAGACGGGATTAGGCGATCTGCGTCGGTTAGCGGTCTCTGTATGCCTCCGAACTGCCCGTTGGAGATGGACGTGAGCTGAGTCCCACACCCTCTCGCTCTCCTGGAACCAGTGATCTACCGCGGGCACTTCAGAGACTTCTCCTGACCAGGGAAACAGCGGTGGTTGATAGCCTAAAACACATTGAAAAGGGGTTAAGCCTGTAGTGGTTTGGCGAAGGGAGTTTTGGGCATACTCAGCCCACGGCAGATACTGGCTCCAGGTATCCTGGTGTTGGGAGCAGTAAGTACGGAGGTACCGTGAGACCTCTTGAATCTTCCGCTCGGTCTGGCCGTTGGTCTGAGGATGATATCCAGAAGATAAACTGACGGATGTTCCGAGGAGTTGGAAGAACGCTCGCCAGACCCTGGAGATAAACTGAGGTCCTCTGTCCGAGACAATGTCCTCTGGAGTGCCATAATTCCGGAACACGTTGGTGAAGAGGGCTTCGGCGGTCTCGAACGCTGTGGGAAGACCCTTTAATGGGATTAGTTTGCAGAATTTAGAAAAACGATCAACAACAACTAGAATGGTAGTGTACCCCCTTGAGGGGGGAAGGTCAGTGGCGAAATCCACCCCTAGATGGGTCCAGGGTCGGCGAGGAATGGGCAGTGGTTGTAATTTACCCACAGGAAGTTGACGAGGTGTGGTGGTAACGGCGCAGACCGAGCATCCGAGGATGTACCGGGTAACGTCACGAACCATGTTAGGCCACCAGTACTTCTGCTGGATGAGCGAGAGGGTTCGCCTGCTGCCAGGGTGTCCTGAGCCAGGTGACGTGTGCGTACTTTCCAGTAGGGGGAGTCGCTGGTTGGTGGGCACGTACATTAGACCCGTGGGTACCTCCGGAGGTGCAGGCTCCTCGAGGGTGGCGGCTCGAATTTCCTCGTCGATCTGCCAGAGGATAGGCGCGAGGAAAACGGAGGGTGGTAGAATTGAATCAGGCTTGTTGGTGTCTGGATCTGGTGAGTACATACGGGACAGGGCATCTGCTTTAGTGTTCTTGTGACCGGGTTGATACGTGATCTGGAAATTAAAGCGAGCAAAGAAGAGTGACCACCGAGCCTGACGAGCATTGAGTCTTTTGGCATTCTGCAGATATTGGAGATTTTTGTGGTCGGTGACAACAGTGAATGGGAACTGAGCTCCCTCTAGCCAGTGCCGCCACTCCTCAAGGGCGAGTTTAATGGCCAACAACTCACGGTCTCCGATTCCATAATTGCATTCGGCAGGAGAGAGTTTCTTAGAGAAGTACGCACACGGATGGAGTGAGCAAGGTTCACCAGACCTTTGGGATAGCACGGCTCCAATGCCGTGATTGGCCGCATCCACCTCTACTACGAAAGGCTTGGACGGGTCAGGATGTCGAAGAATGGGCGCTGAGGTGAAGAGGTGTTTAAGATGGCTGAAGGCTTCTCGAGCTTGGGGTGTCCAGCGCAGCCGGCGCTGACCTCCTTTTAGGAGGGATGTTAGAGGAGCAGAGTGCAGGCTGTAGTTCTTGATAAAGCGCCGATAGAAATTGGCAAAGCCAAGGAATCGCTGGAGTTCTTTCACCGTTGTGGGTTCCGCCCAGTTGGTCACAGCATCTACTTTGGCTGACTCCATCTGAACTCCCTCCGCAGAGATCACGTATCCGAGGAAGGAGACGGTAGTGCAGTGAAACTCACACTTCTCAGCTTTTAGGTAGAGGTGGTGGTCTCGGAGTCGTTGTAAGACGTGGCGGACATGGGTTTGGTGTTCTTCTATGTTCCGGGAGTAGATCAGGATATCGTCTATGTAGACAATGACGAATTGGTGGAGATAATCACGGAATATTTCGTTCATGAAACTCTGGAAGATGGATGGACTGTTAGCAAGCCCATAGGGCATAACCTGATACTCGTAGTGCCCGGCAGGGGTGATGAAAGCAGTCTTCCACTCGTCTCCCTCTCGGATACGGATCAGATTGTAGGCACTGCGGAGGTCGAGTTTGGTGAACACCTTGGCTTCACGCAGTTCCTCCAGAGCCGCCGGAACGAGTGGTAATGGGTAGGCGAACTTGACGGTGGCGTCATTTAGCACTCGATAGTCGATGCATGGTCGAAGTCCGCCATCCTTTTTGGGGACGAAGAAGAAACTGGATGCAGCTGGAGATGTGGATGGTCTGATGAACCCCTGATCGAGAGCCTCCTGGATGTATTCCTCCATCGCCACCTGCTCAGGACGGGAGAGTGGATATATTTTCCCATGTGGTAGCTTGGCACCTGGCAGCAGGTCGATACAACAGTCCCAGGGCCGGTGTGGTGGTAATCGGGTGGCTTGTTCCTTGCTGAACACATCGGAGTAGGAGGAGTAAAGGGCAGGTCTTCCTATGGAGGTGGAGTGTAATTGAAGGTGCGGTGGCTCGGACTGTGAACTCTGGACTGGTGAACGGTGAATGTGACTCTGGCATCCCGGATCCCACGCCTGGATCTCCCCTGTGCTCCAGTTGATTCGTGGGTTATGTTGGGCCAGCCACGGCCTACCCAGGACGACGTCAACGGTAGCGCGAGGAAGTACGAGGAGGGCCAGTTGTTCCCGGTGTCCGTGGGGCAGAACGAGTTCCAGCTCGTGGGTCCTTCTAGTTATTTTGCCTCCCCCTAACGGTGATCCTTGGATGGTAGTGATACGGTAGGTGGTCTCATTCTGGGTGATGGGTATACGGTGCTTGGTTACGAAGTGAGATGAGATGAAGTTGCTTGCGGCTCCGGAATCCACCAGGACATGGATGGGAAGATTACGTGAGTTAATTGTTATCTGGGCTTTGATATGAGGTATGTGAGATACAGATGGGGTAATGGAAACTGTACTCACCATTGGGCGAGGCGGACGGACCGGGCAGGCGTGGATCAGGTGAGTGGCCTCGCCATAGTATAAACACAGCCGCTGCTGGATGCGGCGTCTCCGTTCAGAGGTATCTAGGCGGTAGGAGTCGGTGATCATGGGTTCCTCCTGGTTTCGTTGAGGCGAGGGCGTTCTGGTTGATGGAGAGATGGTATATGAAGCCGGGGAGGCACAAGCCGAGAGGTGCTGAGCAACATTTATAGTTTTTCTGATGAATGTCTCGAGATCGACATTATCGTCGTAAATGACCATTTGCTTTCTGATCTGGGGCTTTAAACCTTTACGGTATGCAGCTAGCAGGGCAGTTTGGTTCCAGCCACTGGTGGCGGCTAATGTCCGGAAACGGAGAGTGTAGTCGTGAATTTCCGTGGCTCCCTGGCGGAGATTTAAGAGTTCATCATGGGTTGAAAGAGCAGTTAGAGCCACCCCGAACACTTCCTGGAGGTGGGTGGCGAAGGCATCGAATGAGGATAGAACCGGACTCTGGGAGTTCCAAAGAGCCTCCGCCCATTGTAGCGCTCGTCCGGTGAGGAGAGAGATCACAAAGGCGACTTTGGTGGCCTCATTGGGGAATTTACAGGTATTCGCGTTGACGAACAGTGAGCACTGCAGAATAAACCCACTGCAGTCACTCGGTTCACCCGCATAGCACGCGGGACGTGCAAGGGGCGTGCTGTTGGTGGTGGAAGCACTAGTTTCGGTGGGTGGTGAAACTGACTGTAATACTTGGCGGAGGGCAGTCACCATTTCGGTGAACGGGTCCGAAGCCGCTCCCTGAGCAGCAGCGTTAACATCCATGGGAGATATGAAGTTCTGTTTTAGGGGCTGGAATCCTGTCACATCCACACAAGGAGAGGAGGAGATGGGTAAGTGTTTACGTGAAGCTTTATTTACATAGGACTTTTAACAGAGCAAGTAAGTGTGGTCACAGACGAAGAATCTTCAAGCACTGATCACATAGGTGAGTTCAAGCACAAGGCTAGGCCAGACAACAAAGAGTCACTTCCCTTAATCGCTGTGTCTGAATCAATCAATCAATCAATCACCTTTATTTATATAGTGCTTTAAACAAAATACATTGCGCCAAAGCACTGAACAACATTCATTTGGAAAACAGTGTCTCAATAATGCAAAATGATAGTTAAAGGCAGTTTATCATTGAATTCATTGATGTCATCTCTGTTCAGTTGAAATAGTGTCTGTTTTAATTTGCAATCAAGTCAACGATATCGCTGTAGATGAAGTGACCCCAACTAAGCAAGCCAGAGGCGACAGCGGCAAGGAACCGAAACTCCATCGGTGACAGAATGGAGAAAAAAACCTTGGGAGAAACCAGGCTCAGTTGGGGGGCCAGTTCTCCTCTGACCAGACGAAACCAGTAGTTCAATTCCAGGCTGCAGCAAAGTCAGATTGTGCAGAAGAATCATCTGTTTCCTGTGGTCTTGTCCTGGTGCTCCTCTGAGACAAGGTCTTTACAGGGGATCTGTATCTGGGGCTCTAGTTGTCCTGGTCTCCGCTGTCTTTCAGGGCAGTAGAGGTCCTTTCTAGGTGCTGATCCACCATCTGGTCTGGATAAGTACTGGATCCGGGTGACTGCAGTGACCCTCTGATCTGGACACAGACTGGATCTGGTGGCCACGGTGACCTCGGAACAAGAGAGAAACAGACAAATATTAGCGTAGATGCCATTCTTCTAATGATGTAGAAAGTACGGTGTTATGTGAAGTGTTCCGGTTCCAGTTTACCTAATTAATGCAGCCTAAAAATCCTTTAACGGATTTGGATATTAAAAGCATATTAGTATGTTATGTGTATGCCAGGTTAAAGAGATGGGTCTTTAATCTAGATTTAAACTGCAAGAGTGTGTCTGCCTCCCGAACAATGTTAGGTAGGTTATTCCAGAGTTTAGGCGCCAAATAGGAAAAGGATCTGCCGCCCGCAGTTGATTTTGATATTCTAGGTATTATCAAATTGCCTGAGTTTTGAGAACGTAGCGGACGTAGAGGAGTATAATGTAAAAGGAGCTCATTCAAATACTGAGGTGCTAAACCATTCAGGGCTTTATAAGTAATAAGCAATATTTTAAAATCTATACGATGTTTGATAGGGAGCCAGTGCAGTGTGGACAGGACCGGGCTAATATGGTCATACTTCCTGGTTCTAGTAAGAACTCTTGCTGCTGCATTTTGGACTAGCTGTAGTTTGTTTACCAAGCGTGCAGAACAACCACCCAATAAAGCATTACAGTAGTCTAACCTTGAAGTCATAAATGCATGGATTAACATTTCTGCATTTGACATTGAGAGCATAGGCCGTAATTTAGATATATTTTTGAGATGGAAAAATGCAGTTTTACAAATGCTAGAAACGTGGCTTTCTAAGGAAAGATTGCGATCAAGTAGCACACCTAGGTTCCTAACTGATGACGAAGAATTGACAGAGCAACCATCAAGTCTTAGACAGTGTTCTAGGTTATTACAAGTAGAGTTTTTAGGCCCTATGATTAACACCTCTGTTTTTTCTGAATTTAGCAGTAAGAAATTACTCGTCATCCAATTTTTTATATCGACTATGCATTCCATTAGTTTTTCAAATTGGTGTGTTTCACCGGGCTGCGAGGAAATATAGAGCTGCGTATCATCAGCATAACAGTGAAAGCTAACACCATGTTTCCTGATGATATCTCCCAAGGGTAACATATAAAGCGTGAAGAGTAGTGGCCCTAGAACTGAGCCTTGAGGTACTCCATACTGCACTTGTGATCGATATGATACATCTTCATTCACTGCTACGAACTGATGGCGGTCATATAAGTACGATTTAAACCATGCTAATGCACTTCCACTGATGCCAACAAAGTGTTCAAGTCTATGCAAAAGAATGTTGTGGTCAATTGTGTCAAACGCAGCACTAAGATCCAATAAAACTAATAGAGAGATACACCCACGATCAGATGATAAGAGCAGATCATTTGTAACTCTAAGGAGAGCAGTTTCAGTACTATGATACGGTCTAAATCCTGACTGGAAATCCTCACATATACCATTTTTCTCTAAGAAGGAATATAATTGTGAGGATACCACCTTTTCTAGTATCTTGGACAGAAAAGGGAGATTCGAGATTGGTCTATAATTAACTAGTTCTCTGGGGTCAAGTTGTGGCTTTTTTATGAGAGGCTTAATAACAGCCAGTTTGAAGGTTTTGGGGACATGTCCTAATAACAATGAGGAATTAATAATAGTCAGAAGAGGACCTATGACTTCTGGAAGCACCTCTTTTAAGAGCTTAGATGGTATAGGGTCTAACATACATGTTGTAAGTTTAGATGATTTAACAAGTTTATACAATTCTTCCTCTCCTATAGTAGAGAATGAGTGGAACTGTTCCTCAGGGGGTCTATAGTGCACTGTCTGATGCGAAACTGTAGCTGACGGCTGAATGGTTGCAATTTTATCTCTAATAGTATCGATTTTAGAAGTAAAGTAGTTCATAAAGTCATTACTGCTGTGGTGTTGGGAAATGTCAACACTTGTTGAGGCTTTATTTTTCGTTAATTTAGCCACTGTATTGAATAAATACCTGGGGTTATGTTTGTTTTCTTCTAAAAGAGAAGAAAAGTAATCAGATCTAGCAGTTTTTAATGCTTTTCGGTAGGATATGCTACTTTCCCGCCAAGCAATACGAAATACCTCTAGTTTTGTTTTCCTCCAGCTGCGCTCCATTTTTCGGGCTGCTCTCTTTAGGGTGCGAGTATGCTCATTATACCATGGTGTCAAACTGTTTTCCTTAACCTTTCTTAAGCGTAAAGGAGCAACTGTATTTAAAGTGCTAGAAAAGAGAGAGTCCATAGTTTCTGTTACATCATCAAGTTGTTCTGAGGTTTTGGATATGCTAAGGAATTCGGATACATCAGGAAGATAACTTAAAAAGCAGTCTTTTGTGGTAGAAGTGATGGTTCTTCGATACTTGTAACAAGAAGTAGAATTTACAATTTTGGCTATATGAAGTTTACACAGAACTAAATAATGATCTGAGATATCATCACTTGGCTGAATAATTTCAACACTATCAACATCAATTCCATGTGACAGTATTAAATCTAGAGTATGATTTCGACAATGAGTAGGTCCTGAAACGTGTTGTCTAACACCAATAGAGTTCAGAATGTCTATAAATGCTGATCCCAATACATCTTTTTCATTATCGACATGGATATTAAAATCACCAACTATTAAGACTTTATCTGCAGCCAGAACTAACTCGGATGTAAAATCACCAAACTCTTTAATAAAGTCTGTATGGTGCCCTGGTGGCCTGTATACAGTAGCCAGTACAAACATAACAGGGGATTTATCATTAACATTGGTTTCTCTGGATAATGTTATATGAAGCACCATTACTTCAAACGAGTTATACTTGAAGCCTGCCCTCTGAGAAATCCTGAAAACGTTATTATAAATTGAAGCAACACCTCCCCCTTTGCCTTTTAGACGCGGCTCGTGTTTATAACAATAATCTTGGGGGGTGGACTCATTTAAAATAATGTAATCATCAGGTTTTAGCCAGGTTTCTGTCAAGCAGAGCACATCTATATTATGATCAGTTATCATATTATTTACAAAAAGTGTTTTCGTAGAAATGGATCTGATATTCAATAAGCCAATCTTTATCATTTGTTTATCCATATTGCATTTGTTTTTTATTTGTTGAACCTCAATTAAATTGTTAACCTTAACTTGGTTTGGACGTTTTTTGTATTTTCTAGTTCGTGGAACAGACACAGTCTCTATAGTGTGATATCTAGGTGAAAGAGTCTCTATGTGCTGAGAATTAACTGACCTCTGTGACGGGAGGCAGCTAGCAGACGGTCGGTTTAGCCAGTCTGTCTGCTTCCTGACCTGGGCCCCAGTTAGTCAAGTATAAACACTAAGACTATTTGCCATATTTCTAGACAGAAGAGTGGCGCCACCCCAGGAGGGATGAAGACCATCTCTTTTAAACAGGTCAGGTCTGCCCCAAAAGCTCGTCCAATTGTCTATATAACCTATGTTATTCTGTGGGCACCACTTAGACATCCAGCCATTGAGTGATGACAATCTGCTATGCATCTCATCACCACGGTAAGCAGGGAGGGGACCAGAGCATATTACAGTGTCTGACATCGTGCTTGCAAGTTCACACACCTCTTTAAAGTTATTTTTAGTGATCTCCGACTGGCGAAGTCGAACATCATTAGCGCCGGCATGAATAACAATCTTACTGTATTTACGTTTAGCATTAGCCAGCACTTTTAAATTTGCCAAGATGTCAGGCGCTCTGGCTCCCGGTAAACATTTGACTATGGTGGCTGGTGTCTCTATATTCACGTTCCGTACAATAGAATCGCCAATAACTAGAGCACTTTCATCAGGTTTCTCAGTGGGTGCATCACTGAGTGGGGAGAACCTGTTTAATGTTTTGATCGGAACAGAAGAGCGGTGTTTTGACCCACGACTACGCTGCCTCACCGTCACCCAGTTGCCCTGCTGCAGGGGCTCTGCTGGAACCGGACAATGTACAGGAATCCCTGAGCTAGACACATCCAAAGCCATATCTAGAGCCCTAACATTCTTACTGTCCTCAATTAAAGTTTGGATGCGTGTCTCTAATTCTGAAATCTTCTCTGTCAGCCTAACTGTTTCCCTGCATTTATCACATGTGAATCCCTCATCAGCGACAGAGATAGATAAACTGTACATGTGGCAAGAGGTGCAAATAACAATTGTAGGAGAAGCCATTACTCACCGTGCTTGATGAAATATTCTTACTGCGGTTGTTTGATGAACTTGTCAGAGTCAAGAATCTCCACAGAGTCACAATATGATCCACAAGAAGCAGGTAGAAGATCCATAAGAGCGTCCATGCAATCTCGATTCCAGCCGGTGAGTGAATGAGTGAGGTGAGTATTTAAAGGTGTGGTAATTGCTGGTGCAGGTGCAGGTAATCAGTATTCAGGTGACGGTTCACGTGAGCGGTCCATGGGAGATTGAGTGGATGGTGACTGGCAATGGTGACTGGGGCTGAGGGAACGAGCTGAGGGTGTGACACTGTGGTTTTACTATGGCATATTAATAATCAATACAATAATCATCAAACTAACTATGGTTGTACAACTGTAATGGTCGTTTTTGATGTGCTTTTATATGACAGATATCACACATTTGTTGTACCATGCTTTTGATACCTTTTTATGTAAATCCCAAAAAAGTAAATAAATGGACACATTCATATTAGTTTATATTTTAAATATTTTGCTCACAAAACATTATTAAAATTCTGTTTATAATTCTATTTTATTCTACCCCCCCTCCCCCCCTTCTTATTTTTATTATTTTTATTTTTATTTATTTTTTACCTGAAAAGATGTAAAGGAAGCAGTCAGCCCTGTGGTGTTTCTGGAGAGGTATTCCTTCAGAAATGGAGAAGACAGAAAGCTGCGGAGGCAGACATTTACAGCAGTAAGTCTGTGTTAGTTTTACCTTTTTATCGAACTGCTGTTAGAAATTGCACAGCATTTGTTGTTTCTTAAACTGTTGCACTGTCCAAATACCCACACTTGCCATCTTTGCACTTGACCACATGATTATTTATTTGACATCTTTCCTGTATTTGGCCTAGTGTTCAAGTGAGCATGATGACCACAAGTGTGTGTCAAACTTTTCATGACCTGATGACAGTGGCTCCCAATCCTGGTCCTGGAGAACCCCAGCACTGCACGGTTTTGGTATCTCTCTTATCTGACAAACACACTTTTCTTGGAGTCTTCACTGATGAGCTGATAAGTTGAATCTGGTGTGTTTAAAAGGGGGAAACATATCAAATGTGCAGTGTTGGGGTTCTCCAGGACCAGGATTGGGAGCCACTGCCTTATGGGACACATTCATGGGCGTAGGTTTAGGGGGGACGCTAGGTACTAGTCCCTATCAATATTTTGAGATGACAAATTTGTCCCCACCAATATTTAGCAAACTCCTTTGAACTGCTATTTGGATCTTTGCACTGCTATTTGGATCGATTCTACGGCCAAAACGATGACAGTACAAGAAACGGCGTAATTTGATTGGCGGCGGGGTATCTGACAGGCTACACGCGCGGGCCGGGACTACTTTTGTGCTTGCACTAGCAGCGAGCGGGTGGTTTGTGTGCGCGCGCATGTTGACGACGCCGACGGTAAGTTACCAGGGTTGTCTATCTGCCACATACAAAGGCCAGGGTAAAAACATTTTAATATTCTGTTTTTTTGTCCTTTTTTGTTCTTTGTAGAAAAAGCCACCCAAGAAGAAGAAAGGGGACATAAGAAGCTTTTTCATAAAGCAGAGTCAGAGTGTAAGTAGGCAAAATAACTAGCTAGCCACACAAATAAACTAGCAGTAGTTACTGACCAGGCTTTCAAATGCAGATTATACTGTGGAAAATAGTATTAACTGGTGATAGTATGTGTTACCCAGGATGATAGAATTCTACGTTAGCAAGTAACTGAATGTCAATTAGCCTGTAAGTTACCTTAACTTAGAATCTTGCAGTCAACATAAACGGTGGATCTGGATTATGCTCCAAAAGTTCTTAAAGTCTACCTCTTGAAACAGTGTTTTTGTGTAAGTATAAATAGGCTGTTAACATACATAGTAAATTATGTTTGTTTCTTAATAAACCGTATGGTAACCGTGTACTGGAGGGTAATGTTATAGTGTTTATAATAGAAAAGGTCTATTATATTTATTTACTTAGATTTGTTTCCTTGTGACAGAGTATTTTTTTGTTAGTGTAAATACTAATGTACATAATAATTTATGTTAATAAAACATTTGGTCGTTCAGCTTTACACAGTCTCAGGTTTTTATTTTTATTTTTTGAGAGTGCAGTTTTGAGATTATACAGTTATACTAGCTCTTTAGGGACAGTATACAGAATGGTATATCAGGGTCAGGATACAATATTATGAGATGAATTAGATTCACTTCTGTATTGTGATATTCTGTATTCTGTGACTAAATTCTGTACCATTAAACAAAAGAAAATAGGGGGGGGGGGATGTTGTCCCCACCAATATTATTTCACATACATTGGAAAGGTTTCCGTGACCCCTTGTGAGATCTCGGCAAAAAGTCTCACAATTTATTCCAAAACATGATGCATGATGGGATACACTAAGCCTGGTATAGAGTTCCAGAGCGGTATTGGAGATAGTGTGGGTTTAGTGTGCATTAAGGGCACTGCGCTTTGGCATTATTAAGACTAGCGCACTACTGATAACAGTCCTGTTAGCTTGTAATAATTTTTAAAATAATTCATATGAATATAGCTTGTTATTAAATGAGTCTCTTGTAGAAATATGATATCTGACAACAGTGCTTTTAGATGAGACAATATTTTACCCCTTTTAACTGGTTCATTCAGACCTTTTACATTCCAAGTAGAGAAATTTCAAGACGCCCCTTTAACACGTGCCACCCTAATATCTTTCAAGTTATTTTATCAATGGACCAGTAAGTTCAGCAGTCTAGGTTCTTCCGAGGAGAGAGATGTGCGACAGCAGTGAACCACTCAGACACGGGGGTTGAGGTACGAATAAGAAAGATTATATTTTTTACAGTGAATTAACAAAATTAAAAAAATCTGTTTTGTTTCCTCACACTCAGTATACAATAACCTCATTTAGTTGCATTCAATAATCAGGATTAGTACCACTTTCTTTTTCCCTTACAGACTTATAGCAATATAACTCATGAAAGTAAATTGACGTTTCCCTTCCATTTTTCTACCTCGTTGATATCTAATTCAACAGGTTAAATTTTAAAGCAGTTTATCATTCAGCATATAATCAACATTTTTTTTTTTTTTTACTGTTTTGTTCCTAAATTTAAATCTTAGTTTAATTATTCAGCAATTATTTACCCATGAACCTCAAACTAGTTTCTGAAAGATACTTTTACACTAAATTTCATTTAGTCTGAAAACCCCAAAATTTAACAAGAGTCCACTTCTTGCAACAAACAAATCAGAATGATTCTTTGAAAAGGGAAAAAAACAGAAAAAAAAAAACATAGAAATATTAACGTAGATGCCATTCTTCTAATGATGTAGAAAGTACGGTGTTATGTGAAGTGTTCCGGTTCCAGTTTACCTAATTAATGCAGCCTAAAAATCCTTTAACGGATTTGGATATTAAAAGCATATTAGTATGTTATGTGTATGCCAGGTTAAAGAGATGGGTCTTTAATCTAGATTTAAACTGCAAGAGTGTGTCTGCCTCCCGAACAATGTTAGGTAGGTTATTCCAGAGTTTAGGCGCCAAATAGGAAAAGGATCTGCCGCCCGCAGTTGATTTTGATATTCTAGGTATTATCAAATTGCCTGAGTTTTGAGAACGTAGCGGACGTAGAGGAGTATAATGTAAAAGGAGCTCATTCAAATACTGAGGTGCTAAACCATTCAGGGCTTTATAAGTAATAAGCAATATTTTAAAATCTATACGATGTTTGATAGGGAGCCAGTGCAGTGTGGACAGGACCGGGCTAATATGGTCATACTTCCTGGTTCTAGTAAGAACTCTTGCTGCTGCATTTTGGACTAGCTGTAGTTTGTTTACCAAGCGTGCAGAACAACCACCCAATAAAGCATTACAGTAGTCTAACCTTGAAGTCATAAATGCATGGATTAACATTTCTGCATTTGACATTGAGAGCATAGGCCGTAATTTAGATATATTTTTGAGATGGAAAAATGCAGTTTTACAAATGCTAGAAACGTGGCCTAGGTTCCTAACTGATGACGAAGAATTGACAGAGCAACCATCAAGTTGTATTAACATGCATTAAGAACGTTACATGAGATAAATCAACTGGTTCTGCAGTTACAAAAATACTACATTTTATATCATTGATGTATTGTAACAGTCTTCAGCCTGCTACGAGTTTAGTGCAGCTGTAGTAGTGATCCTCCCTGGTAGGGGGCAGTATTAACTTTAGGTAAGCCTGGATAAATGGATAGAAGAAGAAATGATTAAGAGTTGGTTTGTGTGCCCATGTGCATGGTCATGTTTGAGCTGTTCTACTGCATTTGAGGAACCCTTGTTGAGAAGCATTTTTGCTTCATTCTCAACTAAGGGTTTATGGCTATGGGATGTTTGATCCCTATGATCATGTTGGGGATGGAAAGGACTTAAGTTGACAAAATTGTCTTCTCTTCTATGGATTTGCATTGAGGACTACTTTGACGTTCTACAATACGGACTACCATTGTGATTCAAGGACATCAGTAACTTCAGTCGATATCTCCTCTGAACTCCTTCAGTGTTTAACACAGATAAGACTGGTTTCTTTGACTCTTACACATAGTGTTTGTACAAGCAAAGACTTGATACATAGTTTGATCAAGATGGATTAATGTTTGATCTCAGATGCACAAGTGGGATATGAAGGGTACTAGCACTGTTGTGGTTGTAGTATAATGAGTTGTTTGTTAAATTCACATCATAAATGAAAGAAATTCAGGTAAAAGAAACAAATAACCAGAAATTGTGTGGTTGCCTTATTTTATCAAGTAGAATTAATCATCGTTTATGTGGGAAACCCACCCAAAATCAGATATGTAACTATCTTTGATTTAAAGATAATTATGAGATGTTACAGTATAACGATATAGGGATGTATTAAATTGATCTTACGTCATTTATTTCCGATTCTGAAGCACCAAATCTCTTGGATCAACGACAGTCATCTGCTCTCCTCTCAAGTTCACGGAAAAAAGAAGGATCTAGATCGCGCCCTGCGTTGTAACTTGCCGCGATAGCGGAAAACGTAATGACATCATTCAAAATGCAATTTCGTTGGATGAGATTATAATCCTTTATATATATATATATATATATATATATATATATATATATATATATATATATATATATATATATATATATATATTTTTTTTTTTTTTATAAAGATTTATGTTTATAATTATTTTATTCAGTCACAGATACATATTTAATCTCATATTTGCTCTTTTATTCTCTCTGCTACTAACCACTAGTAACCTGGGTTACACATTCCCCCCCTAAATTCAGGCACGTCCTCGGGCCTGGATGAGGTTGAATCATCACTGCAGTGGGGAAAGCATCCAATACATCAAAGATTTGATGACTAGTAGGTGTTGTTTCTTCCAATGAAGTGGTTAAGGCAGAGCTCAAACCTTGTAGTAGGAACTGAATGACCAACGTCAAGGGATTTCCTAATTTATGATACTCATGTTTATTAGGAGGTCCACACTGCCTTTTAGAACGTCTAGGGCCATTGGTGCCTAGGTCATCATCCATGACTGGTTGGTAACTTTAAACTGTTTTGGTAGGTGTGGTTTGATCACTGGATTGAACTTCATCACCCACAGGGTCTAATTCCAGCACTCCTCCGCTGGTTTCCCCTTCAGCCATATTTCCATCTTTCCCAGAATCAGCTTCATTGGTGTTGAAATCAGCAGAGTTCACCACAGGTAAGTGATTCTTACTGTCATTATCTTGTTGGTTGTCTGTTGACTCTTCTAGTCTAGTGTCAGGTAAGGTCTCCCTTTCAGGGTTTACGACAGCAGAAGGGGATTCATAGGACACAGCTTCAGGTAAGGTTTCTTTTAAAGGGTTCACCACAACAGGGGGTGGTTCAGTGGACTCCACAGCAGGTAAGTTCTTTACAAAAATGGGACTCTCAGAAGGTAAGACAGTTGTTTTAATGAATTCCAACTGGTGTCTTGAACTTCTAATATGAAGAGAGTCATCATCAGATTCTGACTGATCGCTCATTAAATGTTCTTGGTGAGCAGCTTCTAGAGTAGAGTTCGATCTGGTTATAGGTTTACGTTGAACATTCAGAGGACCCGATTCTTAAATTTCGTTCACAGATAAAAATCCACAAGGGCGAAGTAAGTCACGGTGTAGAGTGCAAACTGGACCGTTCTTTCCCTCAGGCTGGACTACATACACTGGGAGATCTCCAACCTTCTCCAACCGGACGACTACATAAACATCTGACTCCCATTTGTCTGCCAGCTTGTTCTTGCCTCTCAGTCTCAAATTCCACACAAGGACTCTATCTCCAAAATCGAGGTTAGAAACAACCACATGTTTGTCAAATCTGTGCTTGTTACGTTGTGCCACTTTTGCAGCAATCTTGATGGCAATCTCATAGCTCTCCCTTAAACCCTCTTTCAGATCCCTCACATACTGAGAGTGAGAATTAGTCTATCCATTCACTGGCAGACCAAAGGCCAAGTCAACTGGCATCCTGGGTTGTCTACCAAACATTAGCTCATAGGGAGTATATCCAGTCACATCATTTCAAGTGCAATTGTAAGCATGTACCAAGGGCCTCACATACTCCTTCCAGCATGTCTTATTTTTGTTCTCAAGAGTATCCAACATCTGGAGAAGGGTTCTATTGAATCTCTCCACTGGATTTTCTTCGGGTGGTAAGGAATAGTTCTCACCTTGTGTATGCCTACAATGTGACATACCTCTTTGATCAGGCGTGACTCGAAATCCGGTCCTTGATCTCTGTGCAGTCTTTCCGGAAACCCTTAATGTACTCGGAAATTTTCCCATAAGCATCTAGCCACAGTTTGCGCCTTCTGGTTCCGGGTAGGCACAGCCACAGCATATTTGGTGAAGTGGTCTGTAATGACTAATATATCTTTGGTGTTACTCCTATCTGGCTCTAAAGACAAGAAGTCCATACAGACCAACTCCAACGGTCTGGTAGTCTTGATGTTTACCATCTCAGCTGCTTTCTCTGTTAATGATTTCCTACGTACACATCTCTCACATGCCTTAATCTTCTCTTCCACAGATGATGACATTTTTGGCCAAAAGAATCTGGTCCTGACAAGGTCAAGAGTCCTTTCCATACCCATGTGTCCGACATCATCATGCAGGCTCCTCAACACTGTTCCTCACAAAGCCTTGATCTTGCCTCTTCCTGTAAAGCAGTCCATCTCTTAATTCTAACTGATTCCACTCCCTTATCCACAAATTAGTAGTGAGAGACTGGTTCCCTAGAGTGGAAGGCTTCTCGTTCAGCTCCAAACTATCAATTATGAATTTAAGGTCAGGATCCATCCTCTGTTGCTTTCTTAACTCTAGAGCTGAAACAACGAATCGATTTAATCGATTAAAATCGATTATTAAAATAGTTGTCAACTAATTTAGTAATCGATTCGTCACTAAATAAATTTTATTTGCCATAAGCGGCTCATTTCGTGCATATTTCAAATCTGCGGTGACCAAAGTGTGGCAGTAATGAGCCACCGGAGGTTTTACTCAGCCAGTACAGCAGGTGAAGTAGCGAATAGCCAATAGCTGGCCTCGTTTTATGTCACGTGCTTCCCGAACAGCGTCTCTGCAGAATTCAGCGGGAAGTGGGAGTACTTTACTTTGAGCCTTCAAAATGAAGAGTAACCTGTAAACTCTGCACTACTGAACTGTTTAAGGGGCCGTTCACATATCGTGTCTTTTGCGTGCTCAAGTTCGTTATTTCCTATGTAGGCGCGCAGTATGCACTCTCATAATGGAAGCGACGCGGTCGCGACACGCACGCGGTGCGATGCGCCCGTTTTTCCAGGCGCGTCCACACCGCATCCATTTATCCTTTGCTGAAATTTCCGGGTCTTCATGGAGAGGGCACGTCATGGAGAGAGCACGTCATGGAGAGAGCACGTCATGGTTGCTTAGCAAAGGCAGACGCCTCAGGGGCGCTTCTGCCCGAGCGCTTTGGAAAGAAGGAGAAAGCGGCGCGACTAGCGTTTTCCACGCGTTTTTAGGTGCGATATGTGAACGGCCCCTAAGAATTTTATTTGTGCAGATTCTCCAGTACAAGGTTGTTTGCAAATGTTTAGTCGTAAAAGCTGATAACATTGCTTTTTAACAGTTAACATTTAAAGCTTTACAAACATGTTATGTGATCAGTTTGTCGTTTACCAGTTCATAATTCAGACTTGCAGCCTAATTATGACTGAATGAGAGAGGTAAATGTTTGAGTATATTTAAAATGCACTTCTTTTCTAAGTATTCACTGCTCTTTTTCACACAGCAGGTTTTTTGTGTGTCCCAATTTTTTTTTTCTGGACAACCTTTTGATGGATTTTACTTTAAATTGTGAGTTCCATTCAGGTTTCATGCCATTGGCACTTTTTTATCGAAGGATTGTTTACAATTTCACAGCATAAGCTATAAAGCTTTTTCCCAGTAAATAATAAAATACAATGCACTGCAATTTTATTCTGTTTTATCCTTATACTTTGTGAAAATATGTTCTCAAAGATTCCTTAAGCTTTGTTTGGGATGTTAAACTACTTTAGGAGCTCTAAGGACTGCCATGGTGAAAACAATATTTGAAATCTCCTTGTGAATTTTGCTAGAGTATGGGTCAGTGTTTTGATTGCAGAAGAGTTCGACAAAGGATTACTAACATAATAAAACAACTCCAGGTATATTTTTGATGAGGATATAACAATGCAAAATGGTTAAAATCTCTTAAAAATCTATGCTGAATGATAAAGACCCTTTATTAATAATTTACTTGGGGAAAAAATGGAAAAAAACTAAAATGTAAGTACATAAACCGATTAATCGATTAATCGTAAAAATAATCGACAGATTAATCGATTATCAAAATAATCGTTAGTTGCAGCCCTACTTAACTCCTCATTGGACAGGTAAGGAATAACCGGAAGACCATGCCCATTCTCCTGTTCAAACTCTTCAGGTAGGACATCTGCATGCAGAGCTAAGGACTCAACAAGGGCAATGGAAGAATTGAATAATTGGCATTTATCTGGGAACTCTCCAATTTGATGTCTGTCGCAGATGGCTCTAATAGCTTCTGGCAGGATAATAGAACCCTCAGGTCCAGATTCATCTAAATGATGAAGGGTAAACTGTTTCATCCTCTCCCTCTCTTTCTGGGATGCAAGGTCATCCAAAAGCTCGCCATGTGGATGTCTAGAAAGCCCATCTGCATCACAATTCTGACTTCCAGCCCTGTGGTGGAGCTTGAAATTGTAGGTTGACAGACTTGACAACCAGCGATAACTGGTAACATCCAGCTTCGCAGATGTCAGAATGTAAGTCAAAGGGTTACTATCTGTTGCAACCACAAATTCTGCTCCGTAAAGGTAAGCGCTGAACTTCGACGTAACTGAAATTCTAGTTTGTGAGCTGGATACCTGGTCTCACTTCTCGTCAACCCTCTGCTAGCAAATGCGATCACACGCATTTGTCCTTCTTGTTTCTGATACAAGGCTGCCCCAAGCCCAGTAGTACTGGCGTCAGTATGCAGGATGTAAGGAATCTTTGGATCTGCAAATTCCAAGACCGGTGCAGAGGTGTGTTTCTCAATGATCATGTCAAAGGCTTGTTGACAGTACTGATCCCATCTGTCCTCAAACTCTTTTTTTGGGTCAAAATACTGTTTGCTCTCATTCCCTGGTCTCTGACCCTTTTGAAGAGGTGGATATCCTACTGTAAGGTCATTGAGGGGTTTTATCATCTTAGAATAATTCTGAATGAACTTCCTATAGTATCCAGAAAACCCAAGGAAGGATCTCAATTCCTTGAGGTTCCTAGGTCTTGGCCAGGTTTTAAAGGCCTCAATTTTCAATGGATCGGTCTCCACTCCATTCTCCGATACAATATGACCAAGGTATCGAACAGACGTCTGGAAAAACTTGCACTTTTCAGGTGACAGTTTCAGTCCATACTCCTTCAGCCGCTTTAAAACGTGCAATAGTCTTGACTCATGCTCTTCCAAGCTTTCCGAAAAAATTATCAGATCGTCGATGAAGACCAACACCTCCTTCCTATTCAAATCACCCATACATCTTTCCATGAGCCTTTGAAATGTACTAGGGGCGTTGGTGATCCCCTGGGGCATCCTATTGAACTCCCAGAACCCCAGTGGACACACAAAGGCAGTCTTACACTTGTCAGCTTCCTCCATTTCGATCTTATAATATCCCGATTTTAAGTCAAGGACAGAGAACCATTTTGAACCTGTAAACTCTGAAAAGACTTCCTCCAGATTCGGCAGGGCATATGCATCTTTGGTTTGTGTATTTAGCTTTCTGAAATCAATACACAGACGTACAGAACTGTCCTTCTTCTTTACAACCACTATGGGGGAAGCAAAGGTAGATTTTGACTCTCGGATTATTCCAGCAGCTAACATCTCCTGTAAATGTTTCCGCACTGCATAAATATCCTGAGGATGGAATGGTCAAGGCCTCTGTTTAAAAGGGGTTTCATCATTAAGCTTTATACGGTGAGTTACTTTTTCTGTATGACCATAATCTAAGTAGTGCATAGCAAAGACTTCCGGCATGTTATTCAATTGATCTGTAATCCGTTTTTTTTTTTCCACTCAGAGGTCAAGGGGGAATCTTCAAAGTCAAATTTGAGATTGGAACGAGCAGGTCATTTTTCATTCACAGCACTGGAACTTGTTTGTCTACTCTGCATCACCTCTTGGACAGCCCGCATTTCAGCGATTATAGTTCTGGGATGGATGGTAATGTCGGTCTGGGTTTCATTCCTCAACACAACTGGTAACTGGTGTTGCCTCTTGCAGGGTAAGGTATGCAAACAGCTGGCAACCAGCAACCCTCCAGGTAAGGCGGGTGAAGTTGGTGATTCTAAGGCTACCCATTTATCGACAGGATGGCAGTCAACCAGAACATGTCCGTCAAGGACTACTGTACATCCCGCAGGTACTAACTCTGGAACATGTCCCTTGAATTTCACCCAGCCTACTACATCAGAACTTGCTTGTCGGCGTCTTGCTTCCAAAACCTTTTGGACTGCATGGTAACAATGGGAGTTAGATTGAGGTAAGGATACTGGTTGCTGGACATAGTTACAGTAAAGGGCATCTAATGAATTTGTGCCAATCAGAACTTGAGGCGTGTTCATCAAATCTGGAACTACCAGGGCTAGAGTAGGTACCTCTGTCTCTGTTCCAAGGAACTCTCTGGGGAATTTTAGAGTTAGTTCCACATATCCCAGATAAGGCACTGTTTGTCCATTCGCCCCTTCCACTTGCAGGAAGTTATCCAATGACTTAAGAGGACAATCTGAAAAATGTTCTTCATAAAACGACCAGGGAACTGTGGTTACCTGGGACCCTGTGTCCAGAAGGCAGGCTTGTCGCTCCCTCAGCTTGCGCCTTTTCTCTGCAACTTTAGCAGGATCAGGAGCATTACTACAGCTGCTGGCAAGATGCGCATCTTCCCCGCATCTGAAACAATACCCTGGACGAGGGCTACTATCAGGCAATCTACCATCTCTAGACCACTCTGTTGTACCTGGTTCAGGTCGTGTGTTGGGTGCTGCTTTTGGACAGAAGGAACTTCTCAGAATGGTGTCTGTACAACTCAGGAGCAGTCATTTGAACCTTCAAATCAGCGATCTGCCTCTTTAAATCAGAAATTTCGGTTGCTTGCTCATCACTCTTCATTCTTGAAGTGACTGTAGTTTACATTGCTGTAATCTGGGCTTGTAACTCAGTAACAGTGTTGTGGGTAACGCGTTACAAAGTAACGCGTTAGAGTACTCTAATTACTTTTTTCCTGAAATGTGTAACTTAACGCGTTAGTTTTGTACGTAAGTAATCAGTAACTTCGTTATTTTTAAAAAAAAGTAATCCGTTATTTTAAGGAAAGGAAAATCCCGACTGCAGCCTGCTTTTTGTCAGACAGTATGCCTAGGTCTACTGTGCCACCTGCGGATGTATCAGTGGAGCCGAAGCTCTGTGATTGTAAAGTCAATGGCTGTGATGCGTCTGTGCCCTGCGCCTGACCCTGTGTGTGGTTTTTTTTTTTTCGAACTCCCGGCAAGATAGCAGAGAGGACAGCGTTTGGTTTATGGAAGTACGCACATTATTTTCAATTTGTCAACGAAAAAGAAAAGAACATAACGGTAAAATGCACACTCTGCGTTGGTAAAAAGCTTCTGTCGACCGCCAAAAATTCTACCTCAAATTTAACGCTACGCTTTAATCACTACTTTGAAGAGTAAATGTAAGAGGATTGTGTTAAAGCGAATTTAGGCTTATGACTGTGAGTGACACTTTAATAATAATTAGTTCGGCTATTAAGCGATTTGTCATTTGCCTGTGTGGCGGTAAAGGATTTAATTCGGTTTATTATCATTTGTTTGTTTGACAGGCAGCTGTTAATTTCTGTTAGATCGTTGGCTGGCTGGTTGTTCATCATTTCTAAATGGATTTAAATCTGCAAGCCTGTTTAAGGTTGTGTTTACAAGTAAGCATACTTGTACTTTGATAACTGCATTATTTAAAGTTAAAGAAAAATCAGGAGTTATCTTGTGGTGCTCATACAGTAGCCTAGGCTACCCGGGCTAGGTAGGTGCGAATTTTGATTAATAATATGTTCTGTGAAAATAAATAAATAAAACGCCATGTGGAATAGCCTATTGCTGACTGTCTTTCCTGTTATTGTTATCCTGCAGTGTTAATTTAGTCGGATGTCTGACGTTATTCATTGTCGGGAGTCAAGACTTCTAGGTGCATTTAAAGGGGCTGGGGGCTGTGTCTGTCATGTGTGAGCCGCTGCAAACGGCTTTTAATTTTTGGTAACGCATGAGTACTCTAACGCGTTACTTTTATGAATAGGTAATGCTGTATCATAAATGATTACTTTTAATTGATGGTAACGTTGTAACCTAACTAACTACTTTCCAAAGTAACTATACCCAACACTGCTCAGTAACAACTTTTCTCCGTGTACTCACTTCCTTTGGTTTTGTGTTTTTGGTCTTATCCTTCTGACTTGAGGTTTTTTTTTTTTTTTCAGAGCAACCACTTCACAGACTTGCTTTGCAAGAGATGTATCAGTTAGTCATCTTGTGTTTCACATGGGTGTGCAGATATCTGGTTGGTTGACAGTGTCAACTTTGATGGGGCAGGACAGTGCTTGTTTAGCCCTAAATGTTTCCTCATCCTTTCTTCCTTCGATGCATTCTTATCTTCTTCTGTGCGGATAAGAACTACTAATTCTGCAATGTTTTGCAATTCTTCCAGATACCCCTTAGCAGCACTGTCACTAGCAACCTGAGGGTAGACGCTACCTAAAGCGAGCACAATAAAAGTGGTACCTGGGGTTGACACTAACAACTGTTAGAGGCAACAGGGGCATCAATGTTTTCATTGCAGAGCCGCAGGTAAACTCTATGATAGCATGATGATGGAACTCAGAGTTCGGGTCATAAATGAGAAGATTTCGACTAATACTGCCATATCTCAAAAGCCATGACTCTAAGTCTGTGTCTGCCTCTGTTAGTGTCAAACCGCTAACAATAACTGCGTTTGAGATGTTTACATTCTCTTTCTCAATGATATCCATGATGTTAAAGTTCTGTTCAATATGTTATCTTTCTAGAAAACTCAGCTGCTCTAATCAGCCACTGCTGTTGCAATCGCTCTCCTGGCTGGCTAGCCACTTTTTGTAACACATGCCATCCTAATATCTTTCAAGTTATTTTATCAATGGACCAGTATGTTCAGCAGTCTAGGTTCTGAACACCTCAAAATTTAACAAGAGTCCACTGCTTGCAACAAACAAATCAGAATGATTCTTTGAAAAGGGAAAAAACTGAAAAAAAAAAAAAAAAAAACAGGCAGTTCATGAATTTAGTCCAAGAATCCAGGAAGTAATGAAATCCAAAGTCTCTAAAGTCGAAAATTCCACTCCCGCCATTTCAAGATGAACAAGTTCAACTTCGGTGCTCTTTCAAAACTGGGATGTTCACAACCTTCAGCCAATGGGTGGCTTGCCAGTCCAAACTCCACCATTACGCGCACAGCAAAGAGTTGAGAAACAGTTCACAATCCAGGGAAAGGTTCACACTTCACTTGATCCATATCCAGAACAGGCCACATGCAGTAGATGAGCATCAACAGAACATCAAATGGAACAGCAAAGAGAGAGGAAAAAAAAAACCTGGCCTTGAAAACACAAGGCTAAAAAAAAAAAAAAAAAAAAAAAAAATAGTCAATGATCACTTTACAATGTATATACTGATTCAACACAAATTTCAAACAAATAATATGCATTCAAATACTTCTGTGTATGAAATTTCTTTGTACAAGTTTTTTTTCTTTTCCTTGTTTGGTATTTCTTTTTAACAACAAGCATTGCACTTTAATTGTATGCAGTGACTTGTATAATTTCTTTGTTTGACACACTAAGCATATTAATTATTGTTATTTCACAGGAATTACCATTACTGTTGTCTCTATTTCACTCTTAGGTCTGTTTCCATCATTTACACCACACCAAATAAATGGTTAATTTATGAAACACATTTTTAACAAAACCTTAAACCATATGTGACCAATCACGGAAAGTATGGACACAAGTTGGTTCTGGGGCATTTTGAGTTACAACTTTTTTTAACAGGATTCTGTGATAACCGATGAGCTTTGAGCTAGCTGATAACAAGAGATAGATATGGGAAGGTCTAAACATGGACTAAACATGAGATAACGTGTACGTGTTCTTAGAATGAACACAAAACGACAAACTTTGATGTTTATGGAAACTCACCCCATAAGAAACAGAAAAGTATCTCGATGCCTCCAATCAAAAAATCGTTCAGGCACACTATCTCTTTGTCGGGGTCTTCTTAGTGGATGTAACCACCGAAGTTTGCACTGTGCGTCTGTTTGCCTCTAAATGTTATGGATTTTCCCCATTTCTCTGTCTTTATCCCCATCAAATGTTACTATCGATATAACCTCTGATATCTTATGGTCCAACTCGTCTGACGCCAGTCCAATACATTCTTCCTGGTCATCATCTTCGCTCAGTTGTAGATATGGGATATTATGCCGCTTTCATCGTCGCTCAAATTGTCTTCAGAATCAGTGAGCGCTTGTTCATAAGCATCCGGATTGTTGAAGAAGTACTTCAAAACATTCTCGGTGTAACGGCCACGGTTCAGCTAGTCTGCGATCATGTTTACGGCGTACATCTTCATTGAATTTTGATATCAGCTAGAGCCGGCCAGAGCGCTGCATAATAAGTAGCCATGCTTCCCTCTGAGGGTGGGGGCAATAACAAGAGAAACAAAAGCTGGCTTGTCCAGTATGGAAATACACAGACAATGAAACGCCCCTACTGCGTGCTAGAATCTCCGACAAACAAGCTGCTTTCAACCTCAAAATGTATGCTTTCAAATATACCAACACTGCTATCTCAAACACGGAAAGGCTTCTTTGTGATCTCAACTAACAGATTCTGCAAAAAAAAGAAAACCACCAATTTAAAAAAAAACAAAAAACGCTTCTTTCTCATTTTGCTCGAAAGTTGTGCTGCCGACTTGTGTCACTGGTTTCCGTGATGGGTCACATATTGTAAAGGAAATAAAATGAAACCATATCAACTCACCAAGGAAAACTCATTCAAATGTATATGTAAAATCCGGAAAACTCCCGATGATCCACGTTTGAAGATACCCTCAGACACACCCTGCTTTTCTCTCAGTCCTTCATTAGAAATATGTATGTAAAATCATTTATATCAGCATTATGCTAACGCTCAAACTGCGCTATTAACATGCATTAAGAACGTTACATGAGATAAATCAACTGGTTCTGCAGTTACAAAAATACTAAATTTTATATCATTGATGTACAACGATATAGGGATGTATTAAATTGATCTTACATCATTTATTTTCAATTCTGAAGTACTAAATCTCTTGGATCAGTGACAGTTATCTGCTCTCCTCTCAAGTTCACGGAAAAAAGAAGGATCTAGATTGCGCGCTGCATTGAAACTTGCCGCGATAGCGGAACACGTAATGACGTCATTCAAGATGCAATATCATTGGATGAGATTATAATCCTTAAAATATATATATATATATTATAAAGATTTATGTTTATAATTATTTTATTCAGTCACAGATAGATATTTAATCTCATATTTGCTCTATTATTCTCTCTGCTACTAACCACTAGTAACCTGGGTTACATCCCTTTTGCATTTACCTTATTAAGCATGAACTGTGATTACAACAGAAAACCTGTACCAGGTTCTGTGACCGTGACTCTAACTGTCCTGACAATGAGAAGTGTTGCAGCAATCGATGTGGACATTACTGTACATCTCCTTATACAGGTATGTTATATTGCTTTGGTTTGTAGATTAGTTTTTTATTTCTTCTGGTAGCCAATTTTAACATTTCAAGTCCCCCAAAACAAATGTGCCCCAAAAGGGTCTTGCCCCTATTTTGTTAGCCCAGCCCCACATATACATGGCTGAAGTGCATAATACGTTTGCATATGCTTGTCTCATGTTCGCACATATCAAAAAAAAGCCAGCATATTGGTTTTGCTCTTACAAAAATAATACTATGTGCCTATTGAGAAGAAACAAGGCAGCCTTGGCATCCGATCACAGGCCTTTCTGCTCCTTGAGTTCTCTCCAGTGCTGGAAAGCTGTTTCAATACTTAAACTGGTCCTACTTGCCTTTATTGCAAGCCTCCTTTTGTTCTGCAGACTTATCATAATTGTATTCATTTTTAATCCGTCATCCCTTCTGTTGTTGCTCTGCTTATGCCAGTCCTGTGCCTCTCCCATCAGGAGAAGACATGCCCCTTACTGCTGATTGGCTCAAGTTTGTTTTGGCACTATGCCCAAATCTTTCTAAAGCATTTTTGAAAATCAATAACCCACCTTTACTCTCTTAGGATTGCTTTAAGCCCAGGATGGCTTTACCAAAGAGGAATAATTGGAATGGAATTTACTGTAGGTGATATTGCTGTTTGTGCTCTGAGTGTTTCGTGCTGTATATTGAAGTGGCATACAGTCTATATGCACAGACTAAAGCTGATTATCTGTGTCCATGCAGTGAAGCCGGGTCAATGTCCCAAACCGAAGAGCGTTCCAGAAATTGCTGAAAGCTGTTTCCATGATGGCCAGTCTCCTGCCACACAGAAATTTTGCCCAACCACCTGTGGCCATGTATGTAGTGAACCAGATGATCAGGAAAGGGATCAGGGAAGTGGTCAGGGTTACGGAAGTGGAGAAGGAAGCAGACGGGGACAGGGAAGCGGACAGGGTTACGGAAGTGGTCAGGGAAGTGGTCAGGGTTATGGAAGTGGAGAGGGAAGCAGACGCGGACAGGGAAGCGGACAGGGAAGGGGTCAGGGAAGCGGACCGGGTTACGGAAGTGGTCAGGGAAGTGGTCAGGGTTATGGAAGTGGAGAGGGAAGTGGACGGGAACAGGGAAGCGGTCAGGGTTACAGAAGTGGAGAGGGAAGCGGACAGGGTTACGGTAGTGGTCAGGGTTATGAAAGTGGTGAGGGAAGCGGAAGCGGACAGTGAATGGGTCAGGGAAGCGGACAGGGTAGCGGTCAGGGTTATGGAAGTGGTCAGGGAAGCGGACGGGGACAAGGTGAGGGAAGCAGACAGGGAAGGGGTCAGGGAAGTGGTCAGGGTTACGGAAGTGGTCAGGGAAGCGGACGGGGACAAGGTGAGGGAAGCGGACAGGGAAGGGGTCAGGGAAGCGGACAGGGTTACGGAAGTGGTCAGGGTTAGGAAGTGGTTAGGGAAGCGGACGGGGACAAGGTGAGGGAAGGCGACAAGGTGAGGGAAGCAGATGGGGTTGGGGTCAGGGAGGTGCTTGAAATGTTCGGGCACGTGGTCCCAGTCAGGGACGTGGTCTGGCACATTAATACGTGGTTTTTTTTGCATTAATGCTTGCTGGAAGTCTTTCAATTGAGTGCTTTTATTCATGGATTCATGATTTCTTGTCCCCATCCCTCAAATAAAATTGCTTTATTAAGGAGTTCGTATCATCTGATTTTTTTTTTTTTTTTTTTTCTAGTTTAATTCAGTGAAGACAAGGTACCTCGAAACATGCCTGGACTGTGCAAAGGACATTGTAATTAAATGGTTCAAGAAGGTGCCACCAACATTTTGAGGAATGTTTATAGATAAAATAATGAACAGCTCAAGATTCAAATTGTGTCAGTTTAAATGAGACTTGGGGAAGTTTGAGCAGTTTTTATATATTGGCTGGCTAACTTAAAATCTTTTGATCCCATCCAGGGTTGTTTGGTCTAGTTTTGTTAGTGGCTTGTTCCATTTTAGCTTTCATCTGTTTTAAATCTCATTTAAATTTTGTAGAACGCAAATGTCTTTCTTGCCAGGTTTTGCAAGATGTTTATTAATGGCATAGTTGCCGCTGCATATGGGTATTTACTTCAATACAAAGATGCATAGCTATGACTAATTTTAAGTAACTTAACCCACTGGGGTAGAAGCCAGCACTGGTGTCTTGTATTTTCTTTGACTGTGAAAAGAACTAACCCATTTTTGATTGTACAGATAAGGCATTTGAAACTGCAAAGTGTTTGTGTATAGCCCTAAAACAATGGGCTTTTGTAAAATTAAAGAAAATAAAAACCGGGTGCTCTGTTCTGTCTGTTACATCTTCAAACATGAAACAACCAGAGTCTCTTAATATTTGCTTCAAAGACATCAGAAGTGTATAGAGAACTTTGTTTAATTTTTAAATGAAGTCACTTCCAAAAATATTAAGTATCCATATGAAACCAACGCAATGTCCAGTTTTTCTGTCTCAATTGTATTTTTACACTTTGCAATTTCCTCAAGGTACCAACTCGCACTATATGAGCAGATTGCATGTGACAAAGTCAACTTTGTGTGCACGATTTGTGCTCACACTATATATGTGAAATAATTGAGCAGACAATGACTATGTATATGGACGATAGGCCTATCTAAGATATCTAAGAAAAAGCGCATCAGCTATTGCTAATATTGAGAGGTTTGGCATTTCCAACTAATGAATTTTAATGATACTTCATAAAATGTATAGGTCTATGTAACGATAATAAAACTCCATATACATCGGGAAGAAAGAGGCGGGAACCGGCGCACAATCAAAATGAAACTTTAATTATTCAAAATAAACACAAAACAGCGCATCAGCCCCTCACGGCGACTGACGCGCATAAATTAAAAGCCAAAACATAAAATAATGTCCCAGGCCTGGTCCTCTCTCGTCTTTCACTATAGTCGCTCCAGTTTTATATCCTTCCATCTCCTACGTGGGACTCGATACTGGCGGTGGGGCGCAGGTGTAGCTCATCTCCAATCACTACACCTGGCCTCACTCCTCGTTCCCACGCCTCTCGGCCCCGCCCCACTCGCCACATACCCCCATTGCCCCTCGCAGGCCGGGGGGTACCCTTGAAACTGCGCTCTACTCCCCCCCTCCCCCCTTCCCTCCGGGGGGGACCGCTCACGGGGACCTGGGGGTAGGACAGACGAGGCGAGAGAAAAGGAGATGGAAGGAGGAGCGACAGGGACGAGAAAGGGGAGAGAGAAAAAAATAAAAAATCCGGTTCCCAGACGCACTGCTGCTCGGCCCTCCACCGGCTGGGTGTTCTCCTCCGCGGTGCCTGGCGGTGGCACTGGACGGCCCTCGGCGGATGGCACGACACTCCTCCGCCGCCCGATGGACAGCGACGGCTCCTCCGATTTTGGGCAGCGGCAGGAGTCCCCCGTTCCCTGCCCCTCCGGATTCCGTCACGGAGGCGGCAGGCTCCGGCCCCCTGGCGAACGGTGCCGACGACTCCGCTCCCTCACGGACGGCAGCCGCCCCTCCATATCGTGGGCGGCCGGCAGCGAGCTCGCCCGTCCCCGGCAACTCGCTCCAGCCCACCGCCTCGAGCGTCCATGGCGGCACATACCTCGCCAGCTCGAAGGGCACCGCGGATTCCCACAGCGGCGAGGGATCTTCAGCAGCGCGTCCCTCCTTCTCCCGGGTTTCGGCACCACTGTAACGATAATAAAACTCCATATACATCGGAAAGGAGGAGGCGGGAACCGGCGCACAATCAAAATGAAACTTTAATTATTCAAAATAAACACAAAACAGCGCGTCAGCCCCTCACGGCGACTGACGCGCATAAATTAAAAGCCAAAACATAAAATAATGTCCCAGGCCTGGTCCTCTCTCGTCCTTCACTATAGTCGCTCCAGTTTTATATCCTTCCATCTCCTACGTGGGACTCGATACTGGCGGTGGGGCGCAGGTGTAGCTCATCTCCAATCACTACACCTGGCCTCACTCCTCGTTCCCACGCCTCTCGGCCCCGCCCCACTCGCCACAGTCTACAATTAATTTGCCCCCCAATAATTTTATAGCTCACAACTGTACAACTAAAGCGGACATTTTTTTTAGAGATAATGAATGGACTTCAGGTTCAGAAAACACGATGGCTGCGTCCGAATTTGCATACTTAACGAGTAGGTACTAAATTTCAATAAGTACTTACTTAACGAGCGCTAAAAGAGTACGTACTTTACAGCCAAATCTCGTTGAGTATGAATGAATTCCGCCATGTTTACATTATCACGTGACCTATGACGTTATAACAAGCGCAACAACTTCAAATATATGACTGACTGCTACAGGTTTAATATTTACTATCTAAATATTTTGATGTTGATGCAATTTGCTCCTTTTTGTGGTCTTGTTGAATACACAAATGCCCTTTTATTGTTATTGTAGTTTAACCAATATATTTGTGTTGTTTTTATGTTTTAACTCTATTGAAATGACCCACAGTTTAATCCTTGAAGATTAAACCCTTCATAGCATCAGTAACTCCACCACATATAACAATTTATACAAGTAATAAATAATTATAAAGTCATAAGAAATCAGAATTTCACATATTATCGCAAGCGATAAACAACAGCAAGGATCGTCCGTCATAACTGAGTCAGTCATTACATCTACAGCCAGTTTGTGTAGCTTCCATGTTATTTAAAAGTAATTTAAAATCAGCCAATGAAACTGTCTCCTTAAGATTCAGGACATTTTGCAGCTGATTCCAAGTGCAGGGGGCCGCATACTTGAACGCCCCTTTTCCCAGTTCGGTCCGGACTTGAGGGACAGATAAAAATAATAAGTCCTCAGAACGAAGACAATATCTTCCTGTATTTTTCTTTTCAATGTAAGATTGGAGGTATGGGGGAAGCAGACCAAGAATTGCCTTGTAGATAAAAATGTACCAATGATTAAGTCTACGGGTGGACAATGCAGACCAACCAACCCGATCATACAAAGAACAGTGATGAGTAAGTGCTCTAAAGTTTGTGGTAAACCTAAGAGCTCCATGATAAACAGTATCCAACAGTTTCAAGCTTGTTATGGAAGCATTCATGTATATAACATCGCCATAGTCCAGCACTGACAAGAAAGTGGCAGCAACAAGCCTCCTTTTGGCCTCAAAGGAAAAACATGACTTGTTTCTAAAATAAAAACCCAACTTCAGCTTTAATTTTTTTTACCAACTGTTGAATGTGAGGTTTAAAAGAGAGTGAATCATCAATTAGGATACCAAGATACTTGAATTGAGATACAGACTCAATCTCGGAGCCCTGAGAAGTAGTGATGGGTAGAAGATTCCGTGACTTTGATTTTGCATTTGAGAACAACGTAAGTTTTGTTTTGTCATCATTCAAAACAAGTTTTAAATCGAACAAGGTACTTTGTACAGTATCAAAAGCAAGTTGAAGTTGACGAAGAGCTTGGTTTGGAGTTGATGCAGAGCAGTAAATCACAGTATCATCGGCATAAAAATGAAAATTTGATTTTGATCAAGATTGTTGATATATAAAATAAATAGAAGTGGTCCCAGCACTGACCCCTGGGGCACACCATTGGATATACTAAGAGGGCTGGAAGTGAGACCATCTGCCTGTACACACTGGGATCTACCTGATAGATAGTTGTCAAAACAGCAAACTGTTTGTTCTGACAACCTGACACTGAGAAGTCTTTGTTTTAATATTGCATGATCCACAGTATCAAAAGCCTTCGATAGGTCAATGAAGAGAGCTGCACAATGTTGTTTTTTATCTAAAGAGTCAATAAAATAATTTACTACTTTTAGGGCTGCTGTAGTTGTGCTGTGTTTTTTACGAAAACCTGATTGAAAATTAGACAGAATATTGTTGATAGTTAGAAACTCTTTCAATTGTTAATTCACCAGAGTTTCCATAACCTTGGCCAGGACAGTCAGTTTCGAGATGGGTCTATAGTTATTTAAATCAGTCGGGTCGCCTCCTTTTAACAGAGGAAAAACAAATGCGGATTTCCATATAAGTGGAATTTCATTCGTGTCCAGAGAAAGATTAAAAAAGATAAGTCAAAGGCGGTGCAATGAAATCAGATGCTAACTGTAGAAAATAAGGCTCCAAGTTATCAGGACCAGCCGATTTTCTAATGTCTAAAAGTGTGAGGGCTTTATGCACTTCTGAAACTGAAAATGGCTTGAAACTAAAAGAATTACTGACTCTAGAATGACTATGATAATTACCTTTAGGATGATTCTGATGTGAAGTGCTGAGGGAATCAAATAATGAACCAGAGGCAATAAAATGCTCATTAAAACAGCCAAGCATCTCAGCCTTATCGGATAATTTATGTGAGTCCTTAAGAATACATGGTGGCAGCTCAATGGCAGTTTTGTTTCCAGCCAAGGATTTAATCGTCTTCCAGAATTTTAAGGGGTTATTTAAATTATTTGAAGTTTCTATAAGAAAGTGGTCAGCTTTGGCCTTCCTGATAGCCACAGTGCACAAGTTGTGCAGTCTCCTGAAGAGCAGCCAATCTGAATCCAGACTTGTTTTCCTGGCTTTTGCCCAGGCCTTATCACGCTCATAAAGAGAGTTGGCTAAATCTACAGTGAACCATGCATTGTTTCGGCCTTTTATATACTCTATATTTTATACTCTATATTTTCTGAGGGGAGCATGCTTGTCAACAATTTCTTTAAAACCATCATAAAAAATGTCCAAGCATTTTCAACATCTGCAATAAGATACATTTTATCCCAGTCAAAATAAAACAGGTCATATAAAAACCCTTGTACCGAAAAATGTTTTGTGTCACGCTTAATAATAATACGTGGCTTGATTTTGGGAATTTTTGTGTTTCTGACCGTGGCAACAACACACTGGTCACTAATGTCGTTTGCAAAAACAGAAGCTGCTGAGTATTTGTGAGGAACGTTGGTTAGGATAAGATCAATTAAAGATGATTTATCTGGACATTTCAGGTTAGGTCTAGTGGGACTGTCAACGAGCTGAAAGAGATTTAGCGAGTCACAGTAAGCTTTAAATTCATCAGATACTGGATGTAACCAGTTCCAATTTAGATCTCCAATGACTACAATTTCGTTCTGATTTAGTCCTGATAAAAGTTGCATTAAAGAAGGCAGAGCATCCCTGACAGCTGATGGTGTCCTATAGCAACCAACTACCGTAATGTGGAGAGTCCTAGAGACCTCGAGGTCAAGAGCTAAAAATTCGAATTGCTTACTCACTGATTTAGAGAGAAGCATATTTACCTGAAACTTATTTTTAATATATACTGCGACACCCCCACCCCTTCTGGGACGATCAGTCCTATACACGTTGTAACCATCAATACTGATATCCTCATTCAGAACAGATTTCCTTAACCAAGTTTCTGATAAAACCATTACATCAGCTTCAGTTGAGTGTGCCCAAATACAATCATATCTATCTTTGCAATCAAACTACGAACATTCAAGTGAATAAAACCAAGGCCAGCCCTGGATTGAAAATCAGCAGGGGTATTGAGACATATAGCAGAGTCTGGGCCTGGATTAGGTTGCACATTTCCTGAAATAAACAAGTAGATGCTCTCTAGATGCTCTAGATGCTCTTGCTGGCTCTGGGGTCACTGAAGATGAAGAGACCACAGCAACATGTGGTGCTGATGAGAAAACAAGAGGAGATGCAGTGATGGAGCATTTCACCCATGACACTACATCTTCTCCTTCATCATTTCAGATCCTATAAAGATGCACAAACACAAAACAGAAGCAGTCATTTTAACAGCACAGTGTCATTTCATTTCTGTATTAGAAGTAACAGAATGATCTTTAGATTTTGGTTTCAGGTTTTTTCCACAGATGCTGCTGTCACCTGCTCCACCACAAAATATCTGCATCAAATGTACAGCAAACAAGAATCAGAAAAGTGCTGTAATAACTGTTTATTAATATACTACAACTTAAAATTTAAAATATGTTTTATTGATGACTAGTGTACTCACTGAGAGTCTTTGATGGCAGGATTTCTTCATCAGTCTCTCTTCAGCAGATAAGCACACGTGTGTCTCATCTGTCCCTGTAACATCCAGACAAGAGTCAGTCGCCTCTGTGATTTATCTGTGATATACTGCATTTACATGTTGAGATAGATGCTGATGTGTTCACTCACTTTATCCAACACAAGAGCTCCACAATTTATCTACAAGTCTAATGGTCAAATGAAATAGATAACTTATGTTTACTTAATGTAGATTTATATATTTACATTACTTGCATTCATCTAAAGCAATGTAGACAGTTGTCTGTTCATGTGATTTGCTCTTTTGCAATTCTCTTAGAACATTTCTCTGTCTCATATAAAACAGACAATTAATCGATGGATATGGTTCATGCAAATCCACTTTGGAGACGTACATGTGCTTACTGGAGATCCACTGTTCGCTTTACATAAAACATGTTTTGATGGGTTTTTTTTTTATTACAAATATACTATGATGTTACTGGCTAGCGTCTTTACACCTTAACAAATCAACAGTTTACTCTACAGTAGCTCAACAAATACGATTTTATCACATGGGAACCGTGTTTTGTTTTATCATACTCACCTTTGTAAACACCCTCTACGCTGCTCTCCTTCATGTTCGATGACGATTTATCCCTTTCGCGTGGCATTCTGGGATTGAAAAGTATCCATCGATGAACCCTTCAGAATCTGGGCTGAAGCAGTAGGACATCCGGGGATTTCTTGCCTACTGTTTTATGGTTCAAGGTTTCGAACATACTTCTTTCTTCACATACTCCTTTTCCCTACTATATAGTAGGTGAGTAGGCATATTAGAATGCAAATTAAGTATATGTACATCTGAATCTCGTGAGTTATTGCAATTCTCGCCTACTCTTTTATGGACGCAAAAGATTCAAACATACTAATTTGTCGCATACTGCTTTTTCCATACTATATAGTAGAGAAGTATTCGATTTCAGATGCAGCCATTCTTTTCCACATAATGTTCATTATGATGTGATTTCACAGAGCAGCTTACTTCTTACTTCTACTCAAGTCACTTTTTTGATAGAGCACTTGTACTTTTACTCAAGTATGGGTCACTAGTACTTTATACATCTCTGCAGGTGCGTGATTTTACAGAGAAGCTGTTACTACACAGAGCCGTGGTTAACTGAGAAGACGCACAAATAAAAGCTAAAAATTAACGTGGATTTGCGCAGCAAGGGTTAGGGTTAGAGAACCCTAACGGCTCTCTGTAGTAACAGCTTCTCTATGTGAAATCAAGCACCTGATGGAATTAACCGCTGATTAGATAACCGGCTTTACTGACGAGATGCGCATTAACGATCGGCCGATCGTGATCGGAGCACCCCTACTGTTTTGGACATCTCCTCACTGCTGAGGGAGTAAAGCTATACCCTGCCAAAGTTGCTGCCGTAAGAGACATGGAGCCACCTAAAGACAAAGGAGAACTCGAGACAGTGCTAGGTATGATCAATTACCTCTCTAAATTTGCACCTGGTCTTTCTGATGTCAACGCACCACTGCGACAGCTCCTAAAAGAGTCAAGTGAGTTTGTTTGGGATGCCCAGCATGACAAAGCCTTTGAGAAGGGTTAAAAGGGCTACTCACATGCATACCAGGACCAGTCTTGGCCTATTTCGATCCTCTCAAAGAGATCAAGTTACAGGTTGATGCTTCCAAGTATGGGCTCGGGGCAGTCCTGTTGTAAGATGGAAGACCTATCGCGTACGCATCAAAGTCACTCTCTGAATGTGAAATAAATTACGCTCAAATTGAGAAAGAACTCTTTGCCATACTATTTGGCTGCAAGCGTTTCCATCAATATATCTATGGCCGTCAAATCATTGTTGAAAGTGACCACAAGCCCCTTGAGTCAATAATGCGGAAATCCCTGGCATCAGTTCCCCCAAGGCTACAGAGGATGATCCTTCAGCTCCAAAAGTACAATTTCACTATTGTGCATCGACCAGGCAAGGATATCCCTGTCGCAGACACATTGTCCAGAAAGTCGTTGTCTGACCAGGACACAAGCCTAAGTGAGGGTATGGATATTCAAGTGCACACAGTGTACAGCAGTCTTTCTGTCAGTGATTCAAAATTGGAGGAAATCAGAGCTCAAACTGAAAAGGACCCACAGTTCCAGACACTGAAAGGAGTGATACAAAGAGGATGGCCTGGGGAAAAGAGGAAGTGTCCCGTGAGTGTGTCAGAGTTCTGGAACCACCGTGATGAGCATTCGTACCTGCATGGAATAATCTTCAAAGGTGAAAAGATTGTCGTTCCCACGAGCTTTCATTCAGACGCTGTCACGTGTACATGCCAGTCATTTAGGCATCGAGAAGACCAAGCAGAGAGCCGGTGACATCATGTTCTGGCCTGGGATGGGGAAGGAAATAGAGAACATAGTTAGGAAATGCTCGATCTGCCTCACATATCGCCCCTCCAACACCAAAGAGCCAATGATCAGTCACAAAGTTCCAGACAGGCCATGGCAAGTTGTGGCTACCGACAGTGTTGGGTGTAACGCGTTACTGTAATAATATTACTTTTTTCAGTAACTTGTAGTGTAAGGCATTACTCGTCTGAAAATGGTAATATTATTACAGTTTTCCCGAGCTAGTTACTTACGTTACATTTGCCAGTAGCACCTTCATCACACACAAGGTACACAACACAGAGAACAGAAGGGAAGGGGAGGAGGGCGTGAATGGAACAGTGATTGGTCTGGGTTTGGCACAAGGAATCATTTACCATCACCGATTGGTCGACACCCAGCAGCCGACAGCAGAGCGGCACCCTCAGACAGATGGGGATAAACGGAAGCTTCAACAACGGCAAGCTCTTTTTCAGAGGAAGGTTCCCAGCAACAGAAAGATAGTTTTGACGGGTGGAGATTCAGTAATTATTTTGTAGGGGTGCTCCAATCACGATCGGTCGATCGTTAATGCGCATCTCATCAGTAAAGTCTCTAATCAGAGGTTAATTCCATCAGATGCGTGATTTCACATAGAGCAGCTGTTACTACACAGAGCCATTATTAACTGAGAAGATGCTCAAATAAACGCTGAAAAAGAATGACTCTGTGTAGTAACAGCTGCTCTATGTGAAATCACGCACCTGATGGAATTAAACGCTGATTAGAAAATCTCGTCGGCTTTACTGACGAGATGCACATTAACGATCGGCCGATCGTGATCGGAGCACCCCTATTATTTTGAATATGTTCAACGGAAGGAAAATAATAAATAACCTACGGACACATCAAGCTCGTTGTGAAGCGACAAAGTGAAATGAACGAGCAGCCCCACAAGCAGCAAAAACATTCATTTGAACATAAAGTACTACCAACATCAAAATCTGAGATAAATAAGCTTGTTGCCTCGTACGTAGTAGAAGAAATGTTACCTCTTTCTACCGTCGAATCACTGTCTTTTAGAAAGATACTCTGCAAAATACCGATAGGGACAGAAAAGCCGTTTTCCGACAGGAAAATCTTCGCAATGTACCTAGATAAATGTTAAGCCATGATGGAAAGTGAGCTGAAGAAAACGTAAGAGAGCACTGAGTATGTGTCATCGATCGCTGACATCTTAGTACTTGTTTGTACTTGATTGAACAAGTACAGCTGTTTGTAGTTATTTGTGCTACACAGTGCCAGTCTGTTGTTGGCATAATAAAGACCCTAAAGAACACTCCTCCTTTGTATGTTCTCCCTCCATCTGATGCATCTCAGGCAATCATAGAGTAATTAAGAAAAAAAATGTAACTAGTAATAGAACTAGTTACTTTCTCCAGGGAGTAATAAGGTAAAGTAAGGCATTACTATTTTTGAGAGTAATATGTAATATATTACTTTTTTGAGTAACTAGCCCCAACACTGGCTACCGATTTGTTCACCTGGAGCAATGAGGATTATCTTGTGACAGTGGACTACTACAGCAGATATTTTGAGCTGGACAAGCTCAGCAGCACAACCTCAACTGCTGTGATAGACAAACTAAAAGCTGCTTTTGCATGACATGGCATTCCAGAGGCTGTCATCTCAGACAACGGCCCCCAGTACAGCTCGGGTGAGTTTGCGGCGTTTGCAAAAAAGCGGGAATTTAAGCATACCACCACCATATTAAGTCCATATTACCCGCAAAGTAACGGGCTAGCAGAGAAATCTGTGCAAACTGCAAAGAAGTTGCTGGAAAAGGCTAAGGCTGACAAAAGAGATCAACCCTTTGGTCAACCTACCAAATACCAATCAGCAGCTCCTGCCAAAAGTCGTCAGGAGGAAAGATGTCAGAGCAAAGAGGTTACAGAAACAACAGAGCCAAAAAAAGCTATTATGACAGATCGGCTAGACCTTTATCTCATCTCAAGGAGGGACAGGCAGTTAGGGTACATGAGCAAGGATACTGGAAACCAGCCGTTATCGTCAGATCAGCCGGCACTGAGAGATCGTATTACGTGCGTACTTCTGATGGACGGGAATATCGACGAAACAGACGTCACCTCCTTGACACGAAGGAACCTCAGGACAGTTCTGACATATCCTTGGGACATGATGGTGTTGAGCTATGTGAAACGCCAATCAGCAGTGCACCACACAATGACATTATACACACACCTGACCACACTGATGACCTGCTCAAATCTGTCACTTACAGAACCAGACATGGACGCCAGATAAAGCCCAGAGTCATTCTGGATCTGTGATTGTACAAGGGTGTAGGCATATCGCTGCCATTAAAAAGAAAAAAAAAAAATTGTTCACAATGTTCAGTGCTAGTGCTTTAGTATAATACTATATGGATGCTGTAGTTTGTACATGTGATGTTTTTTTTGAAAGCTGAATGTTTCTTTTACTTAATATGATATGCAATATGTTCTTTATATTGTTTATTTCAAAAGAAGGGGGATGTAGTATTCTGACATTCTGCTAAGAACCAATCACATGTCAGAGACATTGTATCCAATGTTCTTATTGGCTATAGCATTTGCCAGTAAAGTTTATGCAGATTGGCTCTAAAAGTTCAGTGTGTATTATGCTGCTGAAGAGTTAACACTTATGTTGCGAGTCTGAGTCGAGTTAATAAATCCTCATGATAAGACTAGTTCTGCGTGTACCCGGAGTCTCTCTGAATACGAATCATCATAACAAAAAACATAACACCAATACCTCAAGGCACCCATTTCTCATTCAAGACATGCATCACTGGGTAACTAGTGATGGGTCATTCTTGAACAATTCGTTCATTTGCATGTGCAAAATTCTGTAGGTTCTATACTGGAATTAGTCTACTTTAGTTCACCTGTTTCAGTCAATGCAGTCTGAGCCTGAAAAATAATTGATTGGTTATTTTTTTCATATATTTTATTAATGCCAAGGTACCAAAGATAAAAGTACAGAGAATGTCAATATTTCTTACAAAGAAGTGGCATTATCATTTACAAACATATGTAAACGTAAAAATAAATACTAAACGAAAGCTTTAACAAAATAAATTAAAAATATTAAACAGCCTTAAAAATATTAGTTTGAACAGCCTGAAGATTTTTGGAAGATTAAATAGTTTGGATATACTGTTGAACCTGTTTTTTAAGCCAATCCTGAACCACAGACAAAGTCAGAGGCGTCTTACCTGGGCTAAGGAGAAGAAGAACTGGATTATTGCCCAGTGGTCCAAAGTCCTCTTTTCAGATGAGAGCAAGTTTTGTATTTCATTTGTAAACTAAGGTCCTAGAGTCTGGAGGAAGGGTGAAGAAGCTGATAGCCCAAGTAGCTTGAAGTCCATTGTTAAGTTTCCACAGTCTGTGATGATTCTGGGGTGCAATGTCATCTGCTGGTGTTGGTCCATTGTGTTTTTTGAAAGCCAAAGTCATTGTACCCATTTACCAAGAAATCTTGGAGAACTTTTGGAGATGTTGATTTCATTTTCCAGAAGAATTTGGCACCTGCCCACACTGCCAAAAGCACCAAAAGTTGGTTAAATGACCATGGTGTTGGTGTGCTTGCCTGGACTGCAAACTCACCAGACCTGAACCCCATAGACAATCTATGTGGTATTGTCAATAGGAAAATAATAAACAAGAGACCAAAAAATACAGATAAGCTGTAGGCCACTGTCAAAGAAACCTGGGCTTCCAGACCACCTCAGCAGTCCCACAAACTGAACATCTTCATGCCACCCAGAATTGAGGCAGTAATTAAAGCAAAAGGAGCCCCTACCAAATATTAAGTACATTTACAGTAAATGAAAATACTTTCCAGATGGCGAACAATTCACTTAAAATGTATTTCTGTGTATATATATATACATATATATTGGGGCACTGAAAATGCTCTAGACACGCCCCTGCTAAAGCCAATAGACGGCACTTTAATGATACATTATTATATAGCATCTCCTTCCTAGATCAACTTAGACGAGAATTAATAATTTTTGGGGGGGGAATTAATTCCCACTGTCATAATCCACAGATGTTCTGGGAAGTTACAAAATGTTTTTCAAGGGGTAATTGCATCTCATATTCTACTAAAGTCAAGGCCTCTAGGAATAAATGGGGTGAGGAGCTAGAAAAAAAGATTCATGATCTAGAATGTCAACTGGCTAATGCTTTTTTCAATTAAGCTTAATTGGGAGCTACTGTATATTTATTAAAAGCAGAATATGCTTTTCTCTCTATATCCAAAGCTGAGTTTATCATCCACAGTACAAGAGTTTGAATCTAAAGCCAGCATTGATATAATTAAAACTGACTCTGGTGAAATTACTATGGACCCAAAGGCTATTAATGATGAGTTAAATCATTCTGTTCTACATTGTATTGGCCTGAGGTCTGCCTTGACACAAGAGAATGTAGTGACTTTTTCAGTCACTTGAATCCTCCCACTTGATCGATTTCTGTTCAAGAATGACTGCATAATCCTTTAACACTGGAGGAACTCCACAATGGAGCAAAACTGTTGCAGAAAGGTAAATCTCCTGACCCTGATGAAATCCCTCCCAAGATCTATCTAGCTATCTGGGATATTATGGGCCCCCTAATTCTGAAGTCCATGAATTATGCCACTGATCATGATACGCTTCATAGAGATCAAAATATAGCCATCATTACCCTGATGCTTAAAAAAGAAAAACATCCACTAAGTTGTTCTTGTTATCATCCGATATCTCTGATATCACCTGACGTCAAGATCCTAGCCAAGGCACTGGTTTTACGATTGGAACCATATATTGACAATATGATTCATCATGACCCAACTGGCTTCTTGAAGGGCAGTTTAGCATTGAGTAACATGCGCCAACTATTACATATTATTGATCACGCTGAGACCATTAAAGCTACCTTTGCGTCTGGGTCCTGATCAGCCTGTCAGGGTTTATTCCGAGAGAACCACTGCATGGATGTACATAAGGTGTGCAAATTACTCTGTCCCATGGGCAGCTTTGGGGCTCTATGATCACTGTCTGGTTCATCTTATACCAACCTACAGGCAAAAACTTAAATCTGCTAAACCTAGCGTAAACACTGTAAAGAGATGGACCAACAAAATCCGAGTGGATTTTAAAAGCCAGTTTTGATCTCTCTAATTGGAATGTTTTTGAAGCTGCTACCACAGATCTGGACAAATTCAGAGACTGTAACATGATATATTAGAGTTCGTCCAGATCAGTGGTAGCAGCACTTCATCCTGCAACATCTGGACAAAACAGGGACTTATGTGAGGATCCTGTTTGTGGACTTTAGTTCTGCCTTCCACACAATCATTTCAACAGCCCTCCAGATCAAACTACCCCAAGTCTTTGGCCCTAGCTCTATCTGTCTTTAGATCACCAGCTTTCTGACAGATAGGCAACAGCTAGTGAGACTGGGGAAATTAATTTTAAACAGTCTCTCCACCAACACTAGTTCCCCTCAGGGATGTGAGACACCAACAACTGCACCTCTAAAGACCCCTCTGTCAAGCTCCAGAAGTTTGCAGACAACACTACTGTCATCTGTCTCATCCAGGAGGACAGTGACAAGTCAGGCAAGAGTCTGAGCAGCTGGCTGTCTGGTGCAGTCTTAACAACCTGGAGCTGAACACGCTCAAAACTGTAGAGATGATAGTGGACTTCAGGAGAAACTCCCCATTTATTTATTTATTTATTTATTTATTTATTTAGTCTCCGTGTACTGGAAACTTATACTACTTAAACAATGTATCGGCAATAAAGCTCTTCTGATTCTGATTCTCTAAATCTCTAGGGACTCAAAATTATCATTTTTATCTACAAAAGATCTGTCTTCTGTCATCTGATCTATAGTTCATACTTATTTACATACCTGCAAACTAGTCACTTTTAAGCGAAAATCACCGCTTTGAATGGGAAAATCTCATCCACGTGAATCATGTAGATCCGAAGAGTTTTTTTGACGGGGGAGGGGGGGGGTCTTCTGCGGTCTTCCCTACTGCGGTCTTCTTCACAAACATCTTTGGTGATACAGCACGCGAGTCATTTGGCCAATCACAGTCAAGATAACAGCAGCGTCTTCTTTGAAAAGCCCCTGGCTGCAGCTTTTGCCGTGGATGAATTTGCGCCTATTTACGCATATTTCTAGAACCTGCTGCACGCGAGTCATTTGACCAATCACAGTCAAGATAGCGGCAGCTTTCCTGCGGATGAATTCACGCTTTGGACACTGACATTAGTTTTGAGGTAAGTGCTGTTATCTGCCAACAATATAATAAATAATAATAATAATAATAATAATAATAATAATAATAATAATAATAATAAATGTGTCACCTTTTTCAGTCCTTCTGAGTTTGCAGGTATGTATTTAGTAAGTAAAACATCTTTAAGTATAATTGCAGAAACAACCACTTTTAGGTTACGGTTCACGTCTTTTGCTGTGAATTGCTTAATGATTTTTAAAAAGTAAACATAACCTTTATATTTTCAGTAATATTTCATGATGAACATTATATGTATATGTGTGTGTGTGTGTGTGAATGAATCATTAGTATTATTATTAATCATGTTAAAATGTGAGTATCAAATATGATCATCAGGTGGCCGAGAGAGCTCAACACGCTGCAATTTAAGAAAACACATGCAAGTTGTAAAAAATATCTTCATCAGTTTGACAACACAAGTGTTGCAAATCATCACAACACATGCATATAATGAAATGTGCTGCAAATACTTCACAACACACGCAAATTAAGAAATGCTGCAAATCCTCACAACTACGGGACAACGCGTCAAGGTCATCGATGATGTCGACGCAAAAAATACATCGACGCAATATATGCGCATTGATTCGTTGACCTGTTTTTATTTCTCTAATATACGTTTACAAAACGTTTACCTTATGTGCGCTAAATATACGCGATGGCCGGATCAACATTTTGTCCAACGTTATATAACCAATCCAGGGGTTTTTCTGCATTGATCTTTTTTTTTTTTTTGGCGGCTGTCAAAGCCTTATTCGATCAGTGAATGATGTAGAATAGAATGACTGCTGTATGAGAGAGAGAGCCCCGGCTGCGTGCACTCACAGTCTTCAAACTACACAGGCGCTGTTTTGCTCTCTATCTCTCTCTCTCTCTCTCTCTCTCTCTCTCTCTCTCTCTCGTGCATATTAACCAAAATCATTAGACACGATAGAAAAAGGGTGGAACGCCAAAGTTTCATGTGGAGCATTCTGAGATTTTTTTTCCCTCCATGACAGGCTGCTGGCTCCCGCTGTTAATTTTTATTTTTATTTTTTGTGGAAAAGCACTCTCTGTATTAGCTTAAAGCCCTCAAGTTTACATTGGTTACTGTATTCTTTCAATTGCTCTAAACAAGTATTTTGGGTGACCTTTTTTATTGAATGCTAGACATCAAGTTGTTTTCATCTGAAAGAACTTTTTTTCAGTAAGCTAGGCCCTATGTGTTCAGTAAGCTTGTTTCAGTAAGCTATGTGTTTTCAGGGCTTCAAGGTTTTATTGAATGCTATCTCTATACAAGTGCAAAGTAATGCATTCTTAGTCAGTCTTTTATTTTGTAATTTTAAGAGCAATAAACATATATTGCAATGTTAAGAAATTCATGTTTTTTTTCATTCAGATATGAAAATAAACATGTATAAATTGTTAGTAGTCAATTAATGGGGAGATAATCGAAAGGAATCAACGATAAAGGAATCATCAATCAGGGTGTTAAAAACAAAAACAAAAAAAAAACGTACCTTTCAGTTCACCAACAACTCCACTGACCAGTAGCCACTGCAGGATACGCAAATCCCAACCGGGTCCAACACTTTTTGGGGTCTCCTTGAAACATTTCCATTGTGGTCAGTGCTATTTGCAGCTCGTTTGTTAATTTGCATGTGTTGTGAAGGATTTGCAGCCCGTTTCGTTATATGCATCTGTTGTGAGGATTTGCAGTGTTTTTTAATTAGCATGTTTTGTGAAGGATTTGCAGCGCGTTTCGTTATATGCCAGTCCCTCCAGAAAAACGCGATTATGCGATTGCGTGATTTTATGCATAATCAGCCAAGGACCGCATATTTATGCGGGGGTCGCATTTTTTCAAATACGCCGCACTTTCGCCGCATAAAATCTCGATTTCAGGAAGCAAAATCCCGATTTCAGGAAGCAAAATATGCGGCGGAGGTAGCATGATTTCATAATAATAATAATTTTCGTTGCAAAAAAGTCACATAAATCTTAGCAGAAAGTTGAAAAATGTTGCATTTACTTCACACAAGTAAATCGCCATTATTTCCCAATGCGAACCTTATGAAGTGACGTAAATGCGCGATGTGAACATCATCTGTGAAGCCCGCGGTGAAACCAGGGTGAAGGACGCAAATCATTCTCATCTGCCAACAAAATTAAGCGCAAAAGACCGCGCAAAGCAGTTACCCGGTGTGTTATATGACAGTGGGGGCAGATTATTTTGAGAAAGGGATGAGGATGAGGATGGCGAATGATAGGCCAGTGTTAGAGGCTACGCAGTTAGCTTTCATTTTCACAGTGGACTGTTGTAGTTTCATTCAGAAGTTGATGCACCTCTACAGTTGTAAGATTGTACTTTTTTGTTATAGAATAGTACCAAAACCTTACAGTTGTAAGTATATTAGTAGTATGTAAAATAATTTACGTTGCAATAAGAGATAGCACTTTGCAATTCCTGTAAAACAGCATTTGTATATTTGTGTGTATATTTTATTTGTATTCATTTTTACAGAAGTTGTTGAATATTCCTTTTGTAAAGCTAGAGAACTTGTTTGACTCAATGTTTTGTAAGTTTGAGCCATGTGTTAATTAAGGTCTGAAATAAAACAGAATGAGAACTTAAATATTCTGTGATTTAGTATGCTTGCTTATCTAGGAAGTCATAAAAAATGACTCATTACAGTAAGGTAGTAGTGTGTTCTCACTAGGCTACTACCTTACTGTAATGAGTCATTTTTTATGACTTCCTATGAAGTGTGTTGTGGGGTGGGGTCATCTTTTTTTCTCTTTTTCATCAAACCGCAGTTTTTGCAATTTCCCGCAATTTCATCGCATACGATTGCAAAAATATCCCGCATATTCCAAGAAAACCTGCCGCAAAATCAAGGATTTTTGTCCGCATCACTCACAAAAAAAATCCGCGTTTTTCCGGAGGGACTGATAATATGCATATGTTGTGAATATTTGCAGTGTTTCTTAATTTGCATGTGTTGTGAGATTTTGCAGGGCGTTTTGTTTTATGCATGTGCTGTGAGGATTTGCAACACTTGTGTTGTCAAACTGATGAAGATGTTTTTTTGTTGTTGTTTTTTTTCTGGTGCTTTTTCAACTTGCATGTGTTTCTTAAATTGAGCTCTCTCGGCCATCGTACTTCAGGCTTTTGAAGAACGTTTATTTGTTCATCTCTCATTCATTACTATGTAATTTAATGCATTGAATTAAATGTTTTGAAACCCAAGGGCTGATAAAACTATAAGCAGTTAAATATCATACTACTAAGACCTATTATTGGGTGATACAGAGTGACAACTGGTATTTATATCATTGTGTGTAAATAATCTGCTATACTATAGTAAATCACATCTCATTGATTTGCATTTTAAGCTATAAACATTTTATCTTATAAATATAAATATCAGAAATTGCATATTTTTGCTCAGTTTCCTCGGCTCCATACTGTAAACTATTCAATTTCCAAAATTGAGATCACTGGACTATTATAAAACCACTGTATTGTTTTGTATGTCAGGCTTTCCAGGAAAAAAAAAAAAGAAAGTGTTGGAATTTATTATTATGTGATGGTGTCAATAAGCAAACAGTTTCACTAACATTTCTTACCACCAGATGGCAAAATAACAACCTTAATCACGCTTTGGGTTTCTTTATTGCTTTAAAAAAAGAGGATGGAAAGTTGTTTTTGGAGTCAAGGGGCTGAGAGAGACAATGATTGGAAAAGACACACACACACACACACACACACACACACACAATCAACCACACTCCCTCCCACACTCCATTAATCTAACAGCAACTGGGGCAGCAAGCAGAAGTGTGTCAGACTTTAGGGTGCATGTGCACATTTCTTCTTTAGAACCAAGATTCTTTCTTAGAGACATTTTCTTTCTTTCCTTCTGTAAAGCATTTACTCTGCTGCCAGTAGAAGCAAAGAAAACTTAAATTGGTTTCTCAAAATTAACTCCACAGAACAGCTGCACACATTACGGACTGTCAAGGACCCCGTGGAACCTTACTTTTCTCTCATGGTTGCTTTTGTATTTTTCCTGTAGTCCTGACTTTTGCTTGACACAAACATGCGCAGACTTTTGAGGATAGCATTTTTGCTCTGTGTCAAATTGGTGGACACTGCAAATGGGAATACAGGACTAATGCCTAAAAGAGAGACAGCAGCTTCCTCCTGCTACGGGGGTTTTGACCTGTACTTTGTACTAGACAAGTAAGTTATCCTGTGATTTACCACTTTTTCTTATCAGTACATGCTTATATGTATGATAATACTGTAAATGCTGTGTTGGCGTCTGTAGACCATACAAGACTCACTATGACTGATGTTTTGGGGCAAGGTTTTGTTAGAGTGAGGAAGGCTAAGTTAAGTTTTCATGTATTAATGTTTTATCACATTTTTTGATAGACACTGCCCTGAAGAGTCATATTTTGATACTTTAAAGATCATTTTAAAATTAATTCCTATGCCATGAATACCATTACCTTACATTCAACATATTAAAGTGGCATCTGCAGCAAACTTTTCTGATAGCTACAGTAATTAATTTTTTTCTTCATCTTTTTTGCTAAATTACTTTTAATCCAAGTCAGCTCTCCACAAGTTTACATAGGTTTTCTATCAGGGTAACTACAGGTGTAGATCATCACATTAACTTACATGATCCTCTAACGATTGAAAACCATAAAATATCCAATTACATTTTTACCTTATGTGTAGTATTTTTCTTGAGAAGAGTTCATATGCTATCTTTTTTTAAAAATAAATTCCATTTAGGTTGATTGGAAAGAGAAAAGGAGAACAAATAACATTAAAGATGTTTTCCTCTGTAACATATATGTCATGCAACAACAATATCGCTTGAGGTGGGAAAACTGCATGTTAGGGGTCAATGCGTACAAACTGGCTGGATGAAAGTACTGCCCCTTGAGGGCAGTTTACAAACCTGCAGCACTGATCCAAAAAGACTGCAAGATATGATAGATTAAACAGCTGGGTTAAGAGCCCATTTGCCGTAATAGAATCACATTAGCAGTTTAATAGAAAAGTGAAAAAATCTGAAATAATAACAAATAAAAAGCAATCTGAAGTCGGGAAGAGATTGATGTTTTACTGCTTTCTTAAAATATACTCCAGTAATCACTTTTTATAATTTAGAAATGATTTCAGTGCATTTTGACTACAAATTAAGGTTGTTTTAGTCTTGTTTGATAGTTTGCTTGGCAACTCACAAGCTACCTTGACCTAATTTTTGCATGCAGCCTTATAAAAGCACACAGAAAATCACATACGGTTCTAAACTCAATCATAATACTGTGATGTTTACTGGTGTGATGCTAGCTTTATACAATACCACACACACACACACACATGGACATGCAATAGATTGGATGTGGGTCATAGTTTCCAAGTATTTCTGTTCAGTCTAAACTTTAGTGCTACTTGGCAACTTTTCCCCACAGTGTTATGCCCATGTTCAACGAACGTGTTTTAAGGATGACAAACACAGCTGTGTTTCCTAATACATGTAAATCATTCCTCACGAGCAGCCTGTCAGTTCAGCTGTGAATGTGATGTTATTGTTGGACAGATTCATACTGTTATACAGTGACATACAGCTATAATGTCAACTCATTTCCCCGTTACTCCACTGCCTTGGATATTGCAAATCAAAGCCTGTCAGATCAGGTTCTTTTCTATTTTGTTCATTTGTTTTTTATTTTATTTTATTTTTTTCCAGTAAGAAAATTTTCCTGAATATGATTATTGTATATTAGTGCAAAGAAGATTTATAATATAATATTCATGTGGTGTTCAGTCTGATCACCAAGTGGCCGAGCAACAGCGTGATGATACTTAAAATAATAAAAGATTATGTGCTTTCAGAAGAACCCCTTTCATCAGCTTCAAGACTTGTGAAGTCAAGTATTATGGTTTTACAAGATACACAAAATTAATTCTAGAAATGCTGTGGGAGAATAGAGTTAATGAAAGCTCTGATGGCAGAACATGCTAACAAAGCAAACAGCTGTAATCAGCAGGGAATGATCGCTAAAGGTTCCTATTTAGCACTTGTACAATTTAATAGAACAAGTTGAGTTTTAAATTTAATTATTATTGTTATAAACTAATTCTAAATTAATCAGTATAATAGTTTGAGTAAAAGGCTAAAAAGTTAATGTAAGGATTTCTTAGCATTTGTTAATAGTTTCACTAGTTTCACCTTCATATCATTCATAAACATATACATAGAGTAGCAAAAGTCAAAAATGAACATTGCTAATGTCTCCAAGACACTTCAAGAAAACTGCAAAGCTATAGTACTGTGTAACGTTTTAGGCACTTGTGTAAAAATACTGTAAAAAGTGAGGATGCCATCAAACATAATGCCATAAAAAGGATTTATTAATTATCTTCCATTAACTATTAGCTTTGCAGGTTTCTTGAAGTGTCTTGGAGACATTGGCAATGTTCTTCTGGATTGAGTCTGTCTCAGTTTGTTCTGTTTCTTCATGTTATTCCAGACAAACTGATGATGATGAGATCAGATCTCTGTGTGGAGCACTGGCTTCTGTCAGACTCCTTGTGCAGACAAGAATCTCACATAAAATTTTTTTTGGAAATTTAAACTGATATTTACTACTGACACAAAGATAGAGATAACTGACTTAAAACCATTTTTTGTTGTTGTTGAAAATACTAGTGGCCTAAGACTTTTGCTCAGTACCATACTATATATATATAGTATATTTAGTATATCAAGTATATTTATTAAAATTATATTGCATACAGTTAGTGTTGGCGGTATGGTTATGTTCTGGGCAAAAACTCCACATGCCGGTCCATGCAGCCATGCTTGGACAAAGTGGAGAGAGCAGCAAAAAAACTCCTCTTAAAAACTATAAAAACAGGTTTACAGCTGTAAACAAGAAAATGATGATTCAGTAATGCAAACATATATCAATTTTGCTGTAAAGCTGCTTTAAAAAGCCAATAGTAAACAGTCACTATAAAGTTGAGTTCAGTTCATTTGTTGATTCAATTCAGTTCAATAAGTGTGTAAAGTCAATCAACAATGGAATAGGTTTAATTAATCTACTGTATAAAGCAGCTATGGGGAAAACAGTGATGTCATCGGTCCAGCTCACTTCACTTCTCATCCAATAATTTCAGTGCATTTAAATAATTATTATTGCAAATAGTAAATGTCACTAAGCCAAAAGGTAACAGTGGCAAGGAACCCAAACTCCATCGGTGACCAAAGTTGGGGAGGCCAGTTTCATGTATTTTAAATGCTACAGCAGATACAAAACACAACTGGTCATAATCCGTCATGCAGTATAACGGTCAATTAAAAACTTTCAGCTGACAAGAGATGTTACAGAATTAATTTAATATGTAAAACAGGAGCATTCTAGCAATCATGGCACAATCCCCACTATTAAGCACTGGTTGTGTTTAACATAGTTTGATTTATCAAAACAAATCAATCAGCAATCACTTGGATATTGTTTGATTGCTCTACCTATGGGCCATTTATGTGGCTCCACCTTTATTGCTGTGGGCTTGATGGTTTGGCTCATGTTCTCAGCAGGGTCTGTGAAGGCCATTTACCGTTCTCCTCCATTCATTCAGCTCAAGTGTTTTTGCAGACAGAGCAACAAGAGAACAGTTAAGAAACAGTGGTGGGAATGAAGACGTGTGTTATGAAACTAATAATATCACTCAACTCTAATGACCAGGAAGGCCTGTTGTTGTCTCTGAAATAGTTCTGGAATACATCTGCTTCTGGTTGGTCAATCACATTCCTTAGATCAATCTTTTTGAAAATTGTCCCAAATTTTCAACATAATTGTCCCTGGTACCTATTCATGTCTCTGCAAAATGAAATAACCAGTGCAATAATTATTAATAGTTGTATTATTAGTATTTGTGAATGAATATCTTATTCAATTCAGATCTTTGGATCTTTGTTAAACTAGTCTGCACAATGGTCTATTGATTCATTTTATGAATCTGTGATGATGTGATTCTTCACTTGATCACAGAGAAAACACACGATGGAGCATATGTGACATCTGCTTTTGACATGGTTAACCACCAGATCCTCCTATCAACCCTACTGGCAAAAGGCATCTCAGGAACCACACTTCAATGGTTTGAGTCTTATCTATCAGATAGGTCCTTTAAAGTGTCTTGGAGAGGTGAGGTGTCCAAGGCACAACATCTAACTACCGGGGTGCCTCAGGGCTCAGTTCTTGGACCTCTTCTCTTCTCTGTCTACATGGCATCATTAGGTTCTGTCATTCAGAAACATAGCTTTTCATACCACTGCTATGCTGATGACACTCAACTCTACCTCTCATTCCATCCTGATGATCCGACGGTAGCTATTCACATCTCAGCTTGTCTAACAGACATTTTTTGCTGGAGGATGGACCATCACCTTCAACTAAACCTTGCCAAGACAGAACTGCTTGTGATTCCAGCAAACCCATCGTTTCATCACAATTTCACCATCAAGTTAGGCACATTAACCATAACTAACAGCTAGAATCCTTGGAGTTATGATTGATGATCAGCTGACTTTCTCAGACCACATTGCTAAAACTGTCCAATCCTGTCCCATTTCTCTGTCTTTATCCCCATCAAAACATTTCTGAGGAATGTTTCCAACACCTTGTCTGTCTAAATCTGTGTTAGTGAGCAATTCTCCTTTTGCCGAGATAATCCATCCACCTCAACAAGATGCTTATTCGACAGCATGACAAGCATGACAGGTGTGCCTTAGGCTGGCCACAATAAAAGGCCACAATAAAATGTGCAGTTTTATCATAAGGCACAATGTCACAGATGTCACAAGTTTTGAGGGATGCTGCAATTGGCATGCTGCCACCCAGACAGCTGCTGCAACAATCGGTTTGCATAATCAAAGAATTTCTGCACAAACTGTCAGAATCTGTCTCTGTGAAGATCATCTGCATGCTCGTCCTCCTCATCTGGGTCTCAACCTGACTGCAGTTCATCGTCATAGCCAACCAGAGTGGGCAAATGCTCACATTCTATGGTATCTGGCACACTTTAGAATCAATGAATCCCGGTTTTCACTGTACAGGGTAGATGGCAGACAGCGTGTATGGTGTCATGTGGGTGAGCGGTTTGCTGATGTCAACATTGTGGAACGATTGACCCATGGTGGCAGTGGGGTTATGGTATTGGGTAGGCGTATGTTATGGACAAAGAACACAGGTGCATTTTATTGGTGACATTTTGAATGTACAGAGATACTGTGATGAGATCCTGAGGCCCATTGCTGTGCCATTCATCCACGACCATCACCGACCATGTTGCAGCATGATTATGCATGGCCCAATGTTGCAAGGATCTATACACAATTGCTGGAAGCTGAAAACATCCCAGTTCTTGCATGGCCAGCATGCTCACCAGACATGTCACTCATTGAGCATGTTTGGGATGTTCTGGATCGGTGTATATGACAGCGTTTTTCAGTTCCTGCTAATATCCAGCAACTTCACACAGCCATTGGAGAGGAGTGGACCAACATTCAACAGGCCACAATAAACAACCTGATCAACTCTATGTGAAGGAGATGTGTTTGCACTGTGTAAGGCAAGTAGTGGTCACACCAGATACTGACTGGTTTTCAGACCCCCCGGACCCCCCAATACAGTAAAACTGCACATTTTAGAGATTTGTGAACAATAATTGAGAGAATAGGCCTTTGTGTACATAGAAAAAGTCTTAGATCTCTGAGTTCAGCTCATGAAAATGGGTGCAAAAAAAAAAAGTGTTGTGTTTATAATTTTCTTCACTATAGTTAAGAAGTTACAGTATATTAGTTATGAATAGTATTTTTAAAACATTAGAACATTTTAGAGTAAAATTTGCTTATGATAGTTATGCTTTATACAACATTTTTATGATTTTTGTGACTGACTGATGTTTATGATAATACATTATACCTTGCTTAACTGTACAGTGAGGACTTCAATACTCCTATTACAGTTTAGGACAAAGCCTTCATCATTTTAATATGGTTTTATTAGTCATCTGGCTCTGAACACCACACTATACCTGAGCAAAGATTGAATATAACATGTAAAGCAACTTGCGTAATGGCTGCTAGACCAACTGCTATTGTTTTGAGTCCAGCCTTAAGTGAAATGCCCTCGTTGAACTCTTCTCGATCTGAAATAAGAAGAGATGTGGTTGAGGGTGGGTTTCGTGCTCTCATCCAGTCCCAATAATTATCTAAACCTTTAGGTCAACGAGGAACTGAATAAAGTGACAATCCAGTACAATTTCAGTGACAATGAATTGGCAATCTTGGGCAGCTGTAGAAGGCTAGTTCATTAAAAGTTTTAGCTTAATCCTTTGCTTTTACACACTCGCACACACACACCAGTTGCCTCTTGTTAAACCATTACACCATCAGCTCCAGATGTTCCAAACCCTGTCTGCTTTGGCTGCTTTAGAGCTCTGGATCTCACTAGCAATGGAAAAAAAGTGAGAGAGGGAGAAAAACATGCATAGGATAAAATGATGACTCAGGCAGTGCCTAAACAATTCAGATACATTTGTCACATTATCTCACATAATTTCATTGCAATGAATAATTCTAAACACATAATGATGTGGAGCAGAACCTTTTATTGTTTCAGCTAGTGGCCCCAAAGAGTATTTGGACAATCTTCAACTACAGGAATTAGTGTGTTTCTTAAACTACAGGAATTTTTATGTCCCAGTGGGAGGCTTTTATTCAAACTAAAAGATTTTTCTTTTATTCTTGTGTTGTTATAGAAAAGCGGCTCATGAATAATTTTGTTGACTGGCCCATCAACACTTATTTTTGTTACTTATAAAATGCCTTTTATTATTATTATTATTATTTTACCCTTATCTCAAAGCCATATTTTCAGATTTCAGTAACTAGTTGCTTATCAACATGCAAATTACTAGCATATGGATGTTTATTAGTATTTATAAAGCACATATCAATGTCTTATTCTTCATGACTATATTCTAGATATCTTAATCTAAGCCCATACCAAAACTTAATAACTGCCTTACTCTTTAGGAATTTATCGAGGCAAAAGTTAGTTAATAGTGAGAATTGGTCCCCAAACTAAATTGTGACTGGGATTTTCATATTGGCTTTTGAAGTTAAATATTTCACAAGATTGTGATTAACACAATGAGTTGTGAAAGCAAACTAGTCAGTGTAAGTTTACTTGTTCAATGTGATGAAGTTTCGGAAGACCATATTTCAGGCATTTAACCAAAAACCCATTACTGGTACAAAGCCTCTCTAGAGGATGCAACGTCTCGTTCCCTATTCTCAGGGAACCATGGTTACATTCATAACCTGAGACGTTCCTTTTCAAAAGGGAACTCCACGCTGCATCCTCTAGAGAGCGCTTTGGGAATGGTATACCATTGCGCCATTCTGAATGATAAGTGCCTAGGTAACTGTTTCCCCAAGTCAGGACTTCGGGAACAGCACCCCTACCAGTGAAACTGCTACGCTTTATAGCAGGCTCAAGCTCCAAACATCATAGACTACTTCACCCGCCAAAGTCTGGAGCTCTAAGAAAGGAGGTCTCTGCATAATGACCGAGAGGAGACCTTGCTAAACTCAATGCCAGAGGCAGGTAGTGAGGCTCAAATAAAGAGCCTACTACCCGCATTCCTGCCTAAGCGGAGCTCTGGGGAGCGGAGGCTTCACCAGAAAACTAGGGGAAACCTACAATGATCAACCCTGGAAGGGGAGCTCTTAAGAGTGGAGGTCTCAGCAAAATGAAGCGAGAGGAGACCTGGCTACACTCAGTGCCAGAGACAGTTAGCGAGGCTCAAAGAGAGCCTACAAACTCAATCACTACCCACTACATACAGCATAACGACTCTCTGAAGCGAGAGGAGACCTAGCTACACTGCCAAATACAGTTAGCGAGGCTCATAAAAAGGGAGCCTGCATACCAAACAGTCTAAACCATGAGGACAGAGGGAGGCTAACTGGGTCCTAGTACCAGCCCAAGACACCTTATTTCCAAGTCCTTGTCTAGGGCGGAACTGTCCCTGTTGCTCCTTCCTTCTATTTCTACACGTTGCCTCCCTGAATTTACTAACCACCGTCTCAACAGATGTGCCAAATAATTCAGAGGGCGAAAAGAATTTTTTTTTTCTTTCTCCCCGATGTCTGCCAGGTTCAACCACAGGTGGCTCTCCATGACTACCATTGGGAAAAAAGGGACAAACGAGAGCAGAGCTTCTTCAAAGAGAACCGCTCAGAACAAATACACTGTTCCCTCGAGAGCAGAACGTGCATGCTCCTCACCCAAGCACATAACTCAAAGTTTGTGTGCATCATCCGGTGTCACATAGCGTGGACATGGATCTGCACATTTCCTGAAATGCCTAAGATTAGACATTCCCCCTTTACTTACCACTCACACTTCAGAACAAATGACCAGATGAAGACAAATGAAGACAAAAAAGAGGATGTGTTCCACAGGTGCTCATTTGGTTATGTCACAGTCTTCCGCCTGCCAATGTCAAGTTCGTTGTCGTTATTTCATTCATGCTTCAGGCACCGGCCAAGCTGACAGTGTTCCCAAAGCGCCCTCTAGAGGACGCAGCGTGGAGTTCCCTTTCGAAAGGAACTAACTGTTCTCGAAACAGAACTAACAAATATTGCTACAAGTGTGACTGCATCATATAATAATTGCTGTTAATATTGTTCATCGTCTGGCTGACTACGTCTTGTATTAATTTTTATGAAAAATCCTGTCATACGCGCACAAACTGACAGTCACCACTTATAAGCTACTGCTAAATATCGTAGTAACTTAATTTTCTGTTGCTTTGTAATGATTTGTATTGTAAAAAGGGCAATACAAATAAACTTGAATTAAGTGACGTGACATATGGTGACCCGTAATCAGAATTCGTGCTCTGCTTTTTTTCGTGCATTGTACATGCGTTCCCCCACCTACAATTTCTGTTTGCCTGAGACTCAAACTCACAACCCTTCAATTGCGAGTCTGACTCTCTTACCATTAGGCCACGACTTCCCCCGTGGGAATTTGAATTGAATTGAATTGAATTGAACTGGTAGATTTCACTTGCCAGTGATTGATTAGATGCTGGGAATAGGTTTAGCACAGACTTTGTGATTAAGAGTTTCATTGTCTGTGTTTTTACACCATAGTTAGCAAACTATTCTTATTGATATCAATGGATGCATAGAGTAGCCCAGAATTTTTGATCTTGACCAGGGGTGTGAAACTTAGTTCCTGGAGGGCAACTGTCTCTGAGTTTAGCTCCAAACCGAATTAAACACACCTGAACAAGCTAATCAAGGTCTTCAGAATTTCTAGAAACTTCCAGGCAGGTAAATTGGAGTTTGTTTGGAGTAGGACAGTCACCATCCAGAAACTGAGATTGACACTTCTAGACATTCAAGATCCAGAAAGATAGTCTTACATAACACATAGAATAGATATGCTTTAAGTAAAATATATATTTTTGTTGTTGTTGTTTTTTAAGTCAAAATGTATTAGATCATTTGAAATCATTTAGCCTTTAAGAACAAGCGTTTAAGCTTCAATAAAAAGTCAATGGCATATTGACAGCTGGCATCACATTCATTCAGACAGAATGTTCTGGGAGGATGCATGGATTTTTGAATGATTTCCCTTTAAAGAAAATAAAAATATGTCAATGCAGTTTCTGAACTGAAAAACAAAAACAAAAAACCATTCACTCAGCCGTAAATCTCAAACTTCAGCTATTCCTCTCAGCTTGTGAATCTTTATCGCCCCCTTGATGTTCAGCTATAAGTGTCCAATATATCTGTTTCTCCCTCCAGATCAGGAAGTGTGCAGCATCACTGGAATGAAATATATAACTTTGTGGAACATCTGGCCCATAAGTTCATAAGGTAGGCAAAGACAGAGTCTCACAAATCTCTGTGAGTGTGCATATCTTTTTCTACTACTGTATATGTGGATGAAAAGTAATGTCAAAAATCCTTTAAAACGTTCAAATAAAATATTGCATCAGTAGTTGCAAGTTTTTTTGTGAAGTAGGAGTAGGAATGTGTGGGATCACATTGAAAGACTTCTGTACAATTAAAATATGCTTTTAAAATTATAATATGCCATTTCAGTTATTTCAAAGTTATCTAATATACGTTTGTTATTACATCTAGCCCTCAGTTGCGGATGTCCTTCATTGTATTCTCTGATCAGGGCAATATTTTGATGTGGCTTACAGAAGACAGGTGAGTGAATTAAAATGATCTGTATTAATTTCTGATTTAACTCATGTCATTAGCACAAACGAACTGTATCCACTTTTGCAATCTGGAAGGGGGTTGACTATAGTATTGGCCAAAAATATAAGCTTTATATGACCCTTACGCTCTGTTTCGTTTTGGGCAGGGACCAAATTCGGAAAGGTTTGGAGGAACTCCATAAAGTTCGACCAGGTGGAGACACGTTTATGCATGAAGGCATTCAGCGGGTGAGTGGGCCAATAGGAACCATCTAGGCGTCAGTATCGCCAAGCCAGCAGTGAAAAATGATGTGAAATATCCTTCACGAAGGTTATGTTTGGCCAGTACTCAGACAAATGGGCCTAAAAACATAAAACTGTTGAGTTTTTAAATGATCTTTCACAGATAGGTACATTTATTCCTCATCTGTCAGTGAAATATCCAGTTATTGTGAATGTTGTTTGATCTACAATATTACTGATGTATTTTTTATTTATTTTTCTACTACTAGGCCAGTGAACAGATTTACTATGGAAACTCTGAGGGTAGGTCCATTTCAAACACTTTCTTGCTGAAACAAGAAACAGTTTAGATTAGTTTAAGTAATCTTCAAGGTGGTCTTAAATGGCTTTAGATTACTTAGATAATTGCAGATAGACTAGCTTAAAGGGATAGTTCACATTTACTCGCCATCATGTTGTATCAAACCCATACACATTTCTTTCCTCTGTTAAACACAAAAGAAGATATTTTGAAGAATGTTGTTAACCAAACAGTTGCCCATAGCCACTGACTTTCACAGAATGGAAAAAGAAAAGAAAAACAAAGAAACAAATTCAGTGAAACCCCTTATACTGGTAATTATCAAAAATATTGGTTGCACTTTATTTTACAGTACGTGTACTAACATGTACTTATGGTGTACCTACAGTGTATTTATCTAAGAAACTTCTGGTAATACAAGGTAACTACATGGGGTAGGTTTAGGTTTAGGGGTAGGTTCAGGGTTAGTACCTAGTTATTACATAGTTATTGTAATTACTATAATAAGTACATAGTATGTACATGAGGAACAGGACTGTAAAATAAAGTGCTATATTACCTTAATTAGTTATATAACCTAGTGACCACCTGAACCAGTTTAGCTGGTTTAAGCTGTTTCCAATCAGCATATATACTGTTTATTTACCTTATATTGTCCATTAAGATATCAAAACTACTTTGCACCACTAGCTAGTTTCAACATGCTTCAACAGTTAAAAATGTGTAGCTTAAAATCTGGCATTAAGTTGCAATCATGATAAAGCTTTGATTCTCTGTGAAGGATATCGCACAGCCAGTGTGATCATCGCCCTCACAGATGGAGAACTGCACGAAGATCTCTTCTATTATGCTGAGAGAGAGGTGAGAATGATGAAAGACAGAAGAAGAGAAAGAAAGTGGAGTGGAGGGCTTGACAGTCCCTTGTGTAAAAAAAAGAAGAATGCTTCGTACTCATTTTATGAGGAGTTTATTATGGAAATAGTACTTTAAAAGAATATACTTAAATACAAACTGAATGTAATGATTCAACACTTGATTTCATGTTTTAAAAATAATTATCAGTTGCAATTAGCACTAAAAAACACTATAACCCTCTTGAGTAGGACGTAAGTACATCTTTACATGAAATTCCATAATAACAGTTATTGTCTTTAAAATAAGGTTAAAATGTTCTGCTGAATGTACTGACAAGAGTTTATGGTAAACTAAAATATGCTTTATTGTTATTTCTGTTGTAACGTTGTACTTAAATATATTTGTAATTACACATTTGTAATGATAAAATGGCAACTTAGTATATTACAAATATGTCAAACAGTTAAAATTATAATAAATTACTTTGCATGTGTATTAATCAAGTGCTGAAACATAAATTGTACACTTTTAATTTGACATGATTACAAAATGCGATTTTTAAAAGTTTACTTAAGTGTGTTATGAAAGTCATGGAAATGCACTCTTTAAGTGCACTTAAGTGGCATTTTATTATCTGCAAGCTTTTTAAGATTTGAAGTACATTACAAGTGTGTATTCAGTACAGTTTGGTGTATTTCCTTCTCACAAGGGGTATCATCAACGAGAGCAACAATGTTCACTGTTTGGTGTTTTTCTTGGTGTTCATGAGTTGAAGACAGGGTCATCGGTGGCCCTGGGAATTACACATTTCTCTTTTCTTCATCATCTTGTAACACAGATAGTAACATTATTATAACAGTGTACACCGATAAGAACCATATCTGTGGTTAAACATGAATAACAGAGAACAGCAAATCTTATGAGCTATAGTATAACTCATGAGCATGTATTTTTTATGTTGCTGAAATAATAAGTGTACTTATCCCCATGCTTTGACCCACTTTTACTTTTAGCTTCAACCAACAAACACATTATTTAGCATCTAATGATCAGAATTACCCAGTGTCCTCTTCATAGATGTTCAGCTTTGCCACCTAGAACCAAAAGCATGCTCTGTGGATGAAGCAGTGCATGGCTAATAGTTAACATGTGTCTGGGGTGTTTGTGCTCTGTGTTTCCTTCAGGCCGATCGCTCTCGTAGCCTGGGTGCCTCTGTGTACTGTGTAGGAGTGAAGGATTTCAATGAGACTCAGGTGTGTGTGTGCATGTTTGGGTTTTAAAACTAGATTGTGGCACTATGCCAGACTGTTACATGGTTTCTAGAAATTATGCTTAGAGTGGGTATGTGTAACTTATTATACGTTTTATTGTTTTTCTAGCTGGCCAAGATTGCTGACAGCAAAGACCATGTCTTTCCAGTAAATGACGGCTTTGAAGCTCTTCAAGGTGTCATTGGTTCGGTAAGTGTTTTTGCTTTGTTTTGCTATAATTTACATCCTATATGAAAAATATTGTTGTGAGAAAAATCATTCTTATCATTATATTCTAGTGATCAGGCTAGCAGGCTGGGTTATAAAGTTTAAAATGGGCTCAGATTTAACAGTGTGAGAGGTTTATATGCGTCAAAATGAATGACATAAAACAGAAATATGTTTAAAAATGGTGTATTTACAAAGTTCACAGGACTTTAAAACAACACAATAAAACCAGGAAAACCCAGTCTGTAAAAACAGAGTTCTCTGCACCCTACCCTAAAAACAGTCCAAGAATCCTAGAGTGCTGAAAAAGTCCCAAAGTGAGTCCACCAGTGTATATACAATCCAAAATGAAAGGGAAGTCCACACAAAGGAAACTTCCCAATCCAGATGTGTTTTGTAGCTCTTAGTGGCCACTTTGCTTGGCATACTGCTCTCTTTATACATTTCCTGCATCCAACCATACAATTTTTAAAGACATATACTCACCAAAATCTTATGAATAATAAAATGGACTTAAGAAAACAGGCTAACCAGTTAAAACTCATTGCAATAAATAAAGCGGTAAAACATGTCTCTTATGTGACAGTGTCACATATAAAACAAATATCATTATGATTGTTTCCATTCATTTAACTTTTTCTTTTTTCTTTTATCAATTTATTTTGAAAGTAGTTTCACTACTTCACAACTAACACATCACTGCGGATTGTAATTTTGGTACCACATTGATTTGATTTAATATTTTAAGTAATTTTGATTAAGCATTTAAACTTAACTTTTACATTTAAATTAGCTTGATTAAATTAGCTGAGAAAGTGTCATCCTTCATTCATGCCATCTCTGTGCATTGCTTTCTTTTTACTGAATTAATTAATTAATTAATTTAACTAATTGTTCCCTGTTCACAAGGATTTACCAGATTACTGCACTAGTGTTTTATTTTTTTCATATAATTAATTTTCAAGTGATTTATTTCTAATTTAGTACATATTTTGTTAATTTCTGAAATTGTTATGCAATTGTTTTTAACATCTTTAAATTAAAGAGAGTGATATCATAAATATCAGCTTTATATTGGCCATTGACCACCCTGCTGTCTAAGACAGCGACCACCACGAAATCAGTATCCATCGGCCAATAATTAGCAGTATCTACCAGCAGGGGCAAACACAGCCACGCCAACCAGACAAAGCTTGATCTCCTGGGTAAAAATGTCCCTAAGAAACAGCCGTTTAATAAAAAATAAAAAACAACAGAAGAATTTAAGAAAAACACAGAAGTGAAGAACAACAAATAAGAATATTCATTCAGCCCCGTCTGAAGATGGTGTATTTGTCTCCAGTATCAGAGAGACCTCCCATGCCCTTCCTGGATCGCTTTGATCCCACGGTCCGCTGGAGTCTGTCCAAACGCCATCAAAGCCTGTTCAACGTGTCCTTTCTTTTTGCACTGGAAGCTAATAATTTATATTTTTTGGGATATCTGGGTAAAGACTTGTCTCGCCCATGCAGAGGTAAACTGTTTCATGAGCTGAGACTGGGGTCAGTGCAGCTGGCCTCCATCTGCTGTCAATTAGCAGCATGCTGAAAACTCTTGGCCGGAGCTCAGGAGAAGAGTGTTGTAAATCAGCAGGGACCTTGGGTTCTGAAAGCATACTTCCACAGATGACGGAGCAAGGCAGTAGACATGTAGATCAAAACAAGCTTGCCACACATAGGTGCTGGTATGGCCAATGACAGCTGTTTCCATTATGAGAGGAAAGAGACGGAGAAAACAGATGGGCTGTTCAAAACAAAAACGCCACATGAGGATTGTCCTGTTGAGGCACGAGCAGGAGACTTGGTACTGTTACTTGTTCTGCAAAAAAAAAAAATAATAATAATAATAATAATGTCAACGGAAATTCTTCTCCATTTGCTATTTCAATTTGACTGATGAATTTAAAAGGGTTGCTCACCCCAAAATAAAACTTCTGCCATGTTTTACTCACTTTCAAGTTGCTCTATACATTTTTCTAAATATCTTCTTTTGTGTTCAGCATAACACAAAAGAAGATGACTGAAAATGATGACAGAATTGTCATTTTTGGCTGAACTGTCCCTTTAAGGAGGTGCAATTGAGTGGTCATTTAGCTTTACTAGGTCAGCTGACCCAGTTGTTCACCTTCTGAATTTTTACTCTTTGTACCCATCAGATCTTGAAGAAATCATGCATAGAAATCCTTGCTGCTGAACCTTCCAGTATCTGTGCTGGAGGTGAGTGCGATTCTCACTAGATCAACTGTTAAGGTCTCAGCTCTAAAGCGTTCAGCAGTAGAAAACTGTCCCCCAGAATAATAAGATTGATATGAATGGAATACAACAAGTTGTCATTTGATCAAAAGCCCATTCACATTACATGTCTTACAGAATCACACACATTGGACTTAAAAATACAGTGGATTTATATAATGCATCACTTTAATATGCTGAAGAGGCTTAAAGACCAAACATGTAATGGTTTAAAACTTTAACAAGGCACTTTTTTTTTATGATACAGTATTTAGTTAACTTTAATTAAGTTGTTCAGGTTCGTGGAAATTTTGCTAATATAAAAACACAAACAGAAAAAAATGTTTTTCAATATTCGCTTCACGGTGTAACATTGTGATGTGTGAACTTTCTGTTTTAAAGAGGCGTTCCAAGTCGTCGTGAGAGGAAACGGATTCCTTCATGCTAGAAATGTGGACAAGGTTCTTTGCAGCTTCAGAATAAACGACACCCTTACCAGAAGTAAGTACAATGAAAGAGTTAGGGTACTTGTTTTTGGACTGGACAATTTGGTCCGGAAATTTTTCTATGGATGAATCCACATCATGTGTAATGTGAAAGATGACTCGACAAGGTGGACTTGGACCCAACACTAGTTCACCTAAACATGATAATTCTGGTATCATTTACTCATCCATTTCAAACCTGTTTATTCCATGGAACATACAATTTATTTTTTAGTGCACCACGGACTGTCAAGCTACCAAAAGGCCACAGAAGAAGCGTTACGAACATAGCGTACAGAATGAGACTTGTGCACTTAAATCCGAGTCTACAGCTGTGTTATGAACAGATCTGAATGAGACTCTCTGAGACTCTCAAATAAAATGAAGACATTAGGCTGCATTACAGTAATATCAAACATCACTGAGGGTCTCATAACTTGTGACATATTTGATTTGAGAGCTAATTAGTTCATTAGGTTAGGTTAATAGTGAATGATGGTTTAAATTTCACTCTGTTCCTTACTCAATCTATTGTACATCTCCAGAAGACTTCAATATAGTGCTCGACTGATATGGATTATCTTTATGACACATTTATGGTATTTATTTGTAATTTTGTCAGATATAATTATAATATATTTTTATATTATCATTTTCACAGACCTTTAGTAACTTTGAACTGTTGTTTTTTTGTTTTTGTTTTTTTTTGTATAAATTTTTTAAATATTTTTTTTTATATTATAATTTTTACAGACCTGTTGTAACTTTGAACTGTTGTTTTGTTTTTGTTTTTTGGAGTGAACCATGCCTTTAAACCAACCATTACATTGCATTATCAAGAACATGTATATTGAACACATCACTGGTTCAATGAAGACTATTAAACAGGGTTGAATGTTATGTGGGATGACAGCAGTCTTATATAAGACATTTATGGGACTTTCTTGCGTAATTACCATATTGTTGGAAGGATTGGAGGCAGAATCTATAAACCCTTCTGATTAGCTGATCATTTTTCCACCGAACGTCCCAGAAGACTTTTAGTTTTCAGATATTCCCTGGAACGGCAACCATGCCGTGTCAGTCCCATTTGTGTTTCGCCTAATAGTAGTTTTTAAAGGCAACATTAGGGGTTTTATATGATGGATTCCTGCCAAATGAAGGAGATATGAGAAAGAAATGCTGCCACACAAAAGACTGACAGCGTTAGCAAAGCCTGTCAAGCAAATGGCTCATGATGGCTCAAATTAATTACTAGTTATTGAAAAGATGTGTAAGCATTGTACATTTAACAAAATCTGCTGTTAATTGTTTGCCAACTTTCCTTTTGAAGTAAAGCTATTAAAATACAAGTGATCCTATGCTGACATTTCATATGCAGCGATACTGTAATCGTATTAAAGCTTCGGGAGGGTTTAATTCTCTTCAAGCAATCATTAATTCATTCAAATTGGTGCTGGTTGTAAGATCAAAGCCCATTCATCTGACTTCAATCCTATTTTACATTATCAGTAATGGCTACCATATTTGGGTCTTCGCATTTCCTTACATGTCTTTGCTCTGATTAAAGCCGAATATTTCAACATGGTAGCATGCTAATTGTTTGTGTCCGATAAAAACCAGAACATCCTGTTGACGAGTGTAACTGTGTCATGGAAGCATTTAAAAAAATGCAAGAAAAAAAAAAGGAAAAACCTTTTTCTGTCCACCACTCAGCACACTGGTCCCACTTTACCATCCTTAAGGCATATTCTCAGATCTAAACCAAATATACTCCAACTTTGAGGAGGCCTGCTGTTTATTTGCTCTTGACCACTGTAAACACTAGAGAGGATATCCTGGAAATGAATGATAATGTCCATCCTTGGAACCCAAGGCTGATCACAGGGTGTCAGAAAAGAGTCGTGCTCATTAATCTTCTGACTTGCTTCTGATTACTCTGAAGATGTAGCTGTCAAAATCCGCACACTGTTTGTCCTAACCAGAACAGAAGATGGGTATTAGTGCATCAAAATATTATGATACAGAGGGGTTGAAAAAAATAATGGGAATACACATTATTATAGTGGTTATTTTCATTTGTGTAGGCTACAGTAAAAAAAAAAAAAATTATTTGTTTTATAAATCTTTTCGTTGTCTGAATTCTCTAGTTTGTATATGAGTGTAGTGCAAGCTGTGTTTAGCAGTGTTTAGTACAAGCTGTGGGTGAAATAAGTGGCTAGTCAGACTTCCAAACTGGACAAATCATGGGAGCATTTTTGGGAAGGGTCTGTAACCTTAACAGCCTCGTTGTCTGGTGTTTTAAGAACATCAGGCTTTATGATTATGACTGTGTACGCAAAACCTAGCAAGACTTCAGAAGGATAGTGGCTGAAAACTGAAAGTGAATGAGAGGGATTGTTAAACACTAGACGGATTGTGTCCAAACAACACAGAACTACTGCAGCAAAGTGACACCAAACCTCAATACTCACCTTGAAGAGCCTGTTTTCTAAAAAACCAACCACAGAAAACTTCACAAAGCCAAAACCCATGTAAGAGCTAGAACTAAAAGACAAAATGAAAAAAAAAAAAGATGGAGTCAAGATCATAAAATGTGGACAAAATAATGCAAACACCTGGGTAATAGGCAGTAATTCTTTCCTGAGGTATTTTTCCACTGTTTTCCTTTAAGATTCCAAACTTTTACAATCAATCCATACTTCTTTTGAATACCCTCCAGTTAAATATATTGTCTTTTGTTTCTTTCCTGCATAATTTATTCTCAAACTGGAGCATAAAAATTTACATCAACATCTGCCCTGGCCAGACAAATCACCTGACTTGAATATTATCAAACCACTGTGGATGGTTTTGGAGAGAAGTGTGAGAAGTGGATTCCCTTCTCCAATGTTTAGATAACATTCAGCTGGAGTTTATTTCAAAAGTTGTATGAATCTATTCTAAGTATGTTGGAAGCTGTATTAAAGGCAAACAGTGGAAAAATACCTCAGGAAAGAAATACTGCGTATTTTCCCAGTTCACATTATTTTGACCAACCTTGGATTTGCTTAGATGGTATATAGATTCATACGTTTGTGATTGTACACTATAGCCCAAAGTGTACTCTAGTTTTTACACAAACACTAGCATATGTGTACAGCTGAATATATAGCCTTTTGAAGTACAGTGAAGGTAAGTTTGAAAGTCAATAGACACGCTATTGGGGATTTGTTTTTGTTTGTTTCAAATATTGTATTTGTTGTCATTTCCGTTAATCGTTGTAGTTTACAAAACCATGAAAACCTTGGTTCTGAGAATCCCAGAAATGTGAAAAGAGACCAATCATTTTATGTAACATTTAGCAGTAGATAAATTGTTGAAATCACTTTAATAGAAAAATGTATCAGTTCCACACAATATAAACACAACTGTATGTAAAGAATAAGGAGTTAACGTTACAGGTCGGATGACTAAGCAGTCACTTAACCATTTCAGGTCAGTGCTGCTTATTCGTCTTATACATCCATTTTTACATATAGTAAACATCTCTGAACATCTTTCAGACATTGACCTTGCAAGCTTTGGCAAACCCAACAACTGTTTGTTCCTCAAAGCACTCATAGTTTGCATAGATTTTAGCGGTGTGCTGTACGCATCAGACAGTCAGTGAATGGACTGGGTGCAGTTTGCAGATGTCTAGACTAGCTGTCTTTGACTTGCACTTCCTTTCTTTAACCTCAAGTAAATCCTCAAGAAATCAGATGATTGCATAACAAACACATGGGCTGTTGAATTCATCCTCCAGGCTTCAGCCCAGTCAGGGTATTTGTCTCTCGAAAGGCTCAGAAGCAATTCGGTATCAGCAGTAATTCTTGTTGATTTATCACGCAAGTCAAAACCATGTGCATGTCTTTACTTAGTAGTAAAACATGACCTTCCCTCATGTGCTATGGGTAAACAGCCCAATAAAGTGCATTGACAATTGGACCCTTTGCCAGAATTCTGATTCTTTGGGATTTCAGCCGACCTTCTACAAAAACAAACAGAAAAACAAAGAAGTGTTATATTTGTACATTTCCTGCTGTGTTCTTGCTTTGGCTGTGTGAAGCACCAACCGCCCTCCTGGCCATTCGATTCTTCAGAGTGTAGTAATTCAGAGTTGCAGTAAAATTGTAAATATGCAATTACAAGAGCAAACCTTACATCTGCAGTTTGTTGTTTTTTGGTGGTTTTCGGCCTCCATTGGCTTCTCAGTAGGAGGCCCTTGACAAGTTTCAGAGCAATGGCCCCATTACCCCGTTCTGTAATCCGTGTCCCACTTCTCTTTCCTTTTGGATATGAGGGCTACCAGGGGTTAAGTGCCTTGCATAAGAGTTGATTCTTATGCAACAAGATAAAGTGTAGTTGAAATGTTTTGCAACAATGAAAAATGTTTTGCATTCTGTCCTCAACAACTGCATGAAAACATGAAATATTCTTATATGCATCAAGGAATCCGACAACAATATACGTATATTTTATGCATTGTTTTCCAGATTTTTCATTTGAAATGCGATTCTGCATTTATCGTTTTTATTAGTGGTGAAGCCATTGGTGGTGGAGGACACATATCTGCTCTGTCCAGCTCCTGTTCTTCGAGAGGAGGGAACGTAAGTGTCCCAGAGAAATATTTTTACTTTCTTTCCAATGGCATAAATGTTAACTGTGCCTCATTAAGGAATGCAATGAAGTGTTTTCAAAAGATTTAAGATTTTTTTCATTATGTTTACTGCAGGGCAGCCTCCCTTTACGTTAGCATGAATGAAGGCTTGAGTTTTATCTCTAGTTCTGTTACTATCACCACTGTAAGATGTGTAAGTATTATTCCTAATCATATTTTGTGCTTTATTATTTGTGTTTTTGTGTTTGACAACCAGTATTGGGGAAACTACTGTACACTACAGTTTGGTGTCAGTAAGATTTTCTTTTAGGTTTTTGAAGGAAGAGTCTAAGGTTGCATCAAAACCAGTAATATTGTGAAGTAATAATACAAATTAAAACTAGATGAGCAAAGTTTATTGAGGTTGACTCTAAAGAGCCTAACCTGAAGGTCTGAAGCAGTTGTAAATAGCATGATATGCTAGCATGATTGAGCACATTAGAAAGTTTTTAGCATGTTTGTTTTTTATCATGATAAGCATGTTTCTAACATGATTAACGTGTTGTTAACATGTTTCTAGTATGATTACCATGTTACTAGCATATTGCTAACATGTTTTATCATCCTGATAGCATGATATTGCACATTGCTATCATTATTTTAACGTTTCTAGCATGAGTAGCAAATTAGCATGTTGTCCTAGGATAGACATTAAGCATTGCTGGTGATTCACAGCTTAAACATTCAATAAATCGTATAGTACAAAAGTTTTGACCCCCTCACTGAAAGAAAAGAAAGACGTAGCAAACTGAGTCAGACCAGTATAAAGGCCTGACCTGAGTTTGGTGATTGTAGCTTCACAACTCTAGGATGAGATACAGTCCAAATTTACTCTCAGCTTAAATAGTAGATCAGTAACTATTTTAGATTTTAATATATTTTAAAATGTAATTTATTCCTGTTATAAAAGATGGATTTTTAGCATCACTACTGCATTCTTTAGTGTCACATGATCCTTCAGAAATCATTCTAATATGCTGTTTTGCTGCTCAATAAGCATTTATCATTATTATCAATGCTGTAAACAGTTGTGCTGCTTAATTAAGTGTGGAAAGTGTGCTTTTTTCAGGATTATTTAATTAATGATTGTGTGAAGAACAGCATTTATTTGAAATAGACACTTTATGTATAATTCTATAAATGGTCAGTGCCACTTTAGATTTAGATTTTAGCTCTTGCTGATTAAACGTATTAGTTTCTTTAAATAAAAAAGTAAATAAATAAATAATTACTCAATACTTTCGATATGTGTACCAAATTGCTTGATGTTGGAAGGTGTAGCTTGTAATTAGAGCTGCACTATTTTAAATATAGTTTGATTACTTTCCTGCTACTTAAAAATATAATTATGTTTCTCCCCAACAATGGTAATAACAGGGCTTGAAGCAGCAGTATTACTCAAAAGGATTCTCTAGCTAACAGCCATTGCTGTAGTGTTTTAGCTTTTGTAAATGCAGCCAAATTACTGTGAAAAAAACGTGTTAAAGGAAATTAAACAAAAGATTCTACAGGTTGGGAACTTTTGTGCAAAGAAAATAAAATTATGGTAAATGTATTAAAAGGATTGCTGGAGTGTCTGATGCCTGTAAAGTGGTGCCAGTCAAAGCTCTTTAGAGCACAATAGGTTGCCCACTGAACAAATCCAAAACCTTCCCACAAGCCAGTGGGTTATGATATCTCCCAGTGAGATCACTTGTAACTTAGTTCATCCCCTCGTTTAATAGCCATCCCTTTTCAGCATGAATCATCTTTTATTTTCACAGCTAGCACACTTTCATGGAACCTTTGTTTAAACTGGAGATTGAACGACTGACATCATATTATTGTTCCATTACTATTCCAAATGTTTTTCTGCATGTCATTTGGATCTGCTGTCATAACAAAAAACAGTCCCACTCAGAGAAGTGTTAATATCTGTTTCTCCCTGCAGTCTGATGGTACGATCCTGGCCATAGCGCTACTGATAGTGATGCTACTGCTAATTCTGGCTCTCCTCTGGTGGTTTTGGCCTCTCTGCTGCACAGTGGTGAGTCCTGCTTGAAAATCTTGAGTTTACGTAAATAGAATTCCTGCTACATATTAGGAATTATGCACACAAAATCTGCATCTGCAGAATTACACAAAAAAAAAAACTCAATGTATCTCCTAGCCTGGAGCATGTTCCCAAAAGGCACCAACTACGGTCACAAGTTCCATCGTTACCAACACAGTTCAACAAATCAGTGTTTCCTCAAACCATACTTTCAACAAACATTCACAAAAACTTGTGTGGTCGGAACTACATCTCTAAATGGAAGAACGTTTTTTTGTTAGTATGACATTTGGACTAGAGAATGCACTCAAGTCTGCAGGGGAAACTTGAAGGAGAAGGAGTATGACATAAGAGTGAACCCACAATGGAATCAAACATCTGGAAATAAAGCAAAACTATAGAGAAACCAAAATAATGAAGTAGTCCTCAGATGCCATGTTAATTAAATACAGGAATAATCACAGTTATTATTACTTGACCACCTGCATGTTTGCATTATTTACAGTTGTATATTGTTGAAGCAGTGGTTTGAACAGTGGATTTGCAACAAAGTTATTTAGGCTAAGTCCACACGAAGCCAGAGCTTTCCATATCCAGTCTTTTTTTTTTTCCTCGTCTCAAGAAATATCTGCTTCTACACAAAACCACAAAACCAAACAAAACGATGTATGTGCATGTGTCACTGTTATTCTGCCACAGAGATACACTAAAAACGGAGAAGAAGGCTTGGACATTGAACATAAACCTTGCGCGTGGTATACAAATGAACATGGAACGTTACATTTATTAATCTGTGTTAATGTTAGATAATAAAAAGACAATCATTCTGTGTTTTTTCATGTTTTAGTTGCTGTTACATGACGTAGCATTGTTTGCAACATGGGCTGATTATGTCATCATTTCAGAAAATAGACGGATTTGTCCACTCTGGGACCCGGTTTCAAAAAATAGCCTTCCAAAATTGCCAGATCCATGTGGACGAAAAGCCTATCCGATTTGTGCGTATTCACAGAAACGTGCCTCCGTGTGGACGGGGACTTAGATTTCAGGAAGCAGGTTTTATTAGATAGTTTATTCCTTCAATCATGACTTGTACTATGGTCGTTAATCAGAGAGTTATGTGGTTGAATAGGAAATACCCCTGGTCTCATGGGAATCTAATGACTGCTAGTTGACATGCAGTTGCAAAATTACTTATAGTTATAGTTTATAACTATAAGTTTACCTAACTTGTTTTAAACTTACCATCAAATGTACCATATTGATATAAAAAAGGAGATGAAAATCTATTCCATTTTTTAAATCAACATAATACAGTTCATTAAACATACATTAAACAAGGGTTTCCCAAACTGGGGTTGAATAAAAATGTAAATGGTTCCCTACTGGAAGCTGAATATTAGTAATTATTAACAAATTAGACAAATATTTAGTAAATGGCCACAAAAAGGTTTTTCCTAACTCTTTAACATACCTACATTTAGTGCTGGGTAGTTCCAAAAATCAAGCACTTGTAATTATATTAAATTACATTTTAAAATGCTCAATCAGATCGCAGTTATTTATTATGGGTTACATGATTACATATTATTCACACAACAGCAATGAATGATAAATAATTCATTGATTCTCCATAAATCCTTTTTCATCTTTTAAATGTTCAACTCAGAAAGTTGTTCAGTTTTTGGGACATTCACACAAGCAATTAGTATCTGACCAGTGAATTTACAAAATATATATATATATATATATATATATATATATATATATATATATATATATATATATATATATTTCCAGTTTAAGAAGTGTTTCAACATTCCATCAACTCTCATTACAACTTAATTTGAAGGCTTTTGTCTTTTAAACACATCAAAAAGTACAAATTAACATTATTTGTTTGTATTACCTGAAATGTGTAACGTAATGGATTACTTCTATAATTTTTCTCATGTAATTTGGAATCAGAAATGGATTTCAATTTGTAAGTAATCCACCCAGCTCTGTGTGTGTCATACCATTGAACTTTGACTCTATATTGACAATATACAATGATCATTTAGATGTCATGTAAAACAAGAAAGTGCAAACCATGCTTTGAATTTGTGAGAAAAAAGCACCTCCCAAGCAATTTGACCATGAAACATACAATTATGCATGCTACTAAACCCTGTTGATGTATAGCTGTGAAAGTTCTTATACATTAAAAAAGAGAAATATGATTAAAAAAAAAACAATCTTTAAAATCAAAGTAATTTTGATTCATTTTTTAGAAAGTGCTAGTATTTACAAAAGATGGGATACATGAGATCCATGGTCGAACACATTTCACACACAAAATAACAAATGGAAAGCAGTTCAGTGGAATGCAAAACTGTGTGCAGGACTCTCAGCTGCACATTTTACCACACTTATAACCATTCGTTTTATTTTGTCAGATTTCCACCCACAATCACCGTGGAGGAAATGTGCAGATTCTGTGTGGTCTTATTTAATGGTTAGATTTAGAGATTTAATATCTCATTATTTTGTACATAAAAACACACAATGGCCTGTTGCCATGATGCCATGGGGTTCCAGTGATTGAGAATGGACCAGTAACAAATTAAGAGGATTTATTTTAAGATTTGGTCATTTCATTGAATATGGGGAGGACTGCTCCTCTTTCAGAAACATGAGCACATCTGAGGTTTTTATCAGTATGAAATATTAATATCTAATTGCCTGTCTCTTAAACTGTAGTTCTAAATGAATATCTACAAGGACAATGCATTTCACATCAAGTTTTCCATCCATACAAAACACTAAATGCTTGGGACATCTAACCACTACATGTGAGAATTACAGCTGGCAGATTATTTGTTTACTCTGGGCTAAAACTGCACTCCCCTAAAGCCTAGAATATCAAATTATAAGATAATATATAAGATTCATATCTGACAAACCTGTTGGATTTCTATTTGTTCAATAGTTATGTAAATAAACAAGGGCAACTTGAACCAAACTCTATTACCTAAAGAGACATTTTAGCTGTGGCATCCAAGGCCTCGGCAAACACAGGTAAAAATGATGTTTTCTTTAAAGGCTGTACCTTTGTAATGAGCCCTTCTGGTACTAAACTAAATTCCAGTGGTGTCCAGGCAGTATTTACAGGTTGTGTTGGGTGAGCTTTCATGTCCTGTTTGTCCTGTAATGACTTGTTAAGCCCCAACTGTGTATATTAGACTCGCACAGAGTCAAGGCCGCCTGGGACCCATGGACAAATTGTTTCAACACCTCTTGGATTTGATGTCACCTTTGAACTGTCAAGGTCGAAAGTCAGAAGTGAATTTCCTCATTGCTTTCGAGGTGCAGATGTGGAACTTTCTTTTACAGAAAGGAAATATGATTATAAGAACTTAGAGATGATCAGAGAAGGAAAAAAGCATTGTTCAAAAAAAAAAAAAAATGAAAAGATCAGGGATAGTCAAGATTGGTCCTAGAGAGCCACTGAGGGATCTCCTCACACTGTTTAGTTTAGTTCCAACTTTGAAATAAAACCTGCCTATAGCCTAAACTTGAGTTCCATTTGGGTCTACCCCCTGGAGTGAGAACTTTGAAGGGATGGTGTTTGTTTAGGGGTCAAAGGTCATACATTTTGTACACTTGACCCCCAGTCATATTTGACTTTAAGAGGTTACAAATAATGTATATTTGTATATGAAATGTAATGTAATGTAATATGTTTTTGTAGTGTATATTGTGTCTGTGTATTTGAAACATTTGAATGGACTTATAAAGGTAGCTGTAAAGTATTTTGTTGAAGTACAATGTTGTTTTGACCATAATAATATACCAAATCTAACTCATAAAAATATTACAGTAGCATAGACAAATACTATACATTAGGGGTGTGACGAGACACTTATGCCACGAGACAAGATGAGACACTAGACTGGGTTCACAAGAATGAGATATTGGGAATATATAGCTTTTATTCAACTGAAAAACTCAAAATGCAAAAAATGTAGGAGCACCTTTAAATTAATGAAATTAAACATCTATTTTAATCAATTTTATGCAGTAATAAACAACATGTAAACACTGCTGAAGGTTTTGCCAAAAACTCAACTGACAAGAAAATAATTGGACAAAAATTATAAATAGTATAAATAAAAATAATAATAAACTACACAAATATCCCTTTAAAGTGGAAGTGAAGCAGTCAGTCAAGTTTTTATTTAACAAAAAAAAAAAAAATAATAATTAAAAATAATAATAATATATATATATATATATATATATATATATAAACACAATTAATGTATCCATTTAAAAGAGTAAAGCAGTGGTTCCCAAACTGTGGAGCCCAGCAAGGGCCCTATGAAATCCATTAATTGTTTTCTTAAATTCAGTTTTGTTTTGTTTTTTCGTTTGAATTGTTCTGTATTGCTATATTCCATTTCAATTTTTTTCAACTCTTTCATAATAGTTCAATTAAAAAGTCTAATTAATTAAAATCATGAAGTGTATATATTTTCACTTCAATTTATTAAAAGTTTAATATGTTTAATAAGTTTCATTTAATGTTTAGGGCCCTGTGTTTTTTTTTTAAATTTTTTATCACTATATTATTTATATTTTTTATTGTAATCAAATTCTGTGTTGTAGCATGACTAATTATTTGAATGTTGATTATTTGAACAACTTTATTCAACAATTTATTCATTTTATTTTTCCTTAAAGTAGCGTTATTGATTTTTTTTTTTCAGAAATTCTGTGTATTTACTTTCAAATGAAGGCATAAAACATTAATTAAATTTAACTTTTAATTATTGGAAATTAAGAAAACTTAATTTTTTAGGCAAACAAAGATTTACTATTAAAATTAAAACATGGGAGAAATGTTGTATGATTAAAAAAAAGGATTTCATTTTAGTAGTAGTAGAAATAGTAGTAGGCAGACTTTTATTTTGACCCTTTACAGTTCTGTGTATGCTATATGACACTAGTTTTATTCAAATCAAACGGTAAAATACTAATGAAGTGACTGTCAGAGCAGTTCTGGAGATGTTTTTCATGTGTTCAAGTCTGCATTTAGTCTCACTAAAGCGGCAGACGCTGAAATCACCATGAGCATCAGCAACACTTCAGTATATGTGTAGTAAATGTAACCATGCGTCTGCGCAATTTATTAACAGAGACACGCAGAGCATTCAGGATTTATATTTAAAATTTACTTTAGTGATTTTATATTTACAGATAATGTACATATCATGTATTGATTTAAGTGTAATGACCTACTGTGAATTGATTAATTAAAAATTTGACAAATTCCGTGACTAAGCGTTTAGCTGTGAATTCTGTTTTTATGATTGGATAAAGACTACACCATGTAATTTTCCCACTTATCATGTGTCCACTTGCCTGATGTGAATATAAAATATCTTACACACCTCCACTGGTGAAAAGGCCAGTGTCATGCAAATATATTTCAATGGTCTGGGTGAGGATATTGTCACGTTCTCGTGAGATCAGTCAGTACTATACATCCATTTATAGGTAAAGTAGAAATCTGTGATGCCAAACACCTCCCCTGTGCAAAGGATCATGGGGGCCCGAAGTGTCCATCAGTTGTACCCTTTTAAATCCTTACTTTCAAAGGGCCCTTTGGGTGCCCAGTTTGGAGCACTTCAGTTTGGAACGCAGTGGCTTCTCTCTCTCCCGTCAGAACAGTGTTTTCGTGTTGAGTCGCAGTGTTGTTGTACGTCTTCATCGCTTCTACCTGTCTTTAAGCGCACATACAGTCATACGTTTCTGCACAATGTCAACAGAACCACCTTTTACCCACTGGATGTAAATCATGCGGTGATTGGCTTTGTCATCAATAATGCATGGTGCAGCGATGCTGTTGTGGTCTGCAAACACTGCTCACCCCTGGTGGAGTTTACGATTATTAAGTGCTGGCCCTTCTATCTGCTGAAGGAATATTCAGCCATACTGCTCGTTGCTGTTTACATTCCTCCCAGATCCAACCACAACAACAGGATGAGGCACTAAATGAACTGTACAGACACATCAGTGAGCAGCAGACAGCCCACCCTGATGTTTTTCTCATCTTGGCTGGGGATTTAAACCTTAAAGAGTGTGTTCCCAGAAATACACCAACAGATTAACTTTCCAAAATGAGGTAAAAACATTTAGAATTTTGCTTACACCTCCCAGAAAGGAGCTTACAATATCACTGTCATGCTAATGCATGCATACAGACCGCTCGTTAAAGTCATCAAACCAGTTCACAAACAAATACAAGTGTGTCTGGAAGGGTCATCAGGCTCTTCAAGACACCACTTTGTTTTGACACCACTGACTGGGGTATGGTTAACCTGTCCAGCACCCCCCATTATGGGACTCGCAGCTGAAATTGTCCTACCTACAGTACCTTAAAATTTTAATTGTTCCTTATCGTTCAGTGTGTTACAAACATAATCTTTGGAAAGACGACGATTTGGGCTTTACTTTTTATTAACCAGATTTGATAATGCTCAAAAACATTAAAAGTTATAGATACTGAAGTGCCTTGATTATTTTCTTTACAACACTTAATTATATAAAAATACATGAGATCAGTCCTGGAGCAATCTAAAAAAGTAAAGGGTTGAAAGTCAAGAGTTTCTATTTCAAGACTATGTCTAGCCCCTGACTGACACGTGCGAGTTGAGGGGAGTTGAGGACACGAGCCCCGGGGTGCAGGCTACGAGGTTAAGCAAGCTGCCACATACAATAACACCACAGACCTCCAAGAATACTCCAAGACTGTCACTGCCTACATCAATTATTGTCAAGTGTATTGATGATGGAACAATCACAAAGACCATCACTGTCCGGGCCAACCAGAAGCCGTGGATGACAAGAGAGGTCTACAGACTCTACAGAAGATGTGGAACACTGCCTTCTGAGCTTGAAATGAGGTGGGCCTGAGGACAGCCAGGGCTAACCTATCCTGCGGCATCAAAGAGGCTAAAAGACAGTACTCCAGGAGGATAGACCATCGATTCAACGACAACAGAGACACTCAGAGCCTGTGGCAGGGGATACAGACCATTACGAACTTTAAGCCCCCACTGCAGTCTTGTGACAGCACCATCTCCCCCCCGGCAGACTTTCTGATTGGAAGACCTCATGAAGTTCGGGTCGGCAGCAACACATCCAGCACCATCACACTGAACACTGGTGCCCCCCAAGGATGTGTGCTGAGCCCCCTCCTCTTCGCTCTGCTGACCCACGAGTGCACACATCACACAAATCCAACATTTTTATTAAGTTTGCGGATTACACAACTGTGGTGGGTCTCACAGGAGCAATGTTAGTTGCCTAGCCGGGTGGTGCAGTGACAACAATCTCTCTCTGAACGTGGAGAAGACGAAAGAGATTGTTGTTGACTTCAGGAGAGTGCACACTCAGCATGCTCCTCTGACAATCAATATGTGACCAAGTTCCTGGGTTTGCACATCACAGAGGACCTGTCCTGGACTGACAACACAGCAGCACTGGCCAAGAAAGCACAGCAGCATCTCTACAAATGGAGAAGAGCCAGAGCCCGACCACCATCATGTCCACCTTCTACAGAGGCACAAACGTCCTGGAGGAGAGCTCAGTTCAGTGTTGCTGTCCGTGGGACGTGACTCTCTCTCTCTCTTATGCGCACCAAACACAGCGCGCAAGTAACCAGCTACTCAGCCGAGCTTTCCCGCATCACGAGGCTGAAGACAACTTGATGTGTTGAATGCTCAGAGCACGTTATAAAACGTATTTTTAAAATACTAATTTCTGTTTTAATAAATGTCATAGCATAGCATATTGCCTAAAACATAAGATAATCAGTGATACATTTGCGACCTCAAAAAAATTAGGTTCCCCATTTTGGTCACAGTGTAGTTCCCTGATTTAATGTTCTACTCTTGGTGTTATCTGTATGCACCGGGGTCTGAGAGTAACGCAGTTTCAATTATCTGTAGTATGTGCTGTACAAGTGGAAGAATTGACAATAAAGCAGACTTGACTTGGTCTGACTTGACTTGTTCAGTGTGCTTGATTATGTTTGGATCTAAATTCTGCAGGACAGCAGCTCTCCAGGACCAAACTTGTCTACCCCTTGGCAAGATCATTGATTATGTGGCTAGACATTCAACAAATTATTAGTATATTGATCTAGTTTCAATTGACTAGTTTTTTTTTATTTTCTATTCAGACCAGTCCAAGACATGTAGACCTGTACATACACTCATCGGCCACTTTATTAGGTGATTTTATTTTATCTAATTTGGCTCCAGTCAGCTAATCAAGGCCTCCAGAATTACCTGAAAACTAATTCTGGTAGGTGAAAGGCATATTGGAGCAGGATCACATTTAAACTCTGCAGGGCTGAGTTTGAAACCAGAGTAATCATTTACCACAGGACATTGTGTCGGCCTACACTGCTTGAGACCCAAGACTGGCCTTTCTCTTGATTTCTGAAGGACTTATAATAATTCAAACTGTCAGCGACGTTCAGCTGAGAAATATCAGAAGGACTAGATTTGTCTGGAAATTGTCTGGAAAGGCACAACAGGAAAAGAGAAGAAATGAGTCATTGCCATGTTAGAGGAGTGTTGAGCTGAAGTTCATGGAAGGTTGAACCAGCTAAACTCGCTAAAATCCAACTCAGCCATGATCATTTCCATAGAGAACAGCTGCAGGCCAACATGGACCGAATTAGCATTGGCATATTGCTACGTTCAAATAGCTTAGCTTTATTTATTAACACAGGGTCGTTTAGACTTGAAATACCATGTGTGTTGGTCAAGTTCACACCAGCTATGCAAAATGCCTTATTAAAATTTATATTTTTTACAAACAGAATAAGACTTGTCTGTTTATACAAGGTAATTCTGACACTTGAAATCTCTCTGGGAACTTCAAGGGGGCACAGCACTGTTTGGGAAAGTTATCCTGTGTTACCATGGAAAATGAAATTTTGATTTGACGTTTGAAATAACAAGGAAGAATAGTGCCCATTCTTCACTACATTAAGAACTACTGTTTGCCAAGTAGTGTAATGCTAACATTTTAATACAGGTACAGAGCCATATTTACAGCACTGTGACATGACAAAAACTGGAACGCCCCCCCCCCCCCCCAACCTATTATGAATGAAGCAGTTTTTACTGTAGGATAGCCAGTATATAAAACATTAGCTATATGCTAATTCTGTGTTCAAAAGCTTTCTGCAAGTTTCTGCCTATTAATTTGGACAACTTAATTACAACATGGTGTGTAGTAAAGTGATTTTGCATGGAATAAATTAGATACGTTGGCCAATTTAGCATTGTTTTTTTTTTTTTTACAATCATAACAGGAAGATTTCATCATTAGTGCAACAAAATGAAGAGCAACTGACATGCTTAAGTCATTTGATTCATACTTTATCTGTGTTTCATTCTTCTCAACCACTGACAACGATTGGCACATTTTGTTGCACAAGTCTTAAACCACTTTTTAAATCAGCTCTTTTGCTTATCTTTATCAACAGAACACCAAAATGTGTACATACTAAATGGTACCATCAACATTCACAATTGCATGTTCAATAACAATTTGCTTAATCCATTAATTATATAGCCTACTTGACATAACAGAAAGAGAGAGCATAAAAATGTTTCTAATTGGTAATTGTACTTTATGATGTTATCATAAACTAAACACAATCATTCCATCATGACTAGAACACAGCTAGAGACCACATAACTGTTTATGAAAACAATCAATCAAATAATATTCTCTTCAGTCCAAATGAAAGCAAAAAAAATGTAGTGTTTTTCACATGATTCCCAGAATTCCAGTTGAGTTTCAAAACAATAACAGTGTGTGCTCTTTCACAATTGTTTTGCATTTGGATGAATAGTGGATTTCCTTTTTAATACTTGATGAACAGTGACAAAAAATTTACTGCCTTCATCAAATTATGTTTCTAAATGTCCTAATATGCTCATTTTCCAACTGCCAAGAGTAAAACAGTTCAGTTTTACTGTTATCAAATAGATTATTGAATCTGATTAGATTGTCCCCAGCAACTCTGCTATTGCTGAAACTACACAGACTAGCTGGGGACTATTTTCAGGCACTGCGTAATATCACTGTGCCTGCTGCACCCATGGTATGGCAGCAAATTTCCCTAATTTTAATGGCAGAATGAGAGAATAGTTCATAGCCATATCGGCCTAGAAAAATGCAGCTTTTCATTTTCCGTCAGTATTAGTGTAACTACAGAAGAGTAAGTTTTAAGTTGGAAAAATATAGAATCTCATTGGGCAGTTTTTTTTTTTAACTGAGATGCTAACGTTCTAATCAGATTCAATAATCTATGCTAAGCTAAGATAAAAGTGCTACCACCAGAGCTGGAGATCGGCTGAATGGATTTGAAAACAGTAAAACTCAACTGTTTAACTCTAGTGGAGTTGGAAAATGAAACCATTTTCTCAAAAAGTATCATATAACCAAAGCTCTAAATGGTTTCAGTTTTTCAATTAGCTGTTTTGCTTAGCAAACCACAAACTAGTTAGCCTGCTAGCCTGTCATACTTCACAGAGTTTAGCAAAAGGATAAAAAGAAAAGTCATAATGTAACCAGTTATTTGTTAATAATTTACAAACAACTGCTCCTTGCAGTCGAAGGGTAAATTTGTGAAGAATTATGTTAGAATTTATGTGATTATATGATGTATTATATAACTTCTTTGAAGGTTGCATATCTGGAAAAGCTTAACATAGAGCCCTACATTTTGGGTTTTAGATCTGGCCTCCAGATATTTAGGTCATTTAAACTTGCTTGTAAACACACTGAAAATGGGGAAGGGAGGGGTGCAATTCCTTAGCCATGTGTTTTTGTGTAACCTGTTTTTCTGGCACACAATGAAAACATCACTTGGGTCCTTTGACAAGTCAGTGGAAGAAAAAACTGTTTTTTAACTTTGGAGAGCATGTGGTCTGACATGCCAGCATGAGTGGGCTCATATGAGGTTGTTTATCTCTCTCTCTCTCTGCAGATTATCCATGAACCTCCACCACCAGTAGTTGAAGATAGTTCGGTAAGAACCTTTTTTTAATGAATTATACATGTCACAATCTAATTAAGTACACTTGCATTTGTGTTGACATATTGTGATCTGGCCATAGGCACAATACGTTTTGAACAAAAACTGCCCAATGGGTTCATTTGTTTCTTACTCACCAACAAAAATATTGTCAAAAGAAGCTTTCCATATTCATTCTGCTGCTCACATTTTCTGGTGTTGACAAGCAATGAGCATGCATGGGTGGAGTTATATCACATTTTATTGTGGCTTTCTGGAAAGCTGGAGTCTGATTGGTCAATTGCAGAATTGAGCAGTCAAGTATTTTTGTATAATGACTTCTAAACTAGATATTTCACATTTGTTCATGGAAACATGCAACTGGCGCAATTAGAAACTAAAAATGGTTGAAATGAGTGTGAAATGTCTCATTAATGAAAATGTAAAGTTTACTTGGTCAATTAAGCTGGAATCTATGTGCTTAGATCTCTGTGCTAGCAATATTAAACTGTATTGTGAGTTGTAACGTTTTATTATTGTTATAGTAATTTTACATTTTAAATGCTAAAGCTGCTTGCCGATTGAGCATTTCCGCAAGACGCAGTGGTCAGGCAATAGAAGATTACAAGATTAGTTACAAGTTCTGCAAAGACAAGAAATCTTTTTATTAGCCGAAATCTCAAAATTACGTTAATTCTGACACGGTGTGAATGCATCCAGAGACACAAATAGAACTTAATGGAAGACAAGTAACTTGGATTGCAGATTGCTAATAATACATAAATGATTACTGAGAAAATGTGCCAGTGGTCGTCTGGTTTCTATAGGAAGTTTCCTACATTGCAATGGACTGATTTTATTGGCAAAATATTTAAGCTAATCTGTAAGTAAGATAATAAATATCCTGATAAGTAGCCATGTAATATGCAGGATAATGTAAAGTCAAATGGTCATTATCGCTTAAATAAACCCAGACATGACTGTGAAGTTATGCAGAGGGGTTTTGTATCACTCTAAAGGGGTTTATTTTGTGATAATCTCCGTATGATGTGTTGGTATTATACTCTGTGAGTTCACCAGATTACCCTGCAGCATTTGTGGTGATTTTCTTCTTTAACTCTTGTTTATCTTGGATCAGACTTATTCCTTGTTTATTAAAACAATCCCTGAGATCTCATTGTCCAAACATGGGGAGAAAAAAGAGTTTATTATGATTTGGATGTTATTTTGTAATGATGTTATTCTGATTTGAAACTCTTTCTGAAGGTCAGAATGTTTCAGCTATTTAACAGGAACTTTGGAAGAGACTTTGGATTCCATAAAACTCTCCAGATCTTTGTAGGCTGTTGTTTAACCACTCTGGCTCTGCTACATTAAAATGAATTAGTTCAATCTGGCCTTATTAAAGACCTGTAATATGATAGCATATTTTTATAAATCTTTCATCGGTGATGTCACTTTTGTTGGTCCATAGTAATGTCATACCGAATGGCTGAAGATTCAGGTTTCTTTAAGTTACGCTAAAGTTTCAAGATATAAAACATGTGATGGGGAATCAAGTGGGTGGTCAAACTGAAATATGAGGCATGGGGATGGCTGTTAAACTTTTTACTTAAGTATGGATGCATTGATAAAAGATGTCTTTTTAAATCTCGAGGACTGATTGTTAAACAAGGTTAAATTTCCTCACAGTTGGAAAAATAAAGTCATAACCCGAGTGAGCCAATTTGGACTCATTTTATTGGATCAGGAAGAGCTAGGGAGGGCGTAAGCAAGGCTCGTGCCTTTCTGAGAGGAAATAAATGAAAAAGTCATGTTTTAAAGAAGTGAGTCACGCCTCATTTAGGAAAATACTCAATTTAAATCACAAAAAAATCTTTACAATAAGTGTTATTGTTTCATTCAAGAAGAAGTGTATATCAGTTCTCAACATAGAGACACATATTTTACATTGGACATTTGGCAAGCCAACATCCGTAACCTCTGCTTAATATGGTCTAGGTCACGTTTCGTTTTAGTTTCACACTTAAAAATAAAGGCTCCATAAGGGGGTTTTCGCAGACGACGAACCATATTGGGTTCCCTTTCAGTGATCAATTCTTAAAAGAGCCATTGTTCCTTAGTGTGAAGAACATTTGAAAAATCTAAGAACCTTTCTCCACTGTAAAGAACCTTTTGTGGAATGGATGTTAGGTTCTTCATGGAACCATCAATGCCATCCAAGAAAGGTTATTAGCTTTTTCACAAATCAGAACAGATTTGTGGTCCAACAGTTAAGAATTATTGGGCTCTATTTCAGTCACAATTTCATTGTCTCTTTATTTACCCTATAAGGACGATGAAGAGGATGGAACTCCGAAGAAGAAGTGGCCAACAGTGGACGCGTCCTACTATGGAGGAAGAGGAGTTGGCGGTATTAAAAGAATGGAGGTAAACAACAGTTTTATCACTCGCTGGAGGGCACTAGCCACTAAATTAGCACACGCTCAGTCTCTTAACAGATGTTTTTCATCCAGAGGAAGAGGGCTGTATCTCTGGAGGAACACGGGGTTAAGTGTCTTTCTTAAGGGTGACGGATTCTGTAAGTAAATATCCAGTTGACAGTTTGCCCCTACTTGGAATGAAAGAGATGTCATAATTGAAGTCAGCGATGTTGCCGAAAGCTAATAAAAATGCCACATCTGTGAAGAAAAACAGGAAATACAGAAGGGAAAGTAAAATGTTTGTCAAATGCATTGATTCGCAAAAGTATGCTTGAAATAAACAATCTGCTATGCAAACAAATGCCATGACAAAAACAAGGAAAGGAATGGTTTAAGCCAGCCTAAGGTCTTAGATGGTCTAGTTTGCTGGCTTTAAAATGGTTTGGGAAACTGGAGCTTGCTGACTCCAGGCCAGCTTGACAAGGCCGGGGGAAACAACCTTTAGCAAACCTTTGACGTGTGTTTCATCAAACGGCTGCCAGTAAAGCACCAAAGTTTACAACCACCGCAACACAGTGTTTACAATAGAGGAAAACAAGTGAGCGTGCATTATACAGCTCATCTGCTGTTTGGAATCCTTCCTTCTGTCAAACATTCTACCTCGATTTCAAGCAGTGCAGAGTTTGCAATTTGATTTTCTCAGAAAATACCTGTCCAGCAATATCTCTGTTTGAGAAAGCAATATAAAATACACATATTTTTTGCCATTATTCACAGATTTTGTACTACTGGGGTCACCATAAAAATCTTTTGATTTTGTTTTTCCATTTGTACCAGGAAAGCATTCTGAAATGCTGATAAAAGAAAGGTTATGATGTATAAATGAAGAAGTATTTTGGAGTAAAATTCATGTGCACTCTTTTATACAAAAGGTCAAATGCTTTTGCCTCCATTGAATCTTTTTGGATCATTGTCAAGTCATGCTGGATAACTTGACCATCGCCATCTCTTTCATTTCAGGTTCGCTGGGGTGAGAAAGGTTCAACCGAGGAGGGTGCTAAACTGGAAAAGGCAAAGAATGCGAGGGTAAAGATGCCTGAGCAAGAGTTTGAAGTTCCTCCTTCTCGCATCCTAAACAATGGCATGCGGAAACCTCCAGGCCCTCGTAAATGGTACTCACCCATCAAGGTGAGAAGAACAATAGTGTATAATATTGTCTCAGTGTACACACGCCAACTAAAACTCAAAAGTGTAGCAGTTTAGTTTAGGGACCAATTCTTTCTTTTAACTAGTGGCTTATTAGCATGCATATTACTAGCATACTGGCTGTTAATTAGTGCTTATAAAGCAAATATTAATGTCTTATTCTACATGACCACATTATAGAGCCATTCATTTGACCACATACCTAAACTTAACAACTATCTTGATATATATTAATAAGCAGTTTATAATAAGAGCTGATTAAGGCAAAGTTGTAGTCGTGCTAGGGTTAGGGTTAGGGTTAGGGTTGGGGTTGTAGTCTGTTGACAGTTAAACATGAGCAGCCCCCATCATGCAGTCCTCTTGCTGAATTAATACATAAAAACATGTCTTAAGATGTCAGTGCTTATAATCAATCTATGAATCAGTTTGAGGATTTATAACATAGACCAGAAACTGTGGTGACCTCCAAGAAACAGTATCTGTGGAGTCAGCACTTTAACACACTCAAAACCAGGTTTCCCTCATTTTATCTCGCTCGCTCTCACAGATCACACTGTCCAAGAGATCATAGCATTGCCAAAACATTTTCTCCTGTTGTTCATTCTTTTAGTCTGTGTATATTTACTTATAATTTTTAGTCTCTCTTTTATTTGTTCATTTCTTTATCTAATGTGTTTCCCTGTTTTTTGGAGAAAGGTAGCGTGAGCAGAGTGTGCCACTTTTTGTAACCCAACTTTACATTTAAATCTTCCAAGATGCCCTTCTGTTCTTTCTTTCACCCGTTCATGTTCTCTTCTTGGCAAAGAGAGCAGCTCTTGTGCAATGAGGGTCTACTGTCTTTATTGGGAAGTTGGGTCGAGGTCGAAGGACATCAGAATGCTGTTGTATTTTCATAACCGTGGTGCAGATAGCAAAGCATTGATTCATTCTAAACTGTGCTTTTGAGATTTACCCGTCTCATTTGATAGTGAGCCAGAGAGGCCACATGTGGAGGGTTGAGTTCAGGAAATGTCTTTGTTAATATAACCCATTTCAAAGAGTTTAGTGAATGAAAAACAGTCACAAAACCCTGATGGTCAGTGAAGACCCATGAAGACTTGAATCATACAGAAAACAGACAGTTTATACGAGGGGTGTCCAATCCTACTCCTGGAGGGCCATCGTCCTGCAGATTTCAACTCCAACACACTTGCCTAGAAGTTTCTTGTGAGTCTGAAGAGCTTGGTTACCTGATTGAGGTGTGTTTAATTAGGGTTGGAGTTAAACTCTGCAGGACAGTAGCCCTCCAGGAGTGGATTTTATTTATAGAAAAACACATATGCTTTATTTTTTTATCATAATTATTGTGTTTTTGGTGTTTGTTCGTTCTGATGCGCAGGGAAAACTGGATGCATTGTGGGTACTTCTGAAGAAAGGGTATGACAGAGTGTCCATCATGCGACCACAACCTGGAGACAAGGTAAGACTCTTTAGTCTTGATGTAAAAAAAATGCATTATTAATATGTATAACTAAATTATATATATATATATATATATATATATATATATATATATATATATATATATATATAAAATAATTATAATAATTGCATGCATATATAGAGCATTCGAGATAGCATGTAAGACGTGAATGCACTGTATGCAACTTTTAACAAACGAACAAACTCTAAAATAATATATATTTCTACAGAAAGGAAGATTTCTGTTGAGTTTTGTGGGGGTTTTGTCAAGATAAAAGTAAAAAATAAAACATGAAAAAATGCATAGTATCTTGGCAATAATTATTGCATAGCATGTTATTCCATTTTTTCTTTTGAAGCTTTTTATTTTATTTTATTTTATTTTATTTTATTTATGCCACAGAAATGAAAAAAAAAAGTGCAATTTTGAAAATAAGCTTGGATAAGGTTCCTTACAGGCCCAGTTTGGTCCTGAAAATCAGTGGATTTTCAGATTAACTTATTTTTATTCACTGACATTAGATTCATTTTTATTTTTTAGTGTGGAAACATGAATATATATTTGTAGGATGATGTGAGGTTTAAGCATTTTGAAGGACCAGCTGGGATAGCTGGACATACGGTACTCTATACACTGTATGAGTTGTTGGTTATATGAGTGAGTAGGATGAGGTTGCTGTGTATAAGAGTGAAAAGTGGATGGGATTTGAGAGGTTTAGAACTGAAGGGTTTCAGGTATGTGCACGTAGCTTGCAGTGGCGTTCGTTTCCACTTTTAAAGATGACCATGTCTTTGATATGTTCACCAGCACAAGGACTCATAAAAGGAGCTTATAAAAGATCTTCACTTACTCTTCTCGAGTCATTTTCAAAGCCAAACAGAGAAATATGCTAAATCACTATGATAACTGTCAGTTAATTCAATACGACTTGGCTTTACTGAAGTGATAAAAAACAGCAGCACCGCAGCTTGATGGGAAATGAAAACCAGCCTCGCACTGATGGAGCATTACATAGATATAGACAACCAAAACCTTTGTTCAGTTCAGTTTTAAATAGTTTTTTTCTTTCTTCTTTTTTTCCATTTCTGAAGCTTTTTCTCACCATCCACTGTTGTTATGAGAGAAAACAAATGTGTAGAAATAATATCATATGGTCTATAACAGCATTAAGGTTCAATAAATGATGATAATGTTTGAGTCAACTATATCTGTGCATATTTAGTAATGTTCACTCAAACAAATTCAACATTGCCCCCCCCCCCCCCCCCCCAATAAAAAAAAAAAACTATCATGACAAATGTTGCAGTTAGACTTGGCATCCTCTCTATAGCATGTATTTGCTTTCACTCGCTGCTTCTTTTGAACACTCTTTTATCCTTGCCTGAATGGAGAACAACAACAGACCAAGTGTAAAAGCCCACTTGTTGCATGCTGGGTCTCCTGAACTAAGCAAATAAACTGAGGAAATGCATATCAAATATCCCAAATGGCAATGGGATTTGCATGAAAGGAAATAAAAAGTTATTTAGGGTGAACTCACATGTTATTTCTTACTTATGCAAATGATGATTTGACTATAAAGTTTATGGCAGGTCACATCCACTGAGAGAAAGGGCTCGACTAAGGACAGGATGCAGTACTGAATGTTTCTTGTCGTCTATTTGTCAGGGTTGTTTGCAGGATCAGCAAGGAAGAGTTGAGGCGAGGATCTTTTAGCAGCAAATGTAATTTATTTACAAGACCAAATAATATGCAAGAGAACAAGAAATCTAGAAATACACAAACCAACATAATACTTGCCAAGAACAGACAATGAATTAAACCTAACAGGGGTTATAAATACACGAAAATGAGAAAACAAACAAGACACAGGTTAGCATAATCCGTAGCTATGGAAACCAAATGAGGCCATACACAACATTGTTCTATATTGTTTCCAATACACCTTGTATATGGAAGGACCAATCAAAACAGACATGGTCAGCTGACCAATCAGGTTCATGGAAGGGAGGGGTTTACAGGCCTTGAAATTATTCTAATATTAAATGTATATTCCGAGAAAATTACAATGTTTTCTGACCTTAGATGCATTTAAACCTGTTGTAGGGGACTCCAACAAAATAGGACACTGTGAAATATCATATGACCTGCTCTTTAAAAAAAAATGCAGCACTGGCAGAAAAACTTTTTTTAATAAACATTACAAAACTTATAATAATCTTAGTAGTCTTAGTGCTTAAAAACACAGAGAACACCTGAATACCACATAGCAACAGTCAGTATAGAATCAACTTTTACAACTACAAGCATCACTTATATTTTCTTCAGAAAGTTAGAAACTCTAGTTGCATCAGATCTAGATTGTACAATGTGACTGCCTTGTTCTTACAGTGCACTGCCAATAAGTTGATTTATCCTGCTTGTACTAAGAGCAGCTAAGATAGGTGGCCATTTCCTCAATTTCGAAATCTGCAGCTTTATTTTACCAAAATAAAGAGATAAGGATCCAATGTCAACAGATCCATTTGGACAAAACATCATGTGCAGAGGGTGGTGTCATTTATAACTGAAGCACACTGCAAAACTCAACACCCACACCCTATTTTTCTCCAAGGAACCCGCCTAGTAGCACTAAATGTCAACATCACCAGCTTGCAGTCAACTGTCTTGCTGTATCCTGCAGTCCCATGTATCTGCAGCTAAGATGGAGTTGATCAAATATCTGCTGAGTGATGTCAAAAAAATAGCACTTGTATCATAGAATGACATGCACATTTACAATTAACACCACTGACAAGCAAACAGACTTGGGAATGAAGCTTAAGGGAAACCTGGGCCTAAAATATCCAACAAAGAAAGCAGACCAATGGGCAGAAGCAATATAGTCTAGACTTGAATATCAGGAAGATGGTACAATTGCTTTACAAGGGAACAACCAAACATAGTATAGTAATTAACAGCATTGGGGAAGTGATGATGACACTATGAGGTTATTAACGATTCACCACAACACATGAAGCCACTTGGACACATGCCAAAACTTAAAACACATCCAGATGCTCCAAGATAAATAGTGAAAGACATCCATCCGGTGACTGTGTGGTCACAGCCCTTATGAACAAATACAATGGCAGTCAAGCCAAATCAAGTCACCTTTATTTCTATACACAAGTTTTTATTTTTTATTATTATTATTTTTTAAGCAGCTTCACAGTAGATATGAAAATAACATCAGTGATGCAAACTTCATCAAATATGAAACAAATCCAAATTCTGCCTGTCATAAACTGCATGGTGACACAAAGATGGAGGATCCAAATGAAGTAGTTTATTGATGGAGTAATCCAAAAACATAATCCAAAGGCAGGCAGCAGTCATCCACAATAAACAATCCAAAACAACAACAGAGTAAAGGCCACTGATATACTTCAAACAAAGTTATTTTTGCCTTTTTGTTTGAGGGCAAAACGAAGTTTGAAAAAAGCTAAGCGATGGTTTACTGTTTGGGAAAATTCCAACACCCCAGCACTGCTGGAGGCGGGATTGTAAACATGTCTTACACCGCCTGCGTGTTCTCCCTAAACAACAACAATGTGAGAAAAGAACATCTCGTAAACATCTGGCAGTAGCATTGATCTATGCAAAGTCAAAGAAGAAAAACAAGAACAAGCAACATATTGTCCACTTAACTTTTTTTCCATTTCCATTTATTTAGACCTTGGTTTTACCTTTGGTACATAAGCTTATGCCCAAATCCACAATATCAGAATGTCCAGAACACATTAGATTAGATTCAACTTTGTCAATATGCAGAATACAAGTACAGAGCTAATGAAATGCAGTTAGCATCTAACAAGAAGTGCAAGAATATAATGTTTTATATACAGTAAGTGCAGAGTGAGTGAATCTATGATTTACAGACTGTTCAGTCAAATTTCTATATACAGTATTAAAACACATGACATATATACCAAAAATAAAAATGACAAGACAGAGTGTCAGGGTAAAACTCCGACAGAATCATGTCCAAAAACTATATATCATGCAGCTCAAATCACTAAAACAGCCAAAATGTTCCGAAATGTCAGTAGAGTTCCTTGGTAAATAATATTTTCTAAATTTCTGCTTTTTGGTGGTAATTGACGTGATGATAAATGTGCATATGCAGAACATTACACTGGACAAACAGCTGTGAGCTGTGAAGCAAACACAGACAGCTGCCGGATAGAGATGTTGTTGTCTGGCAAACCCATCAGGAGATTCCAGTATCTGAAGCCAGCTTTAAAAGATTTTGCTTATATAATGTGGCACAGGACATAGAGGTAGTGTGAGTCAACTGTTCAAAGGCTTGGCAAACATTTTGTTGAATGCTATTGTAATTTTTCATGTAAGAAGTATTCACTTCTCTCACCTTAGAAACACTCCCATGTGTGGAGTGATTGCTCTGAAAACTGCATGCATATCCAATGTTACATTAACAAAATTACTGAAAAAAAAAATGTTTGGAATTTCACATTTCTCATCTTAAGGAAGCCCAAACAAACAATCTGCATCATGAAGCAAAGAGCAAAATGACATAGAATTTCACAAAATTTATAGTGAAGTTTATTGAATTCACTGTCTGCATTGTTTAGAACCCAAATACTAACATGCAAATCAGGGTAACACAAATGCACACACAAGATCTGTACCGAGCACAATTTGTGTGGTGTAATTTCCCATCTTGCAATGCTAGGTTATCAATATACAGCAATCTGACATATTTTAATGGCACTATATAGCATTCATCTATCACTGAGAAGCATGAATTGATAATGTAGAAATTCTAAAGATATGTATCCCTAAATATGCACAATATGCTGTATGCAAAAGTTGCACAACAGTTTAGTTAATTTCCCCCCATGTAAAAACACTGGCTATACCATAAAATCCTGCTGCAATTAGTAAACAAATAAAATAAAATAAAATAAAAATAAAATACACTTATAATTTGAAATAACCTAACTGTCTTAAGTCAAGTATAAATGCTTTGTTGTTGTTGTTGTTGTTGTTGAAACACATTATTACTTATTCTAATGCTGAAATTTAAGTTGTGATAACTAATTGCATCAATCTTTTTTTTCTTAATTTCCCATTTTGAACAGTAAATGTTACAGTAAGTCACATTACTTAATATTAGCTAATGCATTAACTAGCGATAACTAACAATTAGAAATACATTTATTACAGCATTTGTAATTGTTAGTGAACCACTGAAGTTTAAGTGCTACCCAGTAAATTTAGTCCTTTACCAAAAACTGCAGAGTCAGCACTGAATGTGTGTCAGTCGATTGGAATTTCTATCATTGGTGGGTCTGACCCAGATTCTGAGCGTGACGTGAGTTTGGTGGTTGTGTCTTTTGGTTTACATAGCAACTGTGTAAATGTCTGTTGGGTTTTGAGTGGATCAAGACATCTTTCATTTTCAAAAAAGAAAACAAAAAGGGAAATTAACTAGCTTTAGTGTAAGTTGCTGCCAAATGCTTCTGTCCCACTAGTTAAAATAATAATCGACCTGTTCTAAATTACAAGCAGTTGATATTTAACTGAGCTGTTCAGTGATGCGTAATAACTTCCAGACTTAAACTGCCCATTTGTATTGCAGACCAGTATCACACCCTTGAATTTTTGTTCTTTAATTTATTTATTTTCAATATTAGTTTAAATTGTGTTGGTAAATACTTAATATATATATATATATATATATATATATATATATATATATATATATATATATATATATATATACAGTGTCACCCAATGTACACATCCAACAGGGACACCCTACTGTAAAGTTTCACCAGTTTGTTTTCACTCAATATATTTATCATTCAAGATATAAATATGAAACTATATTTGGGTAGTTGACGAATATGCCGTAAAATACTATTCTGGCCCCTTAACTAATTAAATTGTCTATGGAGTTTAAAAACAGGATATCCTGTCACACCAGAGGAAAGTTCATATGCTTTTAGAAATATATGGTTGAAAAAATTTGCCAATTACTAAAATAGACACTTGTAAAATTATGCCTGAGGTACTAAACAATTCTATGCTTTTCTTTTTTAATTTGTAATTTATTGAACATCTTGGGACAGTCACATCATAGGACAATTGAGATTTAGCTTGAAAACGTAAAATAATAATAAATCTAATAACAAAGCAGGTTTTTTATACCCATCTCAGCAAACTTTTAAAACAAGAGTTTACAATTTTAAATGTAAGAGTTTAACTATTGCTGAAGAAAAATTTATACATTTTATGAGATTAATGCTTAAGCAAAAACACCTGGTTATGAAAACTGCATTAGAGAACAGAATAATAATTATTAATTTTCTGGGCTGGCATGACAGGCCAGGTTAAAATGCAAAAGTAATCAAATACAAGTGTAAACACATTTAAGCAACAAACTGAAGGCAAAAATCTGAGGCCAGACACAAGATTGTCACACGTCATTGCCCGGTAGGAACACAGAGGCAAGGATAACCGAAATAAGACTCTTTATTAATCCATAACGGGGTATATCCAACACGGACCACTGAGGTAGACACACACAAATGAACCTGGTAGACCCCAAAAAAAAAAACACAGACCGAACAGACGTGGGTGTTTAAAGACAGGATAACGAAGGGCAGACAGGTGCATGGTATAACTTCATTAACAGGGACACGGAACTCATGTAAAGGGAACTAGACACACCTGGAATCAAATGAACATGACAGGAGACAGAAACTGGGTCACAGGGAGAAAAATACACACATAATTAGTCCAATGGTGTGACAGAGATGGGGTTCACAAGAATGAGACTAGACAAGAGTTTTACACTATTTTAAGAAATCTTCACTGATGAAAAACATGCCTTGGAAAAATAGTCTGCAGGTGCATTTGAAATCTTGAAATAAATGCCATCTCAGTTCTGCTTTCTGTATGAATTATAATATGCAGTAACAGACAATACTCAAGGACTGTAAAATATTTTGCCACAAATATTGAACTGACTGCCCTCTCTTTTGTATGATTTCATGAGTCTCTTCAGACCTATAGAATTGTAGGTTGCAGGCTATGAGCTTTTAATGTTTGACCTCCAATCTGAACCTTTTTTCACAAGTTGATCATTAAAAATATATATTTATAAAAAAAAAAAACTCCTATTATAGTGTTCATATTCATTTCAGCCTAGATATTGTATGCAGCCTAATTTGCTTGCGTCAGAGAGCCACAGCCGCTCTGAAACTGCTGGAATTGAAATTGTGTTTGAATGTGCGCGCACATGCTTTTTAGTTTTGCTTTCGCGATTGGGACCGGAGGAACAGAGCACATATTGCATTCTACACAATTTGTCATTACAGTGCATGTCCACGAACATTTTTAATGAATTCCTATCTCACCTTACTCCCGTGATCGCTGTCTGAACCCCTAACACGGGGCCCCCTGGTGGCCACGGGGCCCTATGGAGCCGCTTATATTTCTTATTAGGGCCGGCACTGGGCTTCTGTGTCACCTTTACACTGCAAAGATGCATTATTATAATGTCTACACTGTGCATAAATCCTATCCTGTTGTCTGCACATATGTCTAACATGTGCACTGATTAAATAACATCAGTACTTCCTTTTCAGCAGGAAGGTATAATTAGGTTTTTGATTTGTCATTTTTCTGTGAACTCTGAAGTTGAGTAAGTGGTGACAATCAGACAGTTTGAGATGAGCAGAAGACAAAAGGTCTGGGAATGAAGACCAGACCTGTAACAGAGGAAGAGGAATCTTGATTTAAGCAGTTACAGAAGGCGGTATGAGATGGAGGCATGCTCTTATTAAAACTGCAGGGTCTGGGGACTGTAAAATTAAAAAGAGGTTGGCTGCTGTCCCGACTACTTCTGAGAGAGACAGAGAGTAGTTTGTTTGCATGTGTCTGCTAGATTAGATGAATCTTCTGAAATTAAGGCACATCCAAAGCAACAGTATTCAGAAAAATATGACAAAATGAAACTATGACTAAATATGTATAAGGTACTTTGCAGTGTTTCCCACGATTAAACTGAGGTGGCTCAAAATTATAATGAAAACTAATGAAAATTATTTGTTGATGACCTTTTCCATGATTAAGATGAACATACTATCACATTCCAAGGCAATCAATCATGTGACCGGCTCTTTTGACTAAAACCAAACTATAAAGCAGCTCTTCTGTTTCTCCGCATTTGCTATTGTGATTTCTTCCATTTGTTTTTCTTAGTTAGTCTCTGTAACCTTACTTTTGTCTTATAGAGCTATACATACCGAATCCTTCCAGCCTTTGATTTTCTCGGTTACAGTACATATTATAAACTGTGTGTGTGTTTGTGTCTTTCCTGGGGCCAGTGAGGGAGCTCTTCATTAGCTGACAGGAAATTGGGACAGAGTTCTCTAATTTTCCATAAGTGTTTCTAGTAGACATCCAACAGCTAGCCTTTCCTCTGTGTATCATTAAAACTTGTCTGGCATTTAAAGCTTCCTACAGCTACAGCAGACAGAAACACCAGCACACCTCTCAGCTCTGCAGTCTGAAGTCCATCATGGTTGCTGCCCATTTCCCAACCACATGCATTTGGAGATTTTAGCCTAATATTCCTGGCTTATTCACTTCATTAGAACTGGAGTCAGTTAACATAACTCACATTTCTCATCTGCCACGTTGTCCTACATGATGGCAACAAAACAAAGCAAACTCTCTCCAATCTAGTGAATTTGGTCTGCAGTACCCATTTCAACCACTAACTGTTACTATTACATACTGCACCTTTAAATATCACCTTTAAATATGTGGTTTTACATCCATAATCAATCTGAAATCCAAGTAATTTTCTATTTTCTATTTATTGCTTTTATTTATTTATTTTTGGACATAATCTCGTTGGCACTAGAAACTACATGCATTACACACAGGACATGACAATGCCTTAGCCCAGAAAATCTTAGCAACTGCAACATGTTAGCAGCACTCTGAAAACTAGCCATAACACCTTAGCAAATGCATATCACGCCTAGCCACCCTGCCAAACACCCACGACACTGTAGCAAATGCATTGCTAAAAGTTGTTAGAACATGTTAGTCACTGCATACTAACACATTGACAACTTCCAGAACACCCTAACAGTTACAGAAGGCGGTATGAGATGGAGGCATGCTCTTATTAAAACTGCAGGGTCTGGGGACTGTAAAATTAAAAAGAGGTTGGCTGCTGTCCCGACTACTTCTGAGAGAGACAGAGAGCAGTTTGTTTGCATGTGTCTGCTAGATTAGATGAACCTTCTGAAATTAAGGCACATCCAAAACAACAGTATTCAGAAAAACAACGTAATGGCAACATGCTAAAACACTCAAAAAACATGTTAATCAGTGTGAAGAAACACCTTGGCCAGCGCTGATTGTCTGTGGGCAGTGCGCCAACATTTAGCTCCAGTGCAATTCAGGCACCCCAGGTTCGACTCCTGACTCGCAGACCTTTTTCCTCTCAAAAATGCCAAAATATATATATCTAAATGAAAAAAAGAAACACCCTGGCAACCACCCACAGCAGCTTAACAACTGTATGACAAGATAGGAACTATTCAGAACAATGTTATCCACCGTATAGCAACATCATGACATCCACACATATCACACCAACTTCATGGTAACATGTAAAAAGAAAAAGCCAAAACAAGTTACTATAAAAAAGCAACGCCCTGACAACCACCCACAGCAGCTTAACAACAGCTACAATATTGCAAAAGCTTGACAAAAATGCCAAAATGCCCTGAAAACTTCATGACAACATGGTAAAAAAAAAAACACATCAGTTGTCACATGGCAACACCTTGACAACAGCAATCATCACACCACATTTTCTTTAGAAAAATATTACATCTGAAATCATTTGTTTTGTGTTCTCTTTGTCTCTCAGGGTCGCTGTATGAACTTCACACGCATTAAGTCTAGTCCCCCTCCACGCTATCCATCCTACAACCACCATTCTTCACCCATCTACACCCCTCCATGCACCCTTAGCCCACCCCCTCCTCAGGGCCAGCTCCCCCCTCCTCCACATAGTCCACCCACCTCCCTGTCCTCCGGAATACCTTTGGCACCATCTACGCCCCCACCTCACGCCATCAACCCATCTCCACCCATCACTCCTCCACCATCCTATTCTCCACCCCCTGTCTGGTCCTCATCTCCTAACACTCTCTACTTTTCTCCGCCCACATCTCTGCCCTCTCTTCCACCATCTCCTCCTGCCTCACTGCCCCCTCCGCCTCAAGCCCCGCCTCCAGGAAGAGCTCCTCCTCCAGATCGCCCACCTCCACGGCCTTGTGTGTAATGTGAAACATTTTGTATGGGACTACTACAAGGACTGGAAGTAAACAGGAAACATACATTTTCCATATCCTCTTCAAGATTCCGTTGCTGTGTGGCCTAATGCAATAAACCGTGATTCAAAGATCACCTGTGGCATCAAGGGCATTTGCTCCTGTGAAAGAGCAATGAAATGGAATACAAGCCACCATGAAACTCTATAGGGAGCAACAATCAGAATCACACCAGGCATTGCAAAGAAATGGAAAATCCACACAGAGTTCCTCAGCAGATGCCATTTGTGAGTTCAACCAAGCTTAGAGAATGGAAGTGGCTGGTTCCATTAATGGATTCATGGATGTTTCACAGTTGCATGCACATGGGACATTTGGCGGGCTTTCTCATTCGGAGCAATTGAGAAAATCTATGCACATTTTTGGGTCCACCATATACACGTCTTCTTCATTAAATGGCAGAACTAAACATTGTGTCTCATTTACTAAAAATTCCATGGGTTACACTTATATGCACAGAAAACAATTCTGCCAGATTTAAAACTATGTACATAAATTGGTTTTTAACTTCATAATTTTGAAAAACCGCATTCCCTTATTTACTAATTTGCATAAACACACCCATCTCCATTTAAGGGGTTATGTACTATAGAACGCAACAGTCATGTTCCAGAAGTAAAAATGCCATTCATTAGCTATGTTTCCACCCACCTATTTTTATGCACATTTTGAGATATTGGACAAAAAATAAACTCTGATTGGAAATAAATGCACATAAATTCTAAAAATGCACATAAAAAAACGTATGCGCTCAACTGAGTCTGATACATTTTTTATACAATAAGAAAACATGCACATAAACTATGATGGCAACACATTTACAGAATAAATCCATCGATGTGCATTAAAAAAAAGTCATGTAACCTAGCACAATGACCACATTTATTGCATTTTGTCAGAGCTGTCCGAGGCACAAGTAATTTATTATATATCAAAAAAGACTAAAAAAAAGTGGCTTCTTCTACTGCAGCAAATTACCTTATTTTTTATATGTGGTGCTAGTGTATCAGGAAGTGACCATTTTTGTTCTCTTTGTCTCGCTGTATGGAAACAGTGCTTTATTCACAAATGTTTTATGCAATATTCCAATTTTGTACATCAGTTAAATTCGCAGCTTTGGATAGATATAGCTATTTTCTCCACAGGGAAACTTTTTACCAATAACCTTAATAAACCTTTAGAGACAGACACACTGTTAGCTCAGAGGTTGTTAATCAATGGTTTTGATTACACTTTTGTTGAACCCATCTGTTCACATTGATTCAACATATTGTTAAAATAATCTTAAAAGCATAATTATTGGTGAAAAACTACATTACCCCAAATACTGTGCAAATACATGCTAATGAAGCAACTCTAAAAAATAACCAAGTCGGCTAAATACTATATATATATGTGTGTGTGTTTGTTGCAATGAAATTTACATACAGTATTTAACTTTATATAAGTATACAGCTTTAATATTTTTATTTTCAAATTTTCCATAGTTTTTAATCGATTTATGTCATTTGCAATGGTTTATAGTATTGTCATTCTTTCCCTCACTCTTTCTGTCTGATTTTAATGTACTTTTTTTGCTTCAAGTAAAAGTTTGTAGTGCTGAAAAAAAGAGGGCAAAATACTTCTGGAACCAGAGCTGCTGAAAAAATGGGTGGGCACAAATGCACTCTATTGAAGCGTACATATGATTTCAGTTGGTTTTAAATTTTACAGTAAATTTTTAATTTTGAATTAGTACATGCTGATGAATCACTATTTCTACATGAAAATGTATCAACACAAATTTTACTCACAACTGTGCGGTACCCGCAGTTAGTAAATGAGACCCAAATGATTTTGAATCATTCATTATGCTAAAGATTGTCTTTCAAAATTCAATGATTTCAACATTTTATTATATTAATTTTTTGGGGGGGGGGGGGGGGGGGGGTATAATACGGCTGTTTCTTTTTCAGGTAATTGACATTTATTTGTGCAATAGTGGTTTTAGAGGTTTTAATTTGATTTGGGATTGGGGTTGGGGGGAGGGGTGGCATGTTGCTTTTTGGTCTTTACATTAATTCACAAAGTACCTGACTATAATGAATTTAAGGAATAGTTCATGCAAAAAAAAAAAAGAAACTGTGGTACTATTCTATGATGATGAACTTGATGTTTCATTTTGGGCTGTTTTTTAATGGTGATGTATGTTTAAGAGACTAAGGTGTTTATGGGCATGGACTTGAAACATCGGAGCAAAATCTAAAATGTTTGTAGACTAAGCAACATCACCTTACTTTGCACATGTCACAGATGTAATGGTGTATGGGTGCATTATTAAAAGATTCTAGTACAAATGATCATGCATTACAAATGCTGTATGTATAAATCTATATATCCCAGTGTTGGTTTTTTACATAAGGTTTTCTTTTTGTGTGTGGGTGTCTTTATAATATATATATATATACACACTGTTGTGGTGTGATTGAGACATTGAATAATGCAGACGCAAGTTCTAATTTCTGCTTTTTTATAATTAACCACAGCAGAAGGTTACAAATAGCCTTTCAAATTGGAAATTATTTCTGCTAAAGAAGCTATGTACAATCCAGAATCCAACACATTTGATATATGAGTTTGTTTTTGTTCATAAATCCATGTTGTATATAACGTTGTCATAATACATCACAGAGTCAACTTCCACAATCCTTTGCTTTTAAAGGACTCTTGTCATTTTCTGTTGAGTCTAAGTTATTGCAGTGCCACTGTGATGCCAATGTTGTGATGCCAAAACCCTGTTTTGATGAAGGTTTATGGGTAATTAATAGCAGAGAAATCATAATCGTATGCTTTTCAAAGGAATCATGTAAATGAATCTATCTCTAAATGACTTGGATGGTGACTACATTGTTTTTTTACTTTAACTATGTTCTTTTGTTTTGAATAAAATGTTGTCATAAGTCTTATTCTATCTACTTTTTTTGCATGCGTTTCCTGGGTAGTGTAACTTTTTATTCAATCCTTTTAAAATGTGACAATTTCCCCTGACATCATATCTATGGGTGAGACAAAAATTGTTACCACATGGTTCAAATAGAAGTAATATTATCTTACAGTCTTTATTACTGTAGCTACTAAATATTATGTTGAGATCAACTTCATTTACAGGTAGTAACCACTGATTTATAATATAGAACTGGTTCGCTCATGACGTCATGAAAGTGAAGCCGCCGCGCCGCCATATTGGTAATCCCAATTAGAAAAGAAAAATTACGGGTAAATCGTGGCCTAATGGTTATAGAGTCGGACTCCCAATCGAAGTGTTGTGAGTTCTAGTCTCGGGCCGGACGGAATTGTGGTTGGTGGGAGCAGAGATGTATAGTAACGAAGTAGAACTACTTCGCTACTGTACTTAAGTACTAAAAGGCGGTATCTGTACTTTACTAGAGTATTATTTTTTTTCTCCTACTTCCACTTTTACTTCAGTACATATTTTCGCTGAGTTTAATACTTTTACTCCAATATTTTTTTAATGTGCTGCATCGTTACTCGTTACAATTATAAAAATGTTACGAATCATTCCATTACAAACCACTGCCAGAACTGTAGATTCAGAAGCTGGCACATCATTGAGCGAATCAAGCGATTAAGAAGACTGCGCGTGCTGACTGAACTGCTGTGAAGAGAGAAATGAACACCGAGCCGAGCCAGATAATGACTCGTTCACGAGTCAAGAACCGGTTGCATCGGTTCTCGGATGACCAGTAACGTTAGTTCTTTCTGACAGTTCGATTCAATAAACCAGTTGAAGAAAACAGTTCACCGATTCTTTTGCGCTCGATGCAATGGCGTCATTGGCGTTTACTGCACCTGGGCTCATAACATTAACACAGAATCAGTTCAGAATCAATCACCAAAAGAATCAGTTCAGTTCAGACGCTCTGTGTGTCGGTTTGCTTCACGCTAAATCACACATGCGCAGTATCATCAGCTCCTCGGTTCACGAATCAGACGCGTCTGACAGAAACGGTTCTTGACTCGTGAACGAGTCATTATCTGGCTCGGCTCGGTGTTCATCTTCAGTTCTCTCTTCACAGCAGTTCAGTCAGTGTACTGTTTGAGTCAATGATTTACTCCGGGTTATTGGTTTGTTTGAACTCAGAGGGAGTGTCAGACACATTAAACAAGTTAACAGCTTAATTCATCTGTGGATTAATGCGTATTGGAGACGCGAACTGTTTAAAACGATTCAGTTCGATTTGGTGGACTGTTTCAAAAAAAGATCCGGTTACATCGAATGATTCGTACGCGAACCGGATATCACAAACTGCTTTGTCTTAAAACAGACACGTAAGAGAAGACAATGCTGAATAAAGTAATAGTTTTTGCTATTTTTGGACCAAAATGTATTTTCGATGCTTCAAAAAATTCTAAATGACCCTCTGATGTCTTACGGGTTTGTAACAACATGAGGGTAAGTTATTAATGACATAATTTTGCAAATTGGGCTAACTAACCCTAGTAACTGTTTTTTGTTTACAAGAAGTTACAGTCAAAGGAATTGTGATTGTCCTTTAGGTTAATCATTTGAAATATTAAAAACAATATGTTCAAACTTTTGACTACTTACTTTAATAGCTACATATCACAATACTTCTACTTTTACTTTCAGTACTTGAGTAGTAAATTTTAAAATAGACTACTTGCAATACTTAAGTACAAAAAATGTTGAATACTTTAGTACTTCTACTTAAGTGTGGTGCTTAAAGAGCACTTCAACTTCTACTCAAGTCACTTTTTTGATAGAGCACTTGTACTTTTACTCAAGTATGGGTCTCTAGTACTTTATACATCTCTGGGTGGGAGTGCATGAACAGCTCTCTCTCCACCTTCAATACCACGACTGAGGTGCCCTTGAGCAAGGCATCGAACCCACAACTGCTTCGCGGGCGCCGCAGCATAAATGGCTGCCCACTGCTCCGGGTGTGTGTGTGTGTGTGTGTGTGTGTGTGTGCGTGTGCATTTCGGATGGGTTAAATGCAGAGCACAAATTCTGAGTATGGGTCACCATACTTAGCTGAATGTCACTTCACTTCACCTAACAAGTCAGCGTTTATAAATCTGAAGTATTTCTGTACATTATTACAATGCAAACACCCTAGGCATGTAAACGGTTATCTTTACAGACTGAGACAATCGAAGGTCAAATATTATTTACATATTTAGTAATACAAATCACCGCGAGAGCTTCCCAATATGTGCGCCACTGAGTGGCGTCTGTACTTCCCGGTCAGAGAGCACCTGTCCATCAAAAGCTCACTATCCAATCAGAGTAGATCACTGTTAAGCCCGCCCTCACGAGAGGTTTGTGTCAAAACACCAAACTAAAAACTGCGAAACATAAGTTAAATCTGTGGCAATGCATTCAGAATCCACGATTAGTGAAAATGAATCTTTGAAAAACATTTACAAAGAATGAAGAATATTTGAAGAGCATGTTAAATTTGTGCGACTGAGGTTTTTTTTTCATTTTTATTGTTTTTTTCTTCTTTTGTAATAGCATATTTTTGATAGTTTCTGAAAAAGTTTAAGTTTTATAAAGTTTCGTTCATTATTATTGAAACAAATGTAATTCCATACATATCACGGACAGCAACACTGAACCAAGCTCTCTTCTGCAAAGTTCTCCTCGAAGTCCCTCCTGCACCTGAATGAACAAATACAAATCGCAGTTTGTACAAACAAAAATATGTGAAACAGCCCAATTCAATACTCGCAGTGTTCTGGTGTTCAGGGCTCACGCAGAGAGAGGCATCTCAAAATGCTTGAACACCGAGTTTGCTTCTTTTTCATCTTGTGCTGACAAATACATACAAAATATGTCAAAATACCCACCTTGGAAAGCGTGCTCTAAACAGTTTTTTTTTCAGTTATTTGTCAGATATTTCTTAAGTGAAAGTAAACAGTTAAAAAAAAAGATGCGTTCATCGTCTCTTAAAGTGAATTACTTTGTACTTTGTAACTCTTGACTGAATTACTTCGTTTTATATATATATATATATATATATATATATATATATATATATATATATATATATATATATATATATGTCGTTTTAACAAGAATTTATGCACAGTCAAACCAAAAATTATCCAGACTCCAGATATAATTTTTGATATATTTTACTAGTAGGTACAGGACACTAATACATATAAGTGAGTATAAGCAAACTGTTTTAAACTGACACAGTTTAACTCTAAATTCTTGTCATATTTTATAACCATTTTAGAAGCGATAGCAAATAAACTGTAATAATGTGAGAAATGTTGAAGGTGTCTGAATACATTTTGGTTTGATTGTATATTTCATTTTTACATTGAAGACTATCCAGCGCTATTTTACATTTAATTATTCGGTTTCTGTACCTGGACACCTACAAACTTGAAAAAAACGTAAACATTGTGTAAATAGCACAAATAAATAAAAATGAACGAACATGCAAATTAACAATTTCAAACGGGGCCTACTGGTACAACCTTCACCGGGTCCCCGCTGACCCCAGCTACGGCCCTATCAGTAACAGACTACAATTTGTAAGTAATCTACCCAACACAGGACATTAATTAGATGATCTTATGTTGATTTTCAACTCCGCAACATTCAACCCCAAAACCTTTTCATTGGACAGTCACAGGGTTGACAACAATTTGATCGGTTTTGGTTTTCTTCCTTGGCCTGTGTTGTTCTTGATAGACATCTCTGGCAGCTCAGCCATCTCTCCTTAACTAATCCCCTTCAGACCAGGTGTAATTTAGTCCAGACAGCCGCTCTGTCAACATGCGAACAGAGAGCTGGCGTCTCGTGAGACAGAGACTATAATCTCTCACCATACATGTGTCCAATTTCAAAAGGCTGTTTTTATCCAGTGTCATAAGCATGAGCCCAGCAAGGTTTGGCATGAAATGTTTCAAGTGCAGCCAAAGATAAGCAAATTAAACTCTGCTGGAAAACTAAATTGCATTTTCTTCAGAGGAGCCCACGAGACCTGCGTAAACTGTTTTGTGTTCAGATCTATTACGAAAACCGAATGTGATGTTTTGTATAAAACAAATGTAGTCCAACTCTGTTTCTCTCACTCTTTGACCCTGATAGTTATGTTTTATCTGTTTTGTTCAGTCTTTATTCCCAAGAACTCTTTTTTTTTTTACATATACTTCATTTTTAATTTGAAATACATTGTCTTATCCAAACATTCTGGATTACGTAATCAGATTCCAAAAATGTAGTGCAAAATGTAGTAAAGACCAGTCACTGGTCAGCTGGCTATAATTACACTGAAAACTGAGAGGCCACAAAGCATTTGACAACTGGATTTACAAAAATAATTTTAAGAAGTTGGTTGTCAACATTTCAACATTGCATCAAATACAGGAATTCACAAATTTTTTTGTCAGCTGAACCACTTTCACCTAATATATTTACTTGAAGCCCCCCTGAGAGTTTAAGGTAATCAGTTATTAATTAAGTAACACATTTGCATGTTCACGGTTCTCTGTTGACCACATGACATGCAGGTAAATAAAAAAAAATAATAATAAATAATGGATGGATTATCTCGGCAAAGGAGAAGTGCTCACTAACACAGATTTAGACAGATTTGTGAACAATATTTGAGAGAAATAGGCCTTTTGTGTACATAGAAAAAGTATCAAATCTTTCGAGTTCAGCTCATGAAAAATGGGGACAAAAACAAAAGTGTTGCATTTATAATTTAGTTCAGTATATATACACATTTAGACACTATTAAATGTAACTCTTTTGCTTAAAAAAAAAAAAAAATAGTTTGCTTACAGACTTAATCTCAAATAAGATACTATAGACTATAGACCACTATACACACACAAGGCAGAAATGTAAGACCTGGAGTGGTATTGGAGTGGAGTGATCACAGAATGACTGTCGCTGTTCCACTCCATCTGAATCCAATGATCCAAGCCGGCCTTCAGTCAGTGTCCTGCTTAAATTATGCTTTTGCTTGTTTTGGAACTTTTGGCAGAGAAAATGCAAACTAACTGGCCAAATATGGTCTGAAATGCAAGTTATTAATATCTTGTTTGTAGAACTGTTGTATAAAGTAACACAATTGCAATCACATGATGAATATCAGCACAACGGAAATCTTACTTGAGATAATACACAGCTTTTGCCTCATCAGCAATTATGGGAGAAAACTGAGCGCTATTATTTTGGCTAAGGGAGGCAGAACAAAGTATTGACTGAAACGGTGCCAATAATTGTGGCACACACATATTTAACAAAAACACTAGATTTTTTAATGAAACAGCTATGTTTATAATTGATTGTTTTCAATGACAAAGGTTGCTCATATTTACCAAGGGTGATATTAGTGGAGGGCACTGTACATAGCTTATCAAGATTACTTCAGGTTTAGACTTACTGTTATAAACATGTTAAAACAAGTGGGCCCACTGATTGCCAAGTGTCTGAAATATCTTTTTTCCCCCACAGTAAAGTAGCTTTTGTGCATTGCAACCCTACTGGTGTTCTCATGAAGACATTCACACAAACAAGATCTCCCACTCCACTGAAGCCATAGACCAACACGATTTTCCCCTCCGTTGGTGCCAAATAGTACCCAGAGTTTTGATGATCTGAGCTGTATGTCTTTCTAAAATGTTGTTCTTCAAGAGCAGGAAAACATTTAAGCTCCAACTCGAAGGATCTTGGCTGTGTGGATGGAGTGGAACTGCCTGCGTCATGGCTGTTGATGACTGGATTGCTTTATTGAAAAGTGGGTCAGGGAGTACGATGCCAAAGACACTCTACCGAATGTTTAAAGAAAGAAAGCTAACAATGGCCTGTCACTCACAGCTCATCACTGGCATGCCATCCACTTCATATGTGGTCACTTTGTCAGTATCTCAATTTACTGCCAAGTCTGAGCTCACTTTAACTCCCTTGCGTGGGTAAATTCACTCTTTCTCTAGCCAAACCGTCTGCCAGGAATATAAATGTAAATATTATATTGGCCTGGATGCCAATATTATAATAGTAGTAATAGTAATAATTCATTAAAATCAGCAGGGTGAAGGCAATAAAGGAAAAGTTTTCCTGTGAGAAAAATTTTGACCTCTCAGAATGTTTCGGAAATTGTGTTCAGTCATGTTTCTGTGGTAACAACAATAAACCATTTTTGCATTGATTTTGATGCATGTTTTGGATCATCATCCTGCTGGAAGATCCAGCCACGGCCCATTTTAAGCTGTCCGACAGAGGAAATCATGTGTTCATTTAATATCTGTTAATATATTTGGTAGACTCCTCAATGCCATGTATCCTATAAAGATGTCCAGGTCCATCCTCTGGCAGAAAAACAGCCTAAAACATTAAATACCCTCCACCATATTTAACTGTGGGTATGAGGTACTTTTCCATTTCACCTCTGGTGTTTATTGCTTTCATATGACCATAGAATCCGATCGCATTCGTAGCTCCAGTAAAGTCTGGCAAACTGAAGACACTTGAGTTTGTTTTTGGATGCGAGTAAAGGCTTTTTTCTTGAAGCCCATGAAACAATTTTTGGTGACGTCGGATTGTAGTTTTGGAGACTTTATGATCCCAAGACCCATCTAACTTTTGCAATTCTCCAGATGTGATTCTTGGAGATTTTTTGGCCTCTAGCTCGAACTAGCCTCCTGGCAGTGCGTTGGGACAATATGTTTTTGCTATTTTCTTATTTTGTGAAGCTCAACAACCTTTTGTCACAAATAACAGCTATGTTTTTTAGTCTTACCAATTGTGGTGAATAACAATGGCCGCGTTCCGCTCCACTTTTGTACATGCACTCGCACAGATTAATTTAATTTATCCCCACCCCAGAAAGCTCTATAATATATATGTATAACATTTTTAAGAAGAAAAATGTAAACAATAAACCAACTCCATAACGGATTCTAAGTGATCAAGGGATTAGGACGTTCCAGTTCAGCCCATTGCAAGGCTTCTGCCAGTAGTGGGCCCTCATGCAACGTAATCAATGGCGTACATCCGTGTAAACGAGATGTAGGGAAGTTATCGAGTAAGAGGCCAAAGCCAGTAGAAGCCAAACCTTTTTTTAATGGATGTCAGCAGAGGAGAGGCTTATGGGCTGAATAAACAGCTTTTTAGAGGAAACAGCTTATCATTAAATGAATCGAGAGCATATCGGCTAACTTTCAAGATGTTTTACGCCAAACAATACTTTCGGATTGAACTATTTTTAGAGATTACGCAGAAACAAAATGGTGTGTTACAAGAGAAGTCACTGACTTTTTTAGACAGGTGGGATACAGCTGGGGTCACTTTTTTAAACCCTTTGTTAAACATAATCCACTGAATACTCACTTCCTCGTTACAGAGAAAAACTACATTTTAATAAAAATATATCAGCTATGAAACTAGCTAACTGTATAATTTGGCAGCAAAAACTAAATCTTGAAACAAAACAAAACAAAACAAAAAATCATTGGTGCACATTATACAATTTAAACATGTTTATTCTGTTTGTATGCTTACGAAATACATCAATGCAAATAAGATAGAAATCATGAGAATATAAAAGCTTCTAATAATCTTTCTGTGTGCAAAACTTTGATAATGTGAAATGAAAGGTGCAGAATGGTGCACTTGAAGCAACATAAGTCACAGCGCGCTTCACTCAACGCGGTACAATCAAAGAGAAGAGAAATGAGAGAGCAATGATCTCCAGCAAGATGTTATTTTATGCAAATCCCCAGATCTTTATCTAAACATCAAGTATTATAGTGTGAATATATCATCTTGCTGACTTTCAAAACTAAATGAGACGTGCTGTTTGAATGTTGAGCGGAGAATAACTGACAGCCGCAGCAGAAGGAAGATGAGTTTCTGTAAACTAAAATGTAACAATGTAAATATTCTGTCCCTTACGTTAAGATATGAAATGGCTTAAGATGATATACTGCAGTCCTACGGTGCTAGAAACCAAACTGGTGCTCTTCTGTTTCTTTTTGTGTATGATGCCCCCTTGTGCCATATAAATTGCATAACAATCGCGATAAGACGATTATTTAATTATCGCGACATGCCAACCTTCAGAGCTATTGCCTCATGTGATCTTTCTTCAACATTTGGTAACATGCCATTGATAGTAGATATTTTTGGTTCATGTCCATCTGGTGCTTTGAACAAAAGATTCAGATGATATAAATCTTTATTTGTGTTGATATTACGCACAACAAAATGGAATGAAGAAATAAAAATAAAAAAAGTCACAATATTTGGATCAAAAGAAGTACATGAGTACTTTAATTGCAAATAAAGTAGTATATAAAATATAACCCTTCTATACCCAATAAAAACAAAACATAAGAGAAAGACAAAATGGTCCCATGGAAACAATTATAGTTGACGGTGGCGTAGTATGGGGCGGGCGCTACGTAACAGCACACTTCATGTTTAAGGTTTTTCTTCTGCATTCTTTGGCAGTACTCGTGTAAACCAGAGACACTCGCGGTCTCCTGTGTAACAAGGCCTCTGAATTTCTATAAGAAAGGAATCGAAGAATAGAGGCCAAAAAGTTCATGCATATATTTCAAGTACACAACAAAAGTGTACCTTCAGATTAATCTCAGTAACTGTTTATTATAAATATGATACTTATACAGTAACTACAGGTACACTACTCTACTACTATCACTACTTTAGGTTCAATGGGTTCAAAACATATATGTGTGCTGATTTCTGTGGGAAGTAAATATTCAAACATCCCATTCTCTTCATCAAACCGTGTAAGCATTCAATTTCATTTCAACATGGCTTTTAATATATCAGTAGCTCTTCATCAACCCATTCATGACTATTTCTATGATCCGGTTTGTCAAAAGCACATAGAAACTTCACTTAAAAAAAAAAAAGATAGATCCGATCATACATTCACTTCATATTTGATTTTTCTAGCAGGTTTTCATTAATTTCTTTGCAACAAGAATGAAGGAAACCTCTAAAGATAATACGAAATATGTTCTTTAGGGTAACCTTTTACATAAAGTTTTTTTAATCATTAGTTATTGCATATATTAATGCATTTATGAACCTAGGTTAATTTGAATTTATAAATATATGTTTATTCATGTTGGTTCAATCATCTTGAAATGTTCAAAATGTATTAGTATATGTAGAAATTAACCAAGATTAACAAACGCTAATAAAAGTACTGAGTCACATTGTAAAGTATTAGCCAACCAACCTCATAAACCATTCAAGTAATGTTTTAAAGTCCCAAAGCAATGGATTGAGAAGACAGCATCTCTAGACCAAACTCTAGAGACATCTCTATCAGTTCAATGAATACCAATACAGATTGAATCAAAGCTCCTACAGGCCACCGTATGCTCCGAGATTAGAAGGTTAACTAGGGAAATCCCCATGGATAGGAAATTCAAGATGATGAGAAATATTCTGATCAGTAACAAGAACATCCCTTTAAATAGCAGCAAACTGCATAAACAAAATATTGTGCAAACTACCACTGATTCACAGTTTTGTTTTAGTGCCACATCTCACTAGAATTGTGTTTTTTGTGTGTTACTTATCTTTGCTTCACAAATGCTTGTGTGTACTTGATGAGAAGCATCTAGAAGTCTTTCTGGGTCAAACTAATTTTATGAATAGAGCAAGTGAACAATAAAAACAATAAAAAGAAGAAAAATGTGTTATAGGCCACACCAAGTGCCACTGAGTTAAGAGTGCAGCTCTTATAAATCGCACCCCATACCACGCCACCCCAAAAAATAATAATAATAAAAATCACATTCCAGTCAGCAATGATATGAAGCTTCCAGAATCATGCTTTGAGATGAGATATATGTTTATAGCGGTACACTTCAGGTTCTTTAGGATCATTATATGAACCTGGCATGTATAAAACCCTCTCTTCATTTGTCTTCGATAGTCTGAACGTGTGTGTGTGTGTGTGTGGCATCAAACAGGAAGCGTTTACTCAACAGTCACAGACTTGGCCAGGTTTCTTGGGCAATCAACCTGTAGAGCAAGAAAAGGAGAATCAATAAAAACTAGAAAAGGAAAGTTTGTGAACACACTTTTAAGCTGGCTTGAGAAATCCAAGTCTGAAAATCTGAAGCAGACATAATAGCTTCAAGTTTAGCTATATTAGATAAATGTTGCTAGCATGTTTTTGGCATGTTTAGCAGGTTGTCCTTCTAGGCATTAAGTAGCTTTGCTGGAGACACGCAGCTTAAACATTCTAGAAGTCTTGCTGTGCAAAAGTTTTGACACCCTCAATGAAAGTCTATGAGACATTTGCGTAGTTTTGAATGAACATGAGTCTGATCAGTTAGAAAAGATATAGCGACCCGAGTCAGAACAGTCAGAAGGTCTGACCCGAGTTTGGTGGTTAAAGCTTGAAAACTCTAGGACAGGGGTCACCAAACCTTTTCTTTCAGAGGAAGAAGCAGGAGGAGGAGGAGGAGAAGAAGAACTCACACTATGGCCTGGTTTCACAGACAGGGCTTAGGTTAAACCAGGATTAGGCCGTGGTTCAATTTGGACATTTAAGTAGTTTTTATAAATGTCCCTTAGATAAAAACACTATTGATGTGCCGGGGGTAAGAGTAATATGATGCAATATATAGTGAACATGAAGCAATCTTTTGCATTTTCTTTAGACCACTTACTTCTTCCGTTAAAAATGATTTGTTGCTTAAGACACAAAGTTGTCAAAATCTTTAGCGGTAGGCCAACTGGTTTAGATTGCGGTTTCGGCTGTCTACTGTAAAGGGTGCACCTAGCTTTATGTTAAGTATTATATTAAGTCCAGGGCTTCCTTTTTTTTTTTTTTTTTTAAGTTTGAACCAGTTTTACAGATTTTTACTTGCCCTGCAAACATTCTTTCAGAGGCCCTACTGCAAAAATCTAAATATATATATATTATTTTTAGTATCATACACCACTGTTTAAGTTTGGGGTCTGTAAGAATGAAATAAATGTATTATAGTCACAACAACTGCATCTATTTAGTAAATACAGTAAAAACTGTCATTTTGTGGAATATTGTTACAACGTATCCATTTTGCTATTATGCAAAGCTGAACTTTCAGCATCATTCCTCCAGTCTTCAGTGTCACATGACCTTCAGAAATCATTCGAATATGCTGATTTGATGCTGAATAAAAATTCTAATTATTATCCGTGTTGAAAATAGATCTGCTGCTTAATATTTCTGTGGAAACATCAATCCTTGATGAATAGGACATTTAAAAACCTTTTTTTTTTTTGTGGCAAATTAAGTCTTTAAGGTCAATTTTGATATTTTTAATGAGTCCTTGCTGTATAAAAAGACACACGTCAAGGAGGAGAGGAAGTGATGAAAGACTCACGTCGAATCCGCGGAGCACAGCGAGGTGGAAGGAGAGCATCTGTAGAGGGATGACACTGAGGATTCCCTGCAGACAGTCCACACAGTGAGGCACTTTGATGGTGCGGCTGGAGTTGTTGATGGTCTCATTGTCCTCCTTATCACAGATCACGATCGGACGGCCCTACAACAGCACAAAACCACATCCACTTAAACAGAGGAACATCTGCAGAGACAGCTAGGGCTGTACAACATTCAATATATTCTTATGTGTTATGCATACTAAATTGTGGTTGATCTGCAACTTGATTTACAGAATAATAATCATTTTACCAATAAAGGTAGGGTAGGTAACCAAATCACCTACCCTGCCTTTAAATTTGAAACTATTTTATATCTTGCAAGCAGTGGTATTACCATCAGGACATGTAAATCAAGTTATGGTAAATGTGGACATTTAAATGGCTCTCACCTGTCTAGCCACGACCTGCTGCAGTGCGTTCTGGCATTTGTTGTATGTGTGGTCTCTCATGATGATCATTATGACAGGCATCAGTTTGTCCACTAGAGCCAGCGGCCCGTGCTTCAGCTCTCCAGCCAAAATCCCCTCTGAATGCATGTACGTGATCTCCTTGATTTTCTAAATGACACCCAAACATAAGCTTTAACATGCTACCTGGGAAGACTAGTGACTAGATGCGAACTATTAAACAAAATACAAAACAAAAAAGCAATGTGAAAAGAAAATGGGCTGTTGCATAACCACAATTAGAGGAAGAAAAAACTATCTGAAGAACATCGAGTACACAGGTACATATGCACATTTTTGTGGTCAGAGCTGGCTAATGCCTCGATGACCAGTGAATGCAGGGTTTTTTTCTTCGCTAACAGAGTCAAACTGCTTCTTCTGTTTATCTGTGGTTAGACTAAATGAGGCCAAACTTCTGGTCCATCAGTTAAGATCCTTATTTTCTTCCTTGTTTTTGCTTTCCGTTAGGAATTGGATGTACAGGTCTTAAATATGGAACAGCCGTTTCAATCCGTGTAAATAAACCTCAAATCAGAACTGGAGGGCTGCCTGGGAGACTCAATTAAAACGGAAAGGTTATCCAAAAATCATATAGTCCCAGACCTGTAAGTCTTACTTTATTTTGCTGAACAGAATAGATCTTTTGAAGAATGTTGGTAAACTGTTTTGGTTCCCACTGACTATTGTATGAAGGAAAAGAGAAGAGGGAATGTGGTCTAACCAAGGCTCCCTCCAGGCAGGTGGCGTAGTGGTAGCCTCGGCCCATGATGAGAACACTCTTCTGCTGATACAGCTCCGCTGCCAACTTCTGAATCTCCACGTCCAGGCTCAACACCTCCTTGATGAGATCTAGAGGAAGACACACACGGCGAAAAGTCAACATTGTGGAATTTGTTCATGTACAAACTTATTCAACCCTCAAAAGTCAAATTTGGTGCAGAATCTTTTATTCTTCATAAGCTCCGATAAACGCTGCTGGAAACTTGTCCCCTCTCTACTTCAATCTTGGCCCATTCCTCGCATAAAAAAAGCTTCTAGATCGCTGATAATTTCTGGTTTTCACATTGTCACTGCTTTCGTCAAAATTCAACCAAATATTTTCAATGAAGTTTAAATCTGAAGACTGAGCCCTGAAACAAGCGTAAGTAGATTTGGATGAATTCTTTGGGACAGCTGTCCTGCTGGAAAGTCCAGAGATCACCAAGCTGCAGTTTATGCACTGGAGCATCAGTCTTTGCTAAAATGGCCGATACTTCAATTAATCCATGATGTTTTTCCACTTTTTCCACAATTTCCACTCCATCAACCGCAAACCACCCCAAAACAGGACTGCTCCACTTCGATGTTTGCTCATGAGATGGTGTTCTTCTGCTTATAAGCTTTCCCTTGTATACCAGCAGAGCCAACGGGTCCAAAAAGTTCAAGTTTGGTCACTCCATAAAACTTTCTTCCAGAACTCCACAAGTCTACCTAAATTAATTTTAGCATATTCAAGTCAGCGTCTTATGTTCTTCTTGGTCAAGAGTGGCATTCGGCAAGATGCCCCATCATGAAGGCCATACTTGTCTAGTGTTTTCTCATACTCCGGATTTTTCCTCCTTTCACTGGGTCATGTGCAACATTTCATGATAATGTGCTTTTTCTTCAACACCCTCAAAGCCTTTCTCAGCTTAAACACATTTTAAGCTAAGGAATGAGACTAGGAACTTTTAGTGACTTGAAAAAGATTTTACCATATTTGTTACTCACGTCAGCACATGTGTAGGCTAAGTTTATGTATGTGTAACAACACAAGCTAATCTTGCTTTCTAATAGAGTTGCTCAAGGCTTAACTGTGTTTTAAGACAACTTTGTTTCATACTATAAAAATAAGTGACTAAAAAACAGCAATGCTGAATAGGGGTTGAAGTATATTGACATTCTCACTTTTAATATGCCAGTAAACCATTATGGATTCATTTTTTTAATATAAAATTCTAGATCTTCCTACTGCTTCATCATGACAGCAGCTGAACTTATAACAGAGGCCTGCTGGAGCACCCCTTGTGGCAAGACTGGGAATGACACAATGACACATTTAATCTACTTGCATACATTCATTCGTTTCGAACCAAAGACTGCAAATACAGTATAGAAAACATGCAAGCATACATAACAGAATCAGCAGTTCTTCACATGAATAGTGAGCTGGAGTGCAGGGGGAACTTCATTAACTGGCTGCCAATACATTCCTGACCTCATTGGTTTGGAAGCCGAATGAAAACTCCATAGAGAGAGAAAGCAAGAAGAAGCGAAAGATGGGGGAAGGGGGCGCCCCAGCAGACACTTGTGGTCCAATAAAGACTTCCAACAGTGACGGAGAGAGCTGGCCAAAGCCATCTGCTCCTCCCTGCACACCAACCCCTGAGCGCACGCACTTACACGCACATGGAGCTCTATGATGTCAGCATCTCACCATCATAAACGTACACAAAAAGCACATGTGCACAAAATCAGAAGTTTTGAATACATTTATTGAATTTACTATTGTGATTGATCACACACAGATAGCTGTATTTGTGTTGTGTTTACCTGGCAACACTTTGAGGCCTTGTATGATTTCTCGTCTGCGTGGCTGCACTGAGATTCTGTCATCGCACATCAGCAGGGCAAACATGATGAGAGCCACAAATTGACTTGTGTATGCCTGCAATAAACAAAAACACAGCACAAAATAGTTCACATGAGCTCAAAATGCAATTTGCAACACCTGTGGTTACTCTGCTGGGACTCGAGCATTCACTAAAAATCACTGCCACATCAGCTGAAGTCATTGCAAAAATGTCTTCAAAAGGTTAGTCCATATATGACACTTGCTTTAATAATTCAAAAGATCTGCAGAGTCTCCTATTAGTTAAAAAAAAAAAAAAAAGCACATTTATGATCCACATTCTACACCAGGTCAAATGACAAAGCGAGAGAACTTGGGTTGCCAAAAACACTGTATTGTATTTCAGTTAGATGTTATAAAAAATATAAAGAAAAAAAAAAGAAAACCAAAAATGTTTTGGTTGAATGATTTGCCAAATAAGACCAGGGAAACGAGTATAGAAAAAAAAAGGTGCTTCCTATTTTTCTCTTCATGTCCATCTCTCAGAAGTGCCTTTGATGCCAAAGCCTCTGTGGCTTGTAAATCGCTTTAATGGCATTCCTCAACACATACGTTGTGATATAACATGTCTAAATGTAATCTGGTGCTATGCCATTATCTTTCAGACCATATTAAAGCCACTCTCAGTCAAATATGAAGCACATTTAGGAAGCATTTAGGACGTCTGACAACATGCTCTGGCTCACTTGCAGTTCTCTGAATTTATGCAAGAAGAGTAGAGGAAGAGGAGCCCCGGACCAGACACCCACCCTCACAAATCACTACCACATGAGGACTGATCCGTGGATGCTTTTCATCTGTGACGGTTAACTACCTTCAGGGATAGAGTTCCTGTACCAATCTGAGGTTAAGTAGTTTGGTCAAAGGTGTGATGGTGACTGGGATTGACAGATTATGATTTTGGTGATCCATTATTTGGTGATCCATTTAAAACATTTTAACCAATTTACCAGAGTTCCAATGCACAGTAATCCAAACCCTCTGCATGGTTTTAAAAGGCACAACGTTTCTCAAAATTTAACAGAAACCCAAACCTGGTGCAAACCTGAAGTTATACAAAAAAATATATAAAAAATTGATGCAAACTCAACTCTTAACCAGTCAATTTGTTTGGTTCCACTGGACTCGGGTCAAGTTTCAGACCTCTGCTTCGCAGTGTTTTAATACCCAACAGTCCAGAATTCCTGGATGACTGCAAAGGCTGATAGCATAATTAACGAATTGATTCAGCCTCTCTAAACCCTCCTTTTCACGAGCCTACTCTGCTCTGATTGGTCAGATGGGCAGTCTGTTGATAAATGATACTCCCATTGCCATAGTTCTGTATTTTAAACGCTCAATATAAAATATAACATATATTATTTATCATACTTACAGGTTGTGATTCAGTGGAGTCAGCTGGTCTGAATACACTGGGTACTGAGCTATCTTTCAAGAGCAAGCATTTTGTGAACCCACATTGAACTTCCCGAGATTACAGAGGCAGTCATCAGTAAAATAGAGGGAACACTTAAAAAGAATGGGGTTGTACTGCTGTGGCACAGTGAAAAAAAAACCTTATAACCGTTGATTCTTTGCAGCCTCATCTTTCGGAAATGAAAATAAAACAAATTTACTTCCACAGTGTAGGACACAGCAGCTTCTCAACATGATGTTTCCCACACAAAAAAGATACAGTGTTAGAAGACGGGTCAGGTTGTCTGTGGCCGGCCAACGTAGAAAATAGGCAGGCACTGTGCAAATGGGTTACCTGTGACGGCTATGGGGGAATTCAAATGAACTTTTTAGGCTGTTGGCAGTTGCATATCTGTTCCCCCTTTTTTTTCATTTCAGTAGGAGCTGAACAGGAGATAGATCCAGCGAGGGTCAAGCTGAGCCACAAATGATTTGTGAAATGAAAAGACAAAAAATCCACTACAGAGGTGTCAAAACAGTGATGAATTAAGAACCCCTAGGGGAGCACTGAAATACTTAAGTGTGGAATCATGAAGGAATCAAAGCTTGCCACAGCAGGAATCTTCAATGGCCTCATGGGAGAGGGAGGACTGCAATCACAGCAGAATCAGGCAAACCAAGCAATGCGTCATATCTGCATCAAATACAGCAGCTCACAAGATGGGCTGGGCATAAGCGAACTGACTGCAAGCTGTGCTGCAACTGGTGTACTTTGGCACATTGGAAGGAACAGTTGGAGGGCGTCTGTTGCCTGGAAAACTGTTGACTGCAAAGACGTTTGATCGGCAGCATTGTCGCACAGCCAGACCTTCAGAATGATTGCTAAGTTCCACCAAAATGGCCATTTGACTGACAGATAAACAACCAATCATGTTTTGTTTTGTGCCGCATCATATTTAGGGGCAAGGAAATGCCATGATAACAGACCTGTGTGTAAAACCCTTGAACTTATTTTAAAGAGTCTGTGCCGGGAACTTTTTACATATGTCACATACTTTTGAAAATCCAGCATTTAGTTGATCTTGATAAACACTTATTGGTCACAGTTGTAGACATGATAGCTTTCTTCTTCCATGAGGGGGTTTGTCATCATGACATCTGTTTCCAGGTGGAACGTTAAATGACACGCACGTCTCCCGGGAATTCTGTAGATGCAGTGATCGTCCTCAGATGACGACTTCAGAACTCCTGAAGCGTTTCCAGATTTGTGTGCCATATGCATCAGACGTTCAGCCAATGGTCCGTGGGTGTGACGTCTGAGACTAAATTGGCAGATATTTGGATTTGGTTTGAATGTTTGACCTTACCATCTAGTGGCCACAATCCTAAAATGTGATTGCCACCACAAATCCAGCTAATTAAGTTATCAGTCTAATTAATGTTCCCAAGCCTCGCGCCAATATACATCGCTTAAATATAGGATGTTTTAAAAACATGTGGTCGGAAGAGTCTGAAAAAAATCACTGGCGTCTGCATGCCGCTCTCATTTCTCATCAGCAGAGAGTTCCCAGTTTTGCAGTTGCAATCCAAATGACTACAGCTGCAATCTGGAAACCCAGGAGCGAAAAACACTCCAAGTAGTTGTGGGTGTAGGTTCCCCTGAGGGACTGCTCTGGTGCTGTGCAGACATGGGTGGATGAAGAGCAACAGTTTGCATCTTGTGGAGTAATCCAGCGATTCTCAAAAGTCCTGATATTTAAAAAATGTGGTTTAAGGGAATTTATACAGCAGGTAAGACAAGATAACCCTGAATTTAGGGTGCATGATTGTACCCATTTATTCATGGCCTAGTGGTTAGAGAGTTTGACTCCTAACCCTAGGGTTGTGGGTTCAAATCCCGGGCTGGCAATTACAATAACCTGAGCAAGGCATTGAATCCCCAACTGCTCCCCGGGCGCCGCAGCATAAATGGCTGCACACTGCTCCAGGTGTGTGTTCACAGTGTGTGTGTGTTCACTGATCTGTTTGTGTGTACTTCCGATGGGTTAAATGCAGAGCATGAATTCTGAGTATGGGTCACCATACTTGGCTCAATGTCACTTCACTTTCAGGATATTCATCTGACACTCTTGAGAAATCATTATGCTCACAATGCATCACAGCAGAGAGACCACCATTTTACAGAGCTAAATTCATGTTTATGAAATTTAAAATACACGTTAATAGAGTAACGCAACAGAATCTTAATTCATCGCAACACAACCAGGGCCAGTGTAATCGATGGCATCATAAAACAGGAAGAACCTGGGTGCCTTACCCAAGGACACAAAGGTGAAGGCTCATGGATTACTTTTGTATCACAATTCATTTAACATCTCAACCTACTTGAATAATATATAACAATGTTTTCAATTTTCAATTTGCTCGGGTGCATCATTACATCCTTATATGTGACACATTGGAAACTGCTTGGACTGATCTTCTATCCAGGGTTTTCACTGCCTTGGCCTGAGATGCTGGTATCCGCTCCAGCATTCACCTAAAGTTATTTAGGAGAAGAGGTTTTGAGGATGGAGAAATGGAGGATAGAATTGGGCAATCATGCCAGAATGGAGCCAGAACATAAGACTGTGTAAAAACATGGAAGTAGTGTCTGTGACGTCACCAATAGATTTTTGAAGCGCGTTTTTGAAGCTCTAAGTAGACGGAGCAGGCCATCGCCATCTTGGAAGAGCATCACCACATGTCACTCCCGAATAATCGAAAATGGGCAAATAGTGGGAGCTGGCTGCTGAAATCACACCCAGCTAGCTTGACCGCAGTGATAAGCAATGGTGATCCACCTGTCACACAAGTGGCCACGCCCTTAATTATGCAGAACTTTAAGGCTTAATATAATTTAAACGGATGAGTTGTAAATAAAATTCACCCCTCCCCCCCTTAAAGTTGTCATGAAGGGCAAAGTTAGCTTTACAAACCACTTTTTGAACATGACCTAACGAACAAGCCGCTTAATGATTTCAGCATAAATTCACAGCTTTGTGACTTTAAAATACAATATTTTATGGCCCTAACCTTTGCAGTATTAACTATGGTAGAAGGGTTTCATTTACAATCATGTAACGTGGTCATTACCAACCTTAGGGAGTTCATTCAATCACAACTGCATCATAATTATTCTTGAATGCAGAAACAAATAAACCACCGATCTAATGAGGGTTTGATGAGGGTCCTGCACCTCATCTGAAACCTGAAAGACATCCGAGGGAGTCTGTAAATTATCGTTTAAATGAATTGAAAATGACCTGCCCAATTGCTAAAGAGAGTGGAACTAAAATACCAGTGCAGGATTTTGGCAGATGTCCTGGCACCTCACTGCAATCTGATAATTATATGGGCAATTATATCAGATCAGTCAGTCTGCTGGCATCCATGTTTCTATCAAAATGAAGCCCTGTCAAAAATCATCTGGAGCTATCGTGTCTTTTTTGCATGACATGTTAACAATGATAAATGCCATTTCTCCACTTAAGACGGTAAAAAAGTAGGGCTTCGAGAAAGGCTGGACCAGCAAGAGTTTGAAAAGCGCAATCAACTTTTTTATGGTCATTTTTCTTCTCTCAGCATTAACATTTCTCATCCAGCCAAATCCAGCTGCTCCTTAAACTCACAGTTTTTTCTTTTCACATTTTTGTTATGACTTCATTAAACTTGTATGTGCTGTTAAAATCTGTGGAACAGTGGTTGAAACCCATGCTCCAGACCTTCTGAGCTGTGGTGCTCATGTGGGAGACACAGGTTTGAATCTGGCATATGGCTTGCCACAGAACAGTGTAGAGCCCTGCATGGGACTGTTTTCCTAATCCCACTCCCACTGAATTTCTTCCACTCACGCAATGTGTGTGTTCCACTCCAGCATGATCTTGTCAGTCATCTCTCCTTACTCTCGACACACAATCTGACTCCACAGTTCATGTTGGATGCAGGGCTACCAAGTCCGCCTTTTTTTACATGGAATGGGGCTACATTTACACAGTTACCGTGGCTTGATTTACCCCATGGGTTAAAGGTTTGAAATACTGCATAAGTTACATTTGACTGAAATGCTTGTATTGAAATATAAAAACTGAGCTAAAAACTGTTAAGTTTGGTGAAGGAGGGCCGCTGGTAGGAAGCCTCAGTTGTGTTTATGACCAATGTGCAGAACAGTGGCTGTGAAATATATGTTTTAGGTATTAAAATTACATATTTTGATCTTTGGAATATGGTCATTGCTGGACTTTGAGTGTCCATTGGGCTAGTTTTATCACACAGACCCAGCAACACTGGCTGCATTGAGCACAGCAGAAGCTTTCAGTTTAGGATTGTAGACCAGACACTGTGTTACACGTTAGCAAGCCTAGCGTTTATGCGACTCCATCATTCTTGTTATGTGCCAAATCACGGGATGGCAGGACCTGTGCTACATTTTTTTGACCACCCACTCCCGCACACAGTAAGGGTAAAACTGCATGTACTGCAAAATTTGGGTTGGGTCCTGTGGGACCCCAATCCCATTACAGCCATCTCAAACAGTGGTTCAAGACGGTGTTTGTATGGTATGGGACATGTCTCAAACAGGCCTGTCGCAATAATCAATATATCGACATATTGCACAATATATGTACATGACCTCAGTCATTTTTTGGTGGCGCAATATATTGCCCGTGATATTTAAATAAAAATTAATGTCACCGTGTTTTTTGCATTCCTTTTGCACCTGTGTCTTTTGCAGCTTCTTGTACATAATGTGATGTAGTTGCTGCTAGTTAAAAAAAAAAATGCACGATTGGCCTTGTTTAATATGTAAGGTATTTTAATTTAACCAAACTAATGAAATGAAAAAAAAAATAATAATAATAATAATAAAATAAATTGGAACATTATTCACTTAGTAGTATAATGGACAACCAAGCTCCCATGGCTGGTTGCTCTAGTACTACTTTAGCATACTGGACATGTTTTTAATAATTGGGTAAACTAATGATGGATATCCCTTGAAAAGGGCCCCTGGCTCTGGGATCGATGTGGGTTATAGGCCAATTCAAAGCACATAATAAGGGCTACCAAGTGGGTCGTTCACTGGGTAATACACAGTAACTGGTGAAATGAATCCTTTGTACTTAGTATTGGATGCTAGCAAATTGGCGGAAATGGGTTGAAGAATGGTGCGAATTACAAGGGGGTCTGACACCTAATTAAGGCTTGAACTGCCCCAAACTCAAGTGTCTTAAATTGTACATATGTTAACAGTTTTAACTCTGTAACCAAAAAAGGGAGATTAAAACAAGTCAGAGACGGTAATTTATTTTAGAACAGACTAGCCATTCGCAAGTGTGGGCTGTTTGAGCATTATTATCAATATCAGACCAAAACTAGAACCATCATTATTCATAACTAGAATTTAAATTGGTTAAAATTGTAATCAGATCAATTGCATAATCTGCAGATGAACAAGTTAATTAGACAGTTTTTATGTTAAAGATGTTTAAAGACGGTTGCTGTTTTCGGACCCCTTTTTTGTCTAGGCTGATGGCACTAAAATAATTGGATAAATTAAGAAACAAACCAAAAACCAAACTGACCTTAGTGCTAGCCACACCAATCTCTGGGCCAGCATTGATGTGAATGCCACAGTCAGTTTCTCTGGAGATGGAGCTGCCCACAGTGTTGGTGATGCCCACCGTCAGCGCGCCTCTCTCCTTACAGTAGCGCAGAGCCAACAGGCTGTCTGCTGTCTCTCCTGAACACACACACACAAGTTCAGACAGCTGTCCCGTCTCAAAAACGTATTAACACACACACACACACACAGGCACACAAGCCAACCTGACTGGCTGATGAAAAAGCACACGTCATCTCTGAAGACAGGAGTGTTTCGATCCAGGAAATCACTCGCCAGCTCCACCATGACAGGAAGTTCAGTGAGTTCTTCCAGTACTTGACGAGTCTAAGCAAGGCACAGAAACAGCATGAACAAATTACTGTCTTGTAATCAGACATCATGCAATAACATACAATAAAATTATAAAAGATATTATTACTGTAGTTTATGTATTTATGTATTTTTTTTTAAGTTTTCAGTTCTGAAACTTATACGTTATACTTGTACATTTTCAAAACACAATAACCTCCGATGTCAAATGATCAGAGAAAATTTAGATTTTTGCTTAAATAACCCCTTTAAATGCTGAATTTAAACTTGTACACATCTGTGGCCCGCTTCACACCTGACATTAACACGTGTTTCATATCTGGACAGTCTTCAGCTGGATAGACCAACGCTACTTTTGCGTCATCTAAGGTTAACGCCCCTTTTCGGGGGAAAACAAACGGATTCCCCTGATACAGAACTCGCTCTAATTTCTTGATAGCAAAAATGGCACAAACATACACACTCTCTTTGCGGGCCGAGGACCGTGAGAGGTATTTAAAGATGCTACTGGATACGGTGTTTACAGAGGTTTCCCTTTGAAATGGTCGAAAACTGGATTAATAACCCCACGCAGTGGCCAAATATGGACATCTAACGTTACCATTATCTCGTGGAATCACCAAGTAGCCTATTTTTGTCATTAACATACTCACAGTATGATAAACTAGACGATGAGGCCATTTCAAGAGGAGTCGGTGGTTTACTTGGATCATATTTCACTTGATTTAAGCTACTGACAGTTTTGTTGTAGTTAGAAATACGAAGCTGCTAGTAGCTACGTGATTAACATTAGCTCTCATTAGGCATGCTACCTTGGCTGTTAACTGATTTTAAGTTTGAAATATTCGCAGGCTAGGACTAAACAATATAAATATTATACAATATCTGTTTGTAATTGTGTCTGACAGGCCTGTACACATCAGAAACAATGAAAAACAAAAGGTCCCTGGAGCGAGTTCTGTATCAGGGGAATCCGTTTGTTTTCCCCCAAAAAGGGGCGTTACCCTTCGATGACGCAAAAGTAGCGTTGGTCCATTGCATTTACACCTTGGATTCCAAGTCTCCAGTGTACTCAGATTTCAAAATCCTGTCTGTCATATGATAGATAATGACTACGATATCTAGTCTATAGTGTTTCCATACTCAGAAATTGTCTCATGTGAGACATGAGTGAAGATACAACACAAGACTGACTGCAACAAACAGAGAATACTTGTTTTTGTGGGGTTTGTGGAACTAAATATTTATCTGATATTTCCACTTTGCCTGTCTATTACTAGTAACAGAAAGGCAAACGCTATCAATATGTTTTCATTTACTATTTACTTTTAATTTAACTCTGCATTTTAACTTTAGCATATGATTATTTAGCTAAAATATTAGACAAAGGAATCGAACGAGAACGGAGAATGGGAGCTCCGATGCATCGGTGTCCTGAGTGTCGTCATAATAAAAGTCCTGCTTCTCAAATATGATACTCTGATACTTCAAAAATAAATAATAATATACTGATACATCTGCCTTGGTGATATATTGGCCAACCACTAATAACTTTAAAAACTAAATTTTCAAATCTAATAATATGTAACATTTGTATATTGTTAGCCGTGCTAAACCAGCTCCAAATGTAGCGTAAGAATGCATCTTCAGTGCGTGTGATCCCTTTACTGGAAGACCCACACTAATGCCAGGTGTGAGGCGGCCCTATGTGGGTATGTTTAATGATGTACACACTGCAACTCCAGCATGGTAACTGGTCCCACAGGCAATCAAGATGAGCCTCCGACATCTCTGGATCTCTTTAATGTGGTCTTTCAATCCGCCCAAGATCACTGCAAACACAAACAAGTTAAGAAAATCCAGTATACAAGTAGAAAATCAGCTATTCTCAGTCAGTTCTGTTTCACAGTTCACTATAAATTTTAAAGGAGGCAGATCATCCAGAAACTTGTTACAGTGCTCGAAAATAAGGACTGCCCGATGGCCACGGGCCACTTCTGCATCGTCAGGAATGTTTATCATTTCCATGTGTTTTTAAAGGGTCATTATACCTCAGACTACTTTTCTGAGATTTTAAGAAGACAATGTCAGCATTCGATAGTTCTAACTGTTGGGGAAAACTGGTTAATTTTAAGCTTATTCATATTATACTATTATTTTCATCTACTGGGTTTAAAATCTACATCATGATGACGTCACAATTAGTGACATGACAATGGACTATAATAGAGCATCACAGTCCTGCCCACAGCTGGTGCCGGAAGTAAAAATTCAATGCAATTTCTGCATTGACATTTGGGGTATAAGCCATAAAAACGTAACCATACATGGTAGACTTAAAACCAGCTACAGCTGTACTAAGCGATAGTATATGCTCATATAAACGCAAAAGGATCATGGGGCACTAACCTTGTTTTGATATAAATGCCTTTTATTCGCGATGTCTTGGCTAAGTACTTCATTACCCACAATCCTGAACAATCCCACAATCCCACAGTGATGCATCTGTTTAACCATATCGTCTGGTTAAACCCCGCGAAGGTCCGTGAAGACTGAAGATCATTAATAAAAAAATAAAATAAAATAAAAACCTGTGTTGCGTTTTTGTACGGTAGACTTATCAGTGCAATCATGATCTCCATGGCTGCCATCAGAAAATTCACTGGAGGAAAAAGTTCGCCGTCATCAGATTTGGAAGTCGCTCAAAAGGCAGGTTCGCGGTTGTGGCTTCAGTGGAATTCAATGAGGCGCGGTGATTTATGGGATGAGTAGTTCCTGCGCTCGAAATGAAAATATGTACACAGTCTTGTACCTTTGACTTTTTTGGGATTTTCTCTTAATTTTTTCACTCGAAATGATATGTTATATGCTTATGAGTTCAGCCCGTAGCTGGTTATCCTCACACATGCTCTGAAACTCTTTAGATACGGATTTTTCCGAAAGTCAATGGGAGAAATGAATGGGAAATTTACTTCCGGCACCAGAGCTCTCTCGGGCTGTGGGCGGGACTGTGAAGCTCTATACCTCGATGACACGTCAGTGTCTATTTAATTATTCATGAGACTGTGTGTTCTTATCCTATGAGAAGACGCTTCACTTAATTATACACAACAGCATGTGTTGAGACACTTCAGGCTGCGAGACAGCGTACATTAACCGAGAGAAACGTTCTTGGTGAGTGTAACCGTTTTTACAGCTCTCTGCTTATATAAACGCCACAGAATAAGCCTAAAGTTATCAGAGGTGCAACAGCGCATTCATATATATGTTTTTGATGCAGAGTGCAAATGGCTGTGCATTTATTTGTGTTTTTAACTCGATGGGAGCTGAATGGTCTCCCCTCAGTACTCGCGTGCACTCACTCTCTCGCTTGTGAAGAGACAAACACAAATATATCCAAATACAACAACAAACAGGAAACTGAGTCAGCCATGAAATATCAAGTGTGTTGCTTCACTGAGTGAAGAACATGCAATGCTATTTTAAATGTGATACGCAGTTTCTGTACCTGAACACCTTTAAAAACGGTTTCATTTTTATCTTAGTTGTATATATTTCATTGTGTAATTGCTTGTAATTTGTTCTTATTTACTGACTATTCACTTGTCTTTAATTATGTTTAAACTAGATTTCTCAGGGTAGTGTTTTTTTTTCTTTCTTGTTGAATCCTGAAATCTGACTCATTGCTAATGAGCCCAGTTTTACTGACAATGATGCAGTGGCCTAACCATTCAGTTCTACCGAAGTGAACATAAACAGTAAGTGTACGGAGTCAGCTGGTGCATGTTTGCAAAGACACAAATTGTTCCCGTTAATCATGTTCTTTCACAAGAAGGTTGAATTCCCTCGAAGCTTTACTTGTGTCTGGTCTGGAAATGACCTCACCTGTGTTGTTCTCAAAGTTAACCCTTCCTCGCATGGTGTTGACCACAGACTCGGGCTGCTCAAAGATCTCCTTCTGCATGAAGGAGCTGAAGTTTCCTGTTTTTAAAGAAAAACAAGAGTGAAGCCAGTGAGTGCTGAAGTCCATTAGGATATAGTGGTGAAGCACGAAAGAGAGCTTTTAGGTGATATGCATCACAAAATCACTGCATTCTGTTGTGTTGAGCAAATTATGAGATCATATTCTTGAGGAAATGTCATCTGGAAGTGCTCTTGTCTTAAAGGGGCATCTGGGAGGTGTCATAAACCATGACTTAAAAAAATCCTTATCATAAATAGCGGATTATAGACGGTTTAATGGGATTAAGAGACGCGGAGCAAAACCAAAGCACTTCATTTTCTGCTCGATCAGAAATTCTTGATTAAATCTTTTCTCACAAAATCACTGACATACGCAGCAGGAATGCGAGGATAACTGAGGGGAACGCTATACCCCGAAATTAGGTCATGAGAATTGTGTTTTTTATTTTTTTTTCACAGTAGGTCAGATTAAATGTGAGGAAAGGAGTGGATGAAGAGATGGAGGAGGAGCAAAAGAGGAGGAGGAATATAAAGCAGTGCATATCTGAAGCGATGTACTGCTCTCTGGTGGCCAGAAAGCGAGCACACATTTGCCCGCCCCTCAAGTTCAACAGTACTAGTGATTGCTGGTAGTCTTGTAGTTGTTGAGTTTACATGTGTGGTTGGATTAAGGCATCTAAAATATAGTCTTGCAGAATAAGGCATTCATATCTGCTTTATACGTACTAATAAACAGCCAGTATGATACGATGAATGCTAATAATCAACTAGTTCGTAGTGAGAATTGATCCCTTAAATAAAGTGCTACCATATTCCTATAACGACAAAATGAACTAATCCCCATTTCAATTTGGAAATGTCAGTTAATGCATTAGTGGATAAAATGATTCATATTTTAGTGAACTATGTGGACTTAAGCACTATTCGGACGGGACTAGTTTTCTAAACTACGTTTGAGTTTCGATTCTTACCACCTGACGTCTGTGATTTTCATGTACCAATTCTTTTTTTGTTATTAAATGTAGTTAAAACATTATGTAACTGAGTACATAAATGAGCGTGAGTAATCTTACCTGATGCTGATATTACAATAGCCGGTATTAACAGTTATGCGATCTTGCTCTTGATTTTATTATTTGTATTATTTTTTAATTATTATTTATTTGCCGCTAAGCAAATATATCAAACATGCGCGCGGTAAGAGCATCTACGGTAATTCACGTTGGCCAAAACACACGAGGAAACGCGTTGTGAAATAAAATATCACCGGCAATCACAGACATTCGCATTCGGACGGGATTCGTTTTCTCAGAGGATCACTGAGTTTGCTGAAAAACGGTAGGTAAGTTGCTCTGGAATTATCACAGAGGTTGTGTGAGAAAACACAGACGTGGCAGATTCGGACGGGATTAAAATCACCAAGTACGTCTGTGAAACGCAGATTTCTCTAACGACCCCCTGTAAAACTAGTCCCGTCCGAATAGGGCTTTAATCTGATGTGAAAAACACTGGATATTTGTAGTCCAGCATGTGTATGTTGTATTAATGCCAATTAAATTATTAATAATCATTAAAACTATCAACTTGTGACAAGCAACATGAACCTTGCAGACAATGTTGAATCTAATGCGTTTCCTCTGAAAGTTTCTCCCTCGAAACCTTGCGTCCAGACTAATGATAAAAACCTGTGAAAACTGGAGATTTCAATCAGCTCTTGCTCTTTTGGTGTATGGTGTGCATCTGTCCTCACCCTTCATGATCTGCTGCAGCTCCATCTGAAGGGTCTGCATGGCGCGGGCCGAGTGGTCTCCTGCGGTGCGCTTGATCCGATGGATGGAAAGACGCCCGTCACGCACTGCCGCGATGTCATCGTCCTCGAGGAAGATGACCCGGTTGGTGTGCTCGATGACAGCACTGCAGTCACATCACATAAAGCCATTTACGCACCTATTCGTTTCAATTCACTCCATTATTTTTGGGCTTTGCCGCTCGTGCTCAAAAAACACCGGAGCAAACAAATCTGCTGCACAATTTAAGGATAAAACCAACAAAGCAAGCGAATGAATGAGACCTGGCATCAGATGCAAAGTAGTACTCCACGGATTTCTCGTCTACAGGAAACAGACACGTGTCCTCGTCCATTCTGGGCAGAGTATTGCAGCTCTTTTTATCTTTAGCAGCTATATATAAAACACAAAAACATTATTAATCCTTACAGAACAAATCAGTGTAAATTAACAAAAACTTGCAGTCATTTTTGTGTTTAAACTATATTCTTGGTAACTCTAAAGAGAACGTGAATACCATTCTTGTATATAATGTTTGTAAAAAGCTAATCAGAAGCATGATGCTGCAAGTAAACTACGTATATAATGCATGACATGCTTATTAATTAATTGGCTATCAATTTGTACTTTATTTCTGGACTTCTACCTACTTATTTATCAGATTCATTTGAAAGTAGATTAGTTCTGCTGTACAGAGATGGGCCAGTGGAGTCGGAGCATGTTGCAGGGCAGACCTGAACATGACTTTACAGCGTATGTGCCAATTATTTACAAATACACACTCACTGTGCTGCATACATGTTATGAAGGAAGTGTGTGTCAACTCACAGGAGCGATACAGGATTGGGATGTGATCGGTGGAAAGCTTGTGTTCACTTCTAACTCCAATCAGCAATGGACCTCCCCTCCTGCATGGACACAAAGAAATACACATGTGAGATGTTCAAATATGGCTGATTTGGTAGATCCTTTTACACTAATACTGTACCATTGATATCTAATCACTCATATACAGTGTACTGCAAGGTAATTATTGTCTTAGTTAACACACATTCAGTGCATATGAATATAAATGATACAGCTGGCTAATGAGAGCTACAGAGAATAAGCACCTGTAATCGAAGTCAAATGTGTTTAGAAGTGATTTAATAGTGGCACACTTGGCATTGCCAGAGCATCTTGCTGCATGTTCACTCATGTTCTCAACAAGTGTGCTGTATGTTTGCTGAGAGCGAAGAAAGGCTGTGCAGAAACGATTCAATGGAATGGTTTGGCATTATATGCAAATTTTTAACCTTGGGTATGTGGTGACTCATTTAAAATACCGTATGTTCCGGACTATAAGTCACACTTTTTTGCATAGTTTGGCTGGTCCTGCAACTTATAGTCAGGTGCGACTTATTTATCAAAATTAATTTGACATGAACTGAGAGAAAAGAACCAACAGAAAATTTTACCATCTCCGAACACGAGAGGGCGCTCTATGCTGCTCAGTGCTCCTGTAGTCTACACTGAAGACATAGAGCGCCCTCTCGTGGCTGGAGACGGTAATGTTTTCTCTTGGTTCTAAATAAATGCGACTTTTAGTCTGGTGCGACTTATATATGTTTTTTTCCTCATCATGACATATTTTTGGACTGATGCGACTTATACTCAGGTGCGACTTATAGTCCGAAAAATACGGTACTCCAATATCATAAACATTACAACAGGATTTATTACCAAAAAAAATTAAAATGGTTGTGTATAAATATGACCAATCCATGGAATTACTGGTGAATCAGACTTAATTTGCGGAAAAAAAAAGAAAAAAAAAGAAAAACAAAACGACAACTGACAGTGCTATATTTGCTACAAGTGCCTGCACTTCAGCGTCTGTACATTTATCGCTGTTCATACTTGCGAAATAGGTTGACACAATGTTTACAGTACGTTTACACAGCGTTTTAAATCATGGCGGGTGAGGGTGTTTTCGTATGCATTTGGCAAATCAATGTGTACTTAGCTGGTAAGACACTGCTCCGCAGTAGGAGTTAATTTGGTTCTCGAAAAAGGCAGTGTGGTACTAAAAATCGCACACAGTTCAGGTGGTGCGAAATCGCCAAAAAGTGGGGATGTTTCACAATCAGTTCTGGTACTATGAAAAGGTTCCCGAGGTGCGAAAGGCCCTCATGACTGCTCAGAAGGTCATGATCGGTTTTTAGAAATCGAAACAAACAGAATTAAACTGCTGAACTAAATGAATGCATTGAAGCATTTAATTGAGCACACATGTTAACGCTGACTACATAAGGTAGAAGTTACCTGCTGCCCACTGCTTCTCCTGGATAGTGCACACTTTTGAAGACCAAGACGAAAGCTCCTTCCTAAAGCAGAGAACACGTTTATTGCCACATCATTCGTGACCTTTACAGTGCCCCTCATCAAGGTGATAGAAAAGCGTTTACTAGTTGCTGGGTGACTTGCTCCACGAGGGTGGCGAAGGTGATGTCATCGCTCTCCCGGTTATCATACATGTACTTCACTAGCTTAGCGATGGTCTCCGTGTCAGTCTCAGACTCAAACTCATAGCCTTTACTCTCCTGTACACATACAAAACGAAACGGTCAACATATAGACACACGTCGGGCGGATGAATGGAAAGATGATGTTTTACTTGCCAGAAATTTCTTCAGGTCTTTGTAGTTGGTGATGATTCCATTATGGATGACAATGAACTCTGCAAGCGAACAAATTGGAACACTTCTATCAAAAATATTCCTTTACGAACAAGAACATTTGTGCAACTAAATACGAGTTATGAACAGCAGGCTGCTAACAGACCGTTGTTCTTGTCAGATCTCTGCGGGTGGCTGTTGACAGGGCTGGGGGCGCCATGAGTGGCCCATCGAGTGTGAGCGATACCCAGATGCACATCAAACTCCAAATCAAGATCAACATCCTGCTGCCCTGTGGAACAGATGTTCAAATACAAACTGCTAATACCATCACACTTAGAAATACAAATGGAAATACACTTTACACAAGTGCACAGATGCATTTACCCAATTCATTTAAAGTTTGAGATGTGTCAAAGAAAAAATTGAAGCACATTAGCGTGAAGTCTAGGTTTTTTATTGCGAGAAGTGTGGCTTACAGTGTGACCTGTGAAATTACCACCATTACTTACTATGGATTTCGTCATCCAGGGCTTTGACTTTTCCTGTTTGTTTGATCAGCTGGATGCTCTTGGAGTTGGTTTTCCATTCCTTGCTGTTCCCCCCATCAATCCCCACACCAGCGGAGTCATAGCCGCGGTACTCCAGGCGCTGCAGACCTTTGATAAGGACCTCGAGGATCTCCCGCCGAGTGCGGGGCACGTGATAATTCAGATACGCAAAGATGCCTTCAGAGAGAAAAAGACAGTTTGTTTGTTTGTCATTATGGACAGTGCCATGAAAATGGGTTTATTTGCAAAGTCAGCAATTTATTCGAAGACCATGGCTGCATTTCAATTCACACACTATCAGTGCTATACAAAATACAACATCACATAAACTCATCTAGATTGATAGATATCGAACACTGGAAATACCGTATTTTTCGGACTACAAGTCGCACCTAAGTATAAGTCGCATCAGTCTACGTCCCATTGCCTGGAAATGGAAATGTATAGCCTATGTGAGTAATAGGCCTAAAATAAAATAAAAAGCAAAATAAAATTACAAATATATCAAACTTAAATTATTAAGATAACCGATTATATTCCATCTATAAGTTCCCCTCAGACATATGTAAATATAAACTCCTACTCCTAATTGAATTGCGATTTGTTTACCATTTCAGCTGATTTTAATCGATTTTCAACCGGCTCGAGGTTAAGCGTTAATAACTAACATTAAGAAAGATTAATAAATACTGTAATAAATGAATTGTTCACTGTTCGTTGATGTTTGTTCAAATATAAAATAACATTAACATATTTATGTAGGTTTTTCGCCACTGTTTCTCTTAATTAACAGTATTGGTAATTACCAAAATATATATTTTTTAGCTTTCTTTATTGGTAAGACCTCCATTATGTGTAACCTTTTTAGTAACATTAGAAAGCAAAACATTTAAATAAAATAAAAACTTTCAAGTGCTTTATAGTGTTTTTATATTCAGATACCCAATTAGTTAAAAAGTACATAAAGAATGCCAGCAAGCATGTGAGAAGCCGTGTTTGCTATTATGTGAATAAATACGATTTAGTTGCTTCGGTTTGTTATTTGTCCAAAAATTACAATAACATTTTTAAAATACAGTTTTAGGACAGATTCCTAAAATATTTGTGTTTTGTCTTATGACAGGTGATCTAATAAATGAAGCACAGTAAGTTTTCATAGCATTCAGTTCGAACGTTCGTTTTAAGGACATTGGGCAAAATGAGGAATAGTGTGTTTTTTGTCAGAAAATTAAAATAGGGGTTTTAATACAATTAATTACAATACAATTTTAAACTGCAGCATCTCTAAAAACAGCACAGCAAACAAACAGAAAAGAAAGCGAAAGTTAGCAGCTAGATAAATAGCCAACAAATGCAAAGAGTGATGTCAGTCCTGATAAGCAAGTGGCCTGCTAAAGCAGACACAACCGGTTTGACATAAGTACATTTACGCATTTAGCACTAGACACTTTTATCCAAAGCAAGTTACAATGCATTCAGGATACACATTTATTTATTAATCAGAATGTATGCGTGTTCCCTGGGAATTGAACCCACAACCTTCTGCGCTACTGACACAATGCTCTACCACTGAGCCACAGGAAAGAAACATCCATCTGTGTGGATAAACACGCAGAGCAGTCAGAACCAAATCAATGATGGGGAGATCAGCTCAGCAAAAACTGTGTGAACGGTGAGATAAGGAAAGTCTAAATAAAGACAAAGACTGGTTTAAATGTCTGTATGTTTAGAGGGGTAAATGCACTCCAAGTACAGCATTATGAAAGGACAGAAACGTCACAGAGCTGCCATTCAGTGGACTGGCTGCGGGCACTGGATAGTCGTGTGTGTGTGTGTGTGTGTGTGTGTGTGTGTGTGTGTGTGTAGTCAAACAAGGCTCTGCTTTATTAGGCAGATGACTCTTTAAAATGAGGAAAAGATGGATTCTGAATATAGCTTCATCACCCAACCAAAAAAAAAAATCCTGAGCCTCAATCCACCAAAAAAGACGTCCTTTAACCGTACATGTACACTACCTTTCAGCAGTTTGGGAGTGGTTTTATTTATTTTTGAAAGAATTAAGTCTCATGCTCACCAAGACCGAACTTGACAGCAATTACAGTAATATATTGTGAAATATAAACCGTAATATTGTGAAATATTACTACAATTTAAAACTTTTTGCTGTATTTTCAACATCATTACTCCAGTCTTCAATGTCACATGATCTTTCACAAATCATCCTGATATGATGATGATGATTCGATGTAGAGTTGTTCCGATTCCGATACTAGTATCGGAAATATCTCCGATACCACAACAAATTCTGGCATCGGCATCGGCGAGTACATGAACCCATATACCGATCCGATACCATTTTCTTAAAAAAGACCTAGTTATGACCGCAAGCTTTGCCTAACCGCTGCACGGTTCTTCTTCGCTGCTCAAAATGCATTGAAAACACAGGAAGTTGTGCTGTGTTGCCACAAGCAACCCCTGTTTAGAGCAGCGAAGAAGAAATGAAAACGCGTTAGCAGCCCTTATCTATATATGACTGGATCACTCATCACATTCTAAACTGCCAAAAGACAGTGAAGCCGCTACTATATTATAGATCAGTGGTTAGCAGTATGTCTCTGTAGTACCGGTAGTTACAGACTCTCGAGTATATTCAGTACCGGCAACTGCGTTCAGTCGCTTCCGTGTAAGTCAAAACGCAGGGCTCCAGACAGTAGCCGAATATATACTAGTGTCTGTGAATATTAAACTGCAAAATACTATTTAAATATTACTCCCGCAAAATCTACATCTCTGTGGGTGACTGGCACAGATGCGCGAGAGCTCGCTGTTTTGTAGTCTCTGCTGTGTGTCATGAGGACACGAACGCATAAACCGTCACTTCATGAGAATTTACCGTTTCATTTGAGAATACTGTCATATCATAAACACAGACACTCAAAGATCTTCATGGCAGCCCATTAAAATAAATGTTTGGTTTACATGAGTAAATTGACAATATATAAAGCTACTGTTGTAGCCTACAGTAATAATAATACATCTCTATAATAATAATAATTATGCCTAGATGGTTGCTTGTTTTTTTACTTGTTTTTTACTTGTTAGAGATTATCTGATTAATAGATCTTTTTTTATATTCCTAGACTTATTTGTTGCAGTTTTTTTATACAGTTATATTGTAAAACTTAAATACCTTTTTTAGTTTGCGGTGTTAGATTTTTGGCTGCATTTGAAGTTCTTTTTTGCATAAGAAAATAAATAATACTGTCAAATTCATGTTAGATAATAAAAATACTGTAATAAATACAGTAGTTCACCATGTATTTGTTCATGTTTTATTGAGGGATCTGTCTGAAGCACACCATAAAAAAATTCTAGCAATTTACACAGGGCTAGTAGTATATACAGCTGTATATACAGATATACACCCAGGTATCGGATCAGTACTCGGTATCGGCCGATACCCTGAGCCCAGGTATCGGAATCGGTATCGGGAAGAGAAAAAGGGTATCGGAACATCTCTAATTCGATGCTTGAGAAACATTTCTCATTTTGTAACATCTTTCTAGAAACTGCGATTTTGTTTGAGAATCTTTAAAGAAAGAGAAAGGTCAAAAGAATAGTATTTATTTGAAATAGATTTTGTTTTACATTATAAATGCCATCCTCAGAATCTGAGCTCTGCATTAAACCCATCCAAGTGCACAGTTTTCCTCTCTTTCTCGGACTCACAGAATTAAATAGGATGTTGTTGCTGTGCCTTTATTACTTCTGCATTTAAAGCATCCACACAGTATGCATCACCTTTAGTGTATGATACACTGAACGTTTCTTTCCCCCCAAAAAGAGCAAGGAAAGTCTGTTTCTATTTCTGATCCTGTTAGAACTAATCTAATCCAAAACTCTAGTCTATAGGCTGAAAAGAACAAGCCCTGTCTTTCATCAAGGTTGTCTGTCTTGTTTATCTTAAGAAGAGGTCACGCAGCTTATCAGGAAAATAAAAACTATGGGAAAAGAGCTTCCAGCGGGGCATTCTCTCTCAATGGACATCTGAGCTCATCTGAGTTTTTAAAAGCACAAAGTCTTCACCTGAAACTCAAGCTGTTGTGTTGACAGTCAAGTCTGTGACATTACCACCAAACCAAACCTGAATTCGAGGTGTGGTCATTTTTTTGTAAATACAGCTCTCTGACCTGTTCCACTGGAAAAAGCTGTCTGACAATCTTCAGATAATGCGATGTTTGAGGTTTAATAATTAAACACTATGGTGACCAATATTTATCTCGTAAAACACGATTAACTTACACAGTGCGCTTTAGTTAAAGAGCATCACGATTTCGAGCGATGCATAATAATTTGAATAAACAATAAAACTAACAACAACCGTTGAACTAAGGTCATAACTATCTAGAACACGTTTTTATCATCATAACAGCGGTCACAGATTCAATTTGACGCCCAAATAGCTGTCTGTGTGGTCAATCGACACACTCCTGTGGCTTTAGGACACAGTCTGATGCTAAAGGCTAGTAGATTTTCTCTCTCGCTGTTTCAGTCCACGCGCCTTTATTCTATGCCACGTGTAATTTAAACAAACGGCACGTATGTAATCGGTGTAAATGTGAAATAAAAGCGCAGTTTTGATGACCATACTCACCACACATGTCTCCAGTAGAGCTGCCAACAGCGGTTTAGTTCCTCGTTCCGAAGAGCTGTCACTTAAAACACGCCCACAACGTGTGTCATTGGGTGAGAAAACACCCGCGCCTTGATCTAGACCACGCTGATTGGCTGATACGGCTGTCAGTCATCTGGTTACCTGCCAACGGAGTCCGTTCAGACGTGGCAGCAGGATGCGAGTCCGCGTGTCGCGGCCGAGTGATGTCAACTGCATCTTTTTTTCCTTTTTCTTTTTTTTTGGTGGAAACATTAATGAAACATTTCCTGCTCGGGAGTCGGCAACTTATGTTTTCATGATGTTTAAAAATATGCATTTACATGCGGAGCTCTGAAGGACAATGTTCAGTATGCAACTATTTAACGATTTTCATTTGTATTTACTTATTTCATAGGCTACATAAATTTAAAAGGACTCCAAAGTACCAACATCATCAAAACGTTAATGAAAAATCTCCCTCTAATTGATAATGCACACATTGTTTAGGCTAAACATAAGAATAACTTTTACGTTGTTAGTATTTTTTTAAGATGAACACTTGCTGGACTGAGGCAGCTTGATTATATATACTGATTCTCTTTATTTTAGAAAATGATGCATCAATTACTGGCAGATATAGGCTAGTGTGACACCCGATATTTATGCGTTTTATGTAGGCTAAGTAGTCTGTACTGTTAATGTAATGCTGATAATCTGAATAAATATCGTTTTTCTCTTTTGCCATATAAATAACATCTGCTCCAAACATTTGCACAGTTTTGTTTCGTTTGAGCCTCTAACTCTTGTGTTTTTGCCTCCTTGTGTATGAGCTCTTCTCTATAGAAAAAGCCCGATCTATTAAATATGCTACAAAATATAAAATACATACAGACAACATAACATACCTTTTATTTTTTATAGATTTACTTTTATATTTTGTCTAACCTTTAAATAACCTGCTCCATTAAAACATGTCTGATGCTTCCTGATAATGCACAATACTTTTGCCAGTTGCATAAACACAATAATACAAAACCGCAAGAATGTGAGTCTACAACAAATTATATTTTCAACCAAATATGCTTTGATATGTTTTGTTCAGTTCTCATTTGACCATGTTTTATATATATATATATATATATATATATATATATATATATATATATATATATATATATATATATATAAAATTAAGCAAACATTTCCCTTTATTCATTTTGACTGTTATTAAAATGAGGAACCAAGCTGATACTGTCATACCCAGATAACACATGAGCGTCTGCAAGATGTCTATTAAAGATTGCTTTATCTGGAAAGCATCTGCTGTGTACAAACATCTGATAGAGCTTTTTAAGATGTCAGTTTTACATGCATTTTAAATCCTAAACATCTTACAGACATCTTCTAAACATATATTGGACATCTGATAGACGCATTGCAGATGAGCAAATGCTAAAGATATGTCTTGCAGATGTTAATGCATTCAAATGTGTGTTTCTGAGCTCGTTCTGCATCTGCACACAGCAAAAAGCATTTGATTCATGTTTAGTTGTATGGTGTTATGATAAAAGGTTAAAAGTCACATTTACACGTGCTACGCAAATTGTTTAAAAAATGATATTTGTGATATTTGTCTATTATTAATGCGCATATTATTATTATTTTTTGTTTCAAACACGAATGTTAAAAGGATAAGATAGGATTTTGTGAAATATAGGTGGTAGTGTGGACAGTTGACACCCATTATAGTCAAATCGTATGCATTAACAATTCAATCATAGAAAAATCAAATACATATTCAGAGGCTGTGTGTGTTATTAACTATGTTCTGGGGACTTAATGTCTAAGTCTTACCAAAATTTTATTAAAGGGACAATACACAGTCTACTATGTAAATGTGCCAGATTTAGTCAATCAGGCTAATTTTAATCTGCAACTTTATACAACTTTTTTATAGGAACATATAGGTCTCAATGAGGAAACAAGCTTATAAATCATACAGAATGATTAAAAATGTAAAAGTGTGTGTGTGTGTACTGGTTTGGGTGGTTTATGAGGACGCAGATTTGTATAATTACATGGGTGACATAGGTATTACAATATGAAGGTGGTTTATGAGGACATAGTCTCAGCCTTAGGCTAAACGTCTGATGCATACGGGACACAAAAGTGGAAACACTTCAGGAGTGTCGTCGGATTGGCTGAATTCTACAGGATTTCTGGGAGACGTGTGTGTCGCGTTCTTTAACGATCTGCCTGGAAACAGAAATGCTGAGGCACCAAACCCCTTCACTAAAGAAGACAGCGTAGTGTTTACAACCGTTACGACCAGCACTTATCAGGATCAACACTGGAGTTTCAAAAGTATGTCAAATATTTAAATACGCCCCGAAACGTGACTATGAATGAAACAAACTGTGATTGGTTGTTGGACATGTCAGTCAAATATCCTCATGGGCGGGCCTTGGCCAATGAAAGCTGCCATAGTTTCCAGATCTTCAGCCGTCAGTCTGAAGATCTGGCTACGCGAGACTAATATGGACACTACCTGTGTCCCTGTAATTCAAGATACTTTTTTTATCTAAAAATATACAGGGTTTCCTGTGAGTGGTTGATTTAAGTGTAGGGCGATATAAAATACAGTTTGTACAGTATAGAAACCATTACGCCTATGGAGAGTCCCGAGGTTTATACAGAGGTTACTATGATGTTTCTTATGAACAATGGCTGTTCTTTAGATAATAGGGCTGCTTGAATGGTATGAGACACCAGATGATTTCATTTATTTATTTACACTGTGCAGGCTGAGTTTGTGGTTCCCGAGTAGCGTTTATCTCTGGGTTCCATGCGTCTTGTCAAGCACGGACCTGGTGAGCAAAGTAAGGGTTCATTTGAACATCTAATGGAAACAAAACATACCAGAAAGGGCTTTTTTCATTTAATATAATACTACTAACCAAACAGAAGAACATGATTCGTAAACTGTTCAAACTGAACCACTGTGAGTGAGTCTGTGTGTTTAACTGTACAGTTACACTTATGGCTGTTAACTTATTTGGCGACTGTGACGACAGTTCATTTCATTGAGATGAGCTCATCCTGGAAACGTGGTCCGTCTCAAATGATCTTGACGATGGGGAAGTATTTGTGCGCAGAGAAGTCAAATTCAGGAAGAGCCTACACAGAAAATAGGCAAGGATTCAATGAATTTCACAATATCTCACTGCATCAATACGCAAACTCTTTTCTGGAAGGAATTTAAGTTAAGCTCTATAAACAGCATCTGTGACATCATTTTAACTCATCTTCATTTTGCAATACATAAGTCTATGGGGCAAAACACTTAAAGTTATGGATTTAGCAGATGCTTTTATGCAAAGTAACTTACAGTGCATCCAGGCTATATATTTTTTTACCAGTATATATGATTTTCAAAGCAGAAACTTTTTGTTCGATCACCTTTCGCACCTTCTTCATTTCTTTTTGAGTTTTAAAACTCTAAATTGTCTTGTCAGCAGTTGTACAATGACTCTGAGCAGATGATCTTCTGATTATGATATACATGCAATGGCATATCATTTTCAAATAAATGTTTATTGTAACATTTATTCTGGCACAGACTCTTTCCTAACAGACTTCTAGTGAATTACTGTAAACACAAAATTATATTTTTTTACACACAGAGTTTGAATTTACTGTTGTACTGAACCCAGAAAATGCATTCATACCTTGGTCTCCTTCTTGTGTCCTCCAGCCAGCAGCTTCATTACAACAATATTGGGTTTGGCCACTTTTAGGATGCGGTTCACCTACAGCAACAAACAGCAAATCAGTCGCTTCTTTTCACAATACAGAATTAATAATGTGTGATCTTAATAATCTTTAGTTAAGAATAATCTGATATATTTGCTGACATGCAGCACGTCACAGGAATAAACTACAGTTTATAATATATTATCATAGAAAATAATTATTTTAAATTGCAATAATATTTCATTATTACTATTTTTACTATTTTAATTAGATTGTTAACTTGGTATACATAGATAGTAGCAGTAGGGATGTGCGATACCAAATATTTTGTTTTCGATACGATACTTTTAAATGGCAAGTATTGTCGATATCAATCGATATCAATCGATATCGATACTTCTAAACTGAGCTTTTAGATTATGACATGTATTTAATTATTATGAGTACATTGGGTAATAATACCTAATTAACTTTATATTTGAAACGTATTTTAACATGCAATACGCCTTAATTGCAACTTTTAGGTAATATTTTTGTTTACACATGGTTAAAATACGTTCAAATCTACAATACTATAGTTAAACTATTTTCACTTTACCATGGTTCATTGTCATAAGGGACTGCCAGTAATAGGCTGTTGTTGCATGCATAAAATGTAACCTTTTTTATTCGGAGAGTGTATGATTTATATTAACAATACAGAATAGAAAATGAGCAATATGATCTTTTAACATTCAAATTTAAATAAATGTACTGCACAAACTAGGGTACAGTTTCAATAGGTTTATTGTGAAATAACTCAAACATATAGCCTATGTTTTTTCTGCATTGTTCTGGGCTGCCTTTTCCAAAAACATAAATACTTTCTTATTATAGGCAATGCAGCTCTATTTAAATACACCTTCAGAAGTGAGTAAACGCTCTCTGTAATTGATTGATTCTGCCTTGCAACATTTGCGTGTTTTCAGAGGAGCAGGAAAATTATTTGCTAACATAGGTTATTCGTCCAATTCAAGGCATATTGTAGGCGTTGTTTTTTCTTTAATAAACAAAATCACTGGTAAATAAAAACACCTTAGTATCGTTATTTTTTATTTGAGTATCGATAATTTCGATACACGCATCAGTATCGATATATCGATACTTCAGGATCGATTCGCCCATCCCTAATTAGCAGTGTAAAGACAGTTTGTACCTCTGCATCGGGGCTGGTGATGTTTTCAAGTATGAGTTTGGCCTGCTGGAAATGTTTACTGGCGGCCATATAGAGATCAGCTGAGCGCGGAGGAGGATTGTACTTCTTCAGATCTGACATCTCCTACATCCAGACATACCAACACACTCGGTTCACTCTGATCTTTGCACAGAATAATTGTGGTAAACGGTAAACATCATCTCAAAGCAATAGTACCTTAAACTGGATATAATGCACTGGCGGCGGTGTGACGACGCTGTTGAAAGGTGCGAATCGATGCTCGTAGCGAACCTGCTCGCTGTCCAGCTCAAACTGAGGTTTGCGCACCTTTCTGTCCATATCCAATGCTATCATAGTCTGCAGAAGAAAGACAGAAGAGTCAGTTCCACAGTCAAAGACATGGCACTCATTGGTCCGGATCTATTCATTTATTCAAAAATATACCCCATATATGATCTATTAATTTGAAGAACTTTTGTCGACCAAATTAAAGTCATGTGGTGCAACCAAGAAACAAAACAAAATATGAATTATATCATAGAGAGAAGAGCCTTATGAATCTGTGTCAATCTGTGCTTCTTTTAATTATCAAATAATCTGATATTTTTTATTACAAGACAAGGTTAGTTCAGGTTGTAAAATGTCCTGTGGTGCAACTCCCCAAAAAATTTATGATATTTATGATTGAATAATAAATATTTATAAAAAAATAAATTAAAAGTCATAAATTAAGTTGTTTTTAAGCTTTAATTAAGAAATTATGTTATTGTTGCTTGACGGTTACATACCATTTTCAAAGTCATCTTTTGGCATGTTTAAACTAGATTTTTCCTATAATCACTGTACCACCAGTCAAATCCTGACGATCATGATTTATTTCTAATATTTCCATCTGAATCTCTGTTATCCTGAAACATCACATTACAAAATTTCGCAAATGTCAACAGCTCTGTCTATGTGTGTGTGTGTATGTGTGCGTGTGTGTGTGTGTGTCAGTAGGTGGTACCTTGTACATGCCGGCACACATGTTTTGGTAAGCTTGGCTCATGGTGATCTCTTTACTCAGAGGACGAGCTGAACGAGACAATGGAAACACAGTGAATCAGACTGAAACATCACAATCCTACAGACAGAACTGAGATTCTTGAATGACTGTGAAAACCTTTCTTCTTCTTCTTGCTCTTCTTGCTGCTTCGTACTTTCAGCTGCTCCTCCAGGATTCTCTCCTCTGCCATCTGAGAGCTGTCCGCTCGACTCAGCGTAGACATGAGCCATGCGTACAGGAACTCAGACAGATACCTGCACATACACGGAGACAAAGACATGTTGACCTGACTCGCTGAATTAAACTGTTTTGCTACTGTCCCTTTAAGACTATATGCAAATCACCTCGAACTTATTCATTATTTTAATTATCATTATTGTTAATTATCATTATTTTCATTCGGAGCATAGTCAAAACTTGCTATTAATATGCTTAAGTCTTTGACGATTTGTCGCTATCTCCTTAAATTAGTGCTAGATCGCAATCTAAGCTATGATCCTAAAATAGGTGGAAATAATTAAATGTCAAATTTCTTCCAATAGATATCCATTCTTCCAATAGATATCCAATAAACTCGTGATACACAAGATATCGGCAATATATTGAATATATATATATTCAATATATTGCCGATATCTTGTGTATCACGAGTTTATTTTGTTTCCTTTGCATTATGGTTTGTTTAGCTGTTGCATAATTGGTCATCTCTTCAAACTAGTTGTAGATTATGATCTAAAACTTAAAACAGGTGAAATACCGTTTGATACTGATAAATTATTGCTGCACAATTATGACAAAAATCATAATTGTCGATTATTCCCTTGAAATTGTAATTGCGATTATAAATTATGGCTACGACATTTCAAACTGAATGATCATTGTTTGAAGCGACTGCATTCTATATTTTTAGTTGAAAATAAACAAGCTGAAAACCTTTTATTGCTTCTCTATTGTATTATGCCTCAAATGTCAACTATACATTGGATAGTTTTTTTTCTTTAAATAAAAAATGTACAAATATGAATGGTATTATAATGTTATACTAAAACAATGGGGAAAAAAAACATTAAGATAACCTGCAGAAAGAAAAAAAAACACATCTTAAGCATGGAAAATAACATGAATGGACTTTGAATGATTAGCTGCCGCTTTGAACGATTATGTAATTGTGGCATCTGTAATTGTAATAGTGACAAAAATTCGATTAATTGTGCAGCCCTACGATAAATAAAATACCAATATCAAATATACTGCAGATGTCTTGTGCTGATCTGTATATAGCATTAAAATGGTTTTAAAAAAAAATTTCAGGTTTTGAAAAATTGGTCACGATCCCCTCAGTGTTAGATTATGATCTAAATTTTAAGATAGATGGAAACAATTAAATCAAATGCTGAGCAATAAATATCTGATGCATGTTATATTGTGCCTATGCATTCTGTTCTGTCTACGGCATTAAAGCATGAGTGTTTAGTTGTCTTACCAGTATATGTAATAATACTCGTGCATGCTGTAGAGCTCCAGCTCAAAGCCGCTGAGCAGGTACTGGATCATGATGCGCAGGTTGTGATAGAGGATCCAGGTGCCCAGACAGGCTAAATGCTGCCTCTGAGGCTCCAGCTTCATCAGCAAACCGTGGAGAGCAGCGTCCACCTTCTCAGCCTAAACAACAACCAACATGTTCAATGATGCTTTACTACTGACGACATGACAATAGACTGATCATTAGCCATGTTTCCACTATCGAGCTTAAACCGGGCGTGCTAATGCGTGCCAGGGCCAGTCGCGTTTCCACTGTCACTTCCAGGGCTTGATCGTGCCTCGCCAGGGCTTCTTCGAGGCCAACGGCCAGGGTTTTTTGGCCTGAGGAAAACCTTGGGCCAAAGCGGGGCAGTTTGGGCTAGAGGAGGGGTTATGAACAAAGGCAGGGTTTCTCCATGTCTGGAGAACTCAGTGCTGCGGATCATTTCAGAAAGATAACAGCTTTAACACCAGAATTAAAGATTTTTTTAAATAATTTGAGCTCAAAACTCACTCTTAGTCAGCAGCGAGTGTTTGAAATAACTTGATCACATGTGGATTATAATCACTAAACAAGGCATAAATATTTATAAGCGATGTAAAAGACTATGCACGCTAAACATTATGTTACCATAGTAAACATGGTAAATGCTTGGAGAAATCAGACGTCAGCTTCTTATTCTCCATCACAATCATGTAATTTTTTTGTAACTTATAATATCTGTCATAAGTCTTGTCTCGAGAGTTTAGCTCCACGTAGCCTACCATAGAAATATAATAATGGTTTTGTTCGGGAGCTTTTAAAAAAGTAGAGATATTATCATTCATTCTAAATGTGACGTACAGGCTACTGTGGCTACAAATAAACAGAAACAGACTAGAGTGAATAAGCAGGCTATTTTCATAAGCGTTAAAAATAAATAACATATAAATACATTTATTTCTGTGTGAATAATTTTGAGTCCTGATAAATTAATTCATTATGATCAATGTATAACGTATTCTATAGTAACGTCGATGCTTTTGAATTTGAATATTTAACAAAGCATGCAAACAAACGGCCTCTTTCATCACGTTCGTTTTGTGTTTGCGCTAGTTCCAGTGACTTATTTCTTGTTTTTCTGATAACTTCTCTTTGTTGCTGAAATGATGAGGTTGCATGACGTTGTTCTGAGAGGCGTGTAAAGGACGTGTTTTAGTGATGCGCAGCAGAGCTTCAGGCCCTGACTGTGGAAACCCTGCGCTATTCTATGAGCCCCCCCCGGCCCGCTTTAAGCCCTGCCTCGCACTGGCCCGAGAGTGGAAATGCGGCTATTTACATGCCCAAAGTTTAAAGTAATAGATCACCTAATTTCATACTGTTGTGACTTGTTTACTTTGTGTTGTGATTTGTTTCCTTTGTGTTGTGCTAATTTCATACTGTTGTGACTTGTTTCCTTTGTGTTGCGCTAATTTCATTATGTTGTGATTTGTTTCCTTTGTGTTGCGCTAATTTCATAGTGTTGTGACTTGTTTCCTTTGTGTTGCATTAGAAATACAATAGCGAATGTAGATTCTACAGCGTCTAATACTTCAGTTTCATCCATCGCACACAAAGATAAACTGCAGTGCTTTACAACCATAGGACAGGAAGAGCTAAATAAACTTATCATTGTATCTAAACCAACAACATGTTTATTAGATCCTGTACCCACTAAATTACTGAAAGAGCTGTTACCTGTAGCCGAAGAACCGCTTCTCAATATCATTAACTCGTCGTTATCTTTAGGTAACTTCCCCAAAACCATTTAAGCTAATGGTTATTAAGCCTCTTATTAAGAAGCCACATATAGATCCTAGTGCACTGGCAAATTATAGGCCTATTTCAAATCTTCCATTTATGTCTAAATTTTATAAAAAGTTGTGTCTGCTCATTTGAGCTCCTTCCTGCATAAAAATGATCTGTATGAAGAATTTCAGTCAGGTTTCAGGCCCCACCATAGCACAGAAACTGCACTTGTTAAAATTACAAATGACCTGCTTCTCGCGTCAGATCAAGGCTGCATCTCATTGCAAGTTTTACTTGATCTTAGCACTGCGTTCGACACCATAGATCATGACATACTCATAGATCGATTACAAAACTATACAGGTATTCAAGGGCAGGCTCTAAGATGGTTTAGATCCTACCTGTCCGAATGCTACCATTTTGTTTATTTAAATGGGATGTCATCTCATTTATCATCAGTAAAATATGGAGTGCCACAAGGATCCATCCTAGGTCCCCTTCTATTTTTAATATACATGTTGTCCCTTGGTAATATTATTAGAAAATACAGAATTAGCTTCCACTGTTATGCTGATGATACTCAACTATATATCTCAAAGAGAACAGATGAAACTTAAAATGAAGATGAAAGAAAATATCTAAGCCAGTGGTTCCCAACATTTTTCAACTCGTGGCCCACACAACCAAACACATATGTTTGCGCGGCCCATTGCAAAAAAACTAACTGACCCTGCTATTGTTGGGTTAATAACTTGGTATTCAGAAGCTAAATTGTTAACTTTATTTATTGAATGAACTGGGGCTGTGCGATATGAAAAAAAAAAAAAAAAAAAAAAATCTATCTCGATTTCTTTGATCAATTTTGCTATTTCGATTTAGCAATTTTGACACACACAGATATGCTTTACAGTCATAAATGCATTCAGGAAGAATTTGAAACATATTTCCTAAAGAAAACCAATTAGAGCTTTATCAAAAAGTTGTAATGTCTCTAGAACAGACACAAGTCAAAATAATCACTATAGTAAAGGTGCAACAAAATTTCTAGACTTATGGCAAAAAAACTCCTGTGCACTCACAACTCTCTCTGTATGCTCATGTGCTAGATATTAATTATTTTGGCACGTTTTTATTTCTAGCCTTTTACAGCATTCAGTGTGAACGCTCTGATCCATTAACTTGGGCTCTGAAAAAAGGCGCATCACAGACAGTGTGTGAACCTGGAGTTAGGCATATCCCCAGTCTGTTCTGTTCTCGCGCTAGACGCGCTGCCTTCTGATTGGATCGGATAGCATACTGCGGGAGGTCAGGGCCCCGGAAAATCATGTTATAAAGCGATTTAGAAATCGTGCACGCTCAAATCGTGATTTTATGACTATTTCTATTAATCGCACAGCCCTAGAATGAACTGGCAATGAACAGTTAATAACTAAACGGGAAAACCAGATCCAGGCAGAGCTCAGCAGCGGGTAGACAGTCAGCGGAGCAAGCAGTCAGGAAGGAACATGTTGATATCCATTTATGCATGTTTGAATTTGTTGTGCTGTAGCATATGCAACAAAAATATAAATTAGTGGTTTATTCTTAAAGCAATCAGCGAGCTCGAACAGTGGAAGTAAAGTTACAGTTTAATATTTATTTTTTGTTATTTAATTATATATATGAAATGATGTTATGACATTTTTATGTATATTAACAATATTATTATTTATTTTAATAGTAATTGGCGGCCCACCTACAATACCACCGGCGGCCCACAGGTTGAAACCACTGATCTAAGCTAACAGAGTGCGTTAAAAATGTAACAGATTGGATGATCAATAACTTTCTCCTATTAAATTCGGATAAGACAGAGATATTAATTATTGGACCAAAAAACAGTACACAGAATCTAGTAGACTACAGTTTACAACTAGACGGATGTACTGTTACTTCCTCTACAGTCAAAAATCTGGGTGTTTTATTAGACAGCAATTTGTCTTTTGAAAATCATATTTCCAATGTTACAAAAACTAAATCCTTCCATCTTAGAAACATTGCCAAGCTACGAAACATGTTATCTGTTTCTGATTCAGTTCATGCATTCATGACCTCTAGACTGGACTATTGTAATGCACTTCTAGGTGGTTGCCCTGCTTCGTCAATAAACAAGCGACAGGTAGTCCAAAATGCAGCAGCTAGAGTCCTTACCAGGTCAAGAAAATATGATTATATTACCCCAATTGTACAGTATCTGCACTGGCTACCTATTATGAGGACATACATCTGTATATGGGTTGTGAGACGGCAGCTTACAAGATGAACAACATATTAGCGACATAAGACAACATGAAAAAACAATTGCAACACATTTAAACATAATGTGACAGAAATGTTTTGTGAACGTGTCTCTTGGGAAGACTTGAGTGGACTTTTAATGGATGGATGTGAACTATCCCTTCTTTGTAGTAACAAACACTGATGAACTGAGATAAATTAGACTAAATAAAAACTATCTATCTACACACCTCATCCTGAAGGGTGGCGAACTCCTCCAGTATGTGACCCAGTTTGTCTCTCTGGCGTGCTCGGTTGTGCCCGTGAAACTGGATTAGGCTGCAGAACGGCTGAGACACATATCAAAACTCTTATTTCATCACATTAAACCAAAAACAGTATTTCATCATAACGTTCAACAAAATGAATCACAAACCCGTGTGCAGTGTGTTACAAACGAGTCAATGTAATCTTTAGCCTGGTGGTTATTAATCAAACTGCATCTGTGATTGAACAAAACAGTGTTAAAACAAGGTATGAATAAAGTGTGATCTCAGAGGGCTCATGACTTGATAATTTAGTAAGTCGATAAGGACAGGCAGGAGAAAAAATTAAATGAACCACTGGAATAAAAGCACCATTAATCTTGGCAGCTGTGGCTTTCAAAAGAGTTACACATCTAATGCTTATTTAATATGCAAAAGTGTAACCCAATCACACCAGTGGGCGTATACTAAGTCTTAAAGCAGACACGCCCCTTTAAGAGGAGAAGCTACAATTAGGTTATATCAATATTACAAGTACACTTTAAGGAACGTTATAAAATCAAATTAAATTAAACAACAAATACAGTTCACTTCCTCTTTAATAAGATATGCAATTTATTAATAATGAATAAATATATAATCCAATTTCTACAAATAATAACTCACTTTGGAGAGAGGACCGGAGGACTGACGAAATAACGCAGCGCATCTTTAATCATGTCCTGCATCAGATGAGTCCCAAACACCTTCTTATTGTCAATCAGAAACGTGGTCTGCATCAGACAGACAGACAGACAGCATTCAGGTGAGCGTGAAGACCACCTACATGCCAAGATCAACCATCATATCGTACATTTCCTGATCAATCGGTCTCTGTGTGTGACAATGTACCCAACACCTGTTTTATTTGTGATGGAGTTGTGCTGAATGCGTTATTTGTTGAGAAGAGAGGAGATTTATAATGTCACCTGCAGCAGAGACCTGGACAGCACACATGGAGACTGTTCGCTGAATTCACAGAAGAAATCCTGAAACACATGCAGCAGTGTTAGTTAGAGTTATCAACCAGGGAAAGCATGTATTTATACTGATTGTAACTTACCAAGATGCAGTGCAGGTTGATTACATTGATGACCTCACAGACCGTTTTAATGCGCTCAATGAGTTTGCTGAAGTAGTTGACCATCTCTTCTCTCTTGATGATCTTGGCATATCGAGGGAAAGTGGGCGGGAGCAGGCGCTGGTTAACCAGTGGCTCGAAACCCATCATGATTGGGTGATCTGCAAAAACCACGGTGGGAACATTTGTGGAATTACATATGGCCGAAAAGCAATTTCTCTGACAAAATGAATTAAAAATTTTATGAAATATGAAAGTAATTAATTTAAATGAAAAATTTAATTAAAAATATTAAAATGTGTTTAATTGAAACAAAAAATGTATTGTATTAAAATTACATTAATTAAATTCAAAATAAATGAAAAATATTAAATTAAATAAAAATAAATGTATCTGACAAAATAAATTAAATTAAATTAAAAATGTTTAAATAATTTAGAAATAAAATGAATAATATGGGGTTATATTAAAACTAAAATTATATTAAAAATTTAATTAATTAAATTATAAATACAAATATAAAAAAAATAAATACAAAATTAATTATAGAAAAAAGTATATACAATTTTTTATTTGAATGTAATTAAGCTTAAAATTAAAACTATTATATTAAAATGGAATTTTAAATATTAAGCTTAAGTTCAAAAATAAAATATGAAAATTGCATAAAAAAAAAAGATGATTATAATAGATTCTAGCCGAACGAAAGTTTAAAAGTATGCTGTTTCCTGCGAGTGTGATATTGATTAGGAGTGTTTGGCGTGTGCAGACTGTTACCTCCTTTGGTTGTGTCGTTGTGGGACTGTATGCCGTACTGTACGGTGGAGTGAATCGCTGGCAGTAAGTCAGCAGCCTGAGTCATCAGCTTCTGTGCTTCACTGACAGCACTCGTCTGAAAGGGCGAATCAACCAATCAAAGGTCAGGAAATAAACGGATCAATCATTCGGCAAGGCAATATGCTTGGGTGAATTTAATAATGTCACACCTCTTTTTTAGTGAAGGAGATGAGAGCACTGAGCAGAAGGCGAGTGAATTTCACACGACTGAACAGAGCCAAGCACTGCTGATGCTGAGGGCAAAGGAGAGAGAAAGTCCACAACAACCCAAACCATCTCTTTATCTGAATCTAGCACTGGGCATCTTACATCTAACTCAACCTCAGGATCTCGTTGTTCTCCCTGTCGACTGCGTGTACTCTGTTAGGAAAAGAAAGAGATGCATATTTAACACCAGAATATCTGAGGAGAAACATGAAAAGTCTTGAGAGGGAGTCACCGTACCTTCACTTTCCTCTGAAGTTCATCCTCAACGTCTTTTAGCATTCCTACGTTACAATTGAAATGGTGAAATAACTAAAATGAAATTGAAATCTTACAAAAATATATCCCAGTCATAATTTACTAATTTTACATTTTTAGATTTTGTGACGTTACAAATGTCTTAACGGTCACTTTTTAATCAATTTAAACGTTTTCTCAATGACAGTATTGAGAACTGGTGATAAAAAGCAACTTAAGAACAAAATATAAAAATAAAAATAACAATAGCCTTAATTTTCTGAATTATAAAGCACAATAAAGACCAGTCTTTACACTCACCTGTCACTCTCAGATCGGTTACGTTGTTTGCCATTTTAAAGCCGTAAGTCATGGCCTGAAAATCTTCCTGTGATTGAAAAACAGAAAAAAATCCACATTCACAGAAGAAACCAACAGCAACATTTACCACTGAAGATTAAACACACATGTACGTACATACTAACGTCATAAAACAACACAACTGGGTCAAAAAACTGTGTCTTGCCTCCTCAAACACAGCGGCTTTGTTGACCTTCTCGCGGGCGATGTCGCAGATCTTGAGGACGCCCAGAGCGAAGGCTTTGAGAGCAGGGTCTTGAATCAGATCCGGATTATGAACGTACAGACACGTAAACACAGTCTGAGCCAGAGAATGCCCCTCCAGCCACGTGATCTGAGACAACAGTGAGACCGTGTTCAATACAGCATACACACGGATGTTCAATACACTCAGCAAACTCTGGACACTCAACCAGACACTGCTTCGTTCGTCGAGCGCAAAAGAACCGGTGAACCGGTGTCTTCAACCGGTTTATTGAATCGAACTGTCCAAAGGAACTACTGGTGATCCGAAAACCCATGCAACCGGTTCTTGACTCGTGGATGAGTCAATGTTTTGTTCGTTATCTGGCTCGGCTCGGTGTTCATCTTCAGTTCTCTCTTCACAGCAGTTCAGTCAGTGTACTGTTTGAGTACATGAATTACTCCGGGATATTGGTTTGTTTGAACTCAGAGGGAGTGTCAGCCACATTAAAAAAGTTAACAGCTTACGTCATTTGTGGATTAATGCGTATTGGTGACGCGAATGATTCAGTTCGATTTGGAGAACTGGTTCAAAAAGATCCGGTTACATCGAGTGATTCATTCGCGAACTGCTTTGATTTGAACTCTCTCTCACAATAGACACAGAAGAGAAGATATTGCTGAATAAAGTCGTAGTTTTTGCTATTTTTGGACCAAAATGTATTTTCGATGCTTCAAAATATTCTAACTGACCCTCTGATGTCACATGGACTACTTTAATTATGTTTTTCTTACCTTTCTGGACATGGACAGTAGACCGTACACACAGCTTCAATGGAGGGACTGAGAGCTCTCGGACTAAATCTAAAATATCTTAAACTGTGTCACGAAGATGAACAGAGGTCTTACGGGTTTGGAACGACATGTTTTTACACAAAATTTTTATACAAAAGGACAACTAGGAAGTTCGAAAGAACAGCATTTCTAATATTTTATAAATATAAATGTCTTTACTGTCACTTATAATCAATTTAACGCGTCCTAATATGGAAGCCCATTTCCGCTACTAAATAAGAAATAAAACAAGGTAATTGCAACTTTTTCACTCACAATTTGAATATTTTTCTTGTAACTGTGAGTTTATATCTCGCAAATGCAAGAAATCAGTTTTATTTCTCTCACCTGCGCGTTATAAAGTCAGAACTGCAAGACATGGGCGCGCAATTACCTTGTTTTCTTTTTCTTTAAGTGATAGAAACTGCAAATAAAAAATACCCCAACTTCCCACAAAACTATTAAATAGTACGGAGTGATTATTGGATGCTTGTTATTTTACTCTATTGTATATTGTTATTACTATTATTTATTACCATTACAGGCACATTTTTTTATCACTTAAATGAGTGATGTTAACATCATACTGACGAGACAGCAGAAACATGTGTCCATGATCCCGATCAGCTCAGGAATACTCAGATCCTTCACCCGTATGGCCTCATCCTTCAGAAAGATGAAAGAGACAGAGGGAATGAGAAACAGTCATGTACAGTACAGTATATATTCAGGTTCATTATTACCATTTGTTACCTTCACGGCCTGTTCAAAGTTGAGGACTTTACGGTTGACTTGATTTCCGATCATCCCAGCATCCATCTTGGGATCCATCATCTCAATGGCAGACATGGCCTCGAACAGGCCGAACCTACAGGGACACGAGCATCACGTCCGCTCAACTCATGCACCAATCGTTGAATTGTGTGTAAAAGACTATCAAATCGGTAAAACACGCTTACAGTTTGTCATGTAGCAACTCGCCAAGTTTGAGTTCTGCAACAAAGAAACACATTCATTCAGTGCACGGCATCCTCTGTAAGATCACACAGGACAGATGTATCTACACGTGAACCTGATTAAACATGACTGATCAGAACGGTCTTATGGCACAGTGCTGGAGCTGATTCATGAGGCTGTCGAGCTCGTATGGGAAAGGAAGTTACTTCTAGATCTCTTAGTGACCATAAATGGCAAAACCGAGGCCATCGGGAGAAGATATTCCTGCAGTGCACTTTCAGAGATCAACATTTCACCAGAGCGTTGAAAATGCAAGACGCAGTAAATCAATGATCAAACGCATGGGCTGTAATGTGACAAAGCTTACGTCCGGTTTTAGGAATCACGTCATAAATAACTGCTCGTTATAGGAAACGTGGATTTTATGCTTGTTTTGGAACGATCTGGTTTGAATGTTAATGAGACATTTTATTTTTCTCCCTGTGTTTCTCAGGGCTTTGTGGAAAATGTCTATTCTGAGATCATGTGCTCTCTGATGCCAGTAATAACTCACGGCCGCGTCATAATAAACCCCTGACAGGACTCCAAACTAAAACATCGAGTAAGGAGCCATAAGCTCCTGGAAGAAATAAACTTCAAATTTCTTTTTAGGTGCCATAGAATATTATGTTTTACATTTTAACATTTCAATCATACTCTCATGTGTTTGTATCTTCTTTTCTTGACTTTATGAGCATTTTAATCCATCTGGTAGATGACCTGGGAACTAAATTTCGCTTAAAGTGGGAACTAAATGTCTTTTTCAACTTGAAGTATACATTATTCTTTAGGCATAATCTGTACCAATATCACGGACCACGAGCATCAGAATTTCTGAGGGGGAAAAACATTGCATACGGCTATTTTAAGAAAAATTGAATAAAGGTTTTTATGCATTTAAATAATTACACATGCTAAAAAAAATCAAACATAATGTGAATAACAAATAAAACATTTCATAGGGCCTTAAACATGTTTTTTTTTTTTTACTTTTAATAAATTGCTGTGAAAATGTATGCGTGTTAATATTCAAATTAATTAGACATGCTTTTTGATTAATACAATTAAATTTAACCATTAAAAAGGAGTTGAGAAAAAAATAAAACCAAAAAAAATGGAATCCAGAAAAATTAAAACGGAATTTGGAAAAAATTCCCTAAAAAATTTAAAAAAGTAAAGTAAAGTAATAAGTAGTGAAGTTACTTTTCAAATGCAGTAACTAGTAAAGTAATCTCATTACAATTTACAGAAGTAACTAGTAACTAATTACATTTATTTGAGTAACTACCCCAACACTTGTGAAGTGACACATGTCTGACACAAAGTCACTCCCCCAGTTTAAATAAAAAAATAAAATAAAAAAATATCTGACTTTAATGATAATAACTTTTCGTAATAGCATAATGAGAATTTTATGATTTTTATAATTATTATATGATTTTTATAATTATTATATGACCCATATTATTATTAATGTATACAGATTATGTAATATAAATAAGCTGTAGTAGTATCAAAAGATTGCACGATTTAAAAATAAAAAATCTGACCTTACATGTTCAAGGCTCTATCACTATATATTTTCAAATGTATAAACTAAGTTAACAAGCTTCACTTGTGACTGCACTGATAAAGCAAGATTATTTATTTTATTTGTCCTCTTTCATTTCATTTGATGTTTAAATTTGTCATATTCTTCAATCTCTTAACCTTTAGCAAAACCTTTCACCTTTAGTTTTGAATCTCGCTGAGTCTCTCGCGAGAAGTAAATCTAACTTGCTTTGTGTTGCAAGGCTCGTGATTGGCTGTTTGCCAGTGATGTCACACATTCATGTGCACGCGCTCCACAAACTCAGGATCAAAGCCTGAGTTGACAAAGAAAGTTGATGAACAGCATCATGGTACCAACAAAGCCAGATTGTCAACTCAAAACTAATCCTGTAACTCTGAATTTGTTCAGCTACCATCATGGTACAGGCCCCTGCTCTTGTTAAGAGGAAGCTGTATTATTAATGATTATAAATTAGAATTGTTAACGATATTGCCAATATCCACACAGCTGACAGCTTTACCTTTACACTTTCTCTTCAAGTCTCCCTCACCTCTCTCTCTCTCTCTGGCGACCTCAGCAAAAACTCCACTAGCAAATTGATATTTATTGTTGCAAATAATAATAAGTTTGGAGCCCTGACTGGTGTGACACGCACCTCTACAGGCTCCTCTGAAGTCCTGGGTGACGTCCACCCAGCTGGCGTTGTTTCTCATCTTCTCTGGGACCCCAAGCCCCCATCCTCCCTCCTCCTCCTCCTCCACTGATGACCTCATCACCATGGAGACCGCTGTGGACACAAACACACGGGTCACAGACGGGACGTCACAGTTTGGAGTCGACATATGTGCATATAAAGCATATTAAAGTCTAGACAGGCAGCTCGCTAGTTTTTAAACGCAGACCAGTATGTCCAAATCAAACACAGTCCAGTTTAACGTTATTTCTGCTAGTTTAACTCAACTGATCAGGACGTTTGACTCATGATCAAACAAATAGATTACTGAGTCCTCGCTTTACTCAAGTTACTGTCGAAGGCAAATCGTCGGAGAATATCAGGTGAGCGCGGTATTAATTATATTCGATATTTTTGAATTGGTCAGATAATTTAAATACAGAACCATCAACGATGTGACAAACTGTAACCAGATAGATGACATTAGCTGGAGCGATTTTTACTAAGCTATCTAACCGCTAAAATATATAATTACTACTAAATGTATACTTTATTCCAGTTTACAATAAATTACATATATATTTAGTGACAAAAATAACTTCAGGTGATAAATACATGCAATACCTTTTGATTGGCAGTCCGTGCTGTTGTAGATATTCAGCGCTGTCGCAGCGGACGCCAGTGAATGACGTCACACTTCGACTTGCATTCTGGGATATGTAGTTCTGTGCTTTGACGCTATATGGAATAAAAAATAATAATAATAATACATACATACATACATACATACATACATGTGTTTGTGTGTGTGTGTGTGTGTGTGTGTGTGTATATATATATATATATATATATATATATATATATATATATATATATATATATATATATATATATATATATATATACATACACACACACACAAATGAAAAGAAAATAGAATACAAAAAGATTAGAAAAGTGGGATGGTACAATCAAGCGACGTTCACTTGCAGAATGCAAGCTTCTAGAGGGCATATATTTATATTTATATATATTTTATTTATTTTATTTTTTTACTTTTTTTTGTAAATCATTTTCTTTTTTATAATATTTAATGACTTTTGGTCGGTCAAAGTCCCTGGTCCGAATGATAAATTGAAAAATGCACTGAAGTTTTTTTTTTTTTTTTTTTTTTTTCATAAAAATATAATTTGGGGTAAAAGTATGGGAAATGGTGCCCCAGTGAAATGGTGCACTGTCGTGCACCAGGGGAAGTGGTGGCCTGGGGAAGTCGTGGCCTAATGGTTAGAGGGTTGGACTCCCAATTGAAGGGTTGTGAGTTCTAGTCTCGGGCCAGACGGAATTGTGGGTGGCGGTAGTGCATGAACAGTTCTCTCTCCAGCTTCAATACCACGACTTAGGTGCCCTTGAGCAAGGCATCGAACCCCCAACTGCTCCCCGGGCGCCGCAGCATAAATGGCTGCCCACTGCTCTGGGTGTGTGCTCACAGTGTGTGTGTGTTCACTTCTGTGTGTGTGCACTTCGGATGGGTTAAATGCAGAGCACAAATTCTGAGTATGGGTCACCATACTTGGCTGAATGACACTTCACTTTCACTTTCACTTTTCTTTATTATACTTCAGAAAAGCTGTGTAAAATTCATTTATAAATATATATATATATATATTACAAATATAAAGTAAAACACATAAAATAATTTTTTTGAATAAAGATGGACACACACACAAAGTAAATAATATCCACATTTGGGAGCTTTTCCATTAAATTATTTATAAAAAAGTGTAAACAATATTATTATTATTATTATTATTGGTATAAGTATAATTTAATTGGACAAACAAAAATACACATAACAAACATGTCAGTGGTATACAGAAAGAAGGGGGGGTCAATTTTAATTTTTCAATGTTTTTACTTTAAAAGACATTTGGAAACAAAATCACACTTTTTAAATCACAGGCAAATAAACAAACAAACAAATAAATAAATACATTTTTTTTTTTTTCTCCATGTCAGCTGACGTTACGTTACGTCTGCGCTGCGTCAGGCTGAAGCTGAGCGGCGCGTTGACGCTGATCTGTAAATCATCTGTGTTTCAGACTGATGCGGCAGATAACGTGCAGATCATGGATTCTGCGCCAGCTCTGTGACTGGACGCGCCCTCACTTCCGGGTGTGTGTTGGGGGTTAGAGTAAATAACAACAGCATCAGGGGGCTCGTGAGTGAGTGTGTGTGTGTGTGTGTTGCCAAGAGAACGCGGTGTAAGGAGTTCAGATGGCGCAGGTCTCGCGTGCTGTAAAGGTTGGTAGACGCATGTGTTTGTATTTCTGCTCTTGTTTTGCCAGTGACAGATACCATCTGTCCCGTTAGCGGATCCGTGCTAACAGCCTTCCCTGGAGGACAGGTGGATCTGACACGATCATGACTAGACTTCTTACAGGAGGGGTTAAGCAATTTAATATCTGATAAGTACAATGAAATGAATTATTCATTGAATGAACTGCATCTTATTGTAATCAGTGTTATTCACTATGACCAGCGTCGTTTGAAAACCTAATGTAAATACAGTATATTTGATCTGTACTCGTACACTGACCGTGTCTCAAAACCAAATAGGCTCCCTACATAGACAGCTTGCTTCCTGGCCTATAATACTCTAAAATGGCTGTCTATGAAGGCAGCTCAATAGGTTTTCATGTCCAAAAATGCAGTCAGTGTGGGCAGGAAGGCTATAATGCCCAGTAATGCTGTTTATGTGGTCAGCTCAGTAGATGTTGATGCCAAAAAAGATACTATATATAGGCTTTGATTCCTTAAATGATGCATACATTATATAGAAAGCTTTCGATGGTTTGATTCCCAAAAATGCAGTCTATATACATAGGCAGAATGGCCATAAAGCACAAAGATATGCTCTAGATAGGAAGTTCAGTAGGTGTTGATGCCCCCAAAATGGTGTCTGACAGGCGTTTTATACTCTAAATGCTGTATATATGTTAATAGTCTTATAGGGTCTGATGGACAAAAATGCAGCAACTTTACACAGAAAGGCTATGTTGTCAGTTTTAAATTGTTCTATCATAGGCAAACACAAAAAATTAAATAATAAATAAATGCCAGATTTGTATCACCATGCACTGAGAAACACCAGCTTCTCCTTTCACATCAGAATAAGCGACTAATTGTTTCAGTGTAGCTGGTTTTTTTTTTCTTTCACATCAGCTGACAAAATATGATCTCAATAGAAAGCTCAATAGATTTCGATGCCCAAAATTGGTGTCCAATATACTACAATACCCAAAATGTTATATATACTGTCAGCTTTCTAGGGTTTGATGCCCAAAAATGGTGTCTGTGTTGACTGATAGACAATGACGCCCAGCGATGTTATCTAGTTTGGCAGCCCAGCTGGCTCTGATAAGTGGGTGGTGGTATAAATCGGTTGCTCACTAGGTTTTGAGACACAGTCCTTGCTCCCGTTTTCCATCTTTGGGTAGGTAGGATGCTTATGGTTCAAGTAGCCTTCCATAGTGTTGCTGGATGAGCTCACGGTGTAGTTGTTTAAAGCATTGGTGTGACTTGATACTCTAATTTGATTTTCTACATAAATGCATTTTGTACGTTTTTCTTCCCCTCGGCAGTCAGTTTGACGTCTTATTGAATGTGACAAGAAATGAGTAAACCCAAAATGGCGACAGAAAAAAGGTTAGATTTTCCCCTTTTATAAACACACACACAAACACACACACACATTCATTAGCAGCTCTGTGATGATGATATGCAGTATACATTGGCAGCTTGATGACTGCCTGATGTTGCCTAAAGAGGTGCGAGACATCTTTCCTATGTAGCAAGCTTTGGCCCGTGGTGATGGTTTCCTGTGTTCCCAGTGCTTCCCGTGTGCTGATGTTGCTGAGTCAGCTGGAAAGACTGAACGAGGACCATAAAGTCTCTGACAATGACGCCATCCGGCAGATCACAGGCAAAATCCTCCACCTCCTCCAGACTCAAGGTGAGCTGACACTGGGATCATCACCATAAAACCAAGATTTAGTCCAAATCAAACTGATCTTTACTTTCTTATTAAAAGTTTTTACTCTTTCTGTGCAAAATCAAGAATGCTGTCTTGATGATATATCATCAGAATTACTAAACTAATGCTAACCAATAGCCAAGTAACTATTAAGTCATTAGATTATACTGTTGAATGGAATTCATGTTGACTTTTGCCAGTAATATAGTAATCGACTGCTGGTTAAAGCAGACATAACACACACAGTTTAATCTTGAGTATCTATTGAGCAGTATGCCTACTTCATGTTGATTGGAGACTTTGGAGCATAATGGGAAGCTTAGTGCTCATGGACCATGAAATTAAGTTTAATAAATGTGTAATAAACAAATATGTACATTACATTACTTCACTCTGCGAAAAAACAAAGCTTGTACAAGCTTACAAGCTATTTTTTTTTCTGTTATAATGGCTGTGGTGTTCTCTGTTCAGGCCCTCTTCCAGAATCAAATCACTGAGGGTGCTTCTGAAATTAGGGCCTCTAACCTTAATGCATATATATTTTGATATATAGGTTTGTGTTGGTCCATTGCTATGGCACAAAGAACGCTATGAACACTAAAAAGCTGTCACTCGTCATAGTTCACCGTCGTCTCACGAAGTTCCATTATAATCCGCGAATATCTCTACACTGTATGATGAGTCTTCTGTACTTGGTGAAAATGAGATGATTCGTGAGTGTGCAGAGCTCAACATTGGACAAAACTCTGACGTTTCAAATGAAATCAAGAAATTTAGAAACGGAAAAGTCTCAATGTTGCAAAAATGCATTGTTAAGAGAAACCAGAGCAGAATGCAAACGCAAACGCAAACATGCACTGGATGGTTTGCCAGATCTGTTATAAAGCTTCAGCTTCAGCTGACGGTGCTCTTGATTTAGTTTGAGCGCCCAATAGGACCGGGCCTGTCTCTGCTATTTACCCAATCATTTGCACAATTTGTCTTTTTGTTTTCTTTCTTTTTTTTATCTGAAACTATAGACTGTTTCATCGGGCGCACGTGCCTGGACCTAAGTTAACTTCCGGTCTGTGTTGTGTATATCGGTCTGGCTGCGGTGCCATCTACAAACGCAGTTAAAGCCAAGGTGATGAGTAGACTGAAGTTGGGCTCAGGTGGCTGTGCTGCGGGATGTGTTTCCCATACATTTATTTATTTTTGGAGACTCGCCACAATTTTAAAACTGATCGATTTTCAAAAAGGCTTCGTTAAATAAACATGAGTAACGTAACGTTACGTACTGCACGTTTAATAATAATAATTCCTTACATTTATGTTTAAATATTTGTTTATGTTGATGCCGTTGAAACCGTCTATAGCTGTGTTTAGCACAAAAGCTCAGGCTGTCTCTGTAGTTCCCTGACAAGCTACACAATATCGCGTTCATTATCGCCGATGTAACGATTCACTCAACTCACGATTCAATTCGATTCACCATTTTATTTTTTTAACAAAACTATATTTAAGACAAATTATGAATTAAATGTGTCCTTTTTATTATTGCTTGGACAAAATGCTGTACATTTATTCGTGAAACTGAAATATAACTATAAAAATATACTAATCTAGCACTTGCATAATATTCCTCTTTTGTTGATTTTGATTGCTTTTATGGTCATCATTTGTAAGTTGCTTTGAATAAAAGCGACTGCTTATTGACCAAATTTAAATATAATGTAAATGTAAATAACAAAACTATATAAAAAATTTAAAACAAGCCCTAAATCAAATAAATACTGTAAGTTACACAAATAAAATAAATGTCTTCATATAAACAAAATAAGGCTTTGTCTGTGCTCTTTCCTTTTTAAATTAGAGGCAGCCATTGCATTTTAATCATGATCCAAACAGATGCTGCATACATGCAACACAAGCAGTGTTTAATCTAAATTACATTGTATAATTTAGAAATTTTGAATCAAAAACAGAATGATTTGACTTCAGTTTTGTGAAACTATACATAAAAATATCAGCATGAATCAGAAACAGCAGACGAGCTGAACGAGACGCAGATTCACTCTCTGCCAGCAGGTGGAGCTTCAAGTGTTTCCTTGGTTACCGCTGTAAACAAAGCAGCGCTGCATTTATTAACTTTAATATGCATCACACAGAGACAAGATGAGAAGAAAAAATACCATCTGAACTCTTCTAAAGACAGTAACCTTCATATAAACTACTACCACTAACTGAATCGTGATTTGTTTAGCATCTCAACCGATTTGAATCGTCACACATTTGAAATTTTATTATTTTATTTTATACTTGATTTTCAACCGGCTCGCGGTTAATCGTTACATCCCTAGCCTTTGATAATGAACGTGACATTGCGTAGCTAGTGAGCGTAAATGCCATTCTATGTGAAAGCAGGTGATGGAGATTAACGACTAATCACACTGACGAGATGCACACGATAATCGCATTCGATTATTTGCACAGTCCTAATATAAATGAACAGGCCCTGAGACGCAGAAGAGATCAGCTGTGAAATGTGTCAGCTCTGGGATATCCAGCATTGGTTTGTTCTTCCCTCTGACCCCTGCTGCCCGTAACCATACACCGCATATGTGTAATATCTCCACTGTCTGCACAGTGACCCCACGCGATGCCATCAGCAAGAGTTCCCATGTCTCCCAGTGGTCACCTCTTGCGCCTCTCTCGCACTCTCTCTCGCTCGCTCGCTCTCTCTTTAGCCGTTCAGTTCCCCTTCACATTCTTGGCCATATCCTCTCAGGCTCGTGACGGTCATTGATCTGCTGTGGGCTTTGAAGGCGTGTGTGTTTTGACTGACAGCACCTGGGCAGTAGGAGGGCTCTGCTTCTGTGTGAAATATGATTACACCGGTGTAGAATTTCCCCAGTGTTATGGATGAAGCGCTGGAGTGCATACAAGTTATGAGAAGAGGCATAAGAGTGGGTTGTGTTGAGAATAAAGATGGACTACAGAAGCCATGCCAGAAGGAAGACAGGCGGTTTGTGTCGGCCCCCGTCCAGCCCCGGTAAGATCAGAGCGGGACACGCTCACACGGCTAAATGCATCGTTCATTATGTTAAGCTGCTTCTTACAGCTGCTACTCCTGTGAAATGTTTCCTAATAATGCTTATGATACACGACGGTTAGTTATTAAAACAGAAAAAGGTTCACACTTAACGAAGTGTTGCAGCCCCTATGATAAATCAAATTTAAAATGAGACATTTTAGTATTTTAATCATTAGCATCAAGATTTTGCCTGTAATGTTTATTGTAAAAGTGCATTTTTTAGAAATATTTATATTAATTTCATTTTCAGTAAAGTTTGAACATTTAGTATTAATAAAAAACCAATGAATAAATCTCTCACACTCAACTAAACAAATCTGTGCATATCTCTTTATTAAATGCATTTCAACTTTATCATGTAATACATCATTTGAATTAATAAATATGTTGAATTTCAGTGTAATAGTAATAATTATGTTTCATTTTAGCTCATTTTAATGATTGATTATCACTAAAATTCAACAAGCTATGAATGAACAAACTTGCATTCTATTGAACAAAGGACTAACCACTGAAATAAATAGCATTATTTAATGCATTGTTCTATTATCTATTTAAATTTATTATTATTATTTGTTTTTTTTTTCCAGTAAAATTCTAAAGCAGATAAAGAAATCAAATGGTTGCATAAATGTTTAGATTTGATTAATTTATGGACTTGGGCCTTCTGCCCTGTCACCACTTTCTGATTTGCACAGCACTTTTTATTTCAGTGTGTGTGTGTGTACATCCATGCTGGGATATGTAACAAGTTCTTTAGCTGTTAATGGTAGATGGAGCGGCTGTGTCTCTCTGTCATTTAAGACGGATCTTGGCATGCATGACTCAAGCACATTCAATGATATTTAACACCGACCAAACTTACTCTTCACGAAGTGTTGATTATAGAAGTTCCTCCGCAGGGTTTTCTTTTAACGTGACTGTGTGGTCTTTAGTCTGTTGAGTTTACAGATGCTTCTATGGTACTTTGTGCTCTATTTTTAAGACCTGTCAACGTGCGTCAATAAGTTAAATCATGGGTGGTGTGCTAAGAGTATGTTTGGTCATGTTTCAGAGAAGACCCGTAAGGAGGTGACGTCTAAAGGCGCTGGTGGGATGGAGGTCATTCTGTCGTCTCTGGAGGTACTGATGACTTTAATCCATCCGTTTCATCGCAGCTTAACTTGAAGTGCTTTTCAATTGCTAATCCACTTGTTTTTCTCCAGAATACACGGGATTTGCAGACCACTCTCAATATCCTCGCTATCTTGAATGAACTGTTGAACGTGGGTGAGTTTCAGTTTTTGATGCCCATGTTATCTAAAACTAAAACTATTAAAATATGTTTTTGTTCATTGAAATAAAGCTGTAAAATAAAATAGTTTAATCACATATTGGTCACACTTTATTTTGAGATCCGATTCTCGCTATTAACAAACCATTAACTATGACTTTTGCTTCAATGAACTTCTAATTAATGTGCGTTATGTACTAATAAAGGCCAATATGTTAATAACTGGCATGGTAATAAGCAACTAGTTAATAGTGGGAATTGGTCCCTATACTAAAGTGTTAATATTAATAGTATATGCCAAAATTAACCCTTTAAAGCATCCTTTATATGATCATCAGGCTCTTGAGGACCGTTTATTTGTTTTACTTCTCACTCGTCATTCAATTGCATTGCATTGTATGTTTTGCCCCCACAATAAAACCTACAGAGCTTTGATCATAAAACAGAATCTTTCTAAGATGTATTATTGGGAGATAAACAGACAGATTTCCTAACATTTTTTGGCGCTAAAATAATGTAACGCAGTGAAGAATTAGCACGGAAAAGGCGCAAACAGTTTTTTTATTTTATTTGTATTTTTTTGCACATGACCTTAGTGGATATGCATTTGTAAGAGTTTCCTTTTCAGATGCAAAATGTATGTTTTAGGAGAGTATTAAAGCTGCGGTAGGTAACTTTTGAAGCTCTAGCGGTTAATGAACAGAACTGCTTGCGTCTTGCGGAAGAACATCGTAGCCGGAACTACTTCTCTCTGTTTATGTCTATGAAGAATCACAAAGGTACTGGGTTACTCCGCCGCGGTACCCCCGAAGTAGTCCGAATATAAACACTTATTATAGGTGCACCCTAGTGATTCAGGACAAGCTAAAAACACGGTTTGAAAAATAGATTCATGGTGTACTCGCTTATTATATACATTTTTCTAAATTTTGAACACAAACAAAGTTACGGAGCGCAGCTCTGATTGGTTGTTTTTTACCGGGAGCGCATGACTTTCTGCAAATGGCAATAGGACACTGGGAGGAGCCAGAGGAGCTTGATTTTTTCACAGATTATCTGTCTCATATTCTACTGTCAGGACATAATGACAGGTTTAACAAATATGTAAAAAATATTTTTTTTACAAAAGTTCCCTACAGCACCTTTAAAATGAATGATGCAATGCGATTTACTAAGGTTAGTGCTCTGGTAATTACTGGTATTTGCGTAATTTTTTTTACACTCCAAAAAAGCATGTCTTAAAAAGCAGATGCTAATTTGCGCTGCACTTGGTAGATTGTGTCGGTCATTATGGAAATGATCCGGCTGCGTCTGTGCTCTTTAATATGCACATAGTCAGTAAATCACCACTAGAAATTTCGACTCACATTAGCGCTTTTTTTGGAACTGCGCTCTCTAAGGCTACATCAACATGACAACTGTGCAGCCAAAAATGGAAAAGTTTTTCTCTTGCATTTTTAAAAAGTTTCAAGTATACACAACAATGTTTACAAAATGATTTGCGTTTACACAACGGCAAAAAAAGCTGTATTACGTATGCCAGGCCAGTAGTTGACGCTGTCACCTTGTTAGTAAACAGTACCTGTAGGGAAGTAACGATTATATGTTGTATATTATGTGTCTCCATTGTTAATTGTAATATTGGTGAAGTAAATCCAAACTTTGTTGAAGAAGCTTTATCAAACTCTTGAGCAGCAACAATAGTACCATGGATGTGTATGTTTGTTCGCACTTGCCTTTAAAATTGACACGTAGTGCGTTTGTCTACATACCTAACAAGTACTACACACGCGCATGACATCACTGTTGTCAAAGATTCCTGTATTGGATGTTTACACAGAAACGATAACTTGAACTTTGAAACTCGTTTTCAAAAATATGCATTTTCAGTACCCACAATGCCGTTGTTGTGTAAAATCACAGGCAAAACATTAAATGGTTAAATGGCTGAAATCGTTGTCATGTAAACAGCCCCTAATTCTAGCGCAACTGATAGTTATGTATGTAAGTACAGTAAACAGTCTATACTATGCTATACTGTTAAGGATCTCGTTAATTTATATTACAAGCTAATTTCTTGCTTTTTGTTCATATACCGTCTTTTTCGGACTATAAGTCGCACCTGAGTATACGTCGCATCAGTCCCAAAATACGTCATGATGAGGAAAAAAAACATATATAAGACGCACCTGACTATAAGTCGCATTTATTTAGAACCAAGAGAAAACATTACCGTCTCCAGCCGCGAGAGGGCGCTCTATGTCTTCAGTGTAGACTACAGGAGCACTGAGCAGCATAGAGCACCCTCTCACAGCTGGAGACGGTAATGTTTTCTCTTGGATCATTTCTCTTGGATCATTTCTCTCGGTTCATGTCAAATTAATTTTTATAAATAAGTCGCACCTGACTATAAGTCGCAGGACCAGCCAAACTATGGAAAAAAGTGCGACTTATAGTTCGGAAAATGCGGTAGATATCTGCATCTGCACCAAACTGAGGTTTTTTTTTTAACCACCTCGAGTCTGAGCTCTATATTTATACTATATCATACTATGATATGATGACTATGATATGTTGTTTGTTTTTGTTGGTTTGTATTTTATCTAAAGGTTCAAAACACGTATGTAATATGTCAGGCTTTACAAGGTTAACCTATTTTTTATTTTATTTTTTACTAAAAAATTCAAAATGATTCAAACTGAAATAAAGAAAAAATACAAAAGGTTTAATGAAATTCTAATTCAAATGAAATGTGAAAATGTAAAAGCAGGCGTCCTCTTGCTGCTGTGTTGGTTTAGGTGGAGGACGCAGGACCGGCATGTTTGTGTCTAAGGGAGGAACAGCCATTCTGCTGCAGCTGCTGGTGAGCTCCAGCAAAGACCCTCCGGCCAATGAGGAACTAATGCTTCACATTCATACTCTAATGGTCAAAGTCGGCCCCAAAGGTTTGAGGACACCACAACTTGATTTAGCATTGCCAGACACTAGATTTGGTACAATCCAAACAATTTCTTGTAAATACAGATTTATATTTTTATCTGAATCTGTGGACAAATGAACAGTGACATCACTTCCTCTTCAGACAGGAAGTTTGGCGTAAAAGCGCGTCTGAACGGGGTTCTGAATGTGACTTTGAATCTAGTGAAGCATAATCTGCAGAACCACAAGCTGTTGCTGCCGTGCCTTCAGGTGCTTCGGGTCTACTCAGGCAACCGTACGTTCACTCACTTCATGTGCCCTGTAGTACATTTACGAGAAGGTTTACGTTTCTTTAGTGCATCACTACAGTGAGGCATTAATCAAATTGTCTTTTCTTGTAGTGGTAAATGCCGTGTCGCTGGGAAAAAGTGGCGCTTTGGAGATCATGTTTGAAATCATCGGACCCTTCAGCAAAAAGAGCACCACTCTGATGAAGTATGTTGTGTGTGCATGTTTACCAGATCTGAGAAACATATAATTGTTACAGGAATGATACTAATCACCAAATATGTGATGAAAACAAAAAATGTGAATGTTTGATTCGATTAATTAATTTGTTCTTTTCCGAATCAGGGTGGCCTTGGACACACTGGCGGCTTTACTGAAGTCCGGTAAGATGCCTGCTTGGATGATTCTCACACAACTTGTCAAAACATGTTAATATTACAGACCAAAATAGAGAGAAAGACATAAAAAGTATAAATTGAGTCATTTTAATTCTAATGCTGATTAAATCAGGGTAGTTTGTTGTACTTTTAATTTAGGCATTGTTATATTTATTCACATTTTTCGTATTACAGTAATAAAATTAATCAATCATAAAGCTACATAATGGCAATGGAAATATACATGTAAATAGTGCTTAATTAGAATGAAAATAGTGATTTAATGTCTATACAAATAAAATGTAATATTTTACTGTCGATTTTTGGAAATATTATTATTATTTATATATTTATATTAAATATTACTGTTATATATTGTACATAAGTTTGGTGTCAGTATTTAATATACAAAATTCTTAAAATTGATTAAAAAAAATGTCAGTAAAGGCTTTCACATTGTTAAAGAACATTTCTATTTCAAATTAATTCTGATTTTTAAAACACTCATATATATATATATGAGGCAGCACAACTGTTTCAAAGATTGATAATAATCAGAAATGTTTCTTGAGCAGCAAATCAGCATATTAAAATATTAGAAGATTGGAGTAATGATGTTGAAAATTCAGCTTTTCATCACAGGAATAAATTACATTTTAAAATATGTTTAAATATAGAGCATAAACAAACAAATGAAAAACCTTACCGACCCCCAACATTTTTGAAAGGTACTATATATATATATATACATACATACATACATACATACAGTGCTCAGCATAAATGAGTACACCCCACTACATTTGTCAGAAAACATTTAGTTTCCTTTCAGAATCAACATTTTCTATGAGATAATATACTACAAAATACTCCCACAAATGTGGGCCATTGATTGCAAACAAGATTTGTTAATTTTCACACACAAAAAAGTGATTTTCCTAACAAATTCATTCAAGCCCATGTTGCAAAAATGAGTACACCCAAATTATAGTCTTAGGAGAAAAGCTACACTTAAGACTGCAAAATTCTAATTAACAGGCATTCAACCACAGGTGAGTCTAATGATTCATTTAAGAGGTGTCCAGCAGACAGGTGACTTTAAAAGGGCATTACTTAAAGAAAAGCATTTCATGCTGTCAGCAATGGCTCCCCATGGAAAAGAAATATCACAGAATCTGAGAAAGGAAATAGTTTCTTTACACAAAAAAGGTGAGGGCTACAAGAAGATCAGCAAAGCTTTACATATCAGTCAAAATACTGTAGCAAAGGTGATCCAAAAATTTAAGAAAGATGGAAGTGCAACCATCTTACAGAGACGTCCAGGCCGTCCACGGAAGTTAACATCTCGACAGGAGCGTCTTCTGATGAGAAGGGTTGAAGAAAATCGCCATGCAAATTCACTGCAGTTAGCTAAAGCAGTAGAAAGCCAAACTGGAGTGACCGTTTCCCGTGACACCATACGACGCACACTGCAGAGGAATGGCATGCATGGGTATCGTCCACGAAGGAAGCCTCTCCTAAAACCCATGCACAAAAAAGCACGCCTAGAATTTGCTAGGGCCCATGCTGAAAAAGATGAAGACTACTGGGACTCTATACTCTGGAGTGATGAGACAAAGATCACTGTTTTTGGAACTAATGGTTTAAAAACTGTATGGCGTCGTAAAGGTGAGGATTTCAAAGAAAAATGCATGGTGCCTACAGTGAAACATGGTGGTGGCAGAGTCCTTATGTGGAGCTGCATGAGTGCTGCTAGTGTTGGGGAGCTGCATTTCATTGATGGTATCATGAACTCAACAATGTACTGCTCTATACTGAAGGAGAAGATGCTGCCATCACTCCGTGCACTTGGTCGTCGTGCACTTTTCCAACATGACAACGATCCAAAACACATCTAAAGCTACTGTGGCATTTCTGAAGAAGAACCGGGTGAAGGTGATTGAATGGCCAAGTATGTCTCCTGATCTGAACCCAATCGAACACCTGTGGGGAACTCTGAAGCGACAAGTTGAGAAACACTCCCCAACCAGCATCCAGGCTCTAAAAGAGGTTATTCTTGAAGAATGGAAAAAGATAGATGTTGCAATATGTCGTCAACTTGTTCGTTCCATGCCTAGAAGACTTGGTGCTGTCCTTAAAAATCATGGTGCTCATACAAAATACTAGATTTAGTAGTTTTTGTTGTGGGGTGTATTCATTTTTGCTTCAACTAATTTGAGTAAAACTGAAGATTTTGTGATCCAAGTTATATTATTAACCTTTAATTTCATGTTATGGAGTTAAATAAGTGTTCAATAAAACTCAGCCTTGTGAAAAGTTTGGAAATTGTTCTTTTGTTCATTGAGCTACTGATTGAATTTGTACTTTTTAAAGGGGGTGTACTCATTTATGCTGAGCACTGTATATATATGTGTATATATATATAATATACACACACACACATACACACACACACACAGCTAGAACAATACATGTTGTTGCAGCTCGGTTAGTGACGTCTATCACCGCTCTCTTGTGCGTGTGCTCTTCAGGAATGAATGCCCGGCGGGCAGTGGACAGAGGATACCTTCCCACGCTACTCGCGATCTACCAAGATTGGCACCGCAATGATACACGCCACCGCCATGTGGTCGTCCGCAAAAGCATTCTGGGATGCATCAAAAACCTCACTAACATTAAGCTTGGCAGGAAGGCTTTCATAGACGCCAATGGCATGAGGATCCTTTATAACACATCCACTGTATGAAAGTGTTGGATAAATTTGTATTTAATTTGTATTTTCATGGAAGTGTACAGTATAAAGTGATATAACTATAATGTGTTTCAGGAGTGCCTGTCTGTCCGGACGCTGGATCCATTGGTCAATACCTCCAGCCTAATTATGAGGAAGTGCTTTCCAAAGAACCGCCTACCACTGCCTACTATTAAAAGTGTCTTTCACCACCCGCTACCACACATACCAGCTGGTGGACCGGTGGCGCAGCTGTACAACCAGCCACCTGGAGGTAAAACACACTCACCACCGCCAGAAGGGTATCATTGTTATTGGTCTTGTTGCATGATAATTGATCAATCTCGAAAGTCAAAATGAAATCAAAATGCACTGTTTGTACTTTCAAAATATGTCTCCTTACAGAAGAAAAATTGGTTGCAAATGCTGTTTGATGTGCTCACTCACTTCTTTGTACACCGTGTTATAAACTGATGTGGAGTGTAGTTGTCAGTGATGTTAGGCGTGAGTAAGTGGTAACGGATCTCTGTGTGTTCGATGGTGTTAGTGGATGATGTAGTGGATGAGAGCGATGAGAATGAAGCCACGGAGGTCGACACAGAAAATGACACGGAATATGAGGAGGACGAAACCGGTCACAAAACACAGGTATTAATCATCTCATTAAACTTCACTAAAATTCTAGCCGTCAGCCGACCAACATCTACAGGACAGGGTGACTGATGGCCAATATAATGATTTTATATTGGTGAATCTCAAAGAACATGTTTGAGTAATGTCAAAACGTGTTATATTTTCTCTTGGTTCTTGGTTCTAAATCAGGGGCGGTTCTAGGGTCAGTGGAGATCCGGGGCTTAGCCCAGAAAAATCCATCAAATATAAAATTTGGAATACAGAAATATGAAATTCTGAAAAAAAATGTGAATGATACTTCGGCATGCCATTGCCTTAATGAGTGAGTCATTTAATTAATGGATTCATTTGAAACAGATTATTCATTCAGAAAAAAAAGTAAGCAACTGTTTTTATGAATGGGTCAGTGAATCATTTACTCAAGCAAATTGATTCAATAAACACCGCTGTGTGTTGCTACAGAGCACAACAGCATGCTTTGTTTGGAACCATTTCCTTTGCAAAATGTTTTTTTTTTTATTATTAGCTTGTTTATTGCATTGTTGCCATGACACAAAAAGTCTGCCACAGACCGCTCTGTGTGTGTGTGTGTCCTAAAGACTGCTGCGCAGCTGTTAACTGTTTAGATGTTCAAAATGTAACGTTAAATCAGACACAGTTTAAAACCGAAAAAGAAATATAATACAATGATTAAAATTTACAGATACCTGAAGCTGTTGTATCCTGGCGTTCAAGTGTTCTTTTTGAAGAATTTTGAAATATCCATTTTAATTTTCAAATAAATTGATCTAGTAAAATACTACACGCAAACAAACCGCCTGGCTCCAAAAGATCTCATTTCATTGGCTGGATCGTACAGACGCTCATCGATGGTTGGACAGTTTACATGTCAGTCAGAAGCACTAGACTAAGTGAGCGGTCTTCGTCGGGTGTGAACGACAACGCGTAAATTGACAGACACTGTAGACGTCAAAGTCGAGAGATTTATTTATTTATTTAATTACATTCTAATATAAATTACTTTATTGGGCATGAAAACTCATTGATGGCATGGTGATAATAAAAACATTCTGGGCTTTACTGAAAACATTTGGGGCTCCAGCCCCCTTAGCCCACCCCTAACGCTGCCCCTGTTCTAAATAAATGCGACTTACAATCCAGTGCGACTTATATATGTTTTTTTTCCTCGTCATGACGTTTTTTTGGACTGATGCGACTTCTACTTAGGTGTGACTTATAGTCCGAAAAATACAGTATCTGCATCTGATACAGCATTCATTCTTCAGCTCAGTCTCATATTCACAATAAAACATTGTGCCAGACTTTAGATCAGGTATGAGTTGGCCTATGGCGCAGTCTATTTTCAGCTCCTTAAAATAGCAATGCTAATAACCTTTTTTTTTAGACCAGCATGCCCATGGGCACAAAAATGAGCGCAAATGCATTTGCTAATTAAACGCATGGCGATGGCCGGGAAAATGCACTGGACTGAAACTAGCAAACACACTTGCGCCTGCGCCTTGCTTTTGGATGTCCTCTGAGGAAAGCGATATCATTGTTGTACTGTCCTTTCATATGTAAAGGGTGATTTCTGATGTCAGTGCTGCTCAGTGTGTTTGTTGGCTCCATCTTACAACCTGTTGGAGAAAGTAAAAATAACTTCCTTGTTTGTTTCAGTCTGTTTCAATATAAAAGTCTTTACTGCCTAGATACTAAATCATATTTTTAAATACTACTATTTATATAAAATATTATTTATTAAATAATAATATTTAATATGCAACAACAGGCATCATAAAGCTTGATCAGTCAAAAGTGCAAAGGCAGCGCTCTGATAAACAGAATTAAAGTTAAATAAAACATGATGAGATTTTGCCCTCAGACAAAACTATTTGCTCTGGATCAAATAATAGATATAGCTTGCCCATTAGAATTACCAAAAACAAATGATATCTCATGTTTAACCACTATAGAGACATCAGACCCAGCAGCAAATTCCATAAGATCTGGCCGAGCTGAGGCTGCTCTCAGCGGGTTCATGAGCGCTGAACTACCGCTGACGCCCTGGAGCTCATAAGCCCAACAATTTTGTGAGCAAATTTTCAAATAGACGTTATCTTTATTTAGTGTAATAATACCAAACAGGAAGGTCATAATTGACAAGCGTTTACTTTCTCGTGGGGGGTGGGTTCTTGTCTGAAGTTTAAAATCATTGATTACTCGTAAGCCGATCACTTAACGTCTGGTTATAATGTATGTTATGCGCTGGCTCAGCCGCCTCAAACTTCCACTGTAAACACAGGAATGCTGCGAAAACAAAACCATTGAGCGAGTTTTACTGCCTCCTTAACCTGATCCTCCGTGAGAGCAACCAGGGGGGCACAATTAAAATGATCACCTTGCCGGGTTTTGGCCTCCCCGGTTTCTTGCTGACGATCGCTAACCGTTGATAAATTAAACTTTTCCCAAAACCTGTTGGGAGTAGGGCCACAACAACACCTCCATTCAAAATGTGAAACAAACACTCTTCTTGTTTGGGCTTCATTTGGCAAATGCCGGGAATATTATGCACAACAGAGTGAATAGCATCCCATGTCTCCATGTCCGCTGTCGTTTTCAATTTCCCTAACCTAAACTACAATCGAATTCGGTGCTTAGCGTCTACGTCACGGCCCTCAGCTGCCCTCTGTTCGTTGATTGGATGGTTGGTTTGGAGCCAGAGGAAATCTGGGAGATTTTTTGCGATCTGAAATTGGGCCAGAGTATGAAGTCTGATGTGGTCAGGCTAATGTTTATTAACAAACCACATACTTGGGGCCCTATAATACACCTGGCGCAATGCGAGGCAAGGCGCAGTGCAAGTGTGTTTGCTAGTTTCTGTCCAGGGCATTTTCCCATCCAGCGCCACGTCGTTTAATTAGCAAATGCATTTGTGCTCATTTGTGCTGGTCTAAAAAAGAGGTGTGTTCAGGCGCATTGCTGGTGCATTGCTATTTTAAGGAGCTGAAAATAGACTGCGCCATAGACCAACTCAGACCTGGTCTAAAGTCTGGCACAATGTTTTTTCTTTGTTATTTAAAGAGCGTGTTAGTATAGGCGGGTCTGTTACGCACAGCAGCACACAAACATGCCAAATATAAAAAGGATTTAAGGATTGCAATGCATAAGAATTTTTTTGTAGGCTAATTAAACATATATATATATATATATATATATATATATATATATATATATATGTGTGTGTGTGTGTGTGTCTTTGCGCTTGTCAAATTCTGCAAAGTAAATAGCAAATCCATCATGACACAAGCGCAACTGGCTCTTAAAGGGAATGGAAGATGAGACTCTGATTGATTTATTGCACGTTACGCCCAAAAAACACCTATTACTCATTAAGAGAATAGGAACAATGGTTTAGACCATGCGCCCGGGCGCACCAACCATTTTTCTGTCGTTAAAATGGCAAAAGTGGATTTGGACACGCCCTGAGTGCACCTGCTCCTGCGCTTTACACTTTGTGTTTAGATCGTTAAAATAGAGCCCTTGAAGTATAAACAACTACATCCCTGCCTAAAACTCTTAAAACCACATTCTGTGACACAGAAACAGTATTATTTATAAAATTATAGTAGATTTGGGTGTCCGCCATGAGTGCTGTTATCCCTAAAATACCGCACCGCTGGAAAAGGCTCTCAGTCTTTACAATACAATTTGATAGCTTAATAATAAAAATTTAATTTTTATCTATCTCTTGGAGTATATGTAACGATCTGTGAAGCAGCATATTCATGAATACTACATGAAAAAATATTTTAAAATAATTAAAAATAAATCAAATATATGTAAATTGATATTTTCACCCCAATTTTAAATAATATAATAATAAAATTTGAATAGCTTAATATTATAATTTAATGATATAATTGTATTTAAGCAACAATAATTTTAGGCATGTCTTGTGAAGTACAGTACAAATGCAGTGTATTAGTATTAGTTGACTAATTAATTAAAAAACCTATAAGTCATTTTATAATGTGCCTTTGTCATTTTTATCTTTAATATATTTTTATATCAGTATTTAGTAATGTTGGTACTTCCAAGCCAGAAACGTTTATTCTATCATTCGGTGTTTACACAGTCCTATACAATGATTTGCTGTTTGTACTTACAGGCCTGAATGTGGTTCACATTATTTGTAAAAGAGCAATCAAAACACTGATTTTATAATTGATGTTTGTTATGCACTGCAGAATGATGATGACATAGAGACAGATATCAAGAAACTGCAGCCCATACAGGTGAATACTCGTCCGTTCGATGAGCTCAGAGCCTACGAGTATTTCTGTCGGGAATTCAGTGAACTATTTGAGGTGAGGACGCTTCTGATTAAATGATAATAAGGCAATAAAAATCCCATTGATTGCAAAATAGCAGTCACAAAAAAATAGCTTAACTTTTGTAACGTGACTGTCCATCTCTTAATCGTCAAGGATGATCACTTTCTGTTTTGTTTTCAGGATGATGACTTTGAAAGCCCCGGATCTGTCATCCCTCCATCAAGTGTTAACTCAGAGCATCATCGTCCCATCATCATTCCCACCACACCGAGCTCCTTGGGGCCTCAAAACAGACGTGCGCTGCGAGAGGACCTTCTGACGCCCAAGGCAGATGAGTCTCCTCTGGAACTGGACAGCATTTCCATATCAAAAAGGCCAGAGGACACGGCGGACCCCGATCTGGTCTGTAGTTTGGGCCGTCTGGTTGTAGATGGTGGTGTGGATGGGTCTCAGGAGGAGGGCGGGGAGCAAGCCGTGCTGGAAGTGCCAGACACCGCAGCACTGCTGCCGCTGCACGACCCTGACCTTTACTTGGAGATGGTGAAGAGCACCCGCTCAGTTCCCGCCTACACAGAAGTGGCTTACCCTGATTACTTTGGGCATGTGGCTCTCAACCTCCGCGAGCCCATTCTAGAGAGGGTTTATGGTGTGCAGAGGTACTACACAAATGGTTTACTACCTTTTTTGCTTTGAAATACTGTACTTGAAATGTTAAAGGAATAGTTCACATAAAAATGACAGTTTGCTGAAAATCTTGCATAAAAGCATCAAAGTTGTCCACATACCTATATTTTCAATCTTCTGAAGTGTTTTGTGTGATAGTCAGACCAAAACAAGTAAGTTATAGACAGCTCCAGGTCACTTTATGCTTTGTATAGAAAAAAGGTTTATAAGAATATCTCATTTTGTGCTCTATGGTTGAAAGTAAGTTGACAAAATGTAAGTTGACAAAATCTATTATTCACTCAAGACATTATTTTTCAACAGAACAAAGATTTTCCAAGACATCGAGAGGCTCATTCATTCCAGTGACATCCTCGATAAAGTCGTATATGACTTAGACAATCAGAGGTCAGTGTGCACAAGAGGAGAGTCTGAAGCAGAAGGAAACTGTCCTGCTAGGATGAGCTAAACAAATTCAAGTGGGCTTAGAGATAGCCAAGCAAATATTTAAAGGGGTTATATGATGCTGCTAAAAATAACATTATTTGGTGTATTTGGTCTAATGCAATGTGTTTATTTGGTTTTCCACATATTGTACATTATTGTTCCTCTATGCTCTGCCTTTCTGAAACGTGTAAATTTTTACAAAGCTTGTCGGTCTGAAAAGTGAGCTGTGCTCTGATTGGCCAGCTATCCAGTGCGTTGTGATTGGCCGAATTCCTAAAGCGTGTGACGGAAATGTTATGCAGCTTAAAACACTGATTATAATGAGTTATACTGTCTTTTTATGCATTGCGTTGCGTATCGTGCAGTGTAAACATAAAACCATGTCTGCATTTGTGATCAGAGAAACGACAAACAACAAGCTCTACTCTACACTGCTCAAAACTCATGTTTGTATCATTGTGGCAAATTCTTTAAAGATGAAAACATACTTACAGCCTGTGAGTCAGAGCAGACGGCATTGTAGGTTCAGGGAACAGTCCTCTGTTAAATGCATTGCACACGCATATTTGGGTTGAACTGTTCTGGAACAGTGTCGTAAATACACCTTAACCACTGATTTATTGTTGTGTCCTCTTTTGGAAAACCAAACAGCGGCAACAACTCTACAGCGAGAATCAAAGTTACGCCTTCTTTCTTTTACGTGAACATTTGGGGGGTGTTAGGCAAATCTTCCAGCATCGTGACGTAGACGTGTGGGGGGGGGTGTTAGAAAGAGCCGTTTTAGGGGGGCATGGATGAGTCTTAACTTTGATAAAGAATGGGTTTGAGACTTTAGTCTTTGCAACTTTAGGGATCATTGAAATCGCATCATATGAACCCTTTAATAAAAATAGAAAAACTAACATTAAGGGCAGTCAAGTATTTTTATTGCAGTTTTTTAATATATAATTTTGTAACAACATACATTACACTGTTTTTATGGAAAACTGATTCATAAATCAAATATAATCAAATAAAAGTAATGAAAGGTATTTTTATGAAATATAGATAAGATCATTTTTATTGTAAGAATTTTATATTTTTATAGTCATGTGAAACTCAATTATATTACCGTATTTTCCGGACTAAAAGTCGCACTTTTTTTCATAGTTTGGCTGGTCCTGCGACTTATAGTCAGGTCCAACTTATTTAACAAAATTAATTTGACATGAACCGAGAGGAATGAATCAAGAGAAATCATTACCGTCTCCAGCCGCGAGAGGGCAGGAGACGGTAATGATTTCTCGCTGCTGGAGACGGTAATGATTTCTCTTGGTTCTAAATAAATGCAACTTATAGTCCAGTGCGACTTATATATGTTTTTTTCCTCATCATGACGTATTTTTGGACTGATGAGACTTATACTCAGGTGCGCATTATAGTCCGAAAAATACGGTAATCATAAAAATAACTGTTGTTGCAGTTTTTATTTTATTATTATTATTTTACATTTTAATGTTTTTATTTATTATTTTTTTACCGTTTATTTACTTTTTTTTATTTGGAATGAACGACCATTTGCTATCATGGAGCTGTATTTTACACAATGTGAAACAATACTAATTAATCATATCCTCTTTAATATATCGGCCAAACACTAACTGGTGACAATAAGGCCACTTTTCTTTTCTTTTTTATTATTAATTTGTTTGATAGAAATAGAACAATGAATTAAAAAAAAAAGTGGGAAATACATATATATATATAGTTTCCGGCACACCCAGGCTCTTGTCTTTTGTATTTCTGAGTTATTCGAAACGCATGAATCTTCAATGTAAACATGTTCTTTCAGTTGTCCAGTCATTGACAACGGGGAGTCTCTGAAGTTCAACTCTAAGTTTGAGTCTGGAAACCTACGGAAAGCTATACAAGTCAGAAAGTATGTGTAAAATTAAAGAATGAGTTTTTTTTTTGGTTGTATAGCCATTTGTTTGTTTTGTTTTGTTTTCATTTCCTTGTATTGCCTGTTTCTATCGGCAGGTTTGAGTATGACTTGATCTTGAACTCTGATATCAATAGTAATCACTATCACCAGTGGTTCTATTTCGAGGTGGGCAATATGCGTCCTGGAGTTCGTTATCGATTCAACATAATCAACTGTGAGAAGTCCAACAGCCAATTCAATTATGGTGGGTCATTTCAAGCATTAGGTCAGAAACTGACTCTACTCAGGTGCACAAACACATATAGTTACGTTCAAATGTCTGTGCCATTAACCTGGATTATTGCGTAACCTAGTTCTAAAGTATCATGTATCATGTATCATGCTAGAGCTAAAAGCCATTGTGTGCACATATTAACGTAGAGTATGTTTAGGTGTATTACCATATTCCACTTTTTGCATGTTCTTGGTCAGCCCATCTCTAGCCAACTTCAACTTCAGAGAGTATGTTTGTCAGATTTCTGATTTCTGTCTATTGTACGACAGGTATGCAAGTGCTGATGTACTCTGTACAGGACGCTATCAACGGCAGCCCTCATTGGGTTAGAACAGGATCAGACATCTGTTACTACAAGTAAGAACCATAATGTTGTCTGATAACTCCTTGCTATTATATTTTTAGTCTTTAAAAATAAATAGATTTGTGGGTTATCATGCATTTGAAATGCAGTTAAGTTGACCTCTATTCCCGTCTACCCAGGAATCATTTCTCACGAAGCTCCATTGCAGCCGGGGGTCAAAAGGGCAAATCCTACTTCACTATGACCTTCACTGTGACCTTTCAGCATAAAGATGATGTCTGCTACTTTGCCTACCATTACCCATACACCTACTCAATGCTGAAGGTACTATACAAATGTACCCTCACTAAATTGATGCATCTGATGTGCACTAATACCTGAACGCGTCTTGACTAGAAGCCTGTTAATATACCAGTTTGAGTGCGTACAGCTGTGTCCTATATAGACTGTAGATGTACTGTAACTAATTTTTACCTTAATATTAAGTATTTCTGTTGAAGCTATGGACTTGCAGTTTAGTGCACAGCTTGTTTAGAGTGACAATGTTAGCCCAGTAAGAATGCTTCAAAAATTGGATACCATAAGAGTGAATATGCCATTTTATATTTTTATTTTATATACCATGATATTATCAACATCCTAATCTTGCACGCTGCAAAGTAGGATTTTGTTTGATTTTTTTTTTCCCTCTATCTTTTAGATGCATCTGCAGAAGTTGAGTGCTTTGCGTACTGCTCAGATCTACTACAGACAGGATGATCTGTGTGAAACGCTGGGAGGAAACAGCTGTCCCCTGCTCACCATCACAGCCATGCCAGAATCCTCCAGCAATGACCACATCAGCCAGTTCAGTATGTATCACGCACACAAGAACATCTCTGATAAACTTCCAGCCATAGCAGGAAGGCTTATCAATCCATTTGTTAAGAAACAGCATGCCCTCTTAATCACACTTACTCTCATATGTATATTCTCATGCATTCTTGTGTACACACTCGTATGTACTTGCTTTCCTGAACACTCAATTGAATGCTCTCACATGGGTCCTCATGCAGGCTATCATGCTAACATTAACATGTCATGCACGCTCACATGCATCCACTTCCATGAACACTCACGTGTCCTCATGCACGCTCCCATGCACTCATGCTCATTAACACTTTTCATACATTCACATGCATGCATACATAAATTTTCACATACATCATCATGAACACTCACAGGAACTTTCACGTGCATCCTCATGCATACAGTACATGCACTTACACATTCAAACTCACAAGCCGCCTGCTCTCATGCACTCTTTCTGATGAAAATTCTACATTTACACTGCCATGCAATGTGTCATGCACTGTTTAATGAATGCACTTTCACATGCATGCTCCTATGCATTCTTTCTAGTTAATACATTTTTGCAATCTTTCATGCCCTCTCACAGGAACTCACTGAAGAGCATTTACATACGTTCTGATACCCTTTCACACACACACACACACACACACACACACACACACACACACACTTAAATCACTCTTTATAATGAACACTCTTGCATTCACGCTTCCATGCACTCTGAATGAACACAATGAACACATACATATGTTCTCTTGCCCTTTCGCGGACGTTCTCGAGTGCATTTTCTAAAGTACACTCTCCTATCCACTCTTGCATGCACAATTCCAAGCACACACTTTCTCCTCTACACTGTTGTGTACTTTTGCATGCACTGTCACATGCACAGACTCAAGCATGCTGCCATGCACTCTGAAATGCTCTTTCAGACTACTCTTTTTCATAAAAACTCGTCTTTTATGCACACTCACATGGATGTTCCCAATAATTCTTGCATGCTCTCATACTCTTTCATCCACAGGGTTCCTAGTACTAATGTCATTTCAGCCTCTCATACACTCAAGCATGTATTCTAGCATACACCCTAGCATGAATGCATTCACATACACTGTTCTTGAATGGCCTGCGTATGCACTCATTCAAGCACTCTCCGATGCATTCTTGCATGCACCTGCGCATTCGATCATTAAAGCACTCTCTCATCCATTCTTTCACGCACCTGTGCATTCTCTCTCTCAGGCACTCTCCCATCCATCCATTCTTTCATGCAAATTGTCAGATTGTGATTTCAGCCTCTGTTAAAAGGTGTGGCATGCTTAGCTATGCTGTAATGTATATGTTTTTAGGAAGCCGTCCAGTGGTGTTTCTGTCTGCGCGGGTGCATCCTGGAGAGACTAACTCTAGCTGGGTGATGAAAGGCACTCTAGAGTTTCTCATGAGCTGCAGTCCTCAAGCCCAAAGTCTACGAGGGAGCTATATCTTCAAAATCATCCCCATGCTCAACCCTGATGGCGTCATCAATGGAAAGTATGTCAACAAACAAAACAAATCCCCTCCATGTTCTATGTTGGTTCTAACAATTCTAATGGTTGTGTAAATGCATTCATGTCAACTTTGAACTGTGTGTGTAAATATTGCCCAAATTCAGCTTTTAAAAACAATGTTATAGCCACGTTGAAGCCTTAAAAGCTTATGTGTAAAAGATATGAATCATCAGTCATTCTTCACACAGTTTATCTGTAATCGCATATTTCCACTCTTCTGTTTCCACTCTTCAGTCATCGTTGTTCTCTGAGTGGGGAGGATCTGAACAGACAGTGGCAGAGCCCCAATGCTGAGCTGCACCCCACCATCTACCACGCCAAGAGTCTCCTGCAGTACCTCAGAGCTACAGGAAGAACTCCACTGGTGAGAGAGCATCACGCTGTGTATGAGAGAATGGTTTAATGACACCAGCAGAGCGTTAGCCTCTCAACTGTGTGTGTGTTTAGGTGTTCTGCGACTATCACGGCCATTCACGGAAGAAGAATGTTTTCATGTACGGCTGTAGTATTAAGGAGACTGTGTGGCAGACCAATGTCAACACCAGCACCTGTGACCTCCAGGAGGACCTTGGATACAGGGTAACACGCTGTTATGTAGACATAATCTTACATTTACAGTATACAAAGATCATTCCCGGTCCATCCAGATGATTTATGAAAACAAACCTTCAAAAATTGCTTTTTTTGACTACTCAAGTTTACATGCACCATGTATAAAGTTATTGTCTCTCAGAAGAAAGAGTCGACTCTGAATCACTTAAACGAGTCGTTTTTAGAACGAACCCCAGGGCGAAGTTATTTCCCGCCCACTTGTTGGTCTTCTCCCTTTGGTCTGGATTAAAAAATCCTAATTCACTCTTTAGCACTATTCGGACGGGACTAGTTTTCTAAACTAAAAAGTAACTAAAGTTTCGATTCTTACCACCTGACGTCTGTGATTTTCATGTACCAATTCGTACGGGACTAGTATCTCTGTGTTTATTACAGATGTGGGAGGGTCTGATTGTGCATCTGGGCGTCACAGAGATCACGCGCTCTGTATGCGTGCATTTAATTCATTCAGAATGATGGCCTTAGTATTATTACACAATAAATACTAAATGGCTAGTATAGCAAAACCATGTTAATGTGTGGTTCCTTTAGTTTAACTTGTTTTTCTTTTTTCTTTTTCTTAATTAAATGTAATTAAAACATTATGTAACTGAGTACATAAATGATCGTGAGTAATCTTACCTGATGCTGATATTACAGTAGCCGGTATTAACAGTTTACACGATCTTGCTCTTGATTTTATTATTTGTATTATTTTTTTATTATTATTTATTTGCCGCTAAGCAAATATATAAAACATCCGCGCGGTAAGATCATCTATGGTAATTCACGTTGGCCAAAACACACAAGGAAACGCGTTGTGAAATAAAATATCACCGGCAATCACAGACATTCGCATTCGGACGGGATTCGTTTTCTCAGAGGATCACTGAGTTTGCTGAAAAACGGTAGGTAATTTGCTCTGGAATTATCACAGAGGTTCTGTGAGAAAAACACAGACGTGGCAGATTCGGCCGGGATTAAAATCACCAAGTACGTCTGTGAAACGCAGATTTCTCTAACGACCCCCTGTAAAACTAGTCCTGTCCGAATAGGGCTTTTGCCATTAGGTGTTGCTTTTAGAACTGTAAAATAGCAGTTTCCACGGTAACACTGTAAACAAAGCAGCACTGAGCTCACAAACACTTCTTTATCAGACATTACAGTCACCATGAGATGAAAATGAGATCAATCACCGCAGATTGGCGTCACACAAATAAGAGATTTGGAAAAATGAATCTTTGAGCGAATTGTTTGGGAGTCATTGAGCAAGTAAGGTAAAAATAAATGCATATTTTAAGATAATAAGTGTTTTTTGACCTTGCATTCAATTTCAACCTGTTGTTGGGGACTGCCAAAACCAAAATATGAGCCGTGATAGGGGCACTTTAATTAAACCAATGGGTGGAAAATGTATTGGTTTAAGAAAAAAGCTGATTGGGGGATTTTAAACTCTTAACATCAGTCATCTGCAACCATGAATTGGATTAAAATGACACGTTTTCAGGATAAATAACCAAATATAAGGCAAATATTGCAGACGATTATGTTTAATAATCGAGAAGAGCAGAATTTGTGATCACGATTGAAATATGATTTATTAACACTGAACACCCAACTAACTAAAGCTAAATAATGAAACTATTTTCTTTTAAGAGCTGCTTTTCAGCACAGTATGAACTGTCTCCATAGTTGAGTTTCCATTATTGATTCTGCTCTTTCCAGTTTATTTTTATGAAGCTGCCTTGGCATAATTTGTATTGTATAATGTGCTATATTTATAAAGTGCTTTTAAAAGTACAGCAGTATAAACAGTTTGTTTAATTCTAAGGCTCCAAGAGATATTAGAAAATGATTATTACTCTTTATTAGTGTTGATCTTGCCAAGTAAATGAGCTTTCTGAAATCTATTTGAAGTTGAAGCTGCTCGTTGTGTGTCATGTGTTTTAGACTCTGCCGAAGCTGCTGTCTCAGATGGCTCCAGTGTTCAGTCTGTCCAGCTGCAGTTTTGTAGTCGAACGCTCCAAAGAGGCCACGGCGCGTGTGGTGGTGTGGAGAGAGATCGGAGTGCAGCGCAGCTACACCATGGAGAGCACGCTGTGCGGCTGCGACCAGGGCAAATACAAGGTGAGGGGGGGGCTACAACAACAAAAAGCTTTCTTTTTATCAGTAATATTTAGAAGTTTTTAAAAATCTTAATTCTGCTGAAAATTACCAAGAATATCAGGTTTCAAAGACAACTGAAGATAAAGAACAAAAGCACACACAGCATATAGATCACCAGTTATTTGATGTTCAGAGCAGGGGCAGGAAACAGTCAACATTCACAGATCTGACGTCATGGGTGCCATGAGAAAGTGTGTTTAATGAGCATAACTCCGGGTCCAGTGATGGCCCAGGGTCAGTGTCAGAGGGTTTCAGGTCAGTTTATTTCCCAGTCAGGCCAGTGAAGGTCTTTTATATGACTCGATTGCTAACATCATGTAGTATTATGTGATTTGTTAAACATAGTTGTGAATTCTGTTGAAACTATGTTAACGTTGTCTTTTTGGCCAACCTAGAAGTGTTGCTGAAATTTTAAGAATTCATTTTGGTAGTCTTTGAGTCATCAGTTAGAAAAATGATGAATGGACAAAATCAGTTTTTCATATTATTATTTTTTTCTTAATGCAATGAAATGAAAATATAATTGTTAAAAACTGCATTACTATATACAGGTGCTGGTCATATAGTTAAAATATCAGAAAAAATATTATTGTATATTCATTCATTACACACAGACTGATAAATTTCAAATGTTTATTTCTTTTAATTTTTATAATTATACTCGACAACTAAGTAAAATCCCAAATTCAGTATCTCAGAAACGGTTCAATATTGAAGACACCTGGTGCCACACTCTAATCAGCTAATTAACTCAAAACACCTGCAAAGGCCTTTAAATGGTCTCTCAGTCTAGTTCTGTAGGACACACAATCATGGGGAAGACGGCTGACCTGACAGTTGTCCAAAAGACGAGCATTTACACCTTGCACAAGGAGGGCAAGACACAAAAGGTCATTGCAAAAGAGGATGGCTGTTCACAGAGCTCTGTGTCCAAGCACATTAATAGAGAGGAGAAGGGAAGGAAAAGATGTGGAAGAAAAAAGTGTAAAAGCAATAGGGATAACCGCACCCTGGAGAGGATTGTGAAACAAAACCCATTCAGATTTCCCATTCTGTGTTTTCTGAGGTCAAAGGTCAATGCAGCCGTATACCAGGAAGTTTTAGAGCACTTTATGTTTCCTGCTGCTGACCAACTTTATGTAGATGCAGATTTCATTTTCCAACAGGACCTTGCACCTGCACACAGCACCAAAGCTTCCAGTACCTGGTTTAAGGACCATGGTATCCCTGTTCTTAATTGGCCAGCAAACTCGCCTGACCTTAACCCCATAGAAAATCTATGGGGTATTGTGAAGAGGAAGATGAGATATGCCAGACCCAAGAATGCAGAAGAGCTGAAGGCCACTATCAGAGCAACCTGGGCTCTCATAACACCTGAGCAGTGCCACAGACTGATCGACTCTATGCCATGCCGCATTGCTGCAGTAATTCAGACAAAAAGGAGTCCAAACTAAGTATTGAGTGCTGTACATGCTCATACTTTTCATTTTGATACTTTTAGTTGGCCAAGATTTCTAAAAATATTTTCTTTGTATTGGTCTTAAGTTATATTTAAATTTTCTGAGATACTGAATTTGGGATTTTCCTTAGTTGTCAGTTATAATCATCAAAATTAAAAGTAAAAATAAAAATTTGAAATATATCAGTCTGTGTCTAATGAATGAATATAATACACAAGTTTCTCTTTTTAATGTAATTAGTGAAATAAACTTTTTGATGATATTCTAATTATATGAACAGCACTATAATATAATAATATATTATTGTTATTATTGTTATTATTTTAATTTGGTGAGGGGGGGGCATAAAAAATAGCCAACATTTTGTTAAGCAAGTATAAAAAAACAAACAAAAAAAAAACCCACATTGTAACCCTATGTGAATGCTGTGGAGAAAAAAAAAAACCCACACATATACTTAAACATGAAAATTGTTAACACCGAATCGGTTTTAACCATATGCAGGGTGCAGATAAACATTATCTAGTGTGACATCAAGGTCACTCTGTGTGGGTGAGATGGTTAAGTTATCTAAAGATATGAGAAGGTCTTGGCTGGAACAACAGCTTGGTTAGTGATAAAATTCAGCCAGCTGAGATACAGTAAGTGTTCATCCAGACAGTGTTAGCAATACATGCTGTATTCATTTGACACTGTAATTCAGATTTGATGTACAATTCAAATAGTGCCAAGCCAAAATATTTTTTAACCCAGGGTTAAAAGTAATGAGAAAAGCTTGTTTATCTTTTCACCAGTTGTTGTTTTGTTCAGGAGCAGTTGCTGTAGGCTTCTCTACAATCCTTCAAGTAAAAACAGCGTTGTCTTTATCACTGGACTTCATAAAGTAAAACGAATTACACACACAGCCTGTCCAAAATCATCTCGGCATCCTTATACCAGTGAAATGATGAAACCGTGAAGTCCTCAACTCTGAAATAACACAGTGACCAAAACATGTAACATTTTGAGCATATTTTTGTCTAGATTCAGCTCTGCTCACTCTGAGTATATATATATATATATATATATATATATATAAAATACACATTTTATTTATTATTAGCATAATTTGTTTCTTTTCTTAAATCAGCTGTTCCCATATCTTGAAAAGTAGGTGAAATTGTAATATTTGAATTCTTTTACCCTAAACCTTCAAATATAGCCTGTGATCCAATAAGCTGTACTTTGAGTGACCCAAGTTGGAATAGGTTATGTGCTTAAAATGATCTATGTGTAACCATGTATGGCTGTTCAAAAATTCAAATATAATTGTTCAAAAATCAATATATGGTTTCATGATGCTAAAATTGAGGGTGGGAAAAGTCTGAAACAAATTTTGCACGAAAATAATTGTGCGTACAGTTCTAAATTGAATGTAACATTTAGAAATGCAACATCTGGTTTTGTTTTTATTTATTTGTTTTTTTGTTTTTCCTTATGACGGTTAAATAGAAAAGTGCATGGAGCAATTTTAATATGTGGCATAACCGGTTTCATTGAGCCTTTCAAATATTTGTAAAGGAAGCATTAGCATTTTGCAAGGTAACAATGTCATTCAATGTAGCTGCATGTTTGATATTTTGCAAATCAGTGACCTAAAAAAACCCCAACACCAACAGAATCCAGTGTCTCGCAAGAGCTGAAGAGATGTTTTCTAGTTTACTGACTCATTTATATGATCAAAAGTGATTGTTTCACTAACTGTTGAAATAATGATAATGAATGTAATGAATAATGAATCTAATGTTGCCAGGTTTTCAGTTTTCCTAATGAATGTGACCAGTAGGTGGCGCTATAGGCCGTGTGTTAGAGATGCAGTGGGCTCAGGTCTGTAATAGTGACTCAGTCTCCTGTCTGTAGGACACATAATGGCGTCTCAGTGAGTCCAAGTAACATGGCTGAAGCTTCTTTCTTCTTTCCAGCATGTGAATATAACTATACTTACAATAACTAGATTAGTGCTGTGCTTATGCAATAGTTCTATAACAGTGTGTGCATACCTGGAGACACCAGATATTTGCTCACATGGCCACTATAAGCTCAAAACCTTCTCTGTTTTCTCATTATTTACAGTCTGTTACATTACTGAATAAAAAAAGTCTAATCCTAAAATTGGAGGAGCGCATCTGACTGACATGACAGGTTAAAATAATAGTTGATAAAACAATAATTAACCCCAGGTCAGCAATCTCTGTGAAAAGCTGTACAGAGAATTGTGGAAAGTGTGATCCGCGCAATAGCAGTACAGTAAGTGCTGTTTACCTCACAGACTGAAAACACATCAGCTTGTGGGTGTCTAGTTTACTTGCTACTAAGCCCCTCAAGCTAAACTCAAAGGATCTTTCAAAGGTTTCATTTCATTAATAACAAACTTTTGGCAAATGCAGTGATTAGTGCTTTAAGTGAATCGACGAAGTGCGTTGTAAACACAACTCCGCTTCCAAGGAGACTGATAAAAACCACCTGTGTATCCTTGCTTGAGGAAGCGCTGTGCAGCCTGCCACTCATAGATTTCACTAGATGGAGAACGTACTTTCCAGTTTGGTGTCCAGTATGCATCCGAGATCAGCCGAGTTACGCACAGACTGTTTTATTTAGTTTCACAGACTGATCAGATTAGTCCAATATGTGAAGATAGCTTCATGCTTACAGAAATGAGTTTATTTTGGCTGTTTATTTTTGGTTAAGTAATGTTTTTAGTTTATTAAATTAAAACTATCTAATGTAAGTTTTAGTTTTGTGTATGATAACACTAATGACCATATATATAAGGGTTTCTGCACCAAGTACTAAGTCATGTTTTACTTGGGGATCAAAAACTTTTATCACACATTGAAATGCAAATCAATTTCTAACCTTTCTTGGTTGGTATTCCGTCTCTATACGTTAAAATAAACCTACCATAAAAATCACAGACGCTATATTTCTTTGTAGGGCAAAACTTACTTACTGTGTGTGTGTGTGTGTGTGTATATATGTGATGTGAAAATATGGATGTGAAATCTGAAATCACAGACGTCCTCTGTTAAAATGTACCTCGGATGTCATCCTTTACAGATAGGTCTTTTTAACAGGTCTGTGTGTGTTTGCAGGGGCTCCAGATCGGTACAAGTGAGCTGGAGGAAATGGGTGCTCAGTTTTGTTTGGCTCTGCTCAGGCTAAGACGCTTCACGTCCCCCTTAGAGCTCCACAACCACAACTCCCATCTGCTGGACACGGAGAACGAGCTGATCGACACCCGCAGCATGCCCAACATCACCAGGTACGAGCTCATGCACCAGCACAGTGACCGTATCCTGCTCAGGACGTCCTGTCACATGAACCGGCACAACAGCTGCCATATCGAATTACAATACACCATTCACCTTTATTTATATAATAAATATAAAATAGTCCCCAGCAACTCTGCTATCACTGTAACTACTAGGGCTGTCAAAATTTCTCAAAAATGACGTTCGAATATTCCCTCTAAATAACACACGAATATTCGAACTATTCAAACATTTGGTTGCGCATGTTGTCAAAGACGCTCATTACGTCAATAACAGGAAAAAAAATAATACAAAGAGACATAACTACTTGTATAGGTAGTCTATTTAAGTTTAAACATGTATGACAACGTATTACCGACACAAAAACAAGGAAATCAACTAATGGCCAAGACTGCAGACCTCACGCTCTCTCACCCTCACGTTCTCTGCGCATAATGGTTTAAATGAACAAACACATTTTTGTGCAAGCAATTTAAGGTCGCGACTGTTGTCCCAAATATAGCAGGCTTCGTTTTTGTTATTATTAATAAAATAATTATTAATATTAATTGAAGTTTAACAGCATATAGAACTGACATTGAATGCTCCGAGCGAGCTGTGCTGTGGTAAACACGGACCTTTTCGTTGACATGAAACGATAAATAATCAAACCTCGGTTCCATTGCTTGACTTGCTTTTATCAGTTATGGCCTCATGTCGTGTTGCAGACAAAGAGCTTGTGGCGGGCGATGCAAAGGAACGTTAAGTGTCAGGACGTGACTGTTTAGCTGGAGTTCCACACATTATGCCAAGCTCATTTGGATGCACATTTTTGAGATGTGACGTCATGTTGCTAGTGTATGCTAACTGTATCTTAAATAGCTTGCATACAACTTTGTCTCGCGGGTCAACAATTTTACCTCACTTTCTCTGCTGCAGTCGAGTTGGGCTCTGCACTTGCTGGCATTTTCCATGAAGACGCGTCAACTTTCAATGATGCTGTGCCAGACAGTGCGACTCCTGTGACCTGTCCCTGAACGCTCAGGCGCGCTAGTGCGCCCACTCGCAAAGCAGACAGCCACGCCTCTACTACCGCGGGCGTTTTTTTCCACATTTTTATTTTTATTCGAATATTAAATTTCACCTTCGAAATTCTTTTTTTTTTACTATTCGAATACATTTTCGAATTTAGAATATTCGTTGACATCCCTAGTAACTACACAGTTCTAGCTGGGACTATTTTCAGGCGCTGCGTAATATCACTGCACCTGCTGCACCCATGATATGGCAACAAAGTTCCTTGATTATTACGCCAGAATGAGAGTATAGTTCCTAGCCATATCAACCTAGAAAAACACAACTTTTCATTTTCCGTAGCTCTTATTAAACGATGTAACCACAGACGAGTCGAGTTTAAATAGTAAAAATGTAAAAACTTTTTTTGCCATTTTATAGCGAGATGCTAACGGTCTAATCCGATTCAGTGATCTATGCTAAGCTAAGCTAAAAGTGCCATCGCCAACTCAACTGTTTAACTTCAGGGGAGTTGGAAAATGAGCCCATTTTCCAAAAAGGTATAGTGTTCCTTTAAGCAGCTCAGAACCTTTAATGTTCAGAACAATAACAGTCATGATGTCCATGGTGTCTAGAAGCTTCTTGGGAACGTACTTCGGCCCCTCCCAGCTTGTGTATTTATGTAATGGATAACAACACACACACACACACACACACACACACACACACTATCTTGCAGGCCTCTTCTAATGGCCGGCACCACTTGAGGAGATGACGGTCACATGGGGCTCAGTGCACTTCAGTGAAGAGAGAAGCACTCTGCTCATTATCATCATCACCTGATCAAAACGCCCGCTAATCCACTTTGAGTCTGACCCCCCCCTCGCCTCGGCCCGTCTCGCACGGATCAAGTTTCTTCCCCTCACACCATTAAAACCATTAAAAACCCACTAAAACCAGCCAAACCACCAGACCACACATTAAACCATTTAACTGCTTAACAAGAGAGCCATAAAACCATCATCACTCTTAGTAAGGTTATTGCGTTAGGAGAGAGAGACATCGAGAGATGGGCATGCAGAGAAATGCCTGCTCTGCCGCCACATGAGATTTACGACCGCTAACCTGCAGGAGTCGTTTGTCGGTTTTGGTGTTTTGACCAGTCATTTATCATAGCGCAGAGTTCAGGTTAGAGATTTGAAGAACCCTTTAATCTAAAGTATTAAACTGTGGCTCGTAACTCATTCTACATGAATGATGAGAGGTCCCGAGTTGAATGGGGGTCCTGGGTTATTTCTAGAGGAAGGAATATTGATTTGTTTACAATCTAGCAAACAAGCATAGTAAAATCTGGGAATATGTGTTGGATTTGGAATTTTATACATTATATACAGACTGCAATTTGCTAAAAAGCCTCTTGAATTGGAGCATTATTGCAGTGATTAATATTTTTTTTGGATTGTTGTATGTTAGGTAACAGTTCTTTTAACCCTAACTGATGCAGTGTAGCTTTTATTTCTCAAACACTCATGGTAGAAGATGTACCCATGTACATTTAAAGAGAATGAGGAATCATTTTCACATATGAATTGGCCACAACTGTCCTTTGCTTAGCATTGCTTAATAATAGCAATTTGGCACAAATATCATATCACTTTTTCTTTCTTTTTTTTCATGTTGCTTTTACTATTTTGTAAGTTGTCTGAGCGGTACAGCTATTAAAAAAATAAGAATAAGATACACAATATAGAAATTAAACAGAGAGTGCTTTATTGTTCAGGTACAGCAGCATTCAAGAAACTGAATAAACTAATGTAAAAATAAAACACTTTATACACTTCTCTGTAGAAATTATACATTGATTCGTAGAGTAACTGTAACAGTCAAATGTTCTTCAGTCAAGAGCAGTGAGTGATTTTTTTTTCTTTGTGATTTGTTGTTTTTCAGCCAAAAATGAAAAAAAACTGCTGTTTTAACCCTCTAATAGTTTCTTTCTTCTGTTGAACATATTTGAAGAATGTGGGTAACTGAACAGTTGTTGGTCCACAATGACTTCAATAGTTTTTATTTATTTATTTTTATTTTTTTCTATGGGAACCAGAAAATGTTTTAGTTACCTACGTTTTAAAAAAATATCTTCTTCTGTGTTCAGCACAAGACTAAAAAATGAATACAGGTTTGGAGCAACATGAGAGTGAGTTAATAATGTGGGGTGAACTATCCCTGTAATGTCAGGCGGCAGCATGTTTAGTACTGTTAGTCTGCTGTCACTTTAAGACCTGCACGTATCTAATATACAGGCTCGCGTCTGTTTTTCTCTCAATGGTTTATTTTCACTTTAGACTTAACCAATTGTGTTTCTCTGTAAATACATCTACTGTAGTGCAGTTGCTCTTCGGGAGTCGAGGACCCTTCCTCTCTCCACCATTTCGCTTCTTGTGTGTTTATATTGCAATATGTCATTAGTAATGTTAATATATTAATGTTAATATTACAATAAAGCCAAAAACGCCACAAAAAAAGTCAATGCTAATGCAAATATACACTGGTTCACAAAGCTTGGGGCATGTTTACACTTGGCAGGTTGGGTTCATTTAAAACTAATGCTGGTGTGATTGCTCTGTTAGTGCAGATGGAAGGTCATTATTCAAAAGGTGTGAGAGCAATACAACTGGGGGGGGGGGGGAAACACCTAGCAATTCGCCTTATTAACAGTAACACCCAACATCGAGCATTGAGTTTGCCTTCCAAACAAGATCAAAATCTCACACGAGTGAGTATTAAAGTGGTGTTAATAGAAATGAGGTAGGCTGTTTTTAACTGTTCTGTTATATGTGTATCGATATACTTAGCTGTTGTGTAATAACTGACAGCCGTGTGTGTGTTTCCTGCAGTCCCACCACTTATGTGTTAGAAGAGGATGAGCCGGCGTTCCTGGAGGAAGTCGACTACAGCGCAGAAAGCAATGACGAGAATGATCCTGATCTTGAACCTGATCTCCAGGATAACCTTGCCCTCCTGGACCCCAGTTCTGACTCTGAGTTCAGTCCCAATACTCACTTAACCGAAACTGAACCAGGCTCACTTTAGTGCTAGGATTCATCCGATCTCACCAAGCGTTCGCCTGTGTACTTCATCACCTGTGTTTGCCTACGATATAGAATCATTTGTTCACAAAATATGACCTAAATTAGAAGAACCTAACTTCAAGATCAGCTTTCTAACAACAAGCATAACATAATAATGCAGAAGATCCTTCTGAGACCATAATGCCTATAGATGCTTTACAAGTAAGAGCATTATTAGTAATGTTAGAAATCAGTCTGGAGCATGTCGTTATTAAAACAGAGGAAAAGATTTGCCCTTATTTACTCATCCACATGTCGCCCCAAACCTGTTTAACTTCTGTGGAACACTAAATAAATGTTCACACTTCATTTTCTAGGGATCGTTCAACCTAAAGCGAATATTTGCTGTTCATTTCTCAGCCTGAGGTCATTCAAGATGTAGATTACTCTTTTTAACAGTAAAGAAGATTTTTCAGCTGAACCCATGGTCCTTGGTGATTCATAAAATGCAAGCCAATGGCAACTGTCACTTTAAAAAGCATATACAGACAATACATAATTAATACTTGCAGCTCCTGACTATATATTAAGGTCTTATGAAGCGAAACAGTTGGTCTGTGCAAGAAACTGAATGTAATTTACCACTTTATCAGTAGACTCAAAGAGCATGTTCACATAATGTTTAATTTCTTGCACAAACCGATTGTTTCACTTCATAAGACCTCAATATATCGCCAGGAGCCACGGGTATTACTTTTATGCTATCTGTAAATGCTTTTTTTACTCTCAAAGTAATAGCAGCCGTTGACTTGTTTTTTACGAATCAATGAGAACCACGGTTTCAGATGAAAACCTTCTTTACTGACCTTTACTGAATAAAAAAAGTCACCTACATCTTAAGAGGCCTGAGGTTGAGTAAAGGGACTGCAGGTTTTCATTTTTGAGGGAACTATTTTGTTTTGTGTGTTCCACAGAAGAGAAAGTCTTAGAGATTCGAAAGGACATGAGGTTAAACCCTTCAAATGTGACAGTCCTTATAAAAAGAAATTCGATGAAATTATTAATTATACTCATTAGCAAAAATGTAATAGTATATGCCAAACAGTCTCCAATTTTCTGGTGATGCATTATAAAAGGCCATGACCATTTCATAAATACTGGTGTTTCCTTGACTCACATTAAGAACAGATGGTAGGGCTGTAATCCTGACGCTCATGACGTATGCTCATCTAACAAACCGCAGTGTCGCATAACTTGAGGATGGAATCAAATCTGCGAGCTCATAACAGCCTCACAGTACAGCAAAGCAGTCTAATGAATGCAACAACACTCTTGTTCTCACGAGAAACACTCACCTGCGTCCTGATAGGGTCCCCATGAGGTCACATCGCTAGATCAGTATAGGTCGTGTGAGTGTGTGTTCACGGCACATTTTGTGGCTGTATTCGCTTTTTAATTGGGAGAGCTTCTGTATTTTCATTTAGATGTTAATATTTATTTGTTGCATTTAGTGCATGGTTTTCGGAAGTCGCCTTTTTAATTTATTTTATTCGTTTTATTTGTTTATTGGGAGAAAAGAAAGGTAAAACTTGATTTCGATGCTGCCAGTGTAGTGTGTGTGAGTGTGCTTGTTTGTATTTGTGTTTGTTTGATGTCAGCAGTTGGCCAAAGTACTAAATGTGTGTATGGAGTAGAGAAAAATGTACTAGTAATTACGGTTGTGCTTGAATGTTTGTTAGTCTTTGATTGAAAGTATGGGTAATAAACAACAAAGTTAGACTGATCTTGTTTGTCTCATTTGCATTTATCTTGTATTTAAATTACTTGAGAAAAAAAGAAAGAAAAAATAAATTAATACTCCCATTCAGAAAGGACAAAAAAATATCTCCTTCATGACAGTTTTTTAAATTAATGCTGCGCCTAGCCTGATTCAGCATATAGCCTGAAGGATCACGTGACACTGAAGACTGAGTAATGATGCTGAAAATACAGCTTTGCATTACAGGAATAATTTATATTTTGAAATTTAAACATTAAAGGTCCCGTTCTTCATGATTTCATGTTTCAAACTTTAGGTAGTGTGTAATGTTTGTTGTAAGAGTATAAATAATATCTTCAAAATTATAAAGCTCAGTGTTCAATGCCAAGCGAGATATTTTATTTAACAGAATTCGCCTACAACGAACGACCCGTTTGGACTACATAGAAGAAGGCATTGTTTATGGACCACAGCCGGTAAGTGTATTTTATTATTTAAATTGGTGCGTTTAACAGTTTCTGTTACTTATTACCCAAAGGGCAACGCTGTTTAGCTTTGTTAAGTAGATGGTAGGCTGTGCAAAAAAATCGAATGCGGATTTTCATGCGCATCTCGTCAGTAAAAACGCTCCTGTGATTATAAGTACATCTCAAGCACGTGCGTTCAGATCAGGATTACCAGGTTTTCAAAACAAATCATGCCCATTTGTTTCTCAAAACTAGCCCAATCGTGTTTCCGGGAGGGTAACGTGTGCTAAGCTGGTGTCGAATCACAACACAAGACCCGCTGACACAATCAGAACTCGTTACGTATTTCTGAAGGAGGGACTTTGTAGAACAAAGAAGTCATCAGCCCGTTTTTATGACAGTGAAAACAGCGGTATACAGATAGGTGAATTGTGTGAAAAATACTTTGTTTTTTACACGCGAAACATGAACACATGTTATATTGCACACTGTAAACAATCAAAGCTTCAAAAAAGCACGACCTTTTAAAATTATGCTTTCAGATATTTTCATGCGTTTTAAAAAAAAAAAAAAACTTTAACTATCATTAAATTATTATATCAGCTGACCAGCTAGTTAAAATACACACTTTCCAAATGTTATCACAAAAGGTCAACATTTGACATGCTAAAGTGGAATTATGCTAAGGGTGATAAAATCTATTAAATAAAACAATGTACTTTAGAACAGCCTCTCTCTCGCACCTTAACCTTAACTAGACTTTACATAGCAAAAAAACACAGCCATGACGTTTATAACATGCAACAGAGGTTCATCTTCAACTGCTAAAAAATGACTGAGACAACTTTACAGCTCAAATAACACACGGTTTTGTATGAACTAATTAATAAAAGCACATTAACAAAATTACAAACTTTACATTAAGGTTTTTAAACCCTCCTAAATGCTTTGTCCATAGGCTCATTTTGTACGTGCAATACTGCCAATTATGTTTTGCTTGTTTTTACAAATTGTGGAACCAAAGCATGCCGTACATAAAGCTGAACTTTTGTTGAACCCGGAACACTGTGGACAAGTGGTCGGTAGAGATGTTGCTTAAGGAGCAGAAGAATGCTAATCCGAAGTCCTCATGCCAAAAGAAAGCTCCCATCTTTTCAACTTCCTCATCACTTCCTCTTTCTTTTCAGCATCTTTTCATTTTCCACAGCACAGAAACAAAAGACTCAATCCCAGCTGGCCCTCAAAGACAGCTGCATTCACACCAGACCCCTAATTAAGCACACCAATACATTTGACATGCATATGTCAACACAATCTGACACTCTCCTTACTATTCATTTAAAACCCATTCACTGGCTTTCATGTAACTTCATTCAGTGTGCAGATCTTTATCAGTGTTTTTCATGAGAATGAGGTTGTAAAAGCTTTTTTTCTCTCTCTTTTTTTTCACTCGCTCTTCATTGTTTACATATAGTTCTAATAGATATATATGACCTGATGATTACATCGTCTAAAGCCATAAATTTAAATAGAGAGTTAAAGCATACACATGGCTATTACTATTTGGGAAACAGAATTTGTATGATGATTAATGTTGACTGTTACTCCTTACTTAAAACCAGAGGACAAAAGAAACCTAAGGACAAATTAATACAGCATTAAGGCAACAATACCATGCTTGTCACCAATAGTCAACTATTATTTTAGTTAACTAGTGCTTAAAAAGGGAATTCTGTAAAGAAAGGTAAAGATCCCGTAACGAAACGTGACATCAGGTCGTGACGTGTAATGTACGAGTCGAAAACACTATGCACGTTATATTTTCACTGAAGCAAGCAAACGATCTTGGCGTCAGCGCGGAAAGTGAGGAACTAACTGATCTCTGCTTCATTACAGTTTGCACATATTTCTTTTGTAGCGAACGTTGATCTTTCTTCAAAACAGCCGGTAAAAGAGTCACGCGATAACGCGGGTCAACGCGCGTCATCACTTCGACACGGCATTAGATCTGGCTTTTGTTCACACAGCGCTCGTCCCGGGTCAAACCCGGCAATGTTACTAGGTCCCCGACCCGGGTTCAATGCCGGAATCAATCCCGGGACGTGGTTGCTTTCACACAGAAGGCGACCCGGCAATGTTCCGGCAATATGCCGTGTCGGACGTGCAGTGTGAAAGGGGCTTAAAATGGGTACTGATGGTGTGATTCCAGTGTTGGAAAACACTGGGAGGTGGTTCACACTTTATTTGTGAGAGGTTAGCCCAGGGGTCTCCAACCCTGCTCTTGGTGAGCTACTGTCCTGCAGATTTCAGCTCCAACCCCAATCAGACACACCTGAACCAGCTGATCAAGGTGTTCAGGGCCACTTGATAATTAAATACAAGTGTGTTGGAGCAGGGTTGGAACTGAACTCTGCAGGATGGTAGCTTTCCAGAGCAGGGTTGGAGATCCTTGGGTTAGCCTTTGTGTTCAAATCCTGGACGAGCCCCCAATTTATGGATGCATTCCAATTTGAATTGATAATCTCCATGGAGGGAACTCTCGAAGTCCACTGTCCTGAAGAACTTAACTCCAATCTGAGTCAAACACACCTGGGCAAGCTTGTGCAGGTGTGTTTGATTAGGGTTGGAGCTAAACTCTGCAGGAGAGTGGATCTCAAGGACCAGAGTTGCCCAACCCTGAACTTATCCAGTTAAGCCCACTGCTGATATGTTTGTGGCAGAAATAGAGAAGAACAATGCAAACAGATCTTGGTTACACCAAATAATCTAGGGGGCTGTTTTCACAGAATATATTTTGGCATTCCACTACACTGCTTTTCCATTGTTTCTCTTATGTAAACATGCCCTAGCCCGGAGGGTTTCAAATCAGTCCTAAAAGCCTCACAGCACTGCACATTTTCTATGTCTCCCTCATATAACACACCCGATTTAACTCATCAGCTCATTAGAGACTCCAAGACCTGAAATGGATGTGTCCCATAAGGGAGACAGACAAAATGTGCAGTGCTGGGGGGGCATCCAGGACAGGCTTGAAGACCCCTGCCCTAGACCATGGGTGCCAAATCCTATTCCTGGATCTCTACCTTCCTTCAGAGTTCAGATCTAGCCCTTATCAAACACTGTGCCTTTACAGGTGAGTTGGAGCAGGGTTTAAAAAAAAAAGGAACTCTGCAAGTAAGAGGCATTTTTGAAACAGGATTGAGCATCCCTGCACTAGACAGTTTAATTTGACCATTACACTTGCTTCAAAAGAACAAGTTAAAAGCAGTTAATCTTAAGACCTTATTTTTTATCCCACCAAACCACAGCCTTGCATCTCACATTTTTAAATACAAAACTTATTTCTGTGTGAGCATCCCCTTTGTTGGTTTCTGGAGTCTGGACTACATGAATAAATGTAAACGATGCCAATTAATCACACGTGAACCAGCTAATCATGATCTTGGGGATCGCTAGACATTTTAAGGCAAGTGTTTTGGAGCTAAACTGCAGGACAGAAATGGACACACCTGGATTGAACAGTTTCATGACATGCTTTGGTTTATACTCCATTTGGTCACTGTACTATATAGTGTATTTAATGTATTTCTTTGTGAAAAGGATATATTTCTGGGTGCATGAGGTTGTGGATTCAAAATTGATGAGCCTCTAATTTACTGTTGAATTGGTGAATTGGTTAATGCTAGATGACTTTAAAATAATTATACTATATAATACAACAATATATCAAACCAAGTGGCATATGCTAATTATGTTCAACCTTTTCTCAGAACAAACTATTCTAAGCCACTGCAGATGTTTATGATGGGATATATTGTATTCATAGCTTCATAAAGACATACATTCATTAGATAGAGCTGCCATAACAAATGAAACCCGTCTCACCCACAAACACACACACATACTTAACCTAAATGCAGATGTGGATGAGTGAATTATTTAGTTGTGTATGAAAGAAAGTTATTGACTGATTATCTGTGTTCTGAATTATTCATTTGCGAAGATGCCAGGCGGGGATAAGGGTTTAGTTTATACATGGTGAATGTGTGAGTGTGTGTGTGTGTGTGTATTTAATGTTCTGCCTGAGTTTCCCTGGTTTCACCAATGGATGACGTACTTTCAACCCCAGATCACCTCTTTATTAGAGACTTGTAGCACACCTGTATTGAATCTTTCCTAATTGCCCACCCTATTTAAATGCCTCACTGACTATTGTTCTTGTTCAGTCCTAAAGTCTTTTTGAGTATGATGCGGCCAAGGATTTTTGGTTAGAGAATTTATCTGTCTTCTGTTGCTTTTTGAGTGTTGCTTTGGATTTATCTCTTGCCTGACATTTAAGGACAGAGTTTTTTTGTTTTGAGTAAAGAACTTTAGGAGCCAGACCAGGGGCGATTCTAAGATTTTGATTTTAGGGGGGCTCAGCCCCCAATAAGGGTATGATTAAAAAATATTATTTTACTATTAAGGTAGGGTTGTATACAACTAACCTTATTGCAATCCACTATTCCATTGTATTCCCTGTATTTCATATATGGGAGTAGGAGTACTGACTGAGCCATATATAACACTGTAAAAAAAACTAATACAGTTTTTTAGATGTGACCAGTCACTGGAAAATTTTGAATTGGGAATGTAGATATTTTTTTTATATTTTTTATTTTTTTACAATAAAGACTTCCTGATTCAGTATTAGGACATTCATGTTTATCCTTTGATGATACCACTGCTTTTTCTTATGAAATGTACGTGGAAATTGGCAGAAAATTAAAACAACATAAGGGTTCAATGACTGCAATGAATCTTGGGAACACAGTGGTATTGTGTGTGTGTCTGTTCTATTCTCACCTGACTGTTGCTCATTTGCAGACCTACTCCCGCAAGACAAAAAAAAGTTGTATATCCATCTACAATGAAATATAAATTATTATATTTTATTATTATTATTATTATTATTAATTTTTAGCTTTTTAGCCTTTATAATCAACAATATGGTTGGTTATACATCAAGTCAGCCCCTGAACATTTATTTCATTTAAAATCATTTAACTAACCAGTTAATATTCATTAAGAATATAGACAAAACATGTATTAATGTAATTGTCTATTGGCAATATGTTTAATCTGTTCTATATTTATTTATATTTATTAAAAATAACATCATTATCAATTTGCCACTTCTATAAATCAATTACTTAAAAAAAAAAATAAAAAAAAATCACAGATCCCTTTACTCTTACTCTAATATATGTATCATGATACACTAATGATTAATTATTACTTAATACAAAATTATGTTTAATAATAGAAAACAAAATAACTCCACATGATGTTTCTCTCTCTGTGCCATTTAGTACTTTCAGACAATGATGTGTGTCGTTAATAATTTATTTTGCATGGCTGCATAATGTAATGCCGAAATACACAATAATATGTTTTCAATTTCAAAAAGTAAATTAAAATAAATCATGATCGTTTTCTAAAGTATGTTTTCATGGGTGTTAATCGCTTCATTTTTGGTGGAAGAAAAAACATCTGTCACACTGTGATAAAGGCTGAAAGTGAAAGCAGCGAAGACGTACTGGTATTGGATGCGAGAACACACACACCACACGCACACACGCACGCACACACACACACACACACACACACCTTGTACTCTCTGATGTTCGCTCTGCTCGGCGCCCCTGTGGATTGAAAAACGCGCTGAATCCATGCAGACTCAGATCAGGGGAGGAGCCGGAACTTGATGCAGCTTGCCACCGTCTCAAATGAGTTTTTAAAGGGGACTGAAGCGATCACTAATTAATTAATCAAATAATTTTTTAGGGGGGCTGGGCATAAGTTTTTCTCTTTTTTTTCCAACTTTTTTTCACTTAGGACTGAACCATGGATACAAGCCCAGCAGAGGAGACTCAACCTTTATCAAATGCAGAGCGCATCCTTGCTGCTGTTTCAAGCCAGGCAGCCACCATGGAACGACATGAACAAGTACTTGCACAACAAGAGGTGGCGGTTTCAAAGCTGGGTCAGGCGATCACAGAAATCCTACAACATCTTCAGTCTCTTTCAAACCCACAGCAGGAGGCTGAGTCTCAACCCCAGATCCCACCAGCACCTCCTATCACTGGAGTGCAAGGTTCAGATGTCCACCTTCCTCATCCTGAAAGGTATGATGGAAGCCCTGGCAGATGTAAGGACTTCCTCACCCAGTGCTCCTTGAACTTTTAATTGCAGCTAAATAGATTCCCAATGTAGTAAAGTGGCTTATATTATTACTCTTTTATCTGGTAAACTCTTGCCTGGGCAACTGCCTTGTGGGAGCAGTCTCCACAACCAGTAGTTTGTTCAGATTACAGGCGCCTTATTGAGGAGATGAGGCGAGTGTTTGATCATCCTGTGTGTGGACGTGAGGCTGCTAGCCGCCTACTTCAGTTGACCCAGGGTTCTCAAAGTGTCGCTGAACTAGCTGTGGAATTTCGAACTCTAGCTATGGAGAGTGGCTGGAGCCAGGAGGCACTAACTGTGGCATTCACTTGGGCACTGGCTGATGAAATTAAGGATGAATTGGCAGCCCAGGACCCTGTGACAGACCTAGAATCCCTGATTAATATGGCCATTAGACTAGACAATCACCTTAGAGAGAGGCGTAGAGAGCCTACTGAAACTTCTAGAAATGTTCCCAGTCAAAAATCCTTGGCACTCCTCATGTCTCCTGACCTCCCTGCCTCGTATGTAACATGCACTGAGGAACCCATGCAGCTGGGCCGGTCACGGCTCACCCGTTCTGAGCGGGACTGCAGGATGAAAGAGAGGTGCTGCCTGTATTGTGGTGAGTCTGGCCACTTTGAGCTTCCTGCCCAATTCTTTCGGGAAAAGCCAACTCTCATCCAGGGAAGGGAGGACTGTGATGAGAGAAGCAGCCTCTCCCCACTCAATTTCTTCTGGGGCTCTTGTGAATACTCCTCTTTTATGGAAAGATCAGTCACATCCTCTAAAGGCCTTCATAGACTCTAGGGCAGCTGGTAACTTTATGGATTTGGAAGTCGCCAGATGTCTTAAAGTGCCTCTCACCAACCTTGATGACCCCCTGACTATCACTGCTCTAGATGGGAGGCCCCTGGGGTCTGGACAGGTGAGTCTGCGCTGCGCTGACTGTGATAAGTGTCTCTCTGCCTCATCTCTTGGAATTTCTGTTTCTCCTGAGTTGCTTCAGGCTTCCCTCAGCCGGTTAATGACTGCTCTACAGTTATCCAGGACTTCTCCAGAGTTTTCATGTGTTGCCCTAGACTATGTGGACCTGTTAGAGGTATTGAGTAAAGAGAAGGCTTTGTCCTTTCCACCGCACAGATCGTACGATTGTTCCATCAACTTGTTGCCTGGTACTTGTTGCTGCTCCCAAGAGGGAGATTGTTTTCCCTTTCGGCACCAGAGAGGAAGGCCATGGAAGATTACATACAGGAGTCTCTGGCATCTGGCTTTATTCGCTCCTCAACATCACCAGCTGGAGCTGGATTCTTTTTTGTTGCTAAGAAGGATGGCTCTGACCTTGTATAGATTACAGGGGCCTTAATAAGATTACCATAAAGAACCGTTATCCTCTTCCATTGATGTCTACTGCCTTTGAGTTGCTCCAGGGAGCTACTATATTTACTAAACTGGACCTTCGCAATGCATATCATCTGGTCCGCATCCATACTGGTGATGAATGGAAGACTGCTTTTAATACACCCACTAGCCATTATGAGTATCAAGTTATGCCTTTTGGTTTGGTAAATGCTCCTGCTGTATTTCAGACTTTGATTAATGATGTGCTAAGAGACATGTTAAACAGATTTGTATTTGTATACTTGGATGACATTCTTATCTTTTCCAAGAACCCCCAGGAACACGTGCAGCATGTTCACCTGGTCCTCCAGCAACTCCTGAGAAACCATCTCTTTGTCAAACTGGAGAAGAGTGAGTTTCATGTTCAAAAGGTTTCCTTTTTGGGTTTCATTGTGTCTAAATGACCCAAGCACCCTGCAATGACCCAAGCAGTTAGAGATTGGCCTCAGCCCACCTCCGCCAAGCAGGTACAACATTTTCTTGGCTTTTCCAATTTCTATCGAAAGTTCATTCCCTGTGCTTTCTTTTCACACAAGCTCTCATCTGCGGAAATAAATTATTTTATATATAGGAGATTTTGTTCTCTCCTATCGACCAGGTTCAAAGAATCAAAAGCCTGATGCTCTTTCCAGGCAGTTTGACCCACCCAACATGATCTCAAGCCCAGTAAGGATCATTCCCCCCTCCAAGATTGTACCCAGGTAATGGGCCTCCAGGCCGTCTCTTTGTACCTAAAGCAGTGCGGTCTGATGTTTTGCAGTGGGGACATTTCTCATCAATTGCATGCCACCCAGGATCTAGTAGGACCCTAGAATTCATTGGCAGACGTTTCTGGTGGCCTAGGATGGCTGAAGCCATCAGAGCCTATGTGGCTGCCTGCTCCGTTTGTGCTCAGCATAAGGATTCCAGATCCCGCCCACAAGGTGCCAGCTGATTGGAGCTACAGTGAGTCTGGCATCAGGGTTTCATCCCCAGTCTAATGGACAGACGGAACGAACTAATCAACAGATTGAGACAACTTTGAGATGCCTGGTCTCATCCAACCCAATGTCCTGGAGTAAAGACCTAATTTGGGCGGAATTCACACACGATACTCTTTGCCATTCCTCAACGGGTATGTCACCTTTTGTGGCAATCTGTGAGGTGACTGAGGGTCTGACATAGGTCAGGAATGCAATAAAAGTGGTTATTCATTTAGCCCGGCTTCCAGAGAATAATGTTGTACTGAGTTTATTTAACGATATGACCAAATTAACTAAAATTCATCATAGTTGTATAAGACATGTTAAAAGAAAACAAAAAAGGCAAATATCATTCTAAAGGGTCCAAAAAATAAATAATGAATGAATTGGGTATAGTGTATGAGGTTTTCTTTAATGATTTGTTAAATCTGTTTAATGAATATGCAAATTTAGTTTTAAGGCTGTTGGATAAATGTTTTGTTTTAGAGGGTAAGTGTGAAGTAGCTGTAGTAGGAAGAGAGGTATTTACAAAGGTATGTTGATGAAAGTATATATGGATGGAGGACACTTTTCCAGGTAGAGGGACACAGAAAGATTCACTGGAAAATACATTATGTGAAGAAAGACTAGTGCAAGTGCAGATATTGTGGGATTAAGTAAGTAGATGAATGTATATTGGAAGTAAGAATGTATATGGGAAGCATTTTGTCCAAAATAATGTTTATTACTAGAAATGTCAGACAGTACCAGAGATGTTAAGTATATGCACCTGCTTAAGTTGACCAACAGCCTGCATTCTTAGCATGCATCACAACTACACCTGACCTCATTTATTAGACCAGATGTGGGGTATTAGACCCCACATTGATCTAAAACAGGGGACTGAAGGAGTGGATGCCGAGTTGCCATATCGTTCATTCTGATATTAATTATATTATAACATGATTTCTTGTTTGACTATTTATCAAGTTATGGCAAGAGTGAAATGTGTAACCTTATGTGCGCTGTATTTATTTTCCTCAAGATTAATGTCCACATATTATGTGTGTGTATTCAACCGTAATGATGACACTCGCCAGTGCTAGAAAGCCTTGAATTTTAAATAAGTTCTCTGTGTATGTGTTAGGGATGGGCATGATTAATCGACGATCGATAATTGATCGTTAAGATTTTCCTCGATCATGTTAATTTGTTATCGATTAATCGAAAGCATTTTTTTTAATCTAATGCAGGTTGCGTTGCGTAGTGCGAGTCTTGAAGCAATTAAATGAATTTCACTGTGTGGCAGCAATTAAATATTTTACCACCAGGGTGCAATATTTGACACCCTATCTGTGATCTTCCGTTTTGATTTCAAAGAATAATCATGAAAATGTAACGGCGAAGTGTGGCGTGGGACGATTTTGATTTAAAAAGCGAACTAGTTAACTGCAAACATTGCGATGGGGTGTTTAAGTACAACTCGGCCACGACTCAAATGATGTACCTGTGCATCCCGGCAACGTCAGTTCCCTCAGAGTGGGTGTTTTCGGCGGCTGGACTGACGGTCACCATGGTTGCGGTCGCGTCTGACACCAGATCATGTCAACATGCGGTATTTCTCAGCAAAAATTCGTAGACTCATGCAGAAGTTGTATGCTAGTTATTAAAGTTAGTTATTTTTCATGAGTCTTTAAGTAGCATAATTTGTTACGTTAGCGTAATTGTTAGGAAGGCTAGTATCTGGCCTTTTCTTCTAGCTTGGATAGTTTTGAGTTAACGTACATTTTAACAAAATCTGTCAGATCTAAGTATTATAATGTTTTTTTTAAGGTTATTGTTTAACATGATTCTTTTATCATTATTATTATTTTGGAACAAATGAGGTCTCTGTTTAAGAACGCCTGCTAGCAGCTGCAGGTTCCGCTGCTTTAGAGCACTGCATATGCACGCGCATATATGTTCGGTTTGCCTGAACGTAGTTTAACTGTCTGCCACAAGTTGATCTTGTAATAAAGGTCTCACAGAGGAAAAACACGCTGTATTTTTGTATTCATTGCATTTTTTTATTATAAAAAATAAATAATTATATTATAAAAATATTAATGATTAATCGACAGTCGATCGTTAATTCTCCCGACGATCGACTAAGAAAATTTAATCGAATGCCCATCCCTAGTATGTGTGTTAGTATCTGTCTGTACAGGGAGAAGCTCCCAGGTAGAGTTTATCTAGGTTTTGGAACCAATCAGAATTTTGTTGACATATGTACTGACGCAATTACTATCCTCTGTCAGGGTATAACTGTGGTTGATTATGACTTGTACGGCGGCGGCCTGCGAACTCCGTCGAGAGTATTGAAGCTGACTTCTGCTGATGAAATTGCAAACTATTTTCTTCAAGTAAAATTATTATTATTAATTGAACTCATCTCTAACTCCTGGTCTTCATTGCGACATATCTGGTCCTTTGGTTTTAACTGTAAATTCCCCTACAAGCTTCTGCAGGAATTGAGGTATAATTTGAGGGTTCATTTGAGCCATAGTCTTAGCAAACAGCGCTAATTAGCTGTTGACAGCTGATTAACAGAGTTCAAGGAATGCTAATGATGAAACTAAACTGCAGTAGTACACATAAATCCATGCTATGATAACATCTTGAACCTAATTGTGAACTCATGAAGAGCTGCTCAGTTTGAATCAATAAGTCAACAGGAGTTGCCAAATGACTCTATGTTAGCCAGTCCTGCGCCTGGATGACCACTGGCGAGCCTCCTGCATTTTGAATTATGGGTGGCACTTCCGGTTTCGGGAAACTTTGTTTCAAAAAGACTGAATCATTTCAAATTGCAAAGTTGCCTTAACAATAATGCATATTTGTCTGTTTTACTGAATGAGCTGTTGATGTTTCTTCGTGTTTTATTTTCAGACATCAGAGAATAACATAACGCTTGTTATTTTAACAAGAATACCTATAGTAAAGAGCTCTTCTCAGTCCGCATTCTTTTCCTCATGATTATTTTAATTTTTTTCCCTTTGCATTCTGTCTTAATAATATGAAAAGGACGACATATACTGCACATTTGTGGTCTGTTCTCCCGATTTCCGATCCTTTTAATAATCCACTGGAATGCACAAAGAATCTCTCGTTTTTCTCCTCAAATCCTCACGTCTTCCTCCAGGTTTGATTGATTTTCACAGGTTAATACAATTTATTACAGTCAAAAAGACAGAATTCACTTTGAAATGCTGAACGTTTTGATTAAGGCAACGTATGTTGCCTAAAACAGATAAATATTACTACATTGATATTTCACCCATCTGTTATTGCTGTGTAAAGAATAACCAATAAATTCTGACATGGTAGCATAATGAATATGTAGTTATTCATCTTAATTTGTGGTAAAAACGTATGGAAAACCAATTACATGTGAAAACTCACGGTTCCTACTGGATATTCTTCAGGATTCAGGCACACATACAAAAAGAATAAAGTATGTACTCATGTACAGCTAATGGTTATCTTACATTGTGAAATCAACAATTAGCTACCTTTAAAGAGTTCCTTTCTCACTGGCAGTTCGTCTGGTGAACAGCACAACGTGTCTTTAATATGTACTTCATACTTACGGTTTTGTTTTGTATTACACAATAATTTGTTTTGGATGATTTCTTTACAGACACAACATTCATTAGCATTAGCACTTTGTTCTCTTTCTTCTGTTCATCTCTAAGCAGTTAATGGCGAGCATGTACAGTATTGTTCAAAATAATAGCAGTACAATGTGACTAACCAGAATAATCAAGGTTTTTCGTATATTTTTTTATTGCTACGTGGCAAACAAGTTACCAGTAGGTTCAGTAGATTCTCAGAAAACAAATGAGACCCAGCATTCATGATATGCACGCTCTTAAGGCTGTGCAATTGGGCAATTAGTTGAATTAGTTGAAAGGGGTGTGTTCAAAAAAATAGCAGTGTGGCATTCAATCACTGAGGTCATCAATTTTGTGAAGAAACAGGTGTGAATCAGGTGGCCCCTATTTAAGGATGAAGCCAACACTTGTTGAACATGCATTTGAAAGCTGAGGAAAATGGGTCGTTCAAGACATTGTTCAGAAGAACAGCGTACTTTGATTAAAAAGTTGATTAGAGAGGGGAAAACCTATAAAGAGGTGCAAAAAATGATAGGCTGTTCAGCTAAAATGATCTCCAATGCCTTAAAATGGAGAGCAAAACCAGAGAGACGTGGAAGAAAACGGAAGACAACCATCAAAATGGATAGAAGAATAACCAGAATGGCAAAGGCTCAGCCAATGATCACCTCCAGGATGATCAAAGACAGTCTGGAGTTACCTGTAAGTACTGTGACAGTTAGAAGACGTCTGTGTGAAGCTAATCTATTTTCAAGAATCCCCCGCAAAGTCCCTCTGTTAAAAAAAAGGCATGTGCAGAAGAGGTTACAATTTGCCAAAGAACACATCAACTGGCCTAAAGAAAAATGGAGGAAAATTTTGTGGACTGATGAGAGTAAAATTGTTCTTTTTGGGTCCAAGGGCCACAGGCAGTTTGTGAGACGACCCCCAAACTCTGAATTCAAGCCACAGTACACAGTGAAGACAGTGAAGCATGGAGGTGCAAGCATCATGATATGGGCATGTTTCTCCTACTATGGTGTTGGGCCTATTTATCGCATACCAGGGATCATGGATCAGTTTGCATATGTTAAAATACTTGAAGAGGTCATGTTGCCCTATGCTGAAGAGGACATGCCCGTGAAATGGTTGTTTCAACAAGACAATGACCCAAAACACACTAGTAAACGGGCAAAGTCTTGGTTCCAAACCAACAAAATTAATGTTATGGAGTGGCCAGCCCAATCTCCAGACCTTAATCCAATTGAGAACTTGTGGGGTGATATCAAAAATGCTGTTTCTGAAGCAAAACCAAGAAATGTGAATGAATTGTGGAATGTTGTTAAAGAATCATGGAGTGGAATAACAGCTGAGAGGTGCCACAAGTTGGTTGACTCCATGCCACACAGATGTCAAGCAGTTTTAAAAAACTGTGGTCATACAACTAAATATTAGTTTAGTGATTCACAGGATTGCTAAATCCCAGAAAAAAAAAAATGTTTGTACAAAATAGTTTTGAGTTTGTACAGTCAAAGGTAGACACTGCTATTTTTTTGAACACACCCCTTTCAACTAATTGCCCAATTGCACAGCCTTAAGAGCGTGCATATCATGAATGCTGGGTCTCATTTGTTTTCTGAGAATCTACTGAACCTACTGGTAACTTGTTTGCCACGTAGCAATAAAAAATATACTAAAAACCTTGATTATTCTGGTTAGTCACATTGTACTGCTATTATTTTGAACAATACTGTATGCCTATGGCCTGCTCTAACAAGAAGTACTGTGATACTACTATGGTTTTTGGTTTTATGGTATTCTTTGAAGCTCTTTGGTGAGCACAGATTGACTACTGTGGTAAAAATAATGACCCAAAGCCTGCTGCAGCAACTGTTTTCTCTCTACACTTTGACACTAAGCAGCCGCTAATGTGGTCAATCTGATGAATAGACAGCACATGCGAATATCCCAAATGATCTTCCCTGCTTTCCCAGAAAAAAAGAAAAACAAAAGCTGTGATGAATCTGTGTTTACTGTTTAAACAGACCACGAAACCTCACAGTTGTCCACATAATTTATTGGAGTAGCATTTAAAAGTTAATGTCTCTGAGGATGCAAGGTGCCAAAATCCATTTAGAATGAAGAGGAAGGGTCTGTCAAAAAAAAATTGTCCCATTCTTTACTAATTATTCAGTTCAATACTGTAATAATGACAACTCTACCAACATATGTATATAAAACTGCAAAAAGTGGTTTAAAACGATGACATCAGAAGATCTTTGTTTGTTTAGAGTTGCGGTTGTTTGCAGACTCACATGCACTCGGTCCTTCGAGAATTATACGGTACGCTTTGAAAAATCCAAGTGCTTGCACTGAGCGCCATGGATGTGTTTTTAAAAGCATTTAGCCCTCTGGCAATTAGTTAGGTCTTAATGTACAATGTCAAAACAAGCCATCGGTCCGCCAATTGATCAGTCCCCCCTTTCTTTCCCCCTCTGCCTACATCAGTGAAATGGGAATTGGTAGTTCTTGTTTTGTTCTCTCGAAGCTTCAGATCTACTATAGCAACACTAATGCTACATAAACATTATAGATTGTGCCGTTTCATCATAAATTGTTTTTAACTGGCTCTGCTCTCCATCATATTACTGTATGAAGTAAATATTCAGGCTGGCAGCCAAGAAGGCTGTCAATAAAGCATTTTAGTGCCTGTAGGTCAATACATTTGGCCCATGTTGTCAAAGCACTATGTACGAACCTCTATTGATCAACCTATAAACATGAACATGTACGCATAACTCACTGTCACAATAACACACACACACACACACTCATTATGAGGTAAGACATTACACTTTTATTAAATACAATGACGGAACAACTTGACTGGTCCATATATCTCATACAGATGAGGACATTTGATTGCGGATGAATTTATAACTCTATAATTACATAAATGAAATGATCACACTACTTGTGACACTCTTCTTTCCAGGTGTCAATAGGCCTGTTAAAAAGTGTTAAGAAAAGGGAGTAGGTTTCCCAATTTTGGAGTTAAAGTCAACATGAAACGGCCTTTGAAAGCCATTTTACTTCTGTAAATTGGTGATTGGTAATGTCAACAGAAAAGGCAAGTTGTTTTAGAGTTACACAATGACTTTTGTCTGTGTAATAATGTGCACAATAAGAAACAGTAAAAGTGTAAGAAAGTGACGAGGGTCAGTTTTGCTTTCATGTTGACCTTAACATTTGTTTAATTGTGGTAAGCTTATAGACATTCTGAAACATCAGAAGAAGTTCTGGACATGTAGAAGATGGTGTCTGATATGCAGTCACAGTTTATTGTTCTGTCGCAGGACGCTTTGGAGAATTTTTTGCGTAAGGCAAGACTAATCTGAGCCACTGAAACTCATTCATATTTGTATCTCAAACAATCATTTTCATGATTTAAACATTGAAAAACAAAGGAATCACATTGAGGCATTATTTTCTTGACTATTAAGCTCATTTTACCCCATTGCCATTTATATCATAAAAAAAAATACAAATCATAGCCATCACTGTAATGAGAAAAAGTAATGACATTCAAAGTGTAATAAAAAAAACCTGATATTTCGTGATAGTTTGTTATACTGTCTCGAAATTATGTGAATTTAAAGTAAAAACATTGTTCTACAGTAAAAATGACTTTATTACAGTAATAAGAATTACAAATTAAAAATAAAAATAAAAAACGCAAAATGCAAATGTCAGTGAGAATTTGAAACTATTCTTAATGATCATGAAAAATGGTCAAAATCCAAAATTAGGCTTCTTTTGTGTGAATTTAACTTGAACATTAAACCTAAAGTTTTCTCTTTGTTCATCCAAAATATGTACTATTTTGTCTTTTTACATTAATACATCCCATTCCATGATAATTGAACCCAGAAACCACCTCTATATTCATTCTCAACCAAATATTAAAATTATAAGAATAATAATAATATGAAAAATAATTATTTGAAATAAAATAAAAAAACAAAGTAAAAAAAACAAGAGTGCTTCACAATAAGTACAAAATAAATATTAAATTAAAAGTTACATATCTTAAAGATAACAATTCTTATTTCCAAAAAATAAATAATTGATAAATAATACATTTTTGGAACTTTTCGCTCAACACCTGAATTGATTGGAAGATTTTTGTTCACAAATTCATGCCATGGAGTCCAGTGTGCAAAGTCTCCAACGGGAGAGGGGATTGACGGAGCAATAATGAACTAAAAAAAAAGAATGTTGGGATAGGATCTCTATGGTGATAAATAGATATAATCATTTATTTACGATAAAAGGAAGAAGAAATGTGGGTTATAGTGAGGTGACTCATGTTTATCTCTGTTTAACATTATTTTCCTCCCCTCGTCTCATTCTCTTCATCCTGTCCCCTCCTGTCTCTACTGTTTTCCCCAATGGTAGCGTATATGAGTCTAGAGGGAGTTGCAGCTAATAGGAGACATTTGTCCTGTAATGAAATATATATTATACTATAGCAGTTACACAACCCGAAGCTTGAGTACTACATTAGTGCTTCCACTCAGTAGTAAAACATGGCGATCGAGAATGAGTGAAAGCAAAGGTCATAATTTAGCCTGCATAACCGTCATAATCGGCCACTTTGCGTAATTAAGCTCCTGTAAGAAAAGCTGAGGCATGGCCTCATCTCAAATGACTCCATCTTGCCCTCCATAGCTCATACCGTATACAAACGTGAAGATATGGCGTTGATTTTTTGCTAGACACAGGAACAGAAAACAGACATGCTGGTTGAACACCACAAAATGGCAAAGGCTTGGCTTATGAACATGAATAAGGTTAGTAATGATCTTATAAATATGAAGCATTGATCCAGAAATCAGTTCAGTAGTAGAGCATGTGCTCGAGTCAAAAGTAAAATGTGAAATTATGGTTGCACTTTATTTTACAGTACGTGTACTAACATGTACTTACAGTGTATTTATCTAAGAAAGTTCTGGTAATACAAGGTAACTACATGGGGTAGGGTTAGGTTTAGGGGTAGGTTCAGGGTTAGTTTCTAGTTATTACATAGTTATTGTAATTACTATAATAAGTACATAGTATGTACATGAGGAACGGGACTGTAAAATAAAGTGCTACCGAAATTATTTACAGAAATTTCCAAAATTCATGTATCATAACTAATTACATCACCAGATCGCTACTCATACTAACAAAATGATATCCTTTGCTTGACAATTGGAGACACGTCCACTGCACTCGTCATAACCCACAAATTTGGTGAAAATGGAGGGACAAAACTGGCCCTGGCAAAAGTGGTGGGGACTAAATAATGCTTATGTTCTTGCCACATTTTAATTGGTTAGTTCTCCATTTCAGATGAGTTCGGCAGCAACAACATCCTGTCAGCGTCCAGAAGCTTTTATTTAGAGTAGCTCAACTGTGAAACTACACTGTTAGCGTCCAGTTCCATAAACAGACATGTATACATATAGATATAGTCGCAGCTTGCCACTGTTGGTCCATGCCAGTTTCAAGTTCTGTGCTTTGTATCGGATTAAGGATGCAACAGATGGGAGCCGACAGGACTCTGATGGGCAGAAAAGTTGTTGTTTTTTTTCTCAAATTTGTGTTTGGTCATCGTTTATGGAGCTGCTGTTTCCTCTGTTATTAAGAGGGATGCCCTTCCTCAAGTCCCAAATGCATTTTTTCCCAAATGGAATTTACAGGTGTGAACTTGCTCCAGAAGTTGAGGACGGCTGACAATATTATTCTTGGTAACTAAACTATAGTCACTTCAATGCGGCTCTTTCCATTTAGTCTGTTCTTGTTCAGAAATGCATCATTCATTGTCATTGTACAAGATCCCATCTCCATATTATATTGAGAATACGTTGATGAGGAGGAGGACAAGGAAGGAGATGTTAAAGTTGTAGAAGAAGGAGATTTTGGGTTGGACAGAGGAGGGGGCTGTTTCGGGAATCCAGTCGCAATCCCACATGTGGCAATAGCTCTCTTATCCCAGGATGTCCAGATACACCGGTGATGCCTTGGCCAGGTTTAGGAGCAGGTTATGGATCTCTTTAATGTTGAGTCGGATGTGCGGTTCTCTCTGCCAGCATCCCAGCATCAAGTCATACACCTCCTTCGGACAGGTCCGGGGTCGCTGCAGTACACGACCTTGGGTGATACACTCAATCACCTACAAAAAAACAATGAGTGAAAGGTCAAGCAAAATAAATGTCCAGAAATGTGTAATGCTATATTAAAATCTGCAAGACGTCGGCCTTCCAGGATCAGGATTGAACACTCCTGTCTTATATGTTTGAATACTTGTTCAAATATAATGCTATTCAAAGAGAAATGTGAGATTTGAATGAATGCTAAGTGGTTGCTTAGGTGTTCTAAATGGGGAAGTCGTGGCCTAATGGTTAGAGGGTTGGACTCCCAATTGAAGGGTTGTGAGTTCTAGTCTCGGGCCGGACGGAATTGTGGGTGGGGTGAGTGCATGTACAGTTCTCTCTCCAACTTCAATACCATGACTTAGGTGCCCTTGAGCAAGGCATCGAACCCCCAACTGCTCCCCGGGCGCCGCAGCATAAACGGCTGCCCACTGCTCCGGGTGTGTGCTCACAGTGTGTGTGTGTGTGTGTTCACTGCTCTGTGTGTGTGCATTTCGGATGGGTTAAATGCAGAGCACAAATTCTGAGTATGGGTCACCATACTTGGCTGAATGTCACTTCACTTCACTTCACTTCACTTCACTTCACTTCTAAGGTTCTTCTGGTTGGTTATGGTGTTCTGGATGGTTCCAAGGGCAAGGGTGTACAGTCCTATAGAGTTTAGCTCTAACTTGCTCCAATACATCTGCCAGGAAGTGTCTAGTAATCCTGAAGACCTCCATTAGCTGGTTAAGGTGTGTTTCATTGGAGTTGGAGATAAACTCCAGGATACTGGTCCTCCAGGAGTATGACTGGACACTGGGCAGTGTCTGGTGTCGTATGTTGACTGTTAATGTGTTATATGCGGTTGCTACATTCTCAGGAACCATTTCAAAAGACTTTTGTACAATTTAGGAACTAATATGTACATGCTATGTATTAAAGCTAAGGTAGGTAACTTTTGACGCTCTAGCAGTTAATAAACAGAACTGCTTGCGTCTTGCGGAAGAACATCGTAGCCGGAACTACTTCTCTCTGTTTATGTCTATGAAGAATCACAAAGGTACTGGGTTACTCCGCCGCGGTATCCCCGAAGCAATCTTATATAGTCCGAATATAAACACTTATTATAGGTGCACCCTAGTGATTCAGGACAAGCTAAAAACACGGTTTGGAAAATGGATTCATGGTGTACTCGCTTATTATATACATTTTTCTTCATTTTGAACACAAACAAAGTTACGGACCGCAGCTCTGATTGGTTGTTTTTTACCGGGAGCGATGTATTTCTGCAAATGGTAATAGGACACTGGGAGGAGCCAGAGGAGCTTGATTTTTTCACAGATTATCTGTCTCATATTCTACTGTCAGGACATAATGACAGGTTTAACAAATATGCAAAAAATATTTTTTACAAAAGTTCCCTACAGCACCTTTAATATGTGTATTTAAAGTACTAATATGCACCCTTTTGGTGTACTTTTAAAAAAGATACTGCCCAGTGTAAGAGCACAGCTTTCTAACGCTGTTCCTGGTGGCACATTTATAGGATAATATTGTTATTTATATGAGCTAAATGACAACTCAAGACAGCTAGCAGATGGGCGATTAAGCCAGTGTGCCTGCTTCCTGACCTGGGCCCCAGTTAGTCATACAATAACACTACAGTATATACACTATTAAGGACTATATGGCAGATTTCTAGAAAGGAGAGTTGCACCCTAACTGGAGGGGTGGATGTCTTTATTTAGCAGGTCAGGCCTAGCCCAAAAACCCAATTATCTATGAATCCTTTACTATTATGTGGACACCACTTAGACAACCATTCATTGGGATCAGCTTATGTATACTGTTGTAGTCTAGGAACAGGGTTGGGAAACCTTGCTCAGGAGTCTTTTAATCGATTGCTAATGTGTTCTGTGTGGTTGCTAAGGTGTTCTGTATGGTCTCTAGGGCAGGGGAAGACAACCTTTCTCCTGGAGGTCTACCTTCCTGCAGACTTCAGTTTCAACCTGCTCCATCACACTTGCCATTGACTTTCAAGTGATCCTGGAGACCTAGATTAGCTGGTTTGGGTGTGTTTGATTATTGATCAAGCTGAGCTGAACTCTGCAGGATCAATCAAATTTGATAGTTGGATTAAATTTGTTGGCTCATGAATTAAAAAAATAAATAAAAATGAAATGTGCTTGAGAGGCCTACGAGAAAAAAGGAATTTTGGCACTGCTGTGTAGATGTTTTAATGCGTCAATACCTCATTATTTGACAGTTGGTACCAGGGCTGTTTCCCATAGGTAAAGATCTCCCACAGCACTACTCCCAGACTCCAGACGTCACTCTCCGTGGTGAACTTCCTGTACATGATACTTTCTGGTGGCATCCAGCGGATTGGCAACATGGTATGACCTCCAACCTACACATACAAAGCATTGAACATTGAGTCATGCAACATATGGAAGCTGATGTCAAATCATTAAAAGTGGTAATGGCCAAACAATGTTTATTACGAAAAAGAATGGCACTAAATATTGTAGAACTGCGGTTTGACATTAAGATGTCCAGGAGTGCTCAAATCGTCTAAACAGAGAAGATACATAAAACCATCAAAGCTCCCTGCATCTGAGAGGTGCTAATGGATAAGATCCATACAGACTTTTAGAGCAAGAGGAGACAGTCGACAGTTTGTTGTATTTGGAGCATTGTTCAGTCCAAAAAGCTCTCAGGCAAATGCTGACAGTATTTCCAGTTCAGGATGTCAGGTGGTGCCGTAAGTTGCGCCTCTCAGGATTTGGATGCTGTAAGCTTGGGGAGTTGGTCTGGCCTTGAGCTCAACCCCAAAACCAATCATTTCATTTATTAGCTTTCTCCATAATGCGCTGCCTCTGAAATATTAATTATGAGATTGTGGTCCAGTATGTGGATTAGTCTCAGATTAATCGGTTTAACATACTGGACTCATCAAATATTAAAGTCAAAAGCTTTTATGCTTTTCACTGGTACCATAGCGCTATTAGAAACCTTTTTCCATGCAATCGAACACACACATTCTCACATGGTTATCCACACAACAACATCCTGCTAAAAAGCTTAGACCAGTTTGCACCAGTTTAAATTTCTCTTAACTGGTTTAGGTGGACAGTTATTGGCAAAGTCCATTGTTGTTGCATTATTGTATTAAGGTTGTGGTGAATCAGTTAGTAAAGTATGTACATTTTTAAGTATGTACAAAATATATATCTATATAAAATAAATAAATAATCCTGTGTTGTAATTTTCAAGTAATCCTGAAATTGGATATGAGATAGGAGACCAGAACTGAATGACTGTGATAGTATTACACTTTGCTAAAGTCAACATGTAAGGCTGTTCGCACATTACTTTCATAAATTGGAAAATGTGGATATTCAGTTATGAACAAGGTAGGACAACTTCAGCCATCAAAAACTGATTGGTTCATAAAAACTGTATGTTTCTAAAAAGATTGGAGCAAGATAACACATGGATCAAAGATTAAGACGACATGTTTTTCCTTTTTAATACTGTGTAGGGATAAATGGTGCACAATATGACCAAGAATGTGTGTTATGAATGTAAACCGGGTTGATTTTGATTTCCTGCTGAATTTAAATGATCAAAATATTGACTCTCTATTAAAGAATGAGTAAAACTTTAGTATAGGAACCAATTCTCTCTATTAACTAGTTGCTTATTAGCATGCATATCACTAGCATATTGACTGTTTATTAGTACTTAGAAAGCACATATTAATACTAGGGCCGGGATTTTAATGCGTTAACTAAGATTAATTAATTACAGAAAAAAAAATTCCCGCATTTTTAATAACTTATTTTTGCACCGCGGAACGTTTCTCACTGGATGAGTTTCGGCGGACCTACTTACTTAAAAAAACACTTTACAGAAGGTTCCAGCACCTATAAGCTTCCTGAATTTCTGAAATGTACTATTTCTAAATTGTTTCTAAATATGCTATTGCTACACTTCATGGCAAAAATTGCCCTGGTCTGCTAGACTTGGTTGAACAAAAATAAACAATATTTTGTTGCTTAAGCTTATGTATTCAGTCATTATTCAATGGTATACTATAAATTCATGTGAAAAAAAAATACTTCCCACTGTTCTCAGGTCAAATATTTATATGCGATTAAAATGCGATTAATTTCAATTAATTAATTACAAAGCCTCTAATTAATTAGATTAATTTTTTTAATCGAGTCCCGGCCCTAATTAATACCTTATTCTGTATGATCATATTTTTGTTAACCCTAACCCATACATAAACTTAACAACTACCTTACTAACTATCAATAAGCAGCAAATTAGGAGTTTACTGAAGCAAACTTTGTAATTAATAGTGTGAATTGGTCCCTAAACTAAAGTGTGACTACAGAGTTATATGGAGAGAAAGAAGGATGACATAGGTGGAAAAGACTTTATGAGGATCATCAACCATGTTTCTGAATATGGGTTATAATGCAGTAATGTGGCTTCATAAGAAGTTATGTGGTTACACAACATGCTTTCACAACATAACATCAGCCTCTGCCTGACCAGCTGTTTCTATGGAAACTGGTGTTCTATAGGCCTAATCAATGGTGTTCACACACACACACACACACACACGCACACACACACACCTGACCTGCATTTGAATCTCAATGGAGGCTCATATAATGGAGATGTGTCATGATATTCATCAGTATTCAGAGATAAATGAACTCTAATGAACTTGGCACAGTTGTTGGTGAAGAGAGTTATCTAATAGCACATCTCTGCATTCATAAACATCATGCAACCCATATTTTATCACTGGATAAATGATTCACACTGAATAAATGAATGGAACACAGTAGAAGAACACACATAACAGCAGAAAGTGTAAGGTTTGGTTTCTTTATGTTCTTACCCTAACTTTTTATCCCTAATTCGGCCCCTCTCGGTAGGCCCTCACGCTGAATATGGGGGTGAATGCTAATGAGAGATCTTTAATGACTTTTTCAGATTCTGTCGGACAGCGCAAGTGCTCTATTCCTTTTCTTCGCTGCTGCCATAGCTACCCCTCTTTCCTGTTCCCATGCCACTTTTCTGCCTGACTCCTAATCTGGGAGAGACTTACCCAGGGTAGTGAATCAGGACACACACACACACACACACACACGGAGTGAGATTCTGCTGACATCATACAGGAAGCGAGCTAGTAGGGTTAAGGTGTTCGAATAGCTGGTATTCAGTGATCAGTAGACAGTGTAGAGCAAAGAACATGAGAAGCATATTGATTTATACATATACTGGGAAAAGGACTTAAATATCATATTTAGGTGTCCGTGTGAAGTAAGCACTTATTTTAAGTAATAAAATTCACAAATAAATCGGAATTTGTGACAGCGAAAGTCTTCCTAATTAGGGGTACACGTGACTATCGGGATATTTAGTTTGCCGATACTGTATAGATTCTCAAAAACAGAATATCAATATTTAAAAAAATATAAAAAAATAAATAAAAATCATTCAATATTCATGGCAGTTGTTTGGTTTTGAGTTTACATTCCAACCGCTAGATGTCTTCATCTCTGAACAACAATAAGAGAACATGAAATACTAGCATTAGGGCACACCACTTCGGTTCGGCCGCGTCCCGTGTGCAATGGGGCTCGCACGGGGTGGGGGCGTTTTGTGCAGTTGGGGTGCTGCTAGCGTCACGGTTTATAGATAGATAGATAGATAGATAGATAGATAGATAGATAGATATGGTCTTTTTATAAAATACATTTTATACGTATTATACATTTTACTAAAGGATCCTACAAGAACTCCAATTCCCCAACACCCCCACGCTTTACTCGTACTGCACAAAATAAATTGGTTTCATAAAGTTGAATGTTACAGGGACTGATTATTGCAAATGCAGATCCCACTGTGTTCTGGTTAAATAATATTTATTTACTCATTGCTAAGATTTGCATATAGTGGTCTGTTCTTACAACATACAGAACTACCAAATTTTGCTATAAGTGTGATTGCATCATATAATCATTGCTGTTAATAGTGTTCATCGTCTGTTTGATAATGTCTTGATTTTTCGGTAAATTTCTGCCATATTTACATAAACTGACAGTCACCACTGATAAGCAACTACTAAATATTGTTAAAACTTATTTTTTTGTAGAGTTGCTTTGCAACGATTTGAATTGTAAAAAGTGCTATACAACTTATCTTGAATTGAAATGTGTTTTTAATGACAGTTTTCCTAAAAATATATCCTATTCCTAAAATAATAAATTATCATTATATTGCATCATATCATATCACAACCCCTGTATCGTGATATGTATCATACAGATTCTTATATATATATACATATATTTCAGAAATTATGACTGGAATAATTCAGCTTTGCCATCACAGGAAGAAATGTCATTTGTAAATATGTCTATAAAAAAAATATATTTTAAATTGTACTAATATTTCACAGTGTTACTGTTTATTTATTTTTTTTAATAAATATTTAAGAATAATATAACTAGAATATAATTATGTAAACAAATACAATTTGAATTTATATATTTTATAAATATAATTTTCCATGTAATTCTATAAAATTAAGTATAATTTAAGAATCCCAGAACATTTTGGGGTTCAAAACACAGTCAAACTAGAATGCAAATCTTACCCGATAGTAATCCGTACTGTAGACATCTCGGGACATCCCAAAGTCTCCGATCTTCACCAAGAGATTCTCCCCGACTAGGCAGTTTCGTGTGGCCAGGTCTCTGTGAACAAAGTGCTGGGAAGCCAGATACACCATGCCTGCGGCGATCTGCTGTGCAATATGCAGCATCTGAGACTGAGTGAGCTCTGCCTGCTGCTGCACCTGTCCCTCAGCCATCAGTACTGCATCAGGACCGTGAGCCCTGCGGTTGGACAGACAAAGTAATGACCTCAACCAGACCACAATTCACAAACATGCATCTTAGTGTCAGAGTCTGGCCATGGTAGAACATTTGGGTTCCAGAGAGAATGTGTTTACAAATTACAAGTTCAAACTTGCTTGCAGGAATGAAATTCCTATGCTCTGACTGATTGTTTTTCTTTGTATTAAACTTTTAAAACATGAAAAATTATCTGCAATTATTGGCTTACATGGACAAAGCAATTATAGAAAAGATTTGACTCAGCACTATTGGATTCCAATACAAACACCCTTGCAGACAGGTTCAGGCAGCTGTACCTAAGGAACTTATTGAGGTCGCCATGTTTCATGTACTCAAACACCATAATAAGTGGATCGCTCTCCACACACACGCCGTAGAATGTGACGATGTGTTCGTGCTGCAGATTGGTCAACAACTCGGCCTCACGATGGAAGTCCTTCCTGGCGTTCTCGCTGGCCTCTTTCAAAGTCTACAAACACACAATGTTTTCAAATACACTGAGAATAATGTCAATTTAACGTTCAGTATACCAACACCAATACCAAATTCAACAGCCAACCTTGACAGCCACTAAGATCTTCTCCTGATCTGTGGACAGGTTGTAGCATTCGGCCAGAAACACTTTCCCAAACGCTCCTTCTCCAAGTTCCCTCTTCAGTACAATGTTGTGCCTCTTAATGTGCTGAACAACTGTTGAAAGAACACAACACAATCACACACGTACGTAACATTTGTGTTATTAGCAAAAGGGTTCACAAGAAAGAATGTATTTTGTTATATATTGGTCATTCTCTGGTAGTGTGTGCCATATACTGAGCAGGATACTCTACTTATTTAGGTCATTTGACAGATTTGACTTTAGATTTGGGGGAATTTGTCCCTCAGTTCTCTAGTGGTTTGATCTTGCTGAGAAATTTAGGGGAGAATTTTAATGGAGAGCAGCTAGTACGAGCTGCTCAGGTAAACCTCACTCCATGCCTTCAAGAGGCACTTGAGGAACTGGTAGTAGGATCTGCAGTCCTTATTAGCTTGCCTGCCTCCCATGCTGGTTGACAATGGTTTGAATTCCATTTGGAGTGGTGTAAGTAGGACTAGTGACATTAGTGCCATGACCCGGATTGGTGCCGTGACCTGGATTGGTGCCGTGACCAAAATGGGAGTGAGTGTTTCGGAGGCCAGCTTGTAAGAGCTCCACAGGCAAACTTCACACCTATGTCCTCAAGAGGTAGTAATTGCTCAGAGTAGTGAAAGTAGGACCAGTTGTCAAACAAAACAATTGACAACACTATAAAAAACAAACCAAACAGGATTTGAGACTGTTGGGTAGAGAAGGATGACAGGAATATTTAAAACTGGAGTGTTTTCTATGAAACCTTAATCACTTGAATGGTACGCCATAATGGCACTTGAGAAAAGAGATGGTTCAAATGGATTTTTATAGTTTTTTTCATTGGTGGAAGAAAAATTAATGAAAAAGTCAAATTTGGTCTTAAACATAAGTTATAACTTTTTTCTTCAACAATGTTTGATGTAATGTTTAAAAAGCAATTTCATGTATCAGCTGTATAACTGTTGATTTGCCATTCTTTGCACACATTCACATACACATACACATTGTTTTTACTTTTGCCTTTTACTCTTGTTCATTTCTGGGTTGGGTTGTGACTTTGGGGCTTTAAATTGTGGCTCACAGGCTGGAGACTCAAGGCTTGAAGACATTGAATGTAAAGACTCAATGGGGCATCTCAGTTGGGGCATAGAATATGATTAATCCAAACTGGATATGACCTGCCTGGCAGAGTTCAGAAAAAAATAGCTGTTCGATCCACAGCTTGAAGGATCTTTTGTCATGTAAGTCCAAGAGAACGAAGGTTGAGAGTCAACAAGGATCTGTAGATTGATAAACAAGTAACTCAAGAAACTCAATAAACCATGACTTACTAAACATAGCATGTGGACATGGACACCAATTTAAAAATATATGGATAGATAAGGAAATAAATAAATAAGAAACATGACATGAATCCAAAAATTCAAGCAAACTTGAAATAAACAAAACCAATGAGACTGGACCATGATAATAACTGAACATTTAATAAATATTAATAACATAGTAATAATAGGACTAGTCCCATTATGTCAACACAATAGTCTGCGGATGTTTGGGCATACTTGTAAGTTATTAGCATGTGTAAAAAGTCTAGACAGTGAGAATATTCTCTAGACAGTGTATGTAGAATTGGTGTTGGCAGCATTACAGTAATAAGATATGCTATGCAACTAAACAGCTAAGTACAGACACCCTGATAGATGTCAGTGCTTCAGTCAAGGTAAGTTGAGCAACTTCAAATGAGTTTTTAAGTCTGATGGATATGAATTAAATAGGCTGTTCTTGTGAGAACCCAATGCAAAATTATATTGTTTAGGGCAGGGGTCTGCAACCCTGCTCCTGGAGAGCTACTGTCCTGCAGATTTCAACTCCAACCCCAATCAAACACACCTGAACCAGCTGATCAGGGTTGCTTGAAAATTACAGGCAGATGTGTTGGAGCAGGGTTGGAAGTGAAGTCTGCAGGATGGTAGTTCTTCAGGAGCAGAGTTGGAGATCCCTGGTTTACAGTTTGTGCTTTCAAAGCATAGGAGATATTATTGAGTTGTCTACCTCAGTGGTTCCCAATCATGGTTCTGGAGAAACCTAAAAGTGCACGCCTCTCTTATCTGACATACACATATGAGGTCTTGGGGTCTTCACTAATGAGCTGATGAGTTGAATCAATTGGGTTTGTTTAGGGAGACATCTAAAATGTGCAGTGTTGGAGGTTATCCAGGACCAAATTTGGGAGCCACTGGTCAACCAAATTAAACACACCTTTTAAAACTCATCAGCTGATTAGTAGAGGTCATGATCAAACTCATGTATACAGAGCTCAAATCAAATATAGCGACATTTCAATTCCATCAAATCTTGACGTGTCACCATATTTGATTTAAAGGTGATACAAAGTAACTGTAACACTTCCAAACTCTTGGATTAAACTGCTGTATATGGTTAGTTTTACACTACATTTAGGACCTTTTTGGTGGTTTAAACTTTTGGACCCCATTGACTTTCATTGCATGGCCAACTGAAACATTGTCCTATATATCTTGTTTTGTGTTCTGTAGACATCACAATGTTTTGATTTCATTTTTTGCACATTTTGATTCATTTTACTACTCAATGTGTGTCTGCGAGTTTCATTTATGAGATACACCAGACACGTGTTTAATTCCGGAAACTGGGCACAATTTAATAAAAGGTGTATTAGAGATTATTTCAGATATGGTGAAAAAGAGCTGTTTCTCATCCTAGGCATCCCTTAAGAGAGTGAGGACAGTACAGAGATAAGACGAGATTAATCAGGTGTTTAGTGTGCTGGAGGACAGAGAGATAAAGAGAGAGAGAGAGAGAAGATTTTGAACAGACACTGCACTCTTAGAGATTTTCCCTTAATGTGATTAAGAAATGCTTTTGAAGAAAAACTAGCCAGTCAGCTGATTACATTAGCGAGAGCTAGATGATGAGGCTGCATCGATCTACAGTAACTCACTGTACACCATAACCCTATATTAAAAGTAACCAGAGTGGGGAGGAAAGCACACAGTGAACGAGAAAAACAAGAGGCAAGTGAAGAGGGCTTCAAAATAAATATTTAAGATGCTGTGTGTTTGAGTATGCAGATGTGTCCTTAAGTGAACAAACCTGCCAAATGCTGTCTGAATTTCACTCCTGATTTAAAATAAAGAAATACAAATATATATTTTTGCTGAAAGAAAATGATGCCTACCATAGGAGCATTGAGACAATCAAGCACATTTTCTATACTAATTGCCATTACTAGACTGTGTAATGACATGCTTATTACTATAATGTGAATTTTTTTTAAATATTATTTTAATTGTAAATTATTTATTGCTTTTAAAGCTTTTATGATGTTTTTAATTGTATTACAGTATACATTTCTTATATTATATTACATTTACATACATAAACAGGCATAAAATCACAAAAAAGAAAAAAACTGAGTATGAATAATGTGGGGAAGTGCAATGATATTTATGTCACCTTCAGCCCAATAGTAAAAAAAAGGTAAAAGTTTGGAATAATATATTTGTTTTAATGCTTTTGAAAGCAGTCTCTTATTCTCACCAATGCTGCATTTATTTGATTAAAAACACAGTAAAAACTGCAATAGTGTGAATTATGTCACATGATCCTTCAGAAAACATTCTATGCTGATTTACTAACCTCAACCTTTTGAATCGTAGTGAATCACAAAAATATGCGGCAGCACAAATGTTTTTCAATATTGATAATAATCATTTCTAAAGGATCATGTGACACTGAAGGCTGGAGTAATGATGCTAAAAATTCAGCTTTGATCACAGGAATAAATTACATTTTTCAATATAGTCAAAAATAATTTTTTTTTTTTTTGTCATAAAACTTTACAATATTACTGTAATTTCCTGATTACAATAATTATTCCAAACTTTTGACTGCAGTGTATACATATATATATACTCATTTACTAATTCATACAAATGTATTATTTACTGTAACAAACTAGATAGATTCCTTATTCTTGCTGTTTTCATTGGGATAACATTGTTCCATAAGAGCCAGAGAGAGACAGACTCACATGTATGAGATTTGAGCAGACTGCTGGTGCTGCGGAAGTACTGCGGGTTCTCTATGACAGGAATCTTGGTCATGCCAATGATGACGGCGTCCGCGTTCATGTCCGAGGACGAGGGTGTGTTAGAGCCGTTGGACACGTGATGAAGAGGACTGGCAGAGTCATCGTCATTACTGATGACTGAGGAAGGACCTGTGTCAAAGACAGAGACTTGTCCTTAGAAGCACAATATTTAAAGGCAGTTTATAAAACATTAAGCTCTTAAAATCTCATTTGTATTGGAATCAGCTTTTTCTTTTCATACTGTCTCCATCTTTTGCAAGGAAAGTGTAATAATCAGTAGCACAATAATCAATCCCTTGGCCTTGTGTTTCAACTAAAAGAAACAACAAAAATGATCAATGAAAACATAAAAATGTTTAATTAAAAACATCACAGCAAGGTCTCTCAGGGACAATAAGTCCATTAGATAAAGACACAGTTCCAGTTCAATGTCAAACGTTTTGGCAGAATCAGAAAGGAACAATCTTAATACATAAAGCAAAAGATTGGGGTCCAAACATATGAGATCATATTGAAAACAAGTCAAGCCATATTTTCTGGTCACTAATCAAATAAGTAAAATGACTAGAAATTGAAATAATGTGAACTTTTTTTGTACAAATGGTTAGTTCTTGATTCCATTAAAGCACAGGATGGTGTTTGGCTAATTCTCAGATCATTACAGAGCACATGATCATCAGGATTAACACAAAAATTACAAAATTTGAAGTGGAACTGCTGTCATTAAAGCACGAAAGAACATAACTAATAGACAAGACCTTCAGAATGACACAAAGTGTTCAGCCAGACAGAATCACTCAAAGCTTGACAAAGCTTGTTGTAACTGGAATAATGCACTGGGAATCAACTAAAAGAAATGAGTAGTGCAAATGTAGAGATCTTCAAGTGCCAAAGAAAAGTCAAAAAGGTTCAACAAAACTGACGTCGAGGGTGTAGTTCCATTTACATGAACTTCAGAAAGTTTACATCTATCGTGAATTATATTATTCCCAGGATTTAGCTTATTTAGCTGGTCATTCAGTTTTGCATAAATACATTTTACGTTTTAGATTAAAAAGTCATTTCATTGAGACTTATACAATCATTTTCTTCCAAACCTCTCAATATATAAAAATATTGTAGGTTAGTGTCGTATAAATGTATTGATTGATTGATTGATTCAACAAATATATTTATTATAATTTAAAACTTCAAATACAAATAGAAAAAGAATATTAAATAAACATTTAAATGTGTATTTTGGATGTCTAAAAGAAAAGAAGACAAGTTATGGAAGTAAACCGAATATCTCAAAATTGACCAGTGCCTGAAAAAACAATGCTTTCGCCTGTAGTGTCTTGCCTTAAGTTCGGTGGTTTGGCCGTCTACCAATCATAACCCCATCCATAAAATCAGTGCACATGACTGGTTTATGGGAATGCTGTTCCAGGAACAACACACAGATTGTTGATTTTGGAACATCTACTTGTAAACGTTAAGCTGGACAAAAGTAACTTGAGTTAAGCAAGAAGAAGGAGATTATGCTGAAACAAAACTCTAATCAAACTGTCATAGACCCTGTGTACCTCGTGTGTTAGATATGCCATATTTATTCTGAAGCAAATGAAAGTGAGGCACACACTTACAGAAGGGATGCACTGTCCTAAAAGGATAGTTCATCAAAAATTCTGTCATCATTAAATCACCCTCATGATGATCAAAGCTGACTTCCATTCTTCTGTGGAACACAGAAAAAAGGGCTCTAATATTTTTTCACCTTTTTAAAAGATATACCTTTGTACCTAACGGGTACATATTGGTATCTTAAAGGTACATATTAGTACCTAAAGTGCACATATTAGTATCTAAAAGGTACATTAGCCCATTTAATCCCAAAGGTCACAATAGTGACTGTAAAAAAGGTTTTCATTTATAAAGCTCTAAAAACCTTATTGACAGATGTGTTACTGTACTTCCTGCAAATATGGAAAGAATAAAGGGCCTCGATTAAATATGTACAGATACACGTGATTAGTGCAAATTGACACATGACTGGAGCAGTTTACTTCCTGTTTGCCCCTTAAGAAAATGATGGCTGCATCAAAGCTCCAAAACTAAAGGCTAGTACAATGTCTTAACATAAATATATGACAAAGATGTTTAGTACACGTGATCTTTAGGGTGTGTAGTATAGATAACAGTGAACATATGCCGCGTTTCCACCGAAATTACCCGGAACATTTTTACCAGGAACTATTTTCCCCCCAGACCTGTTGCTTACTGCGTTTCCACCGTGGTGTAAAGTACCGGGAAGATTAGGCAAATAGACTGGTGACGTAGGTCCGCGCACGTTTCTCAATAAAAAGTACCGCTGATTAAAAAAAAAAAAAAAGTACGCTGATTTTGGACGTGCATCATCGGTAGTTAGTTCAGACTTTGTGCATTCGACTGGGGAGTGTGATGTCCGCAACGACGCAAGTCCGGTAAATCTATAAACAGCAGCATACTTGATAACTTCAGTCAGCTCGTCTTGACTACTGCAATTTTCCTTACTGTATATTTACAATAAAACGAAATAGGATATCAAATACCACTGCCTCCTTTGGTTTTCATTTAAACATATAGATAAATTGAATACAGACCAAAGAAAACCTGTTAGATTTACCCCGCAGCTGAATTACATTTTATGTTTAACCACTAAAGAGACATCAGAGCCAGCGGCACATATCAGAAGGTCTAGCCGAGGTGAAGCTGCTCTCTGCGGATACATGAGGACTGAGCTCCTGATGATTGCGTGGAGCTCACCGTCTCCGAGATCGGCGAAACACATTTTTAAATAGGCGCTGTCTTTATAAATAAACAACAGATTTGAGTTTAAACAACTACATTCTCGCCTGAAAAACTTGTAAAATTACATTTCATGACACAATAACAGTAATATTTTGAAAATGTTGATCCGAATAAATGGTGGTTGAACTCAACCAATTCTGCGTGAACTCAACCAATCAGGATGTTTAGTGCACAAGTCCCGCCCCCCGAAAGTTCCGGAACTCTGAAAAAGTACCACCTCGCCAGCTGGGACTTTCTGAGGAACTTTATTTAGTTCCTGGTTCCTGTGGTGGAAACACACCAAGTACCAGGCCAAAGTCTCTAGTTCCTGGGTAAAGTTCCTGCGGTGGATACGCGGCTTTAGATATACAATATAAATCTAATTGCAGTTGCTAGTAGGGGTGTAATGGTACGTATATTCGTACTGGACCGTTTCGGTACAGGGCTTTCGGTATGGTGCACGTGTGCACCGAATGACTGAATGCAATATTTTGTGTGCGGAACATAGGTACATTTTCGTGTTTCCAAACAAACATATTAAGTGTCAGAAGTCTACACGTTCAGCGCTAATCCCGCCGTGCAGCTGATTCAGCGTCTCAGCTGCGTGGCGTGTCCATTTTTAATGCGGCTCCCATGTTAACAGGTTAGAGCTTGCAGACTGCGCGGCTCGAGCCACGCGGAAAATGCATGCATACTAGAAATAGAATTGATGCCTATTTTTCACGCGACACGCAAGCGTGTTGGAAGCGTTTCCAGGCAAAATAGAATAGGAAAATATGTTTATATGTCATTTTGTACACAAATACATATTAATTCATGACATTTTGATATTTGAAAGTCTATAGGTTGACATATATTCAGATATAAATTTAATTTAAAAAATAAATTAATAATTATCTATTTTCAAATATTGCACCTGTCAAAAATAGTCTATATTGCCGTCAATACTGTTGACGGTGTGCTTTATCAGTAGGCGTAAGTGTAGGTGTGTAAAAAAACATTTTTTGAAATTGTTGTCATGAAGTCAAGAGCATGGTCTGTCGGCGGCCTCCCTCTATGGGCCCTTTCACACTGCACGTCGGACTATCTAGCGACCCGGGAAAAATTGCCGGAACAGTTTACCCGTGTAATTGCCGGAATGGCAGTGTGAAAGGGGCTTATGTCACCTACAGCAGCAGCAGCACCTTAGCCCGGTGACACACTGGCTGCGTAGGCATGAGCGTGGCATTTCTGCTGCGTGTCAGGTTTTCTGTGTCTTTACACACCAGAATCGTGCCTGAAGAGGCGCTGGCGCGCTGCTGCTACTGCAGGTGGCATAGAGGGAGGCCGCCGAGGCGCCGACAGACCATGATCTTGTCTTCACGACAACAATATCTATACTTCATGTTGAGCATAAATAAAAAGCCTACTGATAAAGGACACCGTCAACAGTATTGACGGCAAAATAGACTATGTTTGACAAGTGCAATATGCCAGTGTGTCCACCGGCCTTCAAAAGGCATCACACGAGTGTGAACATCACTACAACTTGGAAAAAAAACTATTGTAATTCAAACGCAGCTCCCGTCGGTATTTAAACAGATCTTTGCTCTTAATTCTGATCGGTCCAACGCAATAACGAAATCTGAGCAGGTCTAAAAACTAAAACTGTTGATGCTGAACTTTACACTTTGGAAAAGTTATATATAATTTTTTTTAAATATGAGCAGGCCTACAAGCTGGGATTGGTAATGCTGCACTGTAATCATAGTTATTTATTTATATTTTTCATTATATTTTATTATATGATATTGGCAGAGACAGAGTATATTATTTAGTGGAGAACTTTGCAGCAGTATTTTGTTCTTATTCTTTTTTTATTTTACAGATATTTTATTAAAAAGTATAAAAAAAAGTGTAAACAAACTGTTAAAAAAAAGTTTATAGCAATAAACAACCTGCAGTTTAATGTTTGCATTTCTTTCCCTTACTATACCGAAAATTAACCGAACCGTGACTTTAAAACCGAGGTATGTACCGAACCGTGATTTTTGCGTACCGTTACACCCCTAGTTGCTAGTGAAAATGACAATAAAATGTTTCAGTGAAAAAATATTGTACTAAATTAAAAATGTTACAAAAAAATGACATTAATGATGTTATAATACTCTAAGCATTAATATAAAAAAATGTCATATGTAAAAAAAAAAGTTCCTATCAATGTTGCATAAGTTTTTTATGCATAATAGTAACCCTAAAATGTGATCAAACAGTTTAAAATAGCTATCTAGATATCTAACCATTTTTATGACTGCAGAAATATTTTATTTCAGTACACAAATTTGAACATAAAACACATTTTTTCACACACTTTTCCAAAATAATTTAAAATAAATTATTATTGATTATTTCAAAGGGTTACTAAAGACACATAATTTGGATATTTTCATGTCTGGGAAAATGTTGGGATTAAATGGGTTAGTGTACATTTTGAAAAGTTAGCGCTTCAGTAGTAGCTTTCACACCTTGTTTTTTTGAGAGCGTAAAATAAAAGTCAGTGTTGATTCAGGCCTCATGCAGTGACTCTCATTGTATGAAACTCTTCTTTGGTGTTTCTGAGAAGAAAGAAACAACTTGAATGATTTGATAGATCAATTTGTATGAATCTCAGACCACCTCCTGAGTTTGATTTCTAGTCATTTCGAATGCATTTTGGGTTACCGTGTACACTTGTTCTTTGCATAACGGGTGGCTATTTCCTAAGCAAAAACACATGACCAAGTATATCCATCCTTAATCCTCAAAACAGTTGAGCCCTTAAATAATGAAATAATGAATGGTTGATAAAAGTATTGTTGAATTAGCTTATTCCAACCCAAAGCCTAAAATGTGATTGATCTTCTGAGACCCAGGAACCTGTCTTACTTGGGTAATTCACATTAACCTTGAAATAATCTTTATTCTTTGCTCTTAGATTGCCAACTCCACGTCTTCAACTGCTTTATTCATCAGCAAGTAAAAGATGGAGGTTGTCAGGATGCAGAACATTCGGTTGAAACAGCCAGCCAAATGTTGAATGACATAGTGACCATAGCTGCATTAGCCTCACTGATATCTGAGAGAATAAACCAGGAAATTGGAGATCGGCCATATTGCGATGACCCTTCTGATGGCACGCGACAGCTTAAAGCATTTACTAGAAAACCCAAGCGACTTGTTACTGGCAAAAGTGTCTGTGAAAATAATGATCAAAGACGTCAGCACCATTTTTATAGCCATTATGACATCATCTGAGCTGGACAAGATACTGAGAGCTGTAGTAATGGGGCAAATGATCGTTGCCAATGCGACTGTTCTGCTACTCGAATTTGATTGGCATGGGATATATATATATATATATATATATATATATATATATATATATATATATATATATATATATATATATATGCCACCTTTTGCTTTGATTACTGCTTTGCACACTCTTGGCATTCTCTTGATGAGCTTCAAGAGGTAGTCACCTGAAATGGTCTTCAACAGTCTTGAAGGAGTTCCCCGAGAGATACTTAGCACTTGTTGGCCCTTTTGCCCCCCTTTTACACACACACACACACACACACACACACAGTATCCTTTATAGATATGGCCTAGTCAGAGCCCAAACTTAAACCCCATTGAAAATCTGTGAAATGACTTGAAGACTGCAGTCAACAAATGGTCACCATCAAATTGATCTAAACGTCAGGAAAGAAGAGTGGGCAAATATTGCAAATATTTAAATTGTCCTCATTTCAGGTCATAAAGCAACAGAATGTCATTATTTTAAAGGAGGTGATTCTTTATGTCTATATTTATATATTTTTATTGACACAGATGCATTACATGCATTTGATTGATTGGCTTTTGGTTTTAAGTACTTGTTTCCTTGCAAAAATCATTGCACATTGAGTTAAGCAGCAGGGTCAGTCTGCAGTCTAGTGAGGGTGAAGAGGGAAAAATAATGAGCGAGAGGCAGCAGACGAAAGAGGAGACAATCAGGAGTGACCAAGTGGCCAGGGTCCTGACATAACAGTGCATGAGCCTGAGGCCGGACGACTCTCAGGCCGTGCTATTGATTCTCACTGTTGCTCAAAGGGTAATTGGATGTTGAAGGTCCTTTGAGATACATGACACTCAGTGATTTACACGATGCTGTCTTTGTATCTAAACTCATAATTGTCCTATTCTAATATGATAATACATCTAATACAATTACATTGGGCTGAAACAATCAGCTTTGTAACACTGCTTTGGTTCGTGCTTGGGTCTTAAATGAAATATTCGCTCACATTAGATCCCATAAAAATGGCAAGACAAACAGTTTCTTTACTGAGGTGATTTATTGAAACAGGACCTTGGGACAAGACTTATTTATTGCAGGGGATGTCTCTCTTTTTTCTTTTTTTATAGAATAGCCTTTAGCATAAATTATACTTCAGTTTGCGCACGCTACAGTATAAGAGTGTATTAGTGTCCACTCACTTTTTCAGCAGTGCTGGTTCTGTTTTTTTTCTGTTCGTTTTTCCCATAGGGATTTTGAAAAAGTCTTTGTTAAAGCATCATAAGCCATGAACCAAACCAACCAAATTTGAGGTGAATCACTCTACTAACTTTTATTTTAAGCTAAATGTATTTGAAAATTGAACAAAAAGATAAAGGTACAAGACTGTGCCTTTAATGGCTTTAGTGAGGGAAAGCAGTAAAAAACCATGAAGCATTGCAAATGAATCAAATTCAAAATGATGAAGAAATTAGAGGGGACTCGCACTGCGTCCTCTAGAGGACACTATGGGGACTGCCGCCAGTAGGTCCGGTATCTGAAGCACATGCGAAACAACTCCAATCCCATTGGTCCCGGAAGCGTAATTGGGCACCTGCTGAACACATCACCAACTTGGTTGTCTGAAGGAGACATGAAAACAGGCAAGCCCTAGGCATGGCGAGGGGATACAGCATCTCGTTCCCTCTCGGGGAACCATGGTTAAATGTGTAACCGGAGGTGTTCCCCTTCTAGGGAACTCATGATGTGTCCTTTAGTGGACACTTTGGGGGCAGCCCACCCATACTCCCTGACCAAGCTCAAGGGATAAGGGAAGTAGATCATCTATTTAAAACCTTAACAGGGGAGATGGCTAGAAAGAGGATCAGGGGGCTTAGTATTTGAAAAAGCCCCTGATATAGGGAGAGGGGGGCAGCATTACCACAAAGTACTTGAAAAAGCCTACATCACAATGGTTCACCAAGAAGCGAAACACATAAGAAGAACATTAGTCCAGCCTCAAAGCTCGATTTTAGGATTGTCTCTTTTTCCTCCCCTGCTTCTGCTCCTAGAGAGAGGAGGAGCGCAAGTGGCCACACTACTCTTCTGATCCTGCCAATGTTCCTCAGATTGAGACGGACTTGCCCTCTCAGAGGTTTTAGAGGGAGACTTGGGATGTCTGAGACTGAACGTCCAGTAAGGCAGCAGACCGTGGCTTCTCCTCCCTGAATTTCTCAACCACTGCCTCAGCAGAGGTGCCGAAAAGCCTGGAAGGTGACATTGAAGCATCAAGAATAAAGGCTTTCACCTCTCCCCCAATATCTGCAAAATTAACCACAAATGCACCTCCATAACCACCATTGCTTAGCGGCGTGAAGAGCCATGTCTGTGGTTCAAGCTCCTCAACTGCCCCAGGGGACAAACCCCATCCTCATCTAGTGCCGCGTTTCCACCGAAATTACCCGGAACATTTGTACCAGGAACTTTTTTTCCCAGGAACTTTTTTCCCCCCAGACCTGTTGCTTTCTGCGTTTCCACCACGGTGTAAAGTACCGGGTAGATTAGGCAAATAGACTGGTGACGTAGGTCTGCGCGCGTTTCTCAATACAAAGTACCGCTGATTTAAAAAAAAAAAAGGTACGCTGATTTTTGACGTGCATCATCGGTAGTTAGTTCAGACTTTGTGCATTCGACTGGGGAGTGTGATGTCAGCGACGACGCGAATCCTGTAATTTTCCTCTCTGTATATTTACAATAAAACGAAATAGGATATAAAATACCACTGCCTCCTTTGGTTTTCATTTAAGCATAATAACAGCTGCGGAAATGTACTTAGTTCAGGGATATGTGTATATGCAGCCATTACAATGAAACGAAATATTATATTTATAATATTATATTATAATATTTTATTTTCATTTTAACATATAGATAAATTGAATACAGACCAAAGAAAACCTGTTAGATTTACCCCGCAGCTGAATTATGTTATGTTTAACCACTAAAGACACATCAGAGCCAGCGGCACATATCAGATGATCTGTCCGAGAGGAGGCTGCTCTCTGCGGATACATGAGGACTGAGCTTCCGCTGATCGAGTGGAGCTCACCGTCTCAGAGATCGGCGAAACACATTTTTAAATAGGCGCTGTCTTTATAAATAAACAACAGATTTGAGTTTTAAACAACTACATTCTTGCCTGAAATACTTTTAAAATTAAATTTCATGACACAATAACAGTAATATTTGAAAATTATCCGAATAAATGGTGGTTGAACTCAACCAATGCTGCGTGAACTCAGATCGCTTTGGCTACTGTTATTTTCCCCTCAGTATATTTACAATAAAACTAAATAGGATATAAAATACCACTGCCTCCTTTCGTTTTCATTTAAACATAATAACAGCTGCAGAAATGTACTTAGTTCAGGGATATGTGTAATGTTATGTACAGCCATGGCAATGAAACGAAATATTATATAGACTTGCCTTTTTTATTTTCATTTTAACATATAGATAAATTGAATACAGACCAAAGAAAACCTGTTAGATTTACCCCGCAGCTGAATTATATTTTATGTTTAACCACTGAAGAGACATCAGAGCCAGCGGCACATATCAGAAGATCTATCTGAGATGAGGCTGCTCTCTGCGGATACATGAGGACTGAGCTCCCGCTGATCGAGTGGAGCTTACCGTATCTGAGATCGGCGAAACACATTTTTAAATAGGCACTGTCTTTATAAATAAACCACAGATTTGAGTTTTAAACAACTACATTCTCGCCTGAAATACTTTTAAAATTATATTTCATGACACAATAAGAGTAATATTTTGAAAATGTTGATTCGAATAAATGGTGGTTGAACTCAACCAATGCTGGGTGAACTCAACCAATCAGAATGTTTAGCGCCAAAGTCCCGCCCCCGAAAGTTCCGGAACTCTGAAAAAGTACCACCTCGCCAGCAGGGACTTTCTGAGGGGCATTTTTTTACCCGGAACTTTATTTAGTTCCTGGTTCCTGCGGTGGAAACACACCAAGTACCAGGCCAAAGTCCCTAGTTCCTGGGTAAAGTTCCTGCGGTGGAAACGCGGCTTAGGTCTCTGAGCAGGTCAGCTTGGTAAGCTTGTAACTGTTACGAGTGGGGCGGGGCCGAGAGCCGTGGGAACCGGGCGAGGCCGGTGGAGTGATCGGAGATTAACGACACCTGCTCGACCCACCGGTCTCGAGTCCCACAGAGGATATGGAAGGATATAAAACTGGAGCGACGACAGTGAAGGACGAGAGAGGACCAGGCCTGGGTTTTAGTTGTGTTTGGTTTTTTATTTGTGCGCGTCAGTTGTCTGTGAGGGGCTGACGCGCTGTTTTGTCTTTATTTTGATTATTAAAATGTCATTTGATTGTCCGCCGGTTCCCGCCTCCTTCTTCCCGATGATTATGAAGTTTGTACATTGTAACAGTAACACAACCATTGTGTGCAAGGCTCAGATGCACACTAAAGACATCTGGATGGCATAGCAGGAGTCTTTAAAGAAGACGGCTTAAACTGGGAGAGAATGCTCACAAATGTCCTCTTCACGGGGGGGAATCTCTGTGTATCCATGCTCGGCAGATAACCCAAGAGAAAGAGTATCTGGATCCCACTGAGTGCCTCAAGAGTCAGACATGCTTGTGCGAAAGCTGACTATTATCCCTCAGGAGAGAACAGAATGAAAGGAACCTCTGAAAGGAAAAGCACTTCCCGTTAGATTCCTTCCATGCCCCGCCTACAATCCCAATGATCGGTCTGCCTAGCTGCCTTGGCAGCCATGGGGCATGATCCACAGGTGGACGGCACTCAATTCTCATTCCTCAAAAGAGAATCAAGCATACAAGGTATTCCTTTAGCTCCCCTGAAAGCCAAACACGCTCTGTTCAAACACTAGATTCCCTCGTGAATCAGGTGAGAACAGAAACTGCCACAAACGTATTGCATTGAGTCTGTTTGATTCCCTTGAGAGGTGAGCGTGGTCATGCAAATGCTGTCTACAATCTTGAGATTACCTCTGTTCTCAATAGCCCCACAAATGCATCACCATGAATGCATCCTGCTGTCTTGTGAGACAAACGCACACTTATCCACTGCCTTCACAAACCTCTCTGGAACGAACCCCACAATCTATGCAGTGCCTCGGCAGCAGCAGGACCCAAGCCTCGAGATGCAGACACTTCTCCCTTTTCCCTTGAGAAGAGGGAAAAATGCAAACGGAAACTTTTTCAATGGAAAATTTTCACAATGAGTGCATTCAGAGCCCTCGAGCACCAAACACGCAGACACGCCTTCTTATGCTTCCGGGCGCCCACCTGTGACATCACGGGTTACATGGGCCAATGGGATTGGAGTTGTTTCACACATGCTTCAGACACTGGTCCTGCTGGCGACAATCCCCATAGTGTCCGCTAGAAGACACAGCACGAGTTCCCAAGAAGGGGAACAATATATTTTATTAATAAATCTTGAGGGAACCCATGGTGAATTAGTCTTTCATGTTTTGTCCCTACAGCACTCTATTGAGGACAAAAGCAATGAAGACACTGTCATGCTAAGAATGTACAATATCCATAGTAGCATATAGATGACCTCAAAACTAATAAACACACACAAAAATGTTAATTGTATTATTTTCAGTAGGATACAATTATGCCTATGAGCCTGTGGTACAAGGCCTTTACATTTTGTTTTCTCCCAAAATACAAGCCTTCGAAACATCTTTTTTCACTTTTGCTTACTGTGGCTAAACCTCCAGATTGTCAGTCACTGTGGAATAAGCTAAAGGAAAATATTTGGGATACAAAGCCTTTATGTTGTTGAAAAAACTGACTGTGGTCCAATAAAGCCACCTACATAACATAAGTGACTGGGGATTCATTTCTTGCAAAGGATGAGCTAAATCTGTCTGCACCGATAGCTCCGGTCATAGCAGAGATTTATTTTTTGCTTAAAGGTGCAGTGACATTTAACGTAGCTAGAGAAATAATCTGATTTTAATAGAAATCTGTGCTATCAGAAACATTTTTATGTGAATTTGCCATATTGACCACCAGAATGCCGTTCGATTTGATCAGTGGTGGATTCTAACCTTGTCACTTATTTTTCCAAGTAAGGGAGATGGGGCTATTTTAAACATTTTTACATTCTTTCCCCTTCATAACTAACAGACTACTTGAAATAAACTAGTCATCTTTTGTTACAAGGAACAAATCTAGGTGCACTAATAATAATACAGTTGATATATTATCACTAATAAGGACAAGACTAATATTAAATTAAATACAAGAAGTCAAGAGTGTTACAAGAAGTCAAGAGTGTTACAATAGCCCTCTTTGTCAAGAATATTGGTGCAACGGATCACAAAATTCACGGTTTGGATTTAATGATCCAGTCAAACTGAGCACACTTGAATTATCATTTAAACTGTTATTTTAGTATATTGAAGTTTACAGTTTTGATAATGTGTTATAAGTTCGATAAATATTAAGGGTACGTTTACACAACAAAGTCTGTAGCTACTAAAGTCATAAGAGTTTTTCCTTTCCGTTTTTTGAAAAGTTTTGTGAATAAACGACAATGTTGTCACATGGATCAGTGAAAACAACTAAAAATGCTGTATTATCCATGCCAGGCCAGTAGTTGGTAATGTCACTTTGTAAAGAAACGATATGCGCCTGAGCGCATACATGTAATGTAATATATATGCGCATGACATCACCGTTTTCACAAATTCACATTTTTGTCGTTTACACAGAGACAGTAATAGAATCACTCTAAACTCGCACTTTAAAGCACATTTTCCAAAGTTTACATTTTCAGAGCCCCAAAACACTGTTAAAGCGTAAATGAACAGCAAAAAAGTTTGTGTGTGTGTGTGTGTGTGTGTGTAAACACCTCTTAAGCTGTCATTAATCTTTCTCATTAGTCTTTTTTACTTTTTTTGCCTCCAAAAGTTTGCAAACATTTCGTTAATGTGACGGGCCATAAAGTGTTTCAAATTTCTTATTTTATTTGACATTAATATTAACTATTAAATATCTGCATTATACATTCAAAAAATATATTCTGTACATAAAAATGCTTTAAGCACAGATGAAACATACTAGGTTGTTAGCAGTTGTTTTGAATAAGGATATTCGGGTACACACAGATTGAACGAGTGTGTGTGTGTGTGTGTGTGTGTGTGTGTGTGTGTGTGTGTGTGTGTGTGTGTGTGTGTGTGTGTGTGTGTGTGTGTGTGTGTGTGTGCGTGTGTGTGTGTGTGTGTGTGTGTCAAGTAAGGAAACCCAGCTACTGCACACTCTTAAACTCTTACTTTCTTCTTGCTAGTAGAGAGGAAGTGATCTATCGATTAGAGGACTTAATGAGAAGAGATGGATAGACGGATGGATGGATGAATGGAATGATGGATGATGGGGGAGGAAAGAGCGCTGAGAGAGGACAGCAGCGGATGGATTGTTTTCAGGATTGGATTTCGGTTACACAGCAGTCCTGACTGGGACCCCAGCGCTGAACGCTCTCAGAGACACATTCAGGCCAGAACACGGAGGAAAATATCATATTCCCAAAAATAACAGAGATTGATTGTTTTTCTCACTTTTAATGCCTGCTGATATTTATAAAGACTGAAAACGCTCTCTCACCCTCTCGTGTGACAGTGAAACCCCAGCCCCTCTTCCTTCTGAAGACCCCAAGGTCACAGGAAGTTCAAGTAACAATGGAAAACTCTCTCTCTTTCTTTCTTACTTTCTTTCTTTCTTTCTTTCTTTCTTTCTCGTGTACTGCATTCACATTTTTCACTGGCCTGAGAAGAAAATCTTTCCTAAATCCCCATACAACTAAATTAAGAAAGTTAGATCTTACTCATACTTAATGCTGTGAATGGTGACCAGGGCTATGTTCACAATTAAACATACAGCATAGTATATAACTTATTTTTCTAATATATATATATATATATATATATATAGTAATAATAATAAGTTGCATCATGGAGTGTATGTTGTCACTTGACCTGGTCACATTGTATGGTTAATACATCAAATGTAAAAATCTCTGATATTGATAAGTTGCTGATATTACGTCTGGTGACTTTGTTATACTGGAAATGGAAGATCAAGTCAGACGCATTGCATTGTGGGACGCACATATTGGCAAATGTACACTGCCATTAAAACATTTGGGATGGGTAATGATTTTTAAATGTTAAAGTCTCACCAAGGCTGTGAAAAATACAGTAAATCCGTAAAACTGTGAAATATTATTACAATTTCTTCTATTGTAATATATTTCAAATGTAATTTGCTCCTGTGAATTCAGTGAAGCTAGTCTTCAGTGTCAGAAATGTAATCTAACATCGCTTTGAAAGAAACTTGTCCAATGAAAACACAGAAATCCCAAAGTCTAATCTGAAAGCAAACTTTGCTAAAATCATCAACACCTTGTGTCCAAACAAAAAATAAGAGGAATGTCACAGTTGAATCCCTTTTTAAAGTGACAGTACTAATGATTTTCTTTTCTAAGCATGTGACGTCAGCTTGAGCGTTGTTTACCGCATCGAAGGTATCCACAGAGAACCACACAGTGGAGAATTTTTCTGAGACTATATTCTTTCACATGTCCTCTTTTCAGAGTTGTTGAGAGATTTCTCTCAACTTTTAAATCAACACGAGACCCTTTGGATATTTTCAGGCTGAAGAAAAGACAATATTTGTCATAGAAAGAGTGTTTTCACAGGGGTCTGCGGCTCTCAGGAATGGAAAGAGAAATCGTATTGAGAGAACAGATGTTTTGAACAGAAGGGAGGACGGCAACCACCTCAATAAAACTGCCGAGCAGGAACTAGAGGCCTGCCAGGTTTACACATGATACAACACATGATACAACCGTAATGAGAATACAGGAGATTGGATAAAAGATAAACTTCCCGTAAACACATCTCAAAAATCTGCGGTCACAATTCAGTTCTCGCTCTTCAGTGTGAAGCTGCGGGTCTACAGCAGTTATTAAAGTTAACAATAACTAAAACAAGCATTTTTCTTACTCAAGATGCAATAAACATGAACTGAAATACAATATATAGAAAAACGTATTCCGCTAATCAACGGAAAATAGCTATATATATATATATATATATATATATATATATATATATATATATATATATATATATATATATATATATATATATATATATATATATATATATATATATAAAATCAAACTTTACAGAAGAAGCTTTTCGTTTTCTGTAGTAAAAGTAAAAGCCTGATGGTGTAGCATTTGAATATGAAGAAATTAAGACAGCAATTAATATTAGTGTTGTAATTGTAAAGCTGAACTGTAAAATAATAATAATAATAATTTTTCCTTAATACTTTTTTGATTTAAAATAAGTCTTATAACAATATTAATATTTCTTTAGTTTTAAATTATTACCTCAATACTCAATATATTTTGTTTATTTTTCATAATAATCTATCATCATCATATTGATATAAACGTTTATAATCAAAATTATCTGCCCAAACTGTTGTTGTTATTATTATTACCTTGAATATTTTCTTTACAGTGACATATATTACAACTGACACATTTTTTTATTTGTTTTATATTTTGTTATTAACAATAATAATATTGATATAACCTTTTTTTATTTTTATGTACAGTATTATCGTTATTTTATTCATTTATTTATCCTTATTGTATGGCCCTACAAACAAACAAATCTGAAAAAAAAAACCCTCTTCAGAACAAATAAAAACTGTATTTTAAATGGCAATCATGTATTTTATTTTATTTTTTCAGAAAAATTGCATCAAGATTTTTTCCCCCAAATCATGCAGTGGTTATTATGGGTGTAGCACTTGTTTAGTTGGTGATTTGACGCCTCAGTCCTGTTTTATTACCTCTAAACATGACACTTTCAGTTTGATTGTTCATTTGTTTTTGTACCAGATCCAAGCAAATAAAGGTCTACATTATAAGCTGTGTCAATGCTATTTAATAGTAAAGACAGTAACCTCAAGTCACATCAGTGTAGTTTTGTAACTATTTTCCCCCCTAAAGAATACAGTTTTAAAGTAGTTTTCCCAACACTGCTTAGTATCTGGTCAAGAGAGCAATAACATACCTTTCCTCCAACATAAATACGGCTTTGAGCCACCAAGAGACTGCCCTACTGTGGTTGTGTTATTGTCAAGCCTTGTACAAATGACAGCTCACAATGAGATGAATGGGGACAAAAAGCTCATTTCAGAAGAGCTTTTCGCTTTTCCGAGCTGCACGGGGAACTTGAACATTCAGAAACGCCTACAGGTCTTTGCAGAAACACTGCCAACTTTACCTTCCAGCTTCTGCGTCCGAGCCAATCACTGCTTCTGTGCTACTCCTCTCATTCTTCACATCTGTGTTTGTGTGTGACACACACACACACACACACACACGGAGAGAGCAGGAGTGTAGGAGAGGGGGCAAAAGAGGAAATTCTTCCACCTCACTTTGGGACAGTGTTGAACAGTCTGGCCGACTGAAGCCATGCTAACAGCAGTGTTATCTAAAGTAACACATCTGATTCAATGCGGCACCATCTCGTGTTCGTTTTCATGAGCTCCTGATAAAGCAGACACTTTAAATGTGATTTGCAATCTCTTTTTGAAGAAATAACAATACACCATATTTTGCACTCCTGATGAACTTGGAGTTTTTATATCTATAATCTTAAGACGATCAGAACTCAACAAGTCAATCTACACAACACAGTAAATCAAACAAAGACAAATATAAAATCATTTCCGTTATAAAACTATGACTACGTCAAAGCAGCTGTGCATGTCCAGTTAAAGTGAACTACATTTTTACACTTATGTTAGCGAGTCTAAAGTGTTTTATACTTTTTTTTTTTTTTTTTGGTACTGATAAACAAAAAAGTAGATTTTTTACAAAATACAGTGATAAAACAATTATAAAACAATCCAAATGCAGGTTTTTTGTTGTTGTTATTGTTGTTGTTTTAAGTTAACATGAAACATTATTTCTCCCCATTTTACTTCCAGAAAGTGATGTATTTACAAGATTTCAAACAAGATTTGTTTGAAACAAAACCAATGGATGCTCAGCAGTGAATGGGTGCCGTCAGAATGAGACTCCACACCGCTCCAGTCCATCATTTAATGTTTTATAAAGCCGAAAGCTGTGCGTCATTAAGATCTTTTTAACTTCAAACCATTGCTTCTGGGCAAAATATGAGTCAGAGTGAAAAAAGTCCATCGTCTGTTGTCCGTTGCTTGATCTGAGCATATTTCTCTCCTGATTCAGACAAGATGACTTTTTCACTGAAGACAGCAATATCATGGATAGAGCGCTCATTTGAAGTTTACAAATATCTTGATGGATTTGTTTCTTACAAACATGCTTTTCGCTTCACACTTGTGGATTATTGTGAGGTTTTTATCAGCTGTTTGGACTCTCATTCTGACGGCACCCATTCACTGCAGAACATCCACTGGTGAGCAAGTGATGCAATGCTACATTTCTCCAAATCTGATGAAGAAACAAACTCATCTACATCTTGGATGGCCTGAGGGTGAATACATTTTAAGCAAATTTCATGTTTGGGTGAACTATCCCTTTAAGAATAGTTTCCAGTGTCCTGCCTCAAATGAGAAATGAACAAACTGAGTGTCAGGCGATATTATTTTATTAATAGTGTTTATATTAATAGGCCAACAAATTTTCCACAATCAAAAAATATATTAAAAGTGTTTCATCCCTTATTTTATTCATACACAACTCTGAAAGGTTGAAGACGACACTGTGTCCCGTGCAAATCAGTGTTTTGTTCAAATGAGCACACACTGCCTCTTTTCGCACATATGTGTGTGTGTTTTCAGTGCGTGCAAATCTTTACGGTTCAGCTGTCATTTTGCTATCTGGTCATTAAATGTGTGAACATCTGGCATGATTCATTTATGAGCGACTCCATTTGGGTGCGATCTGTGCTTCTGTCTTAAAGCACTGAAGGGTTAATTTAACCACTGACACAGATTCTAGCAGCTTATAAACCCACTGACAGACTCAGTTATCCCACACAGCTAAAGCACGAGACCAGGTCACACCGTTCCCCCGCTACAGAACGGCTTACATAGAGAACCATTCTTCTGCAGCAACCAATAAGAATCCGCCCTGTCTAAAATGAGCTATCGTATGATTGGCTAGAAGGCTTGGCCGGCTGCAGGTGGGGTCCACTTCAGTCTGATGTGACCAGAGTCTTTCTTATCTCGCCACAACCTCGACGGGAACATTGTGAAATAAAACAAAACCTAAAAAGAAGCCAAAACACAACAGAACATAAAAAAACACAACACAACATTAACATAATGAAACCAACAGATAAGACAAAACCAAGAAAATATATAAAACATTGACTGAAATATCTAATAAGAAATGAATTGATAAAAAGAGAAACGGAAATAATAATTTCTAACTGTTTCAGATTTTTTGGAATGCGTCGTTATAATAATCAACTGCGAGAATGTCATCAGCATGCAGAGGTTAAAGGCAGAAGCAGTGTGCAGACATACGAAGGAGGGATAGAGTTATTAGTCCGAGTGCTTTAGCATGAAAGAATGACACTTTTCCTTAAAGCTGCGGTAGGGAACTTCTGACACTCTAGCGGTTAATAAACAGAACTGCTTGCGTCTTGCGGAAGAACATTGTAGCCGGAACTACTTCTCTCTGTTTATGTCTATGAAGAATCACAAAGGTACTGGGTTACTCCGCCGCGGTGTCCCCGAAGCAATCTAAAATAGTCCGAATATAAACACTTATTATAGGTGCACCCTAGTGATTCAGGACAAGCCAAAAACACAGTTTGGAAAATGGATTCATGGTGTACTCGCTTATTATATACATTTTTCTACATTTTGAACACAAACAAAGTTACGGACCGCAGCTCTGATTGGTTGTCTCTTACCGGGAGCGATGTATTTCTGCAAATGGCAATAGGACACTGAGAGGAGCCAGAGGAGCTTGATTTTTTCACAGATTATCTGTCTCATATTCTACTGTCAGGACATAATGACAGGTTTAACAAATATGTAAAAAATATATTTTTACAAAAGTTACCTACTGCAGCTTTAATTTGTCTAACAATTTCACCAAACTCCAGCCTACTTTTCTCAGCAACGGCTACTAACCTATAACAAGAGCTATAATGAAACAGGCAGTGCTCGTTTATTATTATTATTATGGTGTTTTTGAAATAGCATTTACTTTTTTATTTTTTTATATATATTTTAGTGCTTCAACAGAAGTAGCTGTATTGTAAAGTGTTCCCATTTTAGTCAACAAAACTTTGAAATACAGTTGATTGGGATCTTTCATCTTACAACTGTGTGTTAGGGAGGAGCACATGAATATTAATTACGTCACTTAACATGTATGACATTTAAGTGGCCACTAGCTAGAGAACACTTAGCATGCTGGAACAGACATAAATGTCTCTGAAGGGAGTTATAAGGGTTACAGTTTTATGTAGCAAACACTCAACATTGAGGTTAAAACCAGAAAAAAAGAAACCCTACACTGTAAAAAATAAGTGTAATTTTAACTGTAAAATTTTGTAAAAACGCTACGGAAAAAAAACTGATAATAGGTTAACAGTAAGTTCCCGTACTATATACAGGGAAAAACTGTAAAAGATCTAACAAAGCATTTAATGTAAATTTACAGTAAAATTCTGTTAATTATACAGCTTTTAGAAGTAAAAAAAGAACAAATCAATGTATAATTTACAGTCTAAAACTGTAAACTGATATTCCCAGAATTCCCTGCGTGACACTCCACGTTTGAAAGTATTTTGTTTAAATAATCATGTTTTTAAATAGTTCTTGTTATCAGTTATGTACATTTGAGCTTTATGTTACATCTTCTGTTGCTTAATGAAAGTTTTTTGCATTATTTAAGTATCACGTGTGTTACCATGATGGTGTTTTGTGTTTCCATAAATGTGCACCTTCTATATGTTAATATATACTTCTGCTTGTGGTGAAGCTACTTGTGATGAGCTTTGATACTTCATGTGGCTTTCTCTTATACAGTACCATCTTTATTATTATGGTGGTTGTCAGTATTTTCAAGGTACAAAACAGATTTAATTTTGTGTGTTGTTGAATTTACTGGTTTATATTCACATTTTCTTGTTTGTAAATTACAGCTTTATATTGTAAAATTAACAGTTTTTGACGTAAATGTGTTTACAGTTTTCTGTATTTTTACAAAATTATTCTGGCAACCACAGCTGCCAAAAAGTTTTTGTAAAAACAACAAGAAATTTTTTACAGTGTAACATACTGAAAGGTACATCTTTTCATAGCCAGTTTTCATATTTTACCTTATGTATAAACCATGATATGCTTTATTGATATATTTTTGGTTGTATTACACCAATGATCTCTAACCAGAGAGAAGACAACACAGATTCTCTCAGTAATTAAGACATCCTGACGCAAACAAGAGTTAACAGAATAAATCTGGCCTAATAAGAAGCTCAGACTGGCATATTCACATTCACAGTGCTGTATTTTCACCAGACAGTCCTTGTTATCTACCTGCATTTACTGCTACAAATATATAACTGTCATTTTTTTTAGGCACAGACATCGACGCGCATGTTATGTAAGTGAATGTGTGTGTGTGTGTGTGTGTGTGTGTCTCATGGTGATTCATGCTCTGTGAGAATGATTCATCGTTGGAACAGAGTAACTATGACGCTTGTATCTATGGCAACAGTGCATGTGGTGGGAAGCCAGGTCCACCCCCAAGCTCTTAACACACACACACACACACACACACGCACACACACACACACAGGCTTCAAGAGGAGATTCATTTTTAAATGACAGACTGAAGTTGGCGTTCAGCACTTTTGGGAACGTTACTTAAAAAAAGTAGCCTAAAGAGATATAGTTACTCACTACTTGTTCCAAAAAGTAACTGAGTTAGTAACTGAATTACTCTATAATAAAAGTAACTCGTTACCAGGAGAAGAAACTATTTGCGTTACTTAAAAAAAAAAAAATATATATATATATATATATATATATATATATATATATAAATTAGTATTTTTTTTTTTAGCAGTTTTCACAAGTCAGTTGAAATGAGTAGAACAGACAGGTACATAACTTTCGATATTTATTGCGTGTCAACAGACAGCAAGAGTTTTATCCTGCACTTCAAGTATCTTTGTAAGAAAACTGTTTTTGGCCACTAGCTTTATATATATGCGTGTGTCACACATTGCATGTACACATTACATGCACGTTCTTGCCTTTGACCACAATGAATTTGAAGTAGTGCTTATATCTCCACCTTGAAAATGCCAACTTTTCATCGGATTGCTCCTGACTCGCCATCTCTGCTGCTGCTGCGAATCTCTGTTTACCTGTTGCGTGTGTGTGTGTGTGTGTGTGCGTGTGTGTGTGTGTGTGTGTGTGTGAATGTGTGTGGCGCCGCTGGCGCGTGTGCTGGCATGTGTGTAAAAACACTGGCTCTGATTGGCCTCCATGAAACACATGACTCTCCCTTAGCCAATCATAATCGCTTACCTCGTTATCAATGAACCCAGGGGTCCGTTCGGATTGCAGTTTATTAAATCAATGCATAGTAACGCACCGCATTTAACGTCCAGTAATGTTAACGGTGTTGTAACGACGGGAAAAGTAATTAGTTAGATTACCCCGTTACTAAAAAAATAACATCGTTAACTAACGCCGTTCTTTTAAACGGTGTTATTCCTAACACTGCGTTCAGTAATGAGAGTTTTTATATCACTCAATCAGGGCTTATTCTGTTCATCTTAAAGAACTCAACTAAATGAGCCCTTTAACCCCAAACACACCACTGCAGAAAAATAATCAGATTCAAAGAGATAGTATGTGAAATTTATGAAAAATTATGAAAAATGTTATATCTTTATATTACAGTGTCCATTTTACACATATTCCATCCAATTAACACAATAAATTACAAGCAGACCCTCTAAAGTAACTTTAGTTATATGTTGCAATAGCTTAGTAATTACAATGTAATAACATAGTAATATGTACTCTAGGAGCATGTTTTCATCATGTAGCATGTAGAAGAATAATTACACACAAATTAAATACAAACACAAACAATCACTCGACGGCATTTGTGGCATAACGCTGTTCACTCCAAAATAATTACTTGTCTTGTTTTCTTAAAAATAATAAATGGTTATGTTATGGCTGAGGCACTTTGACTTCAGTGTTGTTATTGTTAACCATTCATATTTATTTATTTATAAAACAAAATCTAAATATTGGATGAAAAAGTTTAAATGAATAATGTCAATTAAGTGAAATGAGCTTAAGTATTAAATGTAAGTTAAACACAAATATTAAAACAAAAACTAGTTTAAAAGCACACAAACTAAAATATTGCTAAAATAAATTGAAAGCTAGAAATATCAAAACAAAAGGAAATTCTAAATATTAAATAATATATTAAATAGAGTATATAAATAATACTAAAATAATTTATAATATAAAAATATAATTATAGTATTTATTGTCATTGTCATTATTGTCAGGGAAAATTCATCTCTGTCTCTTCCAGAGTCTGCAAATTACCTTCTTTTTCAGGAAACTTGGGTCAGTATTTGTGTACAATATTATTATTATTATTATTTTTAACAATTGTAAATCTCATTTATCATCATTAAACCGTGTTATTAACCTTGCTCATGTTGGTAAAGCGCTTGAATGCTTGAATGCACTGTAATATTGAATGTTTTCTTCATCAGTGTGCTCAGAAACACTGTAATGTGACCTTGACCTGCCGGCTGGATTTTTACTGTGGTACTGCGCTCAATACATCCTACATCCACTGCAGTCATGCATCATATAGATCAGTGGCTCTGGTTGTGATTTAATGCCTGTATAAAATAACACGAGCAAAACATGAGTTGAAACCTAATATTATATTTGTTTTAGAGTTACAAAATGCACTTTGGTGCATTAGTGTTAGATTAGTTAAAAAAGTATTTTGTGCTCCTGAAAGGAATGTTCTGCATTCAGAAGAAGGAAAGCTCTTTCTGCAGCATCTCTGGCATGTTGTTGACTACCACAGAAAGTCATTTTGACTCATCCTTCGATAAGGTCAAGAAAAAATTACTTTTACAGTAATACTCTAACAATGGAAGGCTTGTAATGAAAATGAAATGAATGAGATTCCTTAAGTTCTTGAGTTCTTCTACATAAAAATGTGTTAGTTTAGCTGTAAATTCATATTTTAGTGGTGTACATGCTAACACAATCTCATGGCACTATTTTACGTTTTGTAAAATTGGTGCCTTATTTGTATGAATAAGTATGATCTCATTTATTATTAGTATTATTTCCAAAAATATTTTCATTCAAACTGCATAGTATAAATTTACATGAAACCACCTTGTAAAATAGTTATGTTTTTCTGTGAAATTGGGTTGGAGTTGCTGTTCTAGGTTACCAATAACAATTACAAATTGAAGTTGTAAGCAGCGATGAACAAAATCTCCACAATTTAACATTGCACAGGCCTTTAGATTAGACTGACCACAAAAAATACATTAATGTCAAAAAAAAATTCTAGGAGTAGTTTGTCGCAGTGTAAAATATGTCACTTCCTGTTGCCAGCAGGTGGCACTATGACTATAACTGAATATGGGCATGTAGCTCTGTTAAGGGCAGACGTCTTATTTAACATGTGAAGTTTGGGGCAGATTGAACATTGTATGTCTGAGTTACAGCAACTTCCTTTTTCATGGCGAAACATCAAAATTTGTCAGGGCGCAATGGACACGCCCTTTAACGAAACCTCACAATCTTCACAATTTAACATCGCAAAGGCCTTTAGATTTAACTGACCAAGTTTGGTGTTTTTCTCTTCGTTAAAGTAAAACCCCTGAAAATGTCAAAAACAAAACAAATTTTGCAGAGAAAATTCTAAATAACCAACTACCTGATGGGATTCGGATTTCATACCAGATACTTTTTTGTAGGTATTGCTGTGTTACATGTGTGAACCGATTTTTGTACATGTACGTGAAACATAGCTCGAGGCGCACTCCGTTGAAAGTGTATAGGTGGCGCTATCGAGCCATTCTGCCACACCCGACGGAATATTGGCCTGCAGATCTGTTCAGGTCAGGACTCTTATCACACATGTGAAGTTTGGGGAAGATCGGACATTTTATGCCTGAGTTATAACATCTTTTATTCAAATAAAGAAGTGAAGTCTGCACACTGAGAACTACTGCTCCAGAGGAATTTAATTAAGCTCAAGCAACGTTTCGACCTTCGTTGCTTGAGCTTAATTAAATTCCTCTGGAGCAGTAGTTCTCAGTGTGCAGACTTCACTTCTTTATTTGATTATATTATTCAGTTGTCTTGCACCTGCATCCTATTTGAATGTTTGGGATGTGCACACCATTTGTGTGTTACTGAGTCTATAACATCTTTTATTCCCATGGCGAGACATCGAACTTCGTCACGGCGCCATGGACACGCCTTTTAACGAAAACTCAAGATCTTCACAACTGAACATCGCACAGGCCTTTAGATTATACTGACCTCAAAAAATACATTGATGTCATAAAATTTCTAGGAGTGGTTCGTCGCAGTGTAAAATAAGTCAATTCCTGTTGTCAATAGGTTGCGCTATGACTATAACTGAATATGGGCATGTCAATCTGTTCAAGTTTGGAGTCTTATCAGCTGAGTTATAGCAACTTAATATTTCATGGGGAATCATCGAAATTCGCCAGACCGCCACGGACACGCCCTTCGATGAAAACTCAAGATCGTCGCAATTTAACATCGCAAAGGCCTTTAAATTAGGCATACCAAATTTGGTGTTGATCTGATATAAATCTCTAGGAGGAGTTCGTTAAAATACAACGCATGGAAATGACAAAACATTTGCTCATAATATTAAAAATAACCGACTTCCTGTTGGGTTTAGAATTTTGGTCCAAGAGTCTTTTTTGTAGGCATTGGTGTGTTACATGTGTGTGCCAATTTCCATGCATGTACGTGAAACATAGCTGGAAGGCTGTTGATTTTTTTGTATATGTGGTGCTGTCGAGCCATTGCCACACCCTCTTCTGAATCCTATATTAGATGAAAATTTTCAACAGGTTTGACGTGTGTGCAAAGTATCATGAATTTTTGAGCATGTTTAAAGCCCTCAAAAATGTGAAGAAGAAGAAGAGGAAGAATAGACAGAGCTAGGGTGACCACCTGTCCCACGTAGTGCGTGCGCGCACAGCGTTTGGAGCCCAATTCATGTGTCCCACAAATTGAGACTGTGTCACGCATACTCAATGCTTGCTTAAAAAAAGTTGGTGGCTCTATATCCTCACGCTCCAGGCAGCGAAACATTACTTGACAGTTCAGCACGCTACTGGGAGAGTGGGAGTGAGCATGTTTAAATGAGAGATGAAGTTTACATCTTTATTATTTCTGTTTTAACGTTTTCCTACATTATTTATATTAAAATATGTTATGTAGGCAATAACTCAGTTTACTATTTGACTAATTTACTGAGGTGGCATCGTTGTTAACTTACAAAAAATGATGATAATTTGGTAATTTAAATAATGATATTTAATGATAATTTAAATTTTTCCGTTAATAACAGGTAGTGTATTCCGATGTAAAATTAACATTCGCCTGAGGACGATCAACAACCATCTTATCTGAGCTCAAAATGCTGCTTGAGCGAGTGTCAAGATACTAAAAATAATAAATACATAATTATGAACGTTTATGTGTGTTTATTTTTTGTTCTCAGTACGTTATTTTAATAGCAATTAATGATTATGAACATAAAAGCATTACAAAATATATATATATATATATATTATTATTACTATATATACCATCTATGAAACCACAAAGCTGACACGGGAGGTATGTATAACTGCAATATAAAGTAATTTTGAGTATTATTGCTATTAGTATTATTTTCTAAAATTAGGTACATGTAATATAAAAGTAAACACGGCAATGTTTTTGCAACAGCTCCAAGTCTCACGCGCAGTGTAGGCTATATGTCACTGTCCGAATCCGTTCACTTATTTATTTGTTCACTCCTTCTTGATATAGTGAACTCAACTGCCATACACTATATAGGGATTAGTGAATAAGTGAATTCCCTTCCCTTGAGTTGTGATGTTAGACTCTTTTTTTTAAACTGTTCCTGTGGTGTTGAGCAAATACAATTCATTTTAATCCTATAATTTTATATTATAATTTATTTAAGTGAATAAATTGTAATGAAAAATAAATAAAATAGCTAAAGTAAATCATAAGTGGAAGTGCATCTGTCAATGTTTAGGGGAATAGGGCATTATTAATATACCATGTAAGGTGGTATGTGCTAGAAATGGGTAAACCACTATCAGTGAGTCTGCCCATGGGGTGTCCCACATTGTCCCTCAGAAACATACCCCTTGTCCCCCCTTGGGCTTCTTAGCAGGTGGTCACCCTAGACAGAGCAGATACAAGAGGGTCGTCGGACCATCGGTGCTCGGGCCCTAATAAAGTCACATTAGTTAACATTACTTAATGCATTAACTAACATTAACTTACAATGGTTTGTTAACCTTAATTAAAAAATCATTGTTAGTTCAACTTTTTATTATTTTACTAATGTATTAAATTTAAGAAATGAAATAATAGAGTTAACATGAATCAAATTAATAAATGCATTAATTATTCTAATTTTCATTGTTGACTAATGTTAACAAATAGAATCTTATAGTAAAGTTTTACTTATTTTCCTATTTGTAAATAAACAGCCTCCATCTAAAATATGCATCTGAAAGTTACTGGTTTACCAGATTTACAGAGTCATGTTAGAAGCTGAAATATTGAATTCAACCTTCTCATGTGGCTATACTTTCAAAATCAATGTTTTACAAATTTTCCAGTGCAGTGTCTTGCCCTACACTTTGAGGTACTAAAGCACTGAGGCAGTACCTTTTTAAAAGTTACTAATATGCACACTTTAGGTACAAATATGCACATTTAAAGTACTTATATAATAAATATCCTTTTTTTACTGAGAGTATGCATACTTTATAGGCACCTTTAATCACATTAGAGGTGCTTCCAGAAGTCATAGATCCTCTTCTGACTATTATTAATTCCTCATTGTCATTAGGATATGTCCCCAAAACCTTCAAACTGGGTGTTATTAAGCCTCTCATCAAAAAACCACAACTTGACCCCAAAGAACTAGTTAATTATAGACCAATCTCGAATCTCTCTTTTCTGTCCAAGATACTAGAAAAGGTGGTATCCTCAAATGGTTTAAATCATACTTATATGACCACCATCAGTTCGTAGCAGTGAATGAAGATGTTTCATATCGATCACAAGAGCAGTATGGAGTACCTCAAGGCTCAGTACTAAGGCCGCTACTCTTCACGCTTTATATGTTACCCTTGGGAGATATCATCAGGAAACATGGTGTTAGGTTTCACTGTTATGCTGATGATACTCTGCTCTATATTTCCTCGCAGCCCGGTGAAACACACCAATTTGAAAAACGAATGGAATGCATAGTCGATAGAAAAAACTGGATGATGAGTAATTTCTTACTGCTAAATTTTGAAAAAAACAGAGGTGTTAATTATAGGACTCTATAACTATGCATGTAATAACCTGGAACACTGTCTAAGGTTTGATGGTTGCTCTGTCAATTCTTCGTCATCAGTTAGGAACCTAGGTGTGCTACTTGATCGCAATCTTTCCTTAGAAAGCCACATTTCTAGCATTTGTAAAACTGCATTTTTCCATCTCAAAAATATATCTAAATTACAGCCTATGCTCTCAATGTCAAATGCAGAAATGTTAATCCATGCATTTATGACCTCAAGGTTAGACTATTGTAATGTTTTATTGGGTGGTTGTTCTGCACGCTTGGTAAACAAACTACAGCTAGTCCAAAATGCAGCAGCATGAGTACTTACTAGAACCAGGAAGTATGACCATATTAGCCCGGTCCTGTCATCGCTGCACTGGCTCCCTATCAAACATCGTATAGATTTTAAAATATTGCTTATTACTTATAAAGCCCTGAATGGTTTAGCACCTTAGTATTTGAATGAGCTCCTTTTACATTATAAAACACTGATGTGAGCATGCGCAGTAAACCCGGGTAGGAAAATCTGACGAGTAGAATAAAATGTCAGGACACCGGAACCGGCAACACTTCCCATAACACCCAGTGTACTTGCTACATCATTAGAAGAATGGCATCTACGCTAATATTAGTCTGTTTCTCTCTTATTCCGAGGTGACCGTAGCCACCAGTCTGTATCCAGATCACAGGGTCACTGTAGTCACCCGGATCCAGTACGTATCCAGACCAGATGGTGGATCAGCACTTAGAAAGGACCTCTACTGCCCTGAAAGACAGCGGCGACCAGGACAACTAGAGCCCCAGATACAGATCCCCTGTAAAGACCTTGTCTCAGATGTCCACCAGGACAAGACCACAGGAAACAGATGATTCATCAGCACAATCTGACTTTGCTGCAGCCTGGAATTGAACTACTGGTTTCGTCTGGTCAGAGGAGAACTGGCCCCCGACTGAGCCTGGTTTTTCCCAAGGTTTTTTTCTCCATTCTGTTACCAATGGAGTTTTGGTTCCTTGCCGCTGTCGCCTCTGGCTTGCTTAGTTGGGGTCACTTCATCTACAGTGATATCATTGACTTGATTACAAATAAATGCACAGACACTATTTAAACTGAACAGAGATGACATCACTGAATTCAGTGATGAACTGCCTTTAACTATCATTTTGCATTATTGAGACACTGTTTTCCTAATGAATGTTGTTCAGTTGCTTTGACACAATATATTTTGTTTAATAAAGGTGACTTGACTTAACTTGACATCATGTATTGTAACATGTCCTTGATTTAAGGGGAGGTCACAGTATTCAGATGTTGCTTTAAAGCAACCGCCAGAAACAATCCCATAAAAACTTGGCGTCTGATGGTGGAGGAGTGAGATTGTGGTTGAGGTGCATCTTTAGTTTGTTAACCAAAGGCCACGAGTCCAGGACTGATGATACTTCTGACCTTGACAAGCTTTATCGATGTTTTTGATTCATCCAAACCAGAGAAAACCGATACCTGCCCTCTGAATCATTGATAAGCAGAAGGTTGCTGACTCTCTCTCTCTCTCTCTCTCAGCCTCACTTCCTAAACCTGAGGGCTAAAATTTCACCTCCTTCCACTCCCACTCCACTTCCTCTCCTCTCTCCATGGTGCAAGGTCTGCTTTTCCACACACTGCAGTAACATACAGCATTTGTGTGTGTATCTATAGTGGCCTCTGAAAGTCTGGGAGCACACTGGAAATCTAGAACATTTTCACTCAAACTCTAATTTGTGATGCTGAAAAATTCAAAACAGGAGCATTGAAAGTACCTAAATAAAGGTACCTAAATAAAGGTAAATAATCCTGTATTTTGTCCTTGGAGTGCACTTACGCACACACACAAGACCACTGTGCCAAAATAAGCCCCTCAGGACGTCTAATTCGACACTTCCTCTCAGAAAAACCACAAAAACAATCACACGCTCTCACTCAAAGCAACTGACTATCAAGCAGTCAGGAGCCAAGACAATCGCAAAGGCCAGCTGGCTTAAAGTCCAAGCCTCAAACTGAAAATCTGCTGCGGAGGTTAATAAGGATATTACAGAGAATGTGCTGAGATTCTTTGCTAAAACAAGCAGCAATATTACTACGGCTCAGGGTCAGGGATTTGAACAAATCCCTAAAGATGTGCTCACATTTAATGATGTTCCTCCTCCATAAATCGACTCGTTAGTGGAAACAGCTTATTATGACCTATACTTAGACTGTCATAAAAATAATGAAAGTGTCATGTTGTGTGCGTCGTCATGAAATACCGTGTGACGGTCAAATCAAAATGTAGCTTCGCTGTGTGGATTTTTTGCACGACCCCTTAACCTCATTTTTTACATTTATGCAGTGCATAAAAGGTATACATTTGATCAGCATCTGTGTTCTGTGACACAGTGCTCTACCAGTCGAACTACACTAATCCTAACACAGATAAAGAGCACAATGCATTAACATGAACATCTCTGTGGCATGTCTTGCTTTAGGTAGGGGCAGTAATTTAGTGACCACTCCTATAGGTCGTATTTCTAGGAAGTGACAAATGACCCATACAGGAGTACATGTTGCAAAATCCAGTCATTTCAGTAGGAATCCATGCAATCCTTTTGTGTGAGTGGTGCTTCATAAATCACTACAATACTGATCATAGACAATTAAATTTAATGTTGACTGCACCTAACAATCAGTATTAAACATTGGTGTGTTTTATAGCTCAAGTGCAATTATTGTAAGCGATTCAAGTGCAATTACTTTTAGCGATTACACGTACAATTTCTGCTCAATGGACGATGAAATGGGTGAAAAAATCTTATAGATTTTCATCAATGGAGGGACCTATCTAGTCATAACTAGTGACCAGAATATCACAGAGATTGCAATTGAGTTGTTTTTACTTGGACCAGAAAGAAACACCGCATCAGCCGCCCCAAAACCTCTACCAACCACATAGTGTCCTGAAATCAAAATTGCACTTTTTGCAACAACCCTAGCACTGCGACAACATCTACACTTTCGTTATTATCTTCTAAACTAACATGAAACACAGTCAACTCCTCCATAACTCAATTTCAATTTCAACTTTAAAAGCTTTTTTTGTCTATCCCAAATGAGCTAGAACATTGTCTCTAGACAATCCTCACGTTTATTCCCTATCAGAAGTCATCTAGTCAAGATGCATGGCACAAACTGGCAGAGACAAACAAGAATGAAAGAAAACACTTTAGTAGTCATCTATAGTCAGTAGGGATTACTCAATATTAGTGTGCACTTAAATAATCTCTATAAGAAACACATGTTTTAGAAGATTAGGTGTGCATTAGGAATTAGTAGAGCTCATTAGAGTTGAAGCAAAGCCTTCCTTTAGCATTCCTCTTTTTCAAGTTTTCACAGAACAATACGTCTTTCCAGAGCTCCAGTCCGTAATGAGGCTTTGGCCGAGCTGAGAGGTGCTTACCTTTGATTCCAAACTTCGAGTTGCGTCCAAACTTCAGAATGACAAGCATCAGGATGAAGCCTGTGAATGTGACCGCCGCAATTCCCACGACCACGTACACCTACGAGCAGAAGCAAGAGCCTTCAACGAGCGCTCAAAGCTTCAAGCACGGCTGCGTGAAAAACATGCTCTCTTGGAGGAAAAGGATCCTCAGTTTTCAGGGTTTATTGTACTAAAAACTGATTGGGCATCTAGAGATCACACATATATGTATACAACATATTTCTACGTCGTAAAAAAGAACAAAAAAAGCAACTTATTTTCCAGTTTACCAAATGCTTTGAGTGTCAAATACTGAGAAATGTAATTTTCAGATTGACCCAACTAGTCGAACGGTTTCTGAACCAAGAATTTCATACTGCCGAGTTGTTCACAAATTCACTAAACAAAGTAGTGTTGCTTAGGATAATTATTAAGACAATAGACATTTATTTTTTACAATATATACACATTTGAAGCTGTTGTAAAATGATGATAAACGTACAGCAGTGAAAGCACATTCTGCAGCCCAATGGATTTGAATCCAATTATTAATATTCAAAAAAGTAACTTAACAATTAATGTGTGTGTGTGTGTGTGTGTGTGTGTGTGTGTGTGTGTGGGTGTGTGAGACGATGTCTGTTTAGGGGCTTTAGGCACTCCACTTGTGTGCACTATGTGTAAAATCATACTACTGTACATTCAATCGCAACAGACATGTATTTAATTCACTCACAGCAACTTTGTCCTCAGGCGGTCCAACAGGAGTGTCATCTGTTTAAAAGAGAGGAAACATTAAGATACATCTGCTTTTAGACTACAGATCTACAACGTGCATGCGCATGTGTCTTTCCTTCATACCTGTAGTGGGATCTCACACGCAAGAAGACAAAAAGAAGAAGAAGAAGAAAGGTTTTTTAATAACTTATACTTGTAACAAAGACTTAATGACATTATAATATTACATGTATTACTGCCTAAACAAACATTTTGTCAATGATATCTGATTTAAATGATAACTTGATTTAAACCCATGTGACTTTTTTTTTTTTTTTGTGGTAGACTCAATAAATGATATCCAAACTGACATTTTTTGTAACTATGATTATCACTGATATTATTCGTATAGACTCACCATAATACAGCGGATCAGTAACTGATTCTGACGGATAGAAAAAGAAAGAAGGCAACTTTTCAGACACTGTTCGATTCAGCCACATCTACTGTGATTCATTTTGATTTGGTCGCATGCAAATGTCAGCTCACCGTTCCACGGCTCGTGCATGAAATGCGCGTATACTGCCTTGCGGTTCTCTCCGTGTTCATTCCTGGCCAGCAGTGTGTATTCTCCGTTGTTGATGTGCGTGGGACTGTCCAGGTGTAAGCAGCCGTGGTACTCGCCCTCCGAGTAATCGTAGATCATGGTCCGGATGAAGGGACCCTCCTCCACGGGTTTGCCGTTTAATAACCAGCTCAGTTTGGGCTCTGGGTTGCCCGACACGCTGAAGGGAATGCACCAGTGGTGGTCCGAGATCGCATCCATCAGCTTGCTGATTACAGGAGGAACTGGCATCCCATGAATAAACACACAGCATGAATGACAGATACAAACATAAATGTAGCTCGAACACTTAGGGCCCTATTTTAACGATCTGAAACGCAAGTGTCAAAGCGCGAAGCGCAAGTAACTTTGTGGGCGGGTCTCGGCGCTGTTGCTATTTTCCCGGCGGGATAAATGGCTCTTGCGCCCGGCGCAAATCTAAAATGGGTTGGTCTGAAGTAGCTTCATTATTCATAGGTGTGGTTTGGGCGTAACGTGAAATAAACCAATCAGAGCGTCATCCAACATTCCCTTTAAAAGCAGGTGCGCAAGTTCCATTATGGATTGCTATTATTATGGCGTATTTACCAGGCGCACGCCAGGAGCGGTTCACAGCCGAGGAGACTGATGTTCTTGTAAGAGCAGTGAAAGACAGAGAAGTTGTGTTGTATGGGGATGGGAGAAACCCACCCAAAATAGCGTCGGTTAAACAGGCGTGGGAGGAAATAGCCACAATTGTTTCATCGATTTTTTTTTTCCTGGTTCTTGACGGACAAACCAATTTGTCAGATGTCCATAAATACATATATGACCTCAAACAGGTCTGATCCTTAATTACTACAATTAGCCTGAATAATTTGTAAGCTAGATTTATGCCTATTTTTTCACATCTTCGTGGCACACCACAATGATTTCCGTCATCTCATGTGTTAATATTTTTTTTTAAGTGTAACAATTTATGATTTCCAAAAATAACTGTTGCATCTGTGTAGATTACATGAGCAAAGTGTATGCGCGTTGTGCACGCTATACACTATGGTCAAGCGTGCGCCCTTAAAATAGCATAATGAACAACGCGCAACGCGTGGTAAACATACCAGACTTCTTTCAAAAACATTCAAACCTTGCTAGTATAAAGATAATAATAAACGCAATTAATATGTAAAAGAGAATAATGGTGACTTACACAGTATGTCCAGATCCACGGAGGCATCAGCCTGTCCCACCATGTTTTCTGAGCTGCAGGTGATTTTGCATCCGTTGTCCAGCGAAGAGACATTGACGAGTCTGAACTCTGACCTCTGACCCGAGCGCTCGTGCTGCTGGTGTGAGTTACAGCAATGTCAGTGTCATTTCTATTTAAAGTCCACATGCAATCCTTACAATAGCCTTCTTGTGCATAATTCATTGTTGCATGTTATTCCAAAGGAGAAGAAAAATGTCTTCAATCAAAATGCAATCACTTGCTACTCCTCAGAAATGACTTTCTTTTTCCACTGGCGGGCGACCATTACTGTTCACCGATAGCTATTCAGGCATTGTTGTTTTTGTGAATATCCTGTTACTCCACATTAAAAAAAAATATTTGCACAGTGGAGTCAGCTGTCTTAACCGTCTGTTGCTTGTGTACTGTAAACACATAGGAGCTTCATCACTGTGTCTATCACACCACTCTGTTCCTCTTTCAGGCTTGAACTAATGGTAAAACTAAGGACATTATTAATTTAATTAATCTTTACATTCATTTTGAAAGATGAAGCTTGCGATTATGGAAAGGGGCGTTACATTTTCCGACGAGTGCTTGCGGTGTTCGGCCAATCACAATGCACTGGGTCAGTTGGCCAATCAGAGCAGACTGCGCTTGTCAGAAGGAGGGACTTTGTAGAAAACGATTAGTTTGAGAGAGGCGGGGCATAGAGGACCTACAATAATGTACAGTATTTAAAAAATAATGTGTTTTTTGAACATTAAAGCATGACTACATTCTGTTACACCAAATACACCAAATAATGATCTTTAAAACAGCATCATATGACCCCTTTTAAGCAATCATCTGAGTAAAACTGTCATATATGTCATATAATATGAAAGGCATCAACAATGCATAACGTTCATAATGAATCTCAATAATATAATATATCTTGTAAAATGGCTCGTTACATGTACAGTATGTTTACTCGTAAAACACGTTTTTAAAATCCGGCAAGACATAGCAAACTTATTTCTGCTACATTCATTTGTTGTAGTAAAAATAAAACGTATGGCTACCCATCCTCCCACAGTCTGTATGGAGGCGTCTCTCTGCCACGGGACGAACAAATAAAAAAAGCTAATTGCAACTAATTGCACAATTTTGGAATTTCTTACAATTCTAAGTTTAAATGTAGTTTAAAATTATTTTTTTTTGGTTTGCTTCCGCCACAGAATAATAATAATAATAATAATAATAAAAATAGTAGTAACTTTTTATCTAACAATTTTTTCTCCTCAGAATCGCGAGTTTGTCCCTTACCTACTTCTCAGAATTAACGAAATGTGAAATAAAAATTTTCCTTTTTTAAGTTATTTGTTGTTGTTTTTTCTCTTGTGGCAGAAACCAGCTTCCATAGCATGTCCTCTGTGGCATCCTCATCCACTAACACAACTCGATCAGCTTCGTAAATTCGAGATGAAGGTTAGAATTACCTCGTACGTTGAATTTAATTTGCAGGTGCTCCAGTTCAGATTAGGCGTGGGCATTCCTGAGGTGCTGCACACCAGCGTCACATTTAACCCTTTATGCATGGTCACTTTAGTGGGTTTGAGAGTCACAGTGGGGAGAACTAGACAGAAAACACACCACATACCAGTTCATACACCAATTAACAATCAGCTATTACAGTTCAGATAAATAGCATTCTTAATCCGAATCAGTCTCGTCGGTTTTATTAAAACAACAACATATTTTCACACATGCACTCCATACTTTCCAGTTCTCATTGCTTTGTTTCAGTACTGACAGCTACTCACTTGTTGTTCCTCTTTGCATCACATTCATCCTTTCTGTGATCTATATATATTCAGAATCTATCTACATCTATATTATATTCCATTAAGTTATATTGTTTTGAATTACTTCAACCTCTCATTTAATTTCTTATTTTCAGACATTTTCAGGGTATATTTAAAGTGACGCTGACATTTGACTGTTTAGTTCAGAAATGTCACCACTTTTAAAGAAATTTAAAGAAGGTAAATTAATTTCCCCTCATCAACTCTTTCTCGTCTAAAAATAGTTCACCCACAAAATTTGGAGAAAATGAACACTGAAAAAAAGTTTGGTTGTGAAACAATTTTTACTCAGGAAAAAAATTAATATTTTTTTCACAAATAGCTGCAAGTAACTAAATCAAATGTGAAAATTTGAAGTAGAAAGACTGAAATAGTATTTTCTTGTAAAATATACTACAATAATCTTTGTTTTATTTACAATTAAAAAAATAGTAATTTTAACAGTATATTTACCTCAGTCCATCCGAGATGAGTTTGTTTCTTCATCAGATTTTGAGAAATTTAACATCACATCACTTGCTCTGCAGTGAATGGGTGCCGTCAGAATGAGAGTCCAAACAGCTGAGAAAAACATCACAATAATCCACAACACTGCAGTCCATCAGTTAATGATTTATGAAGCCAAAAGCTGTTCTTTTGTATAAAAAAAGACAAAGAAAAAGGAAAAAAGTCCATTATGATGTTTTAATCTTAGGTTTCCTCCAATGAAGTCCATCTCCTATCGTCCCCAAACATCAACATCCTCCAACATGTTGTTTAAAACTCTTTTGGGTTGTTTTTTTTTTGCTTTAAAGCAAAGCTTGACCCGTATTTCTCTCTTGGTTTAGTCGAGACGGCTTTCTAACTGGAGACAGCAGTGTTATGAATTAAGGATTTGAGTACTAGCTGCAGGCAACGGTTTTAAATTAAAAGCCCTAAATGATGGATTTGTTTCTTACAAACACACAACTTTTGGCTTCACAAGTCATTAACTGACGGACTGGAGTGCTGTGGATTACTGTGATGTTCTTATCAGCTGTTTGGACTCTCATTCTGACGGCACCCATTCACTGCAGAGCAAGTGATGTAATGCTACATTTCTCCAAATCTATTCTTATGAAAAAGTAAAATCATATACCTCTTGGATGATCTGAGGGGTGAGTATATTTGCAGCACACTTTCATAAAAAAAATAAAGAAAGAAAATTCATCATTTACCAACGACTTTCCAAATCTGTGATATTCTGAGGAACACGAAAGAAGATATTTTGGGTCTAAAACATCACTGTTCACAACTGATTTTCACTCTCTCTCTCTCTCTCTATATATATATATATATATATATATATATATATATATATATATATATATATGAGATTTGGGATTAAAAGTAAACAAATCCAAACGTTCCTTTTTCTAATTTAAACTGCGCTGGCAAAAGAACTCTCATGTACATTTGGCCCTCCATGTTCCAAAAATGATACGTTGAAACAAATCACAGAAGCAGCTCATTTTCTTTCATGGCACAAAAAGAAAAAAACAACATGGAAAAGAAAGGCAGCATTCTGGCCACAGACCAGCAGACGTTCAGCGCTAAATGTCTCAGTGTTTTTGCATTCTGGGGATCCCCCGTCTGTCTCTATTTTTCCCTTTCCTCCCTCGCTCTCTTGTCTTCTCTTCCTCCCTCGAGGGCCTTCTGCTGTGGTATTGCTTAAAATAGGCTGGAGGCTGATCTTTGGATCAATAATTATCCGCGTCTCAAGCCGCAGTCATAAAACTACAGCCTGGACAAATCACATCTTACCAAACAAACCTACATTTTAATATTAAATATTAGAGTAAAAAACAATATGCTGATTTTGAGCTATCCGGGCCACAGTAGACTATTTTAGTTCATTCCTTCCAGTAAGTTGCTTCATCACAGAAATGCATCTAGTTGACAAGGATTCAGTTTATAGTAGCTCTTAATGAAGAACAGTGTTAGTGTTATTAACTAAAACTAAAACTTCTCAAATAAAACTAATATTAAAAATATGTTTTCAGTTACTGAAATAAAGCTGGAAAGAATTTTATATTAGATGGAAAAAAAACATTTTAGAATTAGAAATGTTGCATTGGCATCTAACTGAGAAAAGCTAATAAATATATATATATATATATATATATATATATATATATATATATATATATATATATATATATATATATTCTTTTTAAATGACAAAAATGACTAAGCACATAAATACTATTAATAAATACAATATTATATAAATAAAATACAAACTTATAAACACATATGAAATATATATATATATATATATATATATATATATATACATATATATATATATACATATATATATATATATATATATATATATATACATATTTATGTATCATTTGCACACACACACACACACACACACACACATATATATATATATATATATATATATATATGCAAATGATACATAAATATGTTTATTATTATTATTATTTGACTCTTTCCCTCATGTTTACTCATTTTACGTTTTTCGTTGGTTTATTAGTTTTTCAATTAAAAAGACCCAACCAAACTTTTCCTATTTTTGACCTTTTTGCGACCATTTTAAATGTTTATGTTAACGCACTTGACTGTGAAACTGGATACAACGCTTGTTTACAAGCTTTTGGTTAATCCTGGTTCCAGTAATCTTGGTTACAATATCTATAGGACTTCGTAAAAGGTTCACAAAGCAATCCGTGGAGCAATCTGCTGTAAACACAGTGAAGTGAACTGAAACGATGGAGGGTTTGTTCAAACTGAAATTCGGGATCCTTGAGAACTATGTGCAGAGCAGCTGCATCAAAACACGTTTTCTTTCTATTACTCCTTCAGCATTAGTTAACAGAGCTTTCTGATTCTCGTCTCGCTCTTACCACAGTTGGTCAGTTTGAGCGCAGACAGTGCTCTCCTCCTTCCCCTCTCCTCCACACACAGCAGGTCCTCGGCCTCCTCTCCTCTCCACTGCTTCAGCCACACGTTTTCACAGATGCACTGCAGAGGATTGCCCGCCAGCAGCCTGCAACACACAGACACACACGTCTGGCACCACAGCACCCTGAAACAGTCAATCCAAAAACATTGACCAAAAACTCGAGGTGAAACCTGTTGGGAGTCTACATGAATGTATTGGCGATTCTGGTCTTCGGACACTATTTTTTGAGAATGGGAACCAGCGCTGTTTGGCTGATTCCATTAATTCCCAAATTAAACCAAAACCCTGCAAATGCCGTCAAATATTTTTGAATAATTGCTACTCTTGAATGCATTTTGAAATCTATTGTTTAATAGTCTCTTGTGTGCCCGCATGGTTTGCAGCATTCATTGTTTTTCTATTAGCAAAAATAAATCAATCGATCAAAAATAACCACATACTGTAATATAGCTTCAGTAAAAGGTCTGAGACTCACAGATATGAAATGTTTAAATGACGAAACGTCCTCCAGGAAAGATTGGACAGATTGTTCTCTTTCAGATTCCTGTAGCAGGAAACAATGATCAGCACTGACAAAACCTGTTATAGATTTATAACATAAATATATGAAATAAAACAAAAAAAAATATGATATGCAATATTAATATAATTTTAAAAAATGCTAATTTGATTTTAAACAATGTAGTTAACATTTCAGAATTAATATTTGCAATTTTTTTTTTTATTTACATGACACAAAACTTTCTAAACAACCCAGACGTGCTAAACCTCCAGCGTCTCCACAACCAAAGCACTCACAGATATTGTAGTTTGAGGTTGCTCTGAAAGGCCTGCCGTGAAATATATGCGAGCCTCGTGTTCGTTACGGTTCTGCAGGACAACACAAAAGCGGATGTCACAAGTTTCCAGCTCACAGCCTGAAGAACGTAAAAGCTTTTCATACTCACAAGTTTCTGAGGTTGCGGTACAAGTCCAGATCTTTTTCATTAATGGATTTGAAGCTGCTTTGATTTGCAATGTATCTGTAAATCGTGATAGGTAAAGATTGTAAGCCTGAATGCACTGTAAGTCGCTTTGGATAAAAGCATCTGCTAAATGCATAATTTTAATTTAATTTAATTTAAATTTAATTTAATCTGTGAACAGCAACAGCAACCAGATCTCACTAAAAGAGTCACGCAGCGTAGATTCCAATAATAATAATAATAGTTTTATTTTAATTTCATTCATTAATTAAATGATCCATGGTGAGTAGTAGAAACTATAAATCACTTCTTATAAATTAAATCTATTTTAAAAATAAGAAAGATACAAGTATTGCCATTCTGCTGGCCTAAATTCAAACAAATGCACTTGTAGTGTGATTTAAACAGCAGCTAATTTCAAAATACTATTAAAGTCAATCAAACTGATTCATATTATTCGTTTTTAAAACCTTGCACTGCAGCAGATATAACTGAGTAGGCTAATAATACAGTGTACTCGTAAAATTACTTTGGCACAATAATTCAAGTACAATAAAAACTGGATAAATCATTGAAGTCAAACAATTACGCGCACAGCAGCTGACTGAATGACACAACATGCATCTGATCTTCTGTGGTCCTGTTCTTTATAACTCACATGTCTGTGATGTTCTCCATCTCTGCCTCGGACTGTAGCATGGGAAAAGCCACAATGCTGCGCTCCGCATCCACGCACGAGATCCGCGCGCCCGTGCACGTGCAGCGCTCCGGACAAGCGGCACCCGGCCTCCAGAGCGCGAGCAGCATCAGGACACAGCCGGACCCCCAGCCCGCCATGCCGAAGCCCCCCGACAGCAGGCTCATCCCAGGCTCCCCGCCTCCAGATTTAACACCCCTGGATCCCAACTCGTGGAGAGAGCGCTGAACACCCGCGTCTGGAGCGTCCGAGCGCGACGCGCAGAACCGCTCGTAACGCTCCGGCTCCGTCGACCTTGTCTCGCGCGTCTGTCTGGGTGAAGCGGCCGTGCTCCTCTTACTCTCCGCCTCTTGTCTCCGTATGCCTCGCTCTGTCTGGACTGAATGACCGAGACGCTGGCGTTAAATGACGCGTCCAGTGAGCTCACATAAGACCAGGAGACGCGCTCTTGAGAGACGCTGAAGTGAGGGAGAGCGCGAGCGCTGGATGATGCGCAGCGCATCTGAGGGGAGGAGACGAGGAGATCATTCAGACACTTCATTGATTATTGACAGCGTGTAGCATCCTTCCACCGATCAAGACTTAAGACCTCAAGGCGAATGAATAATAAATAGAAGTCAGTGCATGTTTCATCTCGGATTATGGTAATGATGACAGTCTCTACACAGCGCAGAGCTGGACAGATGTGGTTCACACACAGCGGTTGGGTTTCGCTCGTGAATGATTCATTTGTGCACGCATCTTTAAATGCACTAATTGTTCTCGTGTCTTCTGTGCGCTGACTGCGCAAGTCGTTCAGTCTGATTCACATGAAGGAAATTAATAGAAAGGGGGTGGGAAAAGTACGTTAAAAAATAACGACCATATACACAATTAAAACGACGAAAGATTATTAATGGAATTCATCATGGATTTTATTTACTGTAGCAAGTCATGTACCAAAATTGTAAGAAATCAATGCTCCTATTTTTGCAGTTAGGTCTATAGATATCTGGCGTCGAGGTTTGTGACATCTTTTTAAAACATATAGTGACCGCTCACGTGACTAAGCATCGATTTGCCTACAATCTTGGGCTTTGTCAGCGATGACCATTAAAAAACCCTTCACACCAAGAACAATAAGATGACTAAAATGACTTGATCAGCTGTCTGTCGTTTTAAATTCTCCAGATCTTTAAAGCAGGATGAAGTCTGACTGAAATGAATACATAAATAAATGTTTTCAATCTTCTTAAAGGGAAAGTTCACCCAAAAGTGAATAAGTTGACATCAGTTACTCATCCTTGTTCCAAATATTTGCTGGTAGCCATTGACTTGAAGCTCATACTCGTTTGGAACAACATGAAGGCAAGTACCTTAGGCTAAAAATGATGACTTGATTTTCATTTTTGGGTGAACTATCCTGCTGGCGAGAGAAAAATCAGGGCTAGATCAGCAAATTTTAATAAAGCATCTTAAGATTAGTTTTATTCGCACAGCAAGTCATTTCTGACGAATCAAATGAAGAGTTGCTCATAACACAAAAGGCCACTCACGTGTTGTGAACGACTCGTTGTTTTGAACCGATTCGAGTCGATAAAAGAGTCGCTACATAGCAGCTCTCGCAACGTGTTACCATGGTCACGCATCGTTCTAATGACGTAAGGATTGACGCACGACGTGGGAATAGAAATCAAATTAGATGAGCGTGCGCGCACAGTGGGAGTCTCTGAGGGGCAATTTATGGCGCACTCAGTTAATGACACTCAGGTGTTTAAGTCCAGGGACATAAAGATCAAGCTATATGATCTCTATGATTAAGGCCAAGTCTACTGTATGACTGTACTTTACTGTACATATAGTACCATACTGTACTTTAATTTAACTGGAGCGTGGGATTACACGAGACAAGAGGTACTTCATTATGAAAGCCCTTTGCAATCTGGTCTTGAACTGTGCAGACTTTTTTTGTAAACAGCAGGAAGAACAGCTCATCTCAGATTTAGCACGTGCTTGGCTCACAATTAATGTTTGCATTTTACCCTGCAATTACATTCCACTGCTGCCATCTATTGGTGCCCGTTGGTTTTTGTTTTAGGACTTCTTTATAACGCTGCTGTTGTTGTTTCTTTTATTTAGGATAATTATTTGCAAACCCATAGCCCTCAGTGTTAAATTTCGCCACATAGCCTTTTGTGCTATGGATACATAGTGTAGATAACTAACATACTGCAAAGACTGACCTGAATGATCTTCTCTAAGACCTAAACCAGCTCTGACTGGGATGGAAGACCAGCTAAGACCAGTCAACAGCTTAAACTGGTTTTCACTTATTTTTCTTCTTTCAGCAGGGCAGAGATAATGATCTATTCAATAAAGGAGTAAGAAAATGTGAAGCTTAAAAAGGCCTTTTGTTCAATATCTTTGAAGAAATGTGGTCCATGTGCGTCAAATTTTCCATGCAAAAAAAAAAAAAATGCTAATGTGCACACAGATGATGACAGTTATAACTTGCATGAGAAGGGAGAGATTTCCATGTAGGTAATAGACATTTCAATACCATGACAGCAGCCGAGGCTATTTTCATTGCAAAAGCTGTGTTGTATTTTTTCTACCAGTTACAGGAGTTCTAAAAGACACACACACACACACACACACACACACACACACACACATATATATATATATATATATATATATATATATATATATATATATATATATATATATATATATATACATATACATTTCATTAGCAACCTCCCACAACATTTTCTTCAGTAAAAGCTAAAAATTAAAAAAACTTTTAATTTATAAATAATTTTTTAAGATATTCAAATATAAAAACAACAAAAATCGAACAAAACTTTTCACTAAAAAATAATAATAATAATAAATAAATAAAAAACACGTTGGGTTTTCTTCAGACTGAGAGAACGAAACAAGTTCTTCCCCTACAGCATCAGTGCACATCAGCATGAACACAGTCAGATTAGGTTAATAGAGTCCAGAGAAGAAGTATAGTTTAGTTCCTCCTCTCTTTCACTCTTTTCAGTATGTAGGCGCATCTCGTTCGCAAACCAGGAGATCCTGCTGTGTTTGAAGAGGAACTTATAACAGATGTATGAGGAACTTCATTTAAGGTTCTGCTTTGGTTGGTGTGGCTAAGCAGATTTCTAGAGCGAAAAGTTTGGCTTGGTTCTAGTTTTGTGTTTGTTGGGTAAGTTTGCATCAGGTTCTTCTACTGTGTTTGGAACAGATGCATTCAGGAACATAATTTAAGCTTATATAAATATATATATATATATATATATATATATATATATATATATATATATATATATATAGCATACTTTGTTGCAATATGTAGTTGATCATTAAACTTTTTTTAATACTTTTTCAAATAAAAGGCATTCTATATAATTTGCAACTTGCTATAATGTATATGTATTACACACTATACTATTTACCAGTGTTGGGTAAAATAAAAAGTAATTAATTACTAGCTACTACTAATTACACCTTCAACATTGTAATTACGGTGTTAGATGATTTATTACTAATTTGTAAATCCCATATCAACCTCGACCAGTTGAAGAATACAAGGACAGACATGATATAACTACTATTTTAATTCTTTCAAATTAATTATATAAAATTGCATAAATTGTCCAAAGTATTTAAATGAAAAATGTAACCGTAAAAACATGCATTTTAATATCAGATGTTAAATTTTGATGTTAAGTACACTACTGCTTTATACAATATATTTCTATACAGTATTTAATGACACATGGGAAGACACAGAAAAATTTAGTTATCACTTACTTTATTTTTTCATTGGAAAAATAATTAAATTACAGTAACTAATACTTAGTAATGCATTACAATAGACCCAAGTCTGCATTTTACATCCGTTTTATGATTAGATGAACTAACCCTTACCAGAAATTCGCTGCATGGTGCCTACTGTGAGAACGCCGTAATAACCTACACTACAGGGCTTCTTGTGACTAATTTACTGATATTAATACTTCATTCATTAAATTGCAAAGAAACATCACATTTGCCACATATCACAAAAAAAAGAAAAGCCTGCGCTCTTTGACATATCAAATACTCGTGCTTGCTAATCATAAGAAGTGTTCTTAAAAGATTGACGTTACTTTCGACTAATGATCGTCTTTGAAACACTGGAGTTTCGGTTCTGCTGCGGGTTGGACCAATCAGAAGCGCGTTTCTCTTGTGGAGGGCGGTGCTTTCAATGGTACGCGTTCCAGCGACGCTGGAAAGATTTGTGCGTCATTGTTGTTGCAAAGGGGCAGAACGACAGGAACAGGTCGGTAGAAACATTTCCTGGCACAAAAGCACATCATTATTGTTTCCACGCAATTAAACAGCATGTTGCATTTTTAAACAGGTTCACAATCCTAAACTATTTAGGTCCAGTTCGTGCACACGGTCGCAGTGTTTTCCTGCCCGATAGGTAACGTTAGCTTCATCTCTGTTAGCTTCAGGAAGCTAGGAACCCTAATAATCTTCCGTAATTTCCACAGTTGCTATCCCTCCCGTGGCTTTTATGTTTGTATGTATGTATTTATTTATTTATTTATTTATTTTTAAGCACGAGCGTTACAAATAAAAGTATCGCTGGTTCAAAAACAAACAAACATACTTTTATGCTACCGTTAGTTAGCTAGCTCGTTAGCTTTCTGAAAGTGTCCATTGCTAATTAGCAAGCAGATCAAGTACATGAAGATGGCGACCAACGAATCATTTGACCGTAATCAAACACAGCGAGCTTCTTATAACGTTAGGAACCGTTTGGCTAATAGTTAGTGAGCGTCTCGTGCGCGTTTGAGCACTCTTATGCGCGTGTGCTGCACACGGTGCTGTCTAGATAGGCAGCGCAACAGAGTTTGAGACACAACCCAACTCCAGGCTTGTTTTCCAGAACCTTTAGTGCATCGTTTTTCCGTTGTAGGAGAACAACTACCAGAACATTTAGTTTCAGTTCTTGTTTTGTGTTATAACTCATTATAAAGTAGTTTGAATCCTTCCTCATCCTGTGTTTGGCTCCAAACATGCTCAGTGGAATAAGAGCACCGTTCACTGGAATTATTCTAGCATCCTATCAGGCCATGTCATGTATTCGTCCATACACTGTTTGGTTTTCCACTAGATTTGGACAGAGAGGACTGTACATCTCAGCTTGTTGTAGATAATGGAGCCAGAAAATGACCCCCAAGAAGAGGAGACTTTCAGCAGCAAAGAGAGTAATGGTAAGGGCCAGTGGTTTTTCTTAATTTCTTTTAATGAAATGAAAATGGAACCAATATAATGCATGCTTTTACCAATATATATTTAAATATAAGATCTGTCTCTACTTCTGTTTCATTGCAACTTTTCCATGTGAATGTGGTTTCAGGTAAGCGCTCTGCTGAGGATATGGAGGATGACAAGCCTCATAAGCGATCCCGAAATTCTGACGACATGGTGGAGCTCAGGATTCTGCTGCAGAGCAAAGTAAGTTGCTGATTTTTTCCCCCGTAGCTTTCCAGTTGCTGTTCCTCGATGCTGACCGGCTCTTCTCCCCAGAATGCCGGAGCGGTGATCGGGAAGGGTGGGAAGAATATTAAAGCTCTGCGCACAGATGTGAGTACTCTTGTGTTTAGTTTGCACATTCTCTCTCTTTCCACGCCCACGATCTGTGGTAGGTGGAGCTCACCCTTCTAGAACTGGGTTATATTTTAATGTACGTAAACCAACAGAACACTTTAAACTCATCATCTCAGTCCATAAAATATAAAATAATAAAGATTTTGTGGAACCAAGGCAGTTTGTGTTACAAACGCAGTGCTTTGTATCATAAATACCCCACATTCTTCTGTACTCTTTAGTAAAGTGAAGAGTATGATGCTGGCTGAAGTAGTATTTGGCCTGTTTGGTCTTGTATATATTCTCATAATCTCTGTTCCTCTCCTGTTCTCCATTCTCCTCCAACATTATGAGAATTGAAAGTCACACTAAAAGTGTTTCCAATTAAAAAATGTATTCCTTTTCCACTCCCTCTCCCCCTTTTCCTTGTTTTTTTTTTTTTTTTTTGTATTTTTCTGTTCATTTTTGGCCAATTCCCATATCCCGGATCGACTCGTTCCGCCCGCCTGCGTTGCCGCCTGACCTCCTGACTCCCTGGTTGGCCACACCCATAATCGCGCCCTTCCTATTGGGCGGCTTACTTGATTGACATCCGTGTGCTTGATTGCTCTGGGTGCTTGGCCCCGCCCCCTGCAGTACAATGCCACTGTGTCAGTCCCAGACAGCAGTGGGCCCGAGCGGTACGTGCCACTCAGATACTCCCTCCAAGTCATATCAGCTCTGTTACTGCCAATATCAGAACTGTTTTAACATCCTTAATGTGCAAACTACTCCCTTACTGCCATGAAACATCAGAATCCATGTTAATTTTAAAATGCTGTCTTGCTATGTTCAAATGCCTTTTCTGTCATGTAAGGAGGCCCTTTCCCACCCTTTTTCCCTCTCCTACGACAGAAACTAGCTTTTTTTGTACCTTTGGGAAATGTACTTCCTCCACAGCTCTCATTTTTAGGGTTTCTTGCTAATACAAGGCTGAGTTTATTGTGGGTGAAGGGGCAGTGTATATTCCATTTCTCCCTTTTGTCCGTTGTGTTGTTTGACCTTTGAACTCTACTCTGTTCACCTGTCTCTGCTCTTCTCTGCTGGATCTGGAGCTCCTGCTTCACTCTTGTTCATCGTCTCTGTCACCCCTCTATCAGTTTTAATCTCCCTCTGTCACTCTGCATAGCTGACCTTCCCTGTATCTTGACATTTCAGCCACGGGAAGGAGCTTCAGTTTTTCTTTGTTTTCCTGTGTTCTCCACTCCCCTTTAACAAGGAGAGCATGACTCCATGACTCTTTGGGGTCTGTTGTTCCCTCGCCTCACTGTTGAATGCACTAACAAGAGCACTGATGGTACTGTTTGTATGTCTAATATCCGTTCTCTTCTCTCCTCTCGCCGAATGCGACTCATAACTTTGACAGAATCCTGAGCATCAGTGCAGATATTCCCACAGTAGCTGAGATATTACTGAAGGTCATACCTACTCTGGAAGAGGTGAGGGTTTTTTTCTTCTTCCCAAAACAAAAATCTGAGTCATTAAACATGATTGAAGTTTGACTTTAAAAAAAAGATGTATTTGTATTAAAAATATATAAATGTATATACGAGAACCTAGAAGTATAAAATGCTTTCAAAAATGTCATTAAAAAAATGTAATTATAATACATTCTTCCCAATATTTATATATTCCACACAGAGTTCTACATGTGCAGTGGTTAAAACAATGCTTCCAAAAGACCCCTACCGAAAATTTTCAGTATGAATACATGGACTATTACCTCCTTATATATTAATTAATAATTTTTAGACCCAATATTTGTTTTAAGTTTTTTAAATTTGACCAGCGTTTATGTGTGTGTGTAATTTTATATATATATATATATATATATATATATATATATATATGAATATATGTATAAATATATGTATGTGTAAGAAAAAGTAAAAAAAAAAAAAAAACCTGTGTATATTATTTTCAGATATTTTGAAATAATAAAAAAAGGTCAATCTCTATATGTGTGTGTGTGTGCATTTGAATGACACATTTGATGCTCCTCTCTCATTGGTTGGAGCAGTATCAGCATCATCATGGTGTGGACTTTGACTGCGAGCTGAGGATGCTCATCCATCAGAGTCTGGCCGGGAGCATCATTGGCGTGAAGGGCGCTAAGATCAAGGAACTTCGTGAAGTACGACATTGATCAGAATTTGAACACTATAAATTATGACTTTCCTGTGCTGATCCAAATCTTTTATTTTTTCTCTCTTCCAGAGCACCCAGACCACCATCAAGCTCTTTCAGGAGTGCTGTCCTCAGTCCACTGACCGCGTGGTGCTCGTGGGGGGTAAAGCGGAGCGGGTGGTGGAGTGCATTAAGACCATGCTGGAGCTCATTGTGGAGGTCAGATTGAGATGGTTTGACAGTGCTGTGTGTCCGGGTGTCATGTTTCTCATGAACTCTCTCTGTCTCTCCAGGCTCCCATTAAAGGTCGAGCTCAGCAGTACGACCCTAACTTTTACGATGAGACGTATGACTATGGGGGCTTCAGTTTGATACATGAAGATCGGGGCCGGCGGCCAGCGGGAGGCTTCTCCTCCAGGGGGCGTGGCAGTGACCGAAGCTTTGATCGGATGCCCCCCAGCGGAGGCCGTGGCGGTCACCACATGCCAAACAGGAGAGACTACGATGACATGAGCCCACGCAGGGGCCCCCCTCCAGCCCAGAGAGGGGGGAGAGGAGGGAGCCGTCCTCACCGAAGCATGCCCATGGGACCCGCACACCACAGGAGAGGGTGAGACACTTTGATACTACATTTAAATATGAATGCTGGAATAGACCATATGAATTTTGGACAATTTTATCCCCTCTGATTTGCAACCTAGACGGGTCAAAATCAGTCAAAAACCTGATTATTAAACTGAACTTGACGAGCGTTTATGGATGCTGTATGTCTCTTTATCTTTACAGTGATGATCAGTACTCCTACAGCTCTCAGCGGGGCCACATGGATGAACGACGGCAGTAAGTTCTTTATCTATACGTTTTCTCTGGTTATAAGTCATGTTGGGCTTGTGATGTGTTTTGGTAGCATGTGATATTGACACATTGCTTTTTTTTCTTCAGTGGGGAAAGGCGAGGGCGCAGTGATCGTTATGGAGGCAGCATGGTCAGTTTTTCAGTCAAAAAAAACAGATTTTATTATGTTTTGTTCAGGTTTAAGTCGTGACTCACAAAACTAGATCTTTTAAAAACCAAAGTCTTCATGACATCAAAATTGGCAATCCTTATTTTTTGGAATGTTGGAGTGTTCATTATAAATTACTTGTTTGTTTACAAAATTTAAAGAAAAAAACATTCCCTTGTAATATTAAATCAAAATCAAATCATCATTCAATCAGTATTGAGTTTGTATTTCATAATTATTACTTTTTGTGAGGTAAGCTCTTTGCAAGATATAAACTTGTTTTTGTTTTTACTCAAATGTCAGAATTGTAAGAAAAAAATAGAATTCCGTTAAATTCTAAATATTAACAAGCTTTTGTAATTTTTGTTTAATATATGTCACAATATGAAAAACAGTTGCAACTGTAAGGTAAAGTTCGCTTAACAATATCATCCAATGCTGCAGCAGTTAAAGTGTTAGCGGGTAACTGATGATGATTGAGTAGATAGTTGCCATGGAAATAAAGCGATGGACACATTGTTTTCATTGTTGTGTTTGAGGTTGCTGATTCTCACATTTCTGTTCTCTTCTCTCTCACAGAATGATGGATATGGTAAGTTTGTCTTTTAATGCATATGTGATTTTCTGCATTTAATTTTCATTTATCCATGCTGTTTAGGGGAGGATTCATCTGTTTAGAGATTAAAATAAAGTTTATGTTTGTCAATGTGTGATAAGTACAGATGATTTTACTTAATGAATTCAACTAAACGAAGACACGTCTTGACATTAAAGCGACTATCAAAAGAGTGGCCCAATTTACATATTTTGTCTTCATCTCTGCATAAGATTATTCACCATTTCACTTTGCTTTTCTCAAACCAGACAACAGTTCGTCTTGGGATTCGTCTTATCAGTCTGGTAAGTATGCCATCTTGTTGATAAAACTAGCCCACTTGTAAATCCTTCAGCTGTAAATCTCCTGTTATGTCATGGTGATCTCAGGTGGGAGGAGTAGTTACACTGAAGGTCCTGTGATCACCACACAAGTGACGATTCCTAAAGATGTGAGTAAATCGCTTCTGAACAGCCACGCTTTACACCCGACATGCGTGTGTTGACTGACTCTGCTGTGATTCTCAGCTGGCGGGATCCATCATCGGTAAAGGCGGTCAGAGGATCAAGCAGATCCGACATGAGTCCGGAGCCTCGATCAAAATCGACGAGCCCCTGCAGGGTTCAGAGGACCGCATCATCACCATCACTGGGACCCAGGACCAGATCCAGAACGCTCAGTACCTGTTACAGAACAGGTATGAGACACATTCACTGGCTTCAGCAGCTGAAATTTCAAAATGTAACCATTCTAGCCTGATCCGGTTTACAGCGAGTTTTGCAGCACTGAGTATTGTAGCTAGTCACCGAAATATGTGTTGAGCATGTGTACGCAATTGTTAATTCGGGGAATTTAATACAGAACCTTCTCAATACGCCAGTTTAAGCATGAGCTTGCATTCGTCATTTCATTATAACCATCAAAGTATAAACACAATGTAAAAAAGAGATTCATTATTTATTATTATTATTATTATCGTAATAATAGTTTTCACTGAGCCATTAATCTTGTGTATTGGTACAAACTTCTCAAATTTTTTACTAGAGATGTAACGATTCACTCAACTAATGATTTGATTCACTTTTTTTTTTTTTTTACAAAATAAGATTAAAGACATTTAATCTTATCGGTCAACCGATATATCACCAAGGCCGATATATCGGGCGATATAAGTTCAAATAAGTTTTTCTGCTGGGCCGATGTGTTTGAGACAGGATATTTATTTTGATGGCGCTGAGAATGATAGCACCTGAGCGCGCATAGTAGTGTTGTCACGATACTAGAATTTCTAGCTTCGATACGATACCTTGAAAAATATTGATATTCGATACCATTTTTGATACCACGGAGAAAAACACTGCCAAAATATTAAGGGGTTATTTTTTTATTTAAAGCTAAATATAACAAGTCTAGAACATATATTTTACATTAACAAAAATATCCTGAGGTAGTGCACTTGTTCAAAAGCCTCTCAGATTGCATTACATTCAAAAACCAATAAAGTGCAAGTAAAATAAAAAGTGCAATCTTTTGTATTTCCAAGTAAAATCTAATCACAATGTCAACAAAAGATACTTAAACTTCAAGCAAAAACAAAATCAGTGCAATCTTATGCATCAAGTTTCAAATTAGTAAACAAAATAATTGAATGGAATCTGTTGCTGCAGTTTTATGCAGATTTTCTCTACAGAGGTGAGTGTTTTTTAGACCACACTTTTAAAATGAACTGAATGAACTCATCTGAGAACTTAGGTTAATGGTAATAGATATTTGTTAACGTGAATAAGCAATGAAAAATACTTAAAACATTTGTTAATCAAAGTTAAAAGTTGATTTAAACTAACATTCACTAATACATGTACTAATTCAAATCCAAAGTTATATTTGTTAATATTTTTTCATTGGACCAGATCTAACATGATCCGTTATATTTTTATTACCTAATACCTACTGTTATCAAAGATTAAAATATACTGTAACAAATGCATTGCACATCGGTCATAAAAGCTGGTTAATTAACGTTATTTGAAGAACAGATTTAAACGCAAACGTGCGTGCATCACACGCGAAAACAGTGCTCACTGGATCGACATGAAGTCGTCAAATCACCTTTATTTATATAGTGCTTTTAACAATACAGATTGTGTCAAAGCTCTTAACAGTATCAAATTGGAGGATAGAGTGTCAGTAATGTATAATAATAATACCAACCTCGAGAAATTCTTTATACAGATCCGGGTGTCGGTCTCTCAGGTGCTTTGCTATATTAGTGGTGTTAGCGCCTTTTGTTAGCACTGTTCTGTAGCATCTCTTGCATATTGGCTTGCTTGTGTCCTTCGGCTTTCCATGTTCATTTGCCTCATATGCAAAATATTTCCAGATAGCACTCCTGCTGTGTTCCTTATCAACCAAAGCCCGTTGCGCGGGCGTTGCACTCACCATCTTTCCATTCACTTCACTTTTGCTAACCAGAGCGAATGAGACGAGTGCGAGTGCACGTGTTGTGGTTGTCAACGCGCCTTTGGGGAGAAGTGAAAGCGCAGCTAGTATCGATACTTCGGGAAATTAGTATTGGTACCGTTCAGATATTTCAGTATCGATATTTATCGAAATATCAATATTTTTGACAACACTAGCGCATAATGCTCACAGTCTCCCTCTTATTTACTGTCATCATTAACCGTTCTGTCTAATATGGATAGTCGTTTGCCTGTCAGAATTAAGCAAATACGCATTTATATAATTTATTCAACTCTATGAGTGTCTAATGAACATTTAATTTCACAAACCTCGCAAATTTAGTTGAATCCAGCTGTGAGATCTTGTGAGGTGAGCATTTTTATTATGGCTGTGTGATTAATCAAAACCGTAATAAAATCACGATTTGAGCATGCGCAATTTCTAAATCGCTTTATAACACTATTTTCCCCGGCTCCGACCTCCCGCAGTATGCTATCTGATCCAATCAGAAATATAACACAATAATAATATACCGTATTTTCCGGACTATAAGTCGCACTTTTTTTCATAGTTTGGCTGGTCCTGCGACTTATAGTCAGGTGCGAATTATTTATCAAAATTAATTTGATATGAACCGAGAGAAATTAACCAAGAGAAAACATTACCGTCTCCAGCCGCAAGAGGGCGCTCTATGCTGCTCAGTTTTCCTGTAGCCTACACTGAAAATATAGAACGCCCTCTCGTGTCTGTAGACGGTAATGTTTTATCTTGGTTCTAAATAAATACGACTTATAGTCCAGTGCGACTTATTTTTTTTTTCCTCATCATTTTGAAAGAAGCGACTTATACTCAGGTGCGACTTATAGTCCGAAAAATACGGTACTAATGCATACTTTGCATATTATCGCTCTTTTGTTGGTTTTTATTTGTAAGTCACTTTGAATAAAAGCATCTGCTAAAAAACTAAATTTTAATATAATGGAAAAAAACAAAACTAAATTGAAATTTCAAATAACACAAATAAAATGAATCTCTTATAAACAAAATAAGGCTTTGTCTATGCTCTTTCCATTTAAATTTAGAGGCAACCACTGCATTTTAATCATGATCCAAACAGATGCTGCATACATACAAGATTGTATAATTTCAAAATTTGAAACAAAAACAGAATGATTTGACTTCAAACTATGCATAAAAATAGCTGAATGAGATGCAGATTCACTCTCTGCCAGCAGGTGGCGCTTCAAGCGTTTCCTTGGTTTCTGCTGTAAACAAAGCAGCGCTGCACTTATGAACTTTAATATGCATTATAATCTCCCCTCAGACATACATTCATATAAACTCCTACCACTAATTAAATCGCTATTTGTTTAGCCTCTCAACCGATTTAAATAGTTACATATTTGAAAAGATTTTCATATTTTTTTACCCTAATCACAGTGAACTAAACCATTATGTTGCTGACTGATCACAAAGTCTCTGTTCAATCTGCGGCAATATTTCCAACACCTCCGGACACATTTCTCCATATACGCCATCTGGCAGAATATGCCGTTTCTCCCATTCATGGGTGAAGTGTGTTTGTGTATCTGTAGTCTCTGCTGACGGTCTCTCTCCACACGTTCTGTTCTCCAGCGCTCTACACCTCTTGGGACGCCAGCACTGACCAGCCCACCGTTCTCAGGATGTCCACCCAGCTGCAGGACCCCGTCACCACTTGATGGCCTGACCCTGACCCCGTCACCTTCATAGGAATGAATCATAGAGCCCTCTGATTGTGTGGGATTGTTCTTTCTTTTGCTTTGTTTTTATGAATGTTAATTTTATATGGGCCAGCTATCACTTCACAAAATCTTAGATGAGCAGGTGACTGCTGTTCAACAGGACATTGTTGTTCTTTTCCCTTTTGGAGGGAATGTTTGTGAGTTATGAAACTTTTCCACTATTAAAAACGCTTGATCCAGTCTGTAGACAGTCACACAACAACAATTATCTTTTCATTTTTTACACTTCTCTTGTATTTTCTGTGTGCTCTAAAACGGCTAGATGGAGAATTAAATGTAAATATCCAATGATTACTGTGGACGTATAAATATATCCTTCACTCTCTGTTCCATGCGTGTAATGTTTTATCCTCAGATAATATTTTCACCAGGTACTGAAGGCTTGCAGTACTTTTTTTGTATGTTTTCTTCTCCTGTCTGTTGCTGGGTTTTTAAAATCAATTGTTAAAAAAAATGCTCTACCTCTAGATTTTTTTTTGTAGGTCTCCTGTCCTAAAAGAAGGCCCACTATCATTTTGTTTATTTTTTAATAAAGAGAAGAAAACACATGTGGATTTGAAGTTTTAGACTATTTGTGCCAGAGCAGGATGGTAATTCTCACGCTCCTATTCTTTATTTTTTTACTCAAATTGTCTCTTAAATTTCTCCAGCAAGGCACATTTGTAGAGTTTGTCATTTGTCTGAAATAATAAAGGAATTGCCATTTTTTTCCAGTGTGGTTTAAGTAATGTCAATACTATATAATGAACCTCCTCTTGTCTGCACAGACTCGTTCATTAATAATTAAAACATATACCAGCAGTACAAGGCCTGCTTCACTAATGTATTTAACCATTATAAGTTTTTATGCATTTGTCCAAATTAGTCTTTTTGCATATAGTACACAACAGGCTTTGGTGGAATGTGGAAATAATGTTACTACAGAGTCCCTAAAACAGGCTTAATAATCTATATGCAAAACATAATTTCTGTTTTATTATAGGGTGACTTTGTCCCTGATTTTTTTCTAATTCTTGAATGGTGCATCATTAATTTGCTATCTCAGCAGAGGTGTAAAAAGTACTCAAACATTTTACTCAAGTAGTCAGTGAACATTTTACTCAAAAGTACAAGTATCTGGTCAAAATCATACTTGAGTAAAAGTAAAAAAGTTCAACTTTAAATTGTACTCGGGTATTAAAAAAGTAGAAGTAGTTTTTTTTCTGACAGACAATACAGACAAATGGTTAAAGGGAGAGAACGAGAAAAAATGCAATGGCCAAACATGTATATTTAGTTCAACAACAGCAATTAAAATGAAACAGCGGAACACCAAAAAATTAAAATAAAATACAGGTAAAGGGATTTAAAGGAAACTCCATTTCCACACTCATGCCATCCTACGACTTTCATTTATCAGATGAACACAAACTAAGAGTTTTAGAAAAAAAAAAAGGTTATCTTTAAATAATGCAAGTGTATGGGACATCCAAAAATGACACTTCAAAAACTATACACAAAGAGAATATGACAGTAACTCATTCAACCCCTGGTAATCAATCACTTTGTGTGGTTTCTGAAGTGCTCCTGTCCCCTTCCTTTATCTGGACTAAAAATCTTTGCTTTTGTGAAGAAAGAAAGTCATAAACCTCTGGGATGACAGAGGTTCAGTAAATGGTGAGGAAATTTTTTATTTTTGGGTGAATTATCTCTTTAAAGAGCAAGATGTGATGGAGAGGCTAGAAATATATTCCAGAAATATATATAAAGAACGTGTTGAATTAATGAGGAGAATCATAGAATTAAAACATACAACGTTAACGGTTTTAAAGGCCACTTTATTTGTGTTTTCTATTCAACGTCTAAAAGGACAATTAATCTTTTAAATGTTTATTTGGGGCATTTAGAGTTTGTTTCTTAGCAAATATTGATAAGTATTTGTGACTAATTAGATGAATTAATGATAAAAGCATGTAATTGTTAAGATTAAAAAAATATCCTAATTCACTTAATGATTCATATAGTGACATATTGTAAATACAACCTATCCACCACCTGCTGAGAACATCACTAAACATAAATTACAATTAATTTAGCATATAATGTTTGTTTAAACACTTTTTTGGAGATTTGTAACATTTAATTAGAAATAAATCCCACAAAAATATTAATTGTATTTAAATTCTCATCACTGATTTTATTTCCACTCAATTTTGTGCATTCAGCTAATATATTACATAACTAATGGCTCTATCAAAACAGAACAAATAATGAATAAAATTTTTGAAGCAAGAAAACGCAACTTTGCTATGCTTCCTCAGATTTGATGGTGAACTTTTGAAGCCAGACATTTAGCTGATGAAAGTCATAATTTAAGTAGAAATGTGTGTTTGCTGCATGAAAAAACAATGATCATTAGCTCTCACATCTCACGACACACGTTTGAGCTCCTGTATACCATATTTAATGTGCATACGATAAAATAAATATATAATGTACTTTTCAAGATGAAATAAAATTGTAAGGAGTAAAAAGTACTTTTTTTCTTAAGAAATGTAATCAAGTAAAAGTGCAAGTAGTCAGTTTAAATTGTACTTGAGTAAAGTACAGTAATCAAGTAAAACGACTCAAGTATTTTACACCTCTGCATCTCAGTAAGGGTTTTAAAGATTGCAGACTCATGTAAATAATACTAAACAACACTTGGAAGAGTTGCAGTCATTTCTGTCCTGTGCTCTTACTCTGTTTTCTGCACAGTATCCACGCAATGCAAAGTGTGAAAGGTTGAACTGTTGCCTCAGATGTTTTTGCGCTTTGCGCCACAGTAATCTTGATGACTTGTTTATGATAAAGACAACTTTATCAGCTTTATCATTTTGTCTGATAGTTTTTATTATAGCATGCTTGTACATAAATTGTGTAGTATAGGTCACTAAGACCCGATATGGAGAAAATCAACTTTTTACCTGTTTATTTATTTACAGGTTTATCTGGTATTTTTAATAGAGTCCCCCTGACAGCCAGAACGTGCAAATCCCTGAGACCTCTGTTCATCTTCTGAACACAGTTTAAGATATTTTAGATTTAGTCCGAGAGATCTCAGTCCCTCCATTGAAGCTGTGTGTACGGTCTACTGTCCATGTCCAGAAAGGTAAGAAAAACATCATCAAAGTAGTCCATGTGACATCAGAGGGTCCGTTGGAATTTTTTTAAGCATCAAAAATACATTTTGGTCCAAAAATAACAAAAACTATGACTTTATTCAGCATTGTCTTCTCTTCCGTGTCTGTTGTAAGACAGTTCAAATCAAAGCAGTTTGTGATATCCGGTTCACGAACGAATCATTCGATGTAACTGGATCTTTTTGAACCAGTTCACCAAATCGAACTGAATAATTTTAAACGGTTCGTGTCTCCAATACGCATTAATCCACAACCTTTTTAATGTGGCTGACACTCCCTCTGAGTTAAAACAAACCAATATCCCAGAGTAATTCAGTGAATGCACTCAGAATAGACACAGAAGAGAAGATATTGCTGAATAAAGTTGTAGTTTTTGCTATTTTTGGACCAAAATGTATTTTGGATGCTTCAAAATATTCTAACTGAGCCTCTGATGTCACATGGACTACTTTGATGGTGTTTTTCTTACCTTTCTGGACATGGACAGTATACCGTACACACAGCTTCAATGGAGGGACTGAGAGCTCTCAGACTAAATCTAAAATATCTTAAACTGTGTTCCGAAGATAAACGGAGGTCTTACATGTTTGGAACAGCATAAGTGTGAGTTATTATTGACATAATTTTCATTTTTGAGTGAACTTATCCTTTAATACTTCATATTAATTTTGAACAACATAGGCCCTACTTCTTCTATCACTTACTTTCTTTACAAATTTACATGACACATTATCAATTAAATGTCCAAATCAATAAGGTCTGGTGTATGGTCCGCGTTATATAATAGTTTACAAAATATAATCTGTTCTCGAAATACATGCAAACTAATTATTATTATTGTTTTATGATCTTAAAATGTTGATTTGCTTTAACGCTTTGCAACGTTTCGATAAACCGTATATTTGCGCATTTTCTGCGCATATATAGTCACCTTGAAGTCAGAAGGGCCACACACACACACACACACACACACACACGCGCACACGCACACGATCCGCTTGACGCGATGCAGATGGGAGCTTTTTAGCAATAAAACAAGCGGGAGAAAGTCTCTAGCTCAACACGGATATCAAAGGCCAAAGCGCGTATGTATTTACACTTCATCATTAGATTTAATATCACGTGTTTTACGTACGAGGAGAAAAGCCTGTAATATCTGCAGCTGATATGCGACCCAATGTACTTTGAGCAGTCTCTCTCTCTCTCTCTCTCTCTCTCTCTCACACACACACACACACACACCTCCTGCACTGTTCTCTCAGCAGACATGAGCATTGACCACAAACGGCTGTGAAAAGTAAAGTATTGCTTGAAAACATTCACAACGACTTTCATTTGCGCGGCGATTTTGGACAAAAGACTTTTCAGTAAGTAACAGTTGAGCGAGTCACGTGACAAAATGCTAGTTTCGAAAGAGATAAACAATTATCGTTACAATCGTTAGAAAATTAAGATTAAGAGAGTAAAATATCTACATTTTTAATGTATCATTTGATTGAAATTATATTTTGATTTAAAATATATATTATTTTTTATTTTATTTTTATTTTTTTACTGATAAAAAATATGTTCTATCAAGTTTTATTTTGTGTAATATGACTCAGCCGTACTAGAGTAAATTGGTCATGTTGTCAAGTTCATGTTGTGTCACTTCACAAAATGCTCTCCCGTGGCCTCATGGGATTGAAAAGTGTACATTAAATGCACTATATTATGAAACTCATTCATTAATAATTAAAACATATACCAGCAGTACAAGGCCTGCTTCACTAATGTATTTAACCATTAGATGTTTTTCTGTATTTGTCCAAATTAGTCTTTCTGCATTATAGCAAACCACAGGCTTTGGTGGAATGTGGAAATAATGTAACAACAGAGTCCCTAAAAACAGGCCTAATAATCTATATGCAAAATATAATTTCTGATTATGATTGTAGAGTGACATATTGTCCAGATCTGAATTATAAGTCTCTAGAATGGACTTCATAATCTCTCCAGAAGTAGAATACTGAATCTGGACATACTAGTCTTTTCACATTCTTGGTGTAGTGCGCCTAGTGTTTTTCGCCCACTATACAGTAGGTATGCGTATCCAGATGAAGCCTGTTTACTGTATCCCACGATGCAATGCAGTGCAATGAAAATGTGCATTAATGAGGTCATGTGACTACACTGACGATCGTAGCGTAGAATTTCACGCCGTTTGTTTCAATAGTATGCAGTACGCAAGCAGTTTGGAAGTATTCAGTTCTCAATGACATTTCTATTCAAACAGAGACCGATGGAGAAGCCACTGTCCCCTCGAGAGTCCGGTCAGTTTGTGGCCGAGCGCAGTCGAGATGTGTTCGTGGATGAAGATGGAGTGAAGCGTGTGGCGCAGATGATCTACGAGCTCCGTGAGAGCGAGGAGTTCACAGCCAGCGGCTGGAAGAAGATGAATCCTCTCGCCCCTTCGCCAGACTCGGATGAAGCCATCAACTGGGTGTTTGTGACAGACACCATGAACTTCTCCTTCTGGCCCGAGCGAGAGGAGCAGCAGTGTGAGGTGGTGTGTCGAGGAAACACCTATCGAGGATACATGTCTCTCTGTGCTGCTGTGACCAGAGCTATGGATGAAGGTGACCGGATCTGTCTCGGTCTCTCTCAACTGTATCGCTCTCCTTTGCATTTGATGAGAAGGTTATATGGACTGTGTGCTGTGTTTTTTTAGGAGTGCCCATCACAAGCCCTTCGTACTTCTCTCAGATGAGCGAGGCCGAGCTGGCCAGGGTCCTGCGCTCAGACAGCGGGACTCCCATGCCGATGCTGCGAGAGCGTCACCAGGCCCTCACCGAGGCCGGACGAGTGCTCCTGGAGCACGGGGGATCCTTCCGGACGTTCATCGGTCACTGTGAGAACGATGCAGAGAAGATGGTGAAGTACATTGTGGAGAACATACCGTCATACAGAGACGAGGCCATGTACGAGGTGAAAAGATTCACGTATGACTTTAGTTTAGGCTTTAAAAGGCAGGGGGATTTGGATCTAAATCATCTTTTGTTATGCTTGTTGAAAGTCGCTAATAGCAATCACTAATCAAATGGTCATCCAATAAAATTCCTGCCTGACTGTCAATGTATGTATTTGCAAACCTCTTTCACACATGATCCGTTATCATCACCGCTACTCTAAAGTGAGTGAAAGTGAAGTGTCATTCAGCCAAGTATGGTGACCCATACTCAGAATTTGTGCTCTGCATTTAACCCATCCGAAATGCACACACACAGAGCAGTGAACACACACACACACACACACACACACACACACACACACACACACACACTGTGAGCACACACCCGGAGCAGTGGGCAGCCATTTATGCTCTAACCATTAGGCCACGACTTCCCTTAGCATAAATATTGCAGACCGAGCGAGAATGGAAGACGTTATTATTGTAATATGATGCACTTTGTACTCTAATGTTTTCTCACCGGTGAACGAGACATGAGCTAATCTGACAGCGTCTCTCACCGTGTCACTGGTTCGTCTCTGGTCATGTGATTTAGAGGAGGCGTGGCTCTGGAGAGTGATCTGCAGAGAGGGTGGGATCGTATGCTTTCAGAGCTAGCTTGCTAATGCTAGCCTCTTTGAAATCACCTACGCTACCTTTAAAGGACGGATTTAGATTAAAAGCTAGCTGAGCTCTCAGATGCACTTTTGATTCCTTGTGAAGAAAAAGTGTGCTTGATTGTAATGGGGAAAAAAAGGACTTGCAAAATAATATTAATGAAATAAAAGACCCCTTAAGTTACTTGTATAGAGACACTTTTATCTTGGTTTATTAACACTTAAGCATCTGAAAACATTGCATTAAATTCACAGCTGAAGTATATTATCTTTCACCTCCTGATTTTGTTGATATTGCAGGGTAAGAGGATCTCGTTTTATAAGAGAGCTCAGATCCTTGTGGCAGACTTTTGGGGCATCATGGAGGCACGAGGAGAGGGACACATCCCTAACCTGGACTTCCTGACCATGTTCGCTGACTACAGGGTGCCACAAGGCCTCGTGTACCTCGGCGCTTTACGCTACTCTGATGCCCTTATGGAGACACTGAAAAACGGTTTGTTGAGATAAAATTGATGTAAAACATTACAATTTAGAATTTTTTTTTTATTACAGTAATACAAATTTGGAAAATGTGCTTAAATATGCATAAAAATACCACCATTATACTTTATTTAAATTGCTGGGTGGAATATGGTCATTTCTTGACGGGTATGAATCTTAAATAACAGACAGGCAATCTCATCAGTATTGTTGTAGTGACTGTGACCTCTTCGACAGGTGAACTGTTGAGCTCAGGTGAGAGGAGGGAGGTGGAGATCAGGGCTTGCTCCATCTGGTGTGTGGAGAGAATCCGGCAGCATCTGTGGAAGCTTGTGGAGGAGAGAGACGGCAAGAGCTGCCACATCAACTCTGCACTAATTGACTTTTACCTGTGGCCATATGCTAAAAAACACCACAAAGAAATGGCGCACATCCCGATACACCACACACGCTGCATCTACTACTGACAAGAACAGAAGTTCTGTTTTGTATCATGCTGTTTATACCATCAAATAAAGTCAGGAAAATGAGGTGAAAACGGTCATTTTGAGCAGTGTTGGGGGTAACGCAGAGATGCGCGAGTTGCGTAATCAGTGGCGATGCATGATAAATATTGCACGTGGAGCAGCATTTAAAAACCAAGATCATAGTTTGCGCATTTTTTGCATAGCTTGTCAATGAACAACGGCTCTAGTAAATGCTGCTCCACATGAAATCACGCACGCTTTACTAACGAGATGCGCATTAAATATTGTGCGATATTTATCATGCATCCCTAGTAATCAGATTACTTTTTTCAAACTAGTAAAGTAATGCATTACTTTTTAAATTTACAAGAAATTGCTACTTTGGTTTGCCTTTTTTTTCGCATGTAGAGAGAAATCAGGAGTGAGTGCAGAGGCGCTGTGTGAACATGGTTTTGGATCAGACTGAATGTGAACCTGCATTTACTCATCTCACTTACACAAAAACAGATTCAGTATTCCTCAGTAAATAGAAACTGAAATGCGGACTCAGAATATGACACAAACCGACAATATGTTACATAACATAAATATACATTTTTGACATATTAGAACCTAATAAGTACAACAGTGTAACTTTTGAAAATGTACCGCTCCAGCAACACTGTACCTCTGTTTCTGAGATTGCTGGCAAGAGGATATTGAGGAGAGGATCCTCGGCATGTGCATACAGTAGATCAGTGCAGAGCTGTGCACCATGACAATTACACAACCGAGATGTAAGAAGGCATTTCTCTTGCATGTGATAACAAGAAGGCCGACCTTTTTATGCATGGACTAATTGACTGACTGAAGTCCCCTCTCTACTGAAAACGTATGCCCATGATGATTAGAGCAAACTGTTTTTATCTCCTTTCTTCACGGTTAGGTTGCACAGCCAAACCTGATGGGAATGTACGGTAGGGCCTTTCCATGCACATGCAAGAAAAACAGAGAGACTCACTCACACACAGAACAGACAAGAGCCAATTAAAATCCAACTTCTCTCTATATAAATATAACAAAGAGGGGGTGTCTTTCTCTGTGAGGATGGAAGAAAAATATGCTGCAAAAAACATTAGAACAACACAGACTTAAAACACTGACACATATCATGGGAGAAACAAAGGCAGCACTTATAATGGTTTACTGTAGGATCAGTTTTTAAAATATCTTTTAAAATGTAACACACTTGAAGGAATGAACAAGCGTGTGTTTTGGTTGGGTTCTTTTATTCAGCCAGCGTCATTCGCAACAGCTCCGTACCACACAGTACAACATGACTCAATACTGATAGTCTCCTTCAAAACCTCGCGTGAACTAACTTTTCTTTTCTAGGTTTTTCTCCGGGGTGTTTTCACTCTGGCTTACTGCCACCAACTGGACACCCATCACATAGCTGTATACTACAAATTGACATGCATGTACTAAATAATTAAATAACCATTATTAATAAAATAACTGAAATTACAAAAACTATTACATGGGGGGGGGTCTAGCTTTTAACTTACAATTATCTTATAGCAATTATACTATTCTATCAATGTATATTCTAGATTTCCCCACATTCTCCCCTACAAAACAGAATGTAGTCCCGACATTCTCAGAATAAATTACTGGTCATCTACCTGTAGATCATTTCTTTGGTAGGAGTCAGTGATACAACAGTTTTAGTACTCGTGCTATACTGTCACACGACACACAACATGTATCTCCTTTTCCATGCAGTGTGTTTGTAGCAGACATCATTGTGCACCATGATCTTCTACCACCATCGCTGTTTATCAACAGGAATCTGTACTTTCACTGAAGGAATATAACCTTGCACCATTGAAACAATTTACTAAATGTTTTCTTCCGGAATGTGATGGTAACTATTTTCTCTCTCAAACAAAAATATGAACTCAATCTTATTCTGATCTTAATTTAACATTTTAACTAGAACTAATTACTGTGATTTAATTCAGCAGTTTACCCATCTACAATACTAGGCTGACCTAGAGTATGGTAAGTAAACAATTTTTTTTGTTTTCTGTTTCTCAAAGGATATACTCTTTTGCAGGCAGGTTGTGAAGGAGTCTCCCCGTCACTCTCTTCAGGATCATCAGTTTCTCCAGCCTCCTCTCTGGATGAGGACACATCGTCTTCTCCCCTTCCTGCTCCTTGTTCATGTTCAACCTCTGATTCTGCGTCGTTCAGCATCACTGTGTCTTCTGAATGAGGTTCTTGAGGTTCTCCGATGCTCTGATTCTCCTTTTTGACTGGCACTCCAACCAGACATTTCCAATCATCCTCACCATCTGAACTATCACAGAATGTTTGATTTTGCTGTGTCAATGTTTTTTCAGTCTTGGCTTTTTTCTTGTTTTCTTTTTCAGGTCTTCCAGGTAAACATTCTCTCTCTGCAGGTAAGTAGTCACACGGTAACAAGAGGTTCCTGTGTAGTGTTCTTGTTTTCCCTTTGCCTTGTTCAGGTCTAACTTCATATACTGGACTATCCTGGTACTTCCTCTTGGTGACGACATAAACTTGTTCCTCCCAAAATGATCGAAGCTTCCCAGGTCCACCTTTTTCCTTGAAGTTCCGAACAAGTACTCTGTTCCCAGGGATCAGTTCAGCTCCGTGTATTTTCTTATCGTACAAAGCTTTACCTCTTTCTTTCTCTTTGTGTGACACTCTTGAGGCTAACTTGTAAGCTTCTGTCATTCTCTTTCTCCAGTCCTCAGCATAGTCATGGTACGATGTGCTTTGGTTCTTTGCTGGTACACCGAACATAATATCAATGGGCAGTCTGGGAGTACGGCCGAACAGGAGATAATAGGGAGCAAACCCTGTAGCCTCACTTTTCGTACAGTTGTATGCATTCACAACTTTTGCAAGTGACGTCTTCCAGTCAGCTTTGGCAGTTTCTGGTAAGGTCCTCAGCATTGCTAGCAAAGTTCGATTGAACCGCTCAACTTGACCGTTGCCCTGTGGGTGATACGGTGTCGTGTGGGAGCCTTGCACGCCACTGTACTCTTGCAGCTTTGAGAACAGCTTGTTATCAAACTCCCTACCTTGGTCGTGATGCAGTTTTGTCGGGAACCCAAACTTCAAAACAAAGTCCCCGAACACCTTCTCAGCCGCTGTCTTGGCACTCTTGTTTCTGCATGCATACGCCTGTGCGAATCGCGTGAAGTGGTCCATCACAACTAAAATGTATTCATAACCTCCCTTACTCTTCTCTAGGTGCAGAAAATCAATAGAGACCAGCTCAAATGGATAAGTGGTGGTGATGTTTACCAGAGGAGCTCGGGTCAGTTTGTTTGGACGCTTGCTTCTCAAGCAACTACAAACACGTGTGACAAAATGTTCCACTTCCTTTTGCATGTGGTGCCAATAAAACCGATCTCTAATTAAGTTCAGCACCCTTTCTGCTCCCAGGTGGCCCATGTCTTGATGTAACTCCTTATAAACGAGCTCATGGTATATCTTAGGCAATACCAACTGATCACGAGTTGCTGTTTTCCGAAACAAGAGACCATGTTCATCCAGGTATAATTTAGCTCTTTCCCTCATCAGTCCCCGAAGCTCTCTACCCTGACTTCTGTTCACAGGCCGGGGTTTCATTTTTAGATACGTAACAGCTTCTCTGATTTCAGGGTCTTCCTCTTGGGCTTTTCTCAGTACCTCCTTGGGGATCTCTGCAACTGAAGTGAATAGCTCCTCCTCCTGCTCTCCCGACAACGCAGTTTCAATTGTAAGTGGACACAACCACGGCCCTCTCTCCTGACTCTGTACTATTGCCGACTGAGATAAGCTGACCATGACTTCTGGGTGCACTTCTTCTGAACAGGTTTTCATGTACTGTTCCATATCCAGCGGCATACGCGACAAGCCATCCGCGTCCCCATTTGACTTTCCTGGGCGGTATTTGATGGTAAATCGAAAGTCAGCAAGTTCCGCTACCCATCTGTACGTTGTGGCATTTAACTTGGCTGTTGACATCACATATGTGAGAGGGTTATTGTCCGTGTACACAATGAATGATGGTGCATGATAGACATAGTCCCTGAACCGCTCACATATAGCCCACTTCATGGCCAAGAACTCCAACTTTCCTGAGTGAAGATGGTAGTTTTTCTCAGGGGGGGTTAGGGTTCTTGATCCATAAGCTATTACCACTAACTTGCCTCTTTGCCTTTGATAAAGCACCGCACCAAGGCCTTCCTGTGAAGCGTCGCAATGGAGTACAAAAGGGTCATCCAGATCTGGATATCCCAGCACTGGTGGGTTAGATAAATAATCGATTAACTCACACAGGGCCTTTTGATGTTCATCTGTCCATGTGACTGGATGTGATGACACAAGCTGTCCTTGGCCATGTTTCCCTTTTCCTTTCCGCTTCATCTGTACTTTCCCTGTTGGTGTCTTTTTTTCGGCGAGCAGCAGATAGAGAGGTGCGGCCTTGCGGGAAAAGTTTTCAATGTATGATCGGTAGTAGGAGAGAAATCCTAACAACTTTCTCACCTCACCTACTGTCTTAGGGGTCCTTTCTTTCAGTGCTTGGACAGGAGCAACGTCAGCCGGGTCCATCGTGTACCCATCTTTTGTCACCAGCCTCCCTAGGAATCGTACCTGATTTCGGAACACTTCACATTTTCGAGGCGTTAGTTTGACACCATGATTTTGATAACACTGCAGCACTTTTCTAATGTCCTGAAGATGATCATCAAATGTTTTAGAATGAACTAAATTATCGTCCAAATATGGTTGACATACCTCATCACGCAATTCTCTCAGGCACTCCTCCATGCTCCTTTGGAATTCAGCAGGTGCATTTGACAATCCGAAAGGGACCCTCACCCATTCATATAGTCCCCACGGTGTAATGAAGGCAGTGAGAGGTCGGCTGGATTCTTCCACAAAACCCTGGTGATAGGCTTTGCCTTGATCAAGGACTGAAAACCAGGTGTTGCCTGCCAAGCTGTCGAGCATGTCCTGTATGCGGGGAATAGGGTGTCTATCTGGAATGGATTTCTTGTTTAACTCCCGATAGTCACAGCAGAGGCGGAGAGTTCCATCTTTTTTTCGCACACAGACTACTGGTGAAGAATATGGTGACTTAGATTTAGTAATCCACCCCTTATTTAACAGATCCTCCAGGTATTCTTTCACCTCTCTGCGAAGTGGCTTCGGGACTGACATGTATGTGTGCTTTACGAATGTGGTATCATGGAGGCGGATTTTTAGCTGGAGAGATGGAATACATCCTACATCGCTGTCATCACGAGCAAAAGCACCACTCTCCTCCCTTAAAAGCTGCTTCACCTTCTGCTGCTGTTCAGGTTTTAGGTGATCAATGCATACAGGAGGGTCCCATAGGTTTTCTTTTTGAACCGTTAACATTGTATTTGCGTTTTCTGTAGATTGTCTGACTTGTTCACCATCTTTTTGGAACAGGCTTTGACTGGTGTGAGCAACAGTCGCACATGCAACCTCTTTCTGAGCGGTCACTGGTCTCACCTCGGCAGGGTAGATGTCTTTTACTCGCTGTATATGGCCCAGAACTGCCCGTGGAGGCAAGTCAATGTCATGAGTAGTATCATTGATCACAGAAATACAGATGCGTGAACAGGTCCCTCTCTTAAGGCAAACAATGTTTTCCTCCACCCTCAATCCATCTGGCCACTTAGCGCACTCATCCGGTACAAAAAGAGCATCTTGATCAGATAGCAAAGGGCCCGTTTTGATGCAACATTTGACAGCTCTAGCCTGTTGGGCAGGGATTTTTGTTACTGACTTTCCTACCTTCACTACTCCATCACTGAACACTTCGTCTTGGCTTCTCACTAAGTTCAGCAAAACCTCTGCTTTCTTGCAGTCACAGGATAGTGCAGTACTCATTGCTTTGGTCTTTACATTGGTAGGTCGCTCTACACCACTGTTCAACAGGTACTCAATGACATTGTAACCAATGATGGGCTCCTCTGCCACTTCATCGTCACCACATACCAATACCGGTACCTCCAGTTCTAACGGTGTGTTTTTGTCTGTTCCCAGCTTGAATGTCACTTCGACCCAGCTTTCAAACGGGATCACTGTTTGATTCACTGCTCGACCGGTGAGGGTTCCAGGGCCTAGGATCTCTTCAAGGCCACGCAGTGTTGTGTGTGGGAGATGTTCTTTTCGCCACTTTTCATTCATGAGACAGACTTGTGAGCCAGTATCCCATAGCGCTTTTGTTGCTACACCATCAAAGAAACAGTTCACCATACATTTTTCTCCGATCAAATTCAATAACTGTGCATTATGTTTGGTGGACAGCTGATTAGTAGTTATGGGTCTGATATGCTGCAGAGGACACTCCTTTCGCTTCACTGCTTCCTGAGTTTCCAGCTGCTTAATGCCATCACACAAGGTGTCATATTGATGTTCTGGCCACAGTGAGGGTGTGGTGTGAGTTGTTACTGCCATACTGCTAGCTGAGTGTCCTCTTTCGGTTCTTCCTGTAGGTGGTCCCCTGCACCCTCTGGAAAGATGTCCACTTTGCCCACATTTAAAGCAATGATCACACTGGTCACCTCTGCCATTATCTTGACATCCACGGCATCCTCGCTTCCTTTCTCTGGGCTGCGTGGAACGGTAAATACTCATCGCTTTCCTCATTTCTCCGATCTCCTCTTTCAGCTGTTTAACGACCTCATAAAGCTCAGAGTCTTTCTTGTCCATGACTTGTGGAGTTTTCAAAGCTTTTAATTGTGTGCAGGTGGACTGTTCTTTACCTCCCACAGCATGACCCGTTCTCTCTTGACTTTGACGTAGTTCTACTGGAACCTCACTGACTTTAGTTTCTTTGATGTTGGCATTTTTCTTGAACTTTTGCTGTCGTTCACACTCAAGACTTGCAGCTTCGTTCATAGCTGTGATGAGAACCTCATCTGTGATTGTGGGATCATCAAGGCAAGTTTTTAGCTGATACTTAATGTGATCGTTCGATAACCCTGTTCCTAGTGCGCGCAGAAATCTTCTCTGTATGAGATCAGGGCTGTATGGTTCTTCTCCATCTGGTTCTCGAGCAGCAGCTAAAAGTCTTTCCTTCAACTCAATGGCACGGAATAGGAAGTTTTGTGGTGACTCACGGCTCTCTTGAGTGATGTTTATCAGCCGATGATACAGGTCTGTGGAGCTTTCTTCCTTAAAATGGCCTTTAAGAATCGTGCGCAGCTGAGAAAGGGTTAAATCAGTCTTGATCTCCAGCATATCACGCAGGCTCATACCTGGACTCACCGCTCTTATCACAGCATCAATAATTTCAGACTCTCTGTGTCCCTTGTTCACTCCAGCATCAATTTGGTGCATCAAGTTGTTGTATGAAAGCTTATCTTTCTGACCACGTTCTCCAATTTGGCCATTAATCTTAAAATCACGCCGGATAGTGACTTCAGGAACTGCATGATGATGATCGGAAAACACAGGGGGACTTGACACATCAGGAACTTTCAAACTCAGACGTTGGATTTCATTTTTTAACACATTTGTTGACAACTCAAACTGATGCTGCAATTCTGTGTACTGTCTCTTTAAATGCGCGAGCTCCGCCGAATTTCTGTCTGCGTCACTACTGCAATCTTGTACCGCGCGGTCGCTGCTTTGCGTCATCTTGCTAGAAAACTCTAACAAATCTAACACATGTTGACGGGCTACATCGTCATCTTCCGTCTCTATAACATTCTCTACTGATTCATTTATTAATCTGATCAGCGAGTGCCTTTTGGTTTGTCCCTCCTCCACTGACAGTTTCACATACCTCGTGCAGTTGATTGAGCTGCAGCCGGAGCAACGCAGCGCTCAGCTGATCTTGCAGTTGCTCAGTGTCCATGCTCAGCGTCTTCGTAGACAACTACCTCAAAACGGCACCGCTGATCCCATCCTCGTCGCCAGTATTTTGTAACACACTTGAAGGAATGAACAAGCGTGTGTTTTGGTTGGGTTCTTTTATTCAGCCAGCGTCATTCGCAACAGCTCCGTACCACACAGTACAACATGACTCAATACTGATAGTCTCCTTCAAAACCTCGCGTGAACTAACTTTTCTTTTCTAGGTTTTTCTCCGGGGTGTTTTCACTCTGGCTTACTGCCACCAACTGGACACCCATCACATAGCTGTATACTACAAATTGACATGCATGTACTAAATAATTAAATAACCATTATTAATAAAATAACTGAAATTACAAAAACTATTACATGGGGGGGGGTCTAGCTTTTAACTTACAATTATTTTATAGCAATTATACTATTCTATCAATGTATATTCTAGATTTCCCCACAAAAACCAGTGTTATTAAAAGTGTGAAGAGCACTTTCCAAAGTACAGACGATACAACAGAGCTTGTGCATCTTTTTAAAACGCTTTGGACCATTAACAGACCCTTATAGGCCCTATAATGAGTTTCTCGTTCTAAGAGTAATTAATATATATATATCAGAATTATTTTCTCATCGTTGATTAGGATAGACAAATCACAGTAGTTGTGATTACTGGATAAAAATGATAATAATTTGATAGCGCTATATAAATTTCTGCGCCACGTACTTTATATATGTATTTACATTTATAAAATTAAATAATTATTAGTGGACATAGTAGAAATAATTATTAGACACACACTGATGTCTTCTTGAGCCGCAGAGCGCCTCCTGGAGTGAGAACTGCTCCATAAACCCGGACTCCTTTATTATCGGACCGCGTTTCCCCACAAAGAGAGCTTCGAAGCTTTGTGTCCGTTCAGGCCGCCATACTCTCGTCTGTGTGTGCTCGCAGTTTCTACTTGCACGTAACGTTAGCTGAGGATACCGACAATCTTAAACAGGTGAAAGTTTGTTTGGTTCAGTTCGTGCTCGGGTTTAAAAAGTTGCGCGAGACGAACTGAAGAGCATGAAACACGTTCAGGACAAAAGGCAGCGACAGCACGCGTTTATTAGTTTGTGTTCAGCACTGGCGAGCTAAAAAAAAGTCGAAGCTAGCTACATTCGGGGTATCAAATACAACCGAAGTAACGTTATATATATATATGAGTGCTTTAGAAAAGCCTAAATATGGAAGCTGCTGTTCAGCAAACGCTGCGTCCTCCAATACAGCAACACTCGGTCATTTAATACATAATACAAGTAACTCGACAGCAAACAGATTTGTGATTTGCAATGCAAATTAAATCTGGTTTCATTTGTGTCAGTCAGTTAATTATGCATGTTCACATGTGTTCTCCTGTGTCTGTTAAGCACTGATTTGTGACCGCTGTCGCCGTGAATCAGTGTTTGCGCCAGCGCTGAATCAGACGTGATGTGTTGATCGTGTGCTCGGCAGGTTCAGGATGGCATCGGCGTTGATCTCGGTGCCCACCACGGCGTCCCGCTTCGCTCTGCTGCAGGTCGACTCGGACTCGGAGTCTGATTCGGATGCGGGGAAGCCCAAGGCGGGTCGTGGAGCAGGGAAGACCCGCTCGGGGAAATCTCCCAGCGGGAAGACCAACCAGAATAACGACAAAAAGAAAGAGAAGAGAAGAAGAAAGAAGGAACAGCAACAGAGTGAAGCCAATGAGGTGACTATCTATCTATCTATCTATCTATCAGGGGTGGAACGGTACACAGATGTCACGGTTCGATATGTACCTCGGTTCAGGGGTAACATTCAACACGATTTCGCCACAACAGAAACAAATCTACAATGCTCGGTTTCTTTTCATTTATTTTGAACATACAGTACAAGTTGTACAATTATAATAGTACAATTGTTTCCACCTAGATGTGAAAATACTAACTATTATTACATTATTTAATATTTATAATCTGCAGTACATATATACAAGGAATAAATTCTTAAAATATATTTGATTTAGTTTACAGATAAACAAGGGGGAAAAAGTGGGGCATTTAACATAGCCTATATATCCTAAGTTTCAGTTCATTTTTTTACAGGTTTAATTTGTTCACAGAAAGGAAACTCAAATGGGAGAAAGCCACCTCCTATTTGTTTTCTTTAATTTACAAAAGCACAAAGTTTTGTTTTCATTGTGTGTCCTTTTATACAGTGATGCATTATTAAAAAGACTAAGTGTTTCAAGTTGATTCTGCTGGTGGTATGAGGAAACAGTTGAAGTGATCACGCCTACACACACACACACACACACAACACAACACATCAGTTTCAGTATTGCTAACTTGACAGCACAGTTGGTACTAGGGGTGGGCGACATATAGTTTAGACGATAATAACAAAATTGTAGTCTGGACGATATGCAAAATTGGGATATCGAATATTTAATAATTTGTAACAATCCGACCTCCCAAACATGAAAAAAGCTGAAGGAAGTTAAAGAGAAAACAAACAACGCACACTATAACCTTCTGAACAATTATATGTAGCGATTTTAGTAATGTAGGGGTTTGTTTGACTGTATTTTTTATTTTTTTTGTACAAAATCACGATCGTTCCTCAATGAGTAAGCTGCTACTAATTTGCAGTACAACCACGGAGTTCTTACCTGTGTGTTATGATGTTTCTTAGTTGAAGCAATAATCCAAAAAACTTAGAGTAAAGCCGATGTACGATTAATAAAATAGCTGCTAGAAAAGGCAAATATGCGTTGCTTGCGGAAAACCGAAGTCTGAAGTTAAAATGTTTTTCTTAAATGTCTGTGGCATCCTCAAGTGGCGAGCTTTGTGATTGCATCATTAGAAAATTGATGAGTCCAAAAGATGGAATACGTTTTTCCCAAGAGATTCACTTGAATAGCCTCCGAACACGAACAGGGCTTCTTTTAACTTCTTGGAAAAACTTTTTTTTTTTTTTTTTTTTTAGAACAAACTAAAACATTTTTATTAATACGGTTAACTGGCCATAATGCCTCAGTGCCCCTGACGTCTTACGTCATTACAGTGTGCCGTGCGTTGGTTACTCAGTCACTCAGCGCAACAACACAAAAATGAGCGAAGAAAGCGAAAATACACCGTTATCCTCAAAACCAGTCCCAGAAAAACTAACAGCGAGACGTGGGTCAGCTTCTTTAGTCTGGAGATGCAACAAAAGTCGCCCATCTGTATTTGTCGCATGCACATCGAGTATAGCAGAGTGCCACAACCAACCTCTTCCATCATCTCCGTACAATGCACACAACACAGTTTGAAGAGTACGAGAGGTTTCATGCTGAACAAAACAGCACTGCTGCTACAAACACGGTAAAAAAAAAGAACCGACACAACAGACCTTGGCAGAAACATTTACAAAGAAAACACCATATGACAAAAAAAGCGGAAAACGATTATAAACTCTGTAACAAGTTGTATTGCAAGGTCTATGTTGCCAATTCAATTGGGCGAGAAGAATGGGTTTCAAGAATACAGACTTTAGATCCCAGATATGATCTGCCTCGAGGAGAAGCGAGGTACATTCAAAAGGGGATTTGTTCTATTTTGATCGCTGCCATATATACATCAGTGTTTATATCTGAACTATAAACTTTATGCCAGTATTTCTTTGATAATATAAATGACTGTAAGACAGAAATAATACTGTGTAGTTGAAAAGACCGTTTGTGAAGATGTTTCTTAACCAAACATGGTAAGAGCTCTCTCTGTGTCAGCGGCAGTGCGTGCACGGATTTGTATGATCCGGTCAGACTTTGTCAAAGGTTTAACAGACTCGGGGAATCGTTGTCATTTAGAAATGAGATCTAGAGGGTGTCTGAATCGAGATCACGATCTTTTTACGATTAATCGTGCAGCTCTAATATCTACTACCTTATTTAGTGTGTTTAAAAAGATACTTAAATGAGATTAATGCAATCAATGCAAGATTAACAAAGCTAAAAATTTCCATAACACTCATCCCTTTTGATCATTATTGATCACTTATATTGATTAAATGTAGATAAATTTGTGAGCGCATTACCCTTATAGTTTACATCATGTAAATTAAAGATTTAAAACACCATTACTCTCATGAGAGGCGAAAAAAAAGCATTTTCATAGTTTTTTATGGAACATAGTCATTCCCAACATATATGCAAGCATCATTTTCATCAGAAGCACTCACATTATTCTTACTTTCACACCAGACATTGTACATTAACATCTGATGAGCTACTAAAGATTTCATGATTGAATTTACAGCTCTTCTAATCATTCCCACTACACAAGGCAACATACACAGCACAAATAAAATCATGGCCAGTGCTGAGATGGCAATTAACCCAATGTATTCTTCTTTCTGCCGTAAACCCTTAAACCAGTTCCATTCCCAGTCATCATTGGCATTTACTTCTCTAACTGTTAACCTGTGAATTGAATTAGTCATGTTTTGAATACATTTGAATACATTTGCCACAAGTACAAACAAACAAAATTTCAAATGGACTCAAGTTAGACTTCTTTTCCTCATTCTCATATGCATTAACACAATGGGGGAGTGCTTTTACCCAAGGCACTCTGTCTGCTCACAACACTTCATTAATTTGCTCTTTAATGTCACATCTGACTGATGGTTTTATTTGCATTATCAATTATGCTTTCAATTTTACATTATATTATCAATTCTCTGATTTGGAAGTGGGTGTGCCACTCGAGGCATCATTTGCCCTCTGTCCACTTTGCTTCTGGCACAGATCATACATGATTGACAATACCTGTCTGCAAAGGAAGTGAATCCCTTTGTGAAACCAATATTAATTTAGCTAATCAAACATTTCCCCTTTACACATGATCTAGGCCATGTAGAAGTATCGCATAGTGTTTGAAATAGTGTTTTGGCAGATATGTCTTCGGCACTCAGCCAAAGATAGTTTGCACTCGGCCTTCACCCATTGTTTCTTCTCCTCTGCTGTGGCAAAAGCTTGCATAGCTGTAAGATAATCAGAAGGGAGTGTGAATTAGTCATTGTTAACTGTTACACAGGTAAAAGAAAGTTCTGTTCTCATCGCTGCATCCTTTGCTGTGGTATCAGCTTACTTGTTACCTAAAAACAAATAAATCATAATTTTTGGAATGTGTAACAGATAGCAAAATTGCTTCTAACATTGCTGCTATTTTACCATCAGACTTAAACAATTTCCTGTGCTTCCACAATACCCCCAAATCACGACAAACCCCAAAAGAATAACAAGAATTTGTATAAATGGTAACTGTTTGTCCTTCAGCAATTTTGCAAGCCTCCGTCAATGCTACCAATTCAGCCGCTTGCGCAGAAACCCATTCTCTCATCAACAGTTCGTACAAAATTTCTCTCTGGGTCTGGGAGTACCGATGTTGGTGATGTTTGTAGCAATAATATTAAATGGTTTCTCTGCTTCTGGAATCCAGGTCAGTTTGTCATGGGGTTGCAAGCCCTTCCCGTGAGCCAAAGCGCTCAGGGTCAATTCTTTGATAACGTTCGACAATACGAACACATGCCCAAAAATGACATTAGTTGCTTTTTCATGATAAGCTTAAGAATCTTTTGAATTGTCTCTAATAGTTTCTCAGATAAAGATTTGCCATTCTTTGTGGTGATGACCCTAAAAATGTCACCTCCATTTTTACAAACTGCAGTTTTGACAAACTGGCTTATGACCCTCAGCAGCCAGAAGTTGTAAAAGTTTGACAGTATCTTGCTTGCATATTTCTTTATCTTTTTAACGGGGAAAATAGGTGTACTCGCAGGATAATTTTCACGGAGCACAATTACCCCAGCTGCTCTTAATGGTAAAAAAAAAACTGGTGTTTACAGGGTCTGTAATCAGACTTTGGAGTGACTTGAACTGGTTAAAGCCGAAAGTGTTTTAGGGAATTCTTTGAGCACTGGGTGAGTCTCTACTTCCTCTCCTGAGATAAAGGTTTTTGTCATTGTGTCATCGATCACACAGACTGTACATACAGCTTTAACAGCAGCCCGTGCAAACACATTCGGTATGCAGACCGTGTTGGATTGTATTCAACCTTTCCCTATGCTGTCTCCATCCAATTCACATAAAAAAATACATATTTTTACAAATAAACCTTCCCTATTGTCATTGTTCTTTTTGGACAATGAAACGTGGAAGAGAATCGACCAACATCTAACAACATTTGCTGTTCATTTCTCAACTCAACAGAAACGGCGGCTCTATTTTATGTCTCGATTAACCATTTCAGGTCTGTTATTTCTGTACACGAAACCATTTTTGTTCTAAAATGTAATCTTTTCCAAACGATATATGTGGTGAGCAATGCAAATCAGAGAATGGCATAATTCAGAATTAGGTCTTTTGCAGCCTTGACAAGCTTTTCACATAATTCATCATCTTTCCATTTACACTGGTAAATATACAACTGTGATTGTTGGATTGTGGCTAAAGTATGAATTTGGCACTGGCCCCTTCCCAGTTTCACATTAAATCTTTCTTACAAATTTTGTAGGCAGTTTTCTGACAGTAAACACTGCTTAAAGTTCATGCCATTCTAATCTTTTGGAATTGGATCGATTTCATCCATTCAAATTGCTGAGTTACCAGCCCTTTCAACTCCATTCACCTATAATCTAATCTGTGGCATTTGTTTATAAGCTAATTTATTCGGATGACTATATGTGCCTATGTTCTTGTTGAGAGACAATTTATCAATTTCCAAATATGCTTGCTTATATTTCTAAGAGTGGAAATATAAGCAAGCATCTTTGTTGCAGTGAGCAGAAACATGAGCAAGCAAACTTTCTTCATTGCAGTGAGCTTTAGATAAAATGTGTGTGTTTCAGACTTATCTGTTTGTGCTGCTTGGCCTTGGTGGACTTTGCTTCCGACTCCCTCCTTCTTCTCCAGCTTCTGCTGTGAAAGTCTCTGTTGTCAGTCTGCCTCTGCTTTCTCTGGTCCAGCCACCGTTTGGTTGATCAAATGTGCACAGTGAAATTTTTCAATGTCCCCTCTCCACCAGTAAAAGCAAACATTTGGATCAGTCTGAGACAGTCTTTGTCCTCTGCTCTTCTGCGTGATTTTGGTGGTGTTCACTCTGACTGGAAAGTCATTCTTGATCTGTTGACACAGTGTTTCAACTGCTTGATGATATGCTTTGTTTTGCCTGTTTAAAGTCTTTCTCGTTCCATGGTTGAGAGACCATCACAGTTCTATTCAGCCCAGTCACTTAAATCATGGGGGAAAGCTCTGACGTGCTCTACTTTTTCCTCCAGTTTCTTCTCGTTTAGGCTGTCCGGCTGCAGTGTTACTCTCTCATGAGCTTTAGATCTGGTGCTGACTCTGGCCATGCAGTATTTCATCATTCTGATGACATTGCTGGTGGCAGAGCAGATGGTTTGGATGATGATGATGATGCTGTTGAAGTTGTGCTTGTCTTTCGTCGGGTGGTGAGGACTGCGGTGCAGATGCAGTTGCTCTGTAGGATGGAGGCAGCTGTGGTGGTTGAATCTGGTGCTGCTGTGGCATTTGTCGATAGGGGTAAAGCCAGGAGTCCAGCTCAAAGTTCACTTTGGCACACCACAATTCTCTAAGGGAATAAAGAGAAGAATTCTGGACCATATAATCTGTTCTTCTGTCAGCGTTTTCTACAGAACTATCATTTTTCAGTTCTTTCCAAAATGGTTCTCGGTGTTCTGCTGCTTCACGCCTGTGCTTTTAAAACGTTTCTAAAACTTGTCTTTTTGCTTGTTTTTCACTTTTTATATTCTCTTAATTTTTCACATTTTTCCAAGCTCTCTTTTATATTGTTAAGGGTTGTTATGCTAAAGGTACCTTTTCTTTTTTGGAAAACCAAAAATGTCAACCCAGGGTATGACTTCCAAAATTATTTCCCATATTTATTTTTAATTTCTTTGTAAATTGGACTGTCCAAACCATCAAGATGGATCTTAGATTTGAAATTTCCAGACCCCATCCTGCAAGCAATCCTCGACTTTACCTGGAACGCGTCCTCTTTACCTCACACTTGGTCGTCACCACCGTGCGGCTTCGCACTTACTCGCACAAAGTCTTATCACCCCTGTCCTGCTTACCTGCAGGTCTGTTTCCCGTACCCGCGAAAAATCAGCCTCGCGTACCTGCAAAACTATCCTGTTTCACGTACTGGTGAAAAAACTGTTTCACGTACAGGCAAAACGTACGCGTACCTGTGAAAACTCGTTGCACGTGTATCTGCGAAACCAAGCTATAGCTCCATGTACCCATGAAAAAAACGTTCACATAACGGCGACCTGTGGGGTGGCTTGGACTTGCACTATAAGGTCTAGGAATATCAAACCGCAATTTACCAAATTAGAAACCCAATTTTGGAATTTTCTGGGTCTAGGGTGATCAGCCAACTAACGTCCTCAGGTCCCAGACGATCAGCTGTGGAATCCCGTCACTCGTCCCCAAGTTTGTTGTGGAAATTCTAATTCAGTAACAATTTGTAGAGACTGAGAATGAAAAACCAAACTGAATTTTGTCTTTTTATTGCTTTAATTCACTGCAAAGAATGATTTGGTTTACACACAGCTTGAGTTTGTGTGCAAAAAGATAACACACAGACTCGGTCAACTTTTTATAATATGTAAAAAGATACATTGAAGGCTAGACTCTGACCTTTGAGCCAATCATGTTGCTCAGAGCACATCACCCCATAACACATGCACATCTCATCCACATTACATGGTAGATGTCTGGTTACTCTCAACCCTTACCCTTCATTAGTTTGTCATAATTTGTGTAACACAATACATTTGCGTCAGTCAGGAAGGCCTGATCTATAAACTGTCACGCACTCATCAGCATTTATAAATGGCAAATGGTGTAACTAACTGAATCCCACTGTTAATGCTGGCAGCAGGACAATTCAATTGTTAACCATTTAAAAAGTGACGTCATAATCATTAGCTAAAACATGGAAGTTGAAAATTAAACTGTCAAAGCATGAAATATGATCCCACAAATCAGTGAATTTGAGTTTAATGTGGGTGTACTATCAATAATCAATAACCATTTGTAATCCTTCAAAAAATATCCATTTATTTTAATGTGATTCACAGATGAAGGTCATAATCACATTGTACACACGAAGGAGCCACAGAATATAAAATCCTTTAAGATCTTATTTTAAAGACTATGAAAATAGTTCAATGCAATACAAATTGCATAAATTATATTTTCATAAAGTTTATTAACTTAGACAAAAACCTTTTAAGTCATGTTACTTGGCGGTCATCTTTGAAATGCCTCTCTGGCTTGCAAGTGCAACTCCTTTCTATTTGAATGGGGAAACATCAGATTCTCCAAAACTGCTCCCTAAGCTTATGATTAAATTTCCGATATGAAATCACCAAAGAAATCTGACAACAACTGTATCATAAATGTTACTTTTGCTCAAATAGTGTTATAAAGTTCTTATTTTTCAGGCAAAGATCAGCCAGTGCACGTCTCTATAGCAACAGTCTATAGACAGACAGTCAGACTGTTTCTATATTAGTGATTGTCTCGCAGAAGACATACCGGTTACTTCGGTAGTGGGCGGAGCTAATGCGCAAATGGCAATTTCATTGGCTGGCACTGAATAGTACCGTCCCTGTTTTGATTTCAGCAAATCAGTTTGACCGAACGCAGACAACGTGATTAATATTCATGAACCCAGAAGCTCATCAATTCATAGTGCATTGTATATACATGAGTATGATAGTAGAATTAGTAGTAGTATTATCTTTTAATAATAATTAATATGATCTATTACTATTTTTTTTAATATGCATTCATTAGGCCTAAAAGTTAATTTTTACATAAAGGCATTGTGCTAGAAATATTTATATATATATATATATATATATATATATATATATATATATATATATATATATATATATATATATATATATATATTAGGGGTGTAACGGTTCACAAAATTCACGGTTCGGTTCGGTTCAATACACTGATGTCACGGTTCGGTTCGGTACGGTTCGGTACGTTTTAGATACAGCAAAAAGAAAAAATTGGCAGATAAATTTCCTTGATTTTTTTAAAAAATGTTTTATTTATTAAAACTAACAAAGTATGTGTTTTTTTTACATTGAACAATGATGGAGCTATTCTTTACCCATCTTCTATGGTGTTTTCTTAGCAGCATACTGTATAAAACAAAAATAGCTCCTTATAAATTTTTTTTTAAAAATTAAATGTGATATTGTTGTAGTGGTTATGAACAAATACAAAGATGTAACTCTTTTTATATGGAACTCTATAACTCTTTATATTTAGTGTGTTTTTACTCAATTGGTTCTCTATTTGGGCTTATGTTTTTTGGAACAAAGCAGGAATTACGGTCTGTCTGAAATGGGCTCGTGAAGGAATATTGTAATGGGGCTCAATTACATTAAGCATGTTCTTAAAACCTGCGTTTTCCACTACAGAGTAAGGTCTCATATCCGCGGCTATAACGTAAATGCACCATTCGCTGCGGTGATGTCCGTATACGGAGCCCGGGACGTCACCTGTAGGAGAAAAAAAAGCAATCCGTGGCGACGGTTTTGCAATCCGTCCCCTCAGTTTATAAACCGTACTCACGAATTCATAAACTGTTCACTCGATTTAACAAATCGTGCCCACGGATTAACAAACCGTGCCCACGAATTTCCAATCCGTGCACTTAGATTTTGTAAACCGTACCCTCGGTTTTTGAATCCGTACCCACGAATTCATAATCCGTGCGCACGCTTTCGCAATCCGTTCCCTCGGATTTGTAAACCGTACTCACGGATTCATGCAGCAAACTCCTACGTGTTAACATACAGTTTTATTGAATATTATTATGTGGAATAGGTTTACAGCAAAGTGTCTTAAGTGATTCTCTATCAAGTGTAGTACGAGGTGGAATACAAAGATTTAATAAGAAAGATGCGCATTAAAATCTTGTTCAATTGCTGATAATCTATAATAGCACTTGATTATTATTGTGCAATAAACCTGGCATTGTGACTGACTCTGGAGTAATTTTTTCCTCTTTTGTAAGTTATTTTGGATAAAAGATTCTTATGCATAACCTGTTTAATAATATATAATAATGATACAAATAAAAATAAAGTTATTTTTTATAATTTTAATTTGTAGGCTAAATAAATGAGTACAAGACAGTAAAAATATTTGTCATAAAATAATTTGTGAATTGCTTTATTTTTAAATAACCTTTGGACAGTTTTGGAAATGCTTGTGTACAATTCTTTCTTAACATGAAGACTTATTTTTGTGATTTTATTATACTAAGCTCCACCCACCTCACCCCACCTGCCGGAGTTAGATGCATGTTTCACTGTTAAGTTTAAAATGCGTGTCAGTTTTCAAATCCGAGGGAACGGATTGCGAAAGCGTGCGCACGGATTATGAATTCGTGGGTACGGATTCAAAAACCGAGGGTACGGTTTACACAATCTAAACGCACGGACTGGGAATTCGTGGGCACGGTTTGTTAATCCTGGGTACGATTTGTTAAACCGAGTGAACAGTTTATTAATTCATGAGCACGGTTTATAAACTGAGGGGACGGATTCCAAAACCGTCGCCACGGATTGATGTTTTTTCTCTCCTACAGGTGACGTGCGGGGCTCCGTACCGAGCCTTCAGCGCGTACTGAGTGAGCGAGCGCCTGACTGAGTAGCCTAACATAAACATATAAGTTGGTGTTTTTTTTTCTTCGGGGGTGTCAGGGGCATTGCCTGTTACGTCGTTTGGGTTATTGGGCTACCTTGTTGAACGCATAACATTATATTTCACACACCTTTTTTATTTTCCAAATTTAATTAATTAGTCCAACGAACCGTTCGGTACATAATGCGTACCGCGTACCGAAACCGAACGGTTCAATACGAATACGCGTATCGTTACACCCCTAATATATATATATATATATATATATATATATATATATATATATATATTTTAGTAAAATGTATGTGATACTGCTACTACTGTTGAAAAAATGTATAAAACTTAATTTTTTAAAGAAATAAATCAAAATAGTTCTTCCATGTTTTAATTTTAATAGCAAATCCCCTTTATTTACCAAAAACAAAATGTTTAAATTTCATAAATTAAAGACATATTAAATTTGGGTGAAACTGTTTTACTGTTTTTCAGAATTATATAACTTGTAGAAAAACTTTAAACACAATTGTAAATAAGTATAAAGAATGGCATTGGTTTTATTTTTAGTTTTTTTTTTTTTTATTAGCATATTTTTGTGTTTTGCTTTGGTACTGAAATTGGTACCGAGAACCATGGATTTTCACTGTTATCAGTACCGAATACTGAAATTTTGGTACCGTGACAACACTACTCCATCACCTGCGTAAGACCAGGCCTGTGTTGAGGATTGCTTGGCTGTGAAAATTCTGCATTCAATTGTGTTATACTGCAGAAATCAGAGTCTATGTGCAAATGAAATATTTTAGTCTTAAAAATGATCACTGAGGCGCACTTGATTCAGAAGGTGGCTTAGAAATATACATGCACTGCTGGACTTTTTCGACATCAGCTGCAACGCTACTGGTGTTGTGTGGCCTCTGTACTGTACATTTCGCGTCCAGTCTCAAATCTAATGACCGTAAAATAAGCGAGAACTGATTCTGAAGTCTGATGATGATCCGTACAAGTTAATTAGAACATTCTGCAGATTTACTGTCAGACCAATTATGAATGTCATTAGGACTCCGTTAGTGTTTTCAGTCAGTGTTTTAAATTAGCTTAGAATGCGGTGTCTAAAGAATTTAAGACCAGCTGCCGTCAGGCATCCTCACAAAGATTATTTTTATAATATTTGCGACTGACACCAGGGACTTGACTGCACCTTTTTCCAAATATGTAGATCTATTAATTTAAATGAGAAAAAAAAATCCCAAACATGACCTTTCTGAATGAAATTATGCACTTCGATTATATCTAATATGTGACCGAACTTAAAAGCTAAACTTAGGCTATTAACGAAATATAGCCCCACGATTTGCTCGCCTTCGGGGTCACCACAGTCACGCTTCCAACAACTTTTTAAAACTTATTTTCAACTTTTTCAGTGAAAAGGATTTACTCTTTTAATCCACGTCACATGAAACTTTTCATATAAACTGGAATAAATCCAAAACTAGAGCCAACCCAGAGACTCCGCATCAGTACGATTTCAGGGCAAATCTAAAAAACATTGTTGACCAACATTATAAACTATTAATGAGTTATTCTACAACTAATTGTATTGCAAATTATACTACAACTGGAAAATACTGTAAAATGATGAATTGTTGGGTGTGATGACATTTAATGTCTCCGCCAGCACCTGTAGTCCCATTTAGTAACTTGTTAGCAATCATCTTTAAGAAACATAACAGTTTGACTGGTGTGTTATGTCATAGAATAAAACGTGAAAGTATTTTGAGCCTATGTGAACCTATGTTAACCAAAATCCCATTAAAAAAAAAAAAAAAGACTCTGGGTCGATGGAAACGGAAGTGCTAAAATTATAACTTCCCAACAACATGGGAAGAAAAGGGGTAATTAAAAGCAACTAAAACAGACATCATAGAAAAGGAGAGCCCTATTAAGTCAATGTGCTGAGCCGAAGGCTAACTCTAATAAATAAAATTTAATTATTTATTATTATTATTTTTTAAGAGCTTAATTTAGGTAATAGTTTAAGGAAAAGCTATTCCAATTCTTGGGGGCCACCACTGGCAGTGCCCGGTCACCACTTTATAATCTTGTCCTAGGAACATCTAAAATCCTCTGGCTTGATGACCTTGGATTCCTTTGAGGTTTGTGTATGACTAAAAGATCAGTTAAATATTGCCAGATTGTCTTATGCTAAGTAGTTCAAGTTGTAAGCGAGTTAACAGCGATTTGGCTCACACCTGCATATAGAGAATTACAGTAGTCCAGTCTTGCGAAAATAAAGGCATGGATAAGCTTTTCAAAATTGCTTCTTGACAGAAACGGTTTTACCTTGGCTAATAATCTCAAATGAAAGAAACCAGATTTAACCCCTGAATTTATCTGTTTATCAAATTTCAGAGAGACATCAAACTGAACCCCAAGATTTTTAACTACCGATTTATGGAATGGAGCCGATTTCCCCAAATCATTGAGACTTTAATTAAAAAAAAAAAAAAAAACTTGCTGACATCCATAGTTTAACTTCATGCAAACAATTTAGTAGAGATGTGATTTTCATCTTGTCCTGTTTTCGTAAAGGTAGATACATCTGAGTATCATTAGCAAAATAATGAAAAGAAACTCCTTGCCTTTGAAAAATAGAACCCAAAGGCAGCTTATACAGTAAGAACAAGATTGGACCAAGAATTGAACCTTGGGGAACACCACAATTCAATGGAGCAGATTTTAATAAGATTAACTGATATAATAAGGTTGACTGATACTAACTGAAAAGTTTCTATTAGAAAGACATGATCAGGGGTCTCATTTATAAATTTTATGTATGCACAAAATGGGCATAGAAACATGTGTAGGCAATTTTCCATGCACATCGCGATTTATAAAAAAATGTGGCATAAATATGTACCATACGGACATTCTGCGTACAAACTCTGTTTTTTCCTGTAGTGAGAAAAGTAATGAAGTAAACAACAATTTTAAACCGTTTGATATATACAGATTTACGTTAAATACTCCACTCCCATTAATGGAGATAAGCACTGAATTAATTTTTTTTTTAAATTACATAATTTTATTAACAATGGGCCACATAATTTTCCTGTGGTATGATATGTTTTAATGACAGCGAGGAGTGTTATAGGTGCACAATAATTCATCTTTAAACTAAAGATCACATGTTATGATAAAAATTTTAGCGAGAACAATCCATAATCAATGATGCGCACTTCGATATTATAGCAGACACTGCAGGATTCAGAGGTTGAACGGTCCATTGTCCGGTATAGGACCAATGATAATAGCTTACTGCATTAAATATGGGCCTATCTGTTTCCACTAAAAATAGCTAAAAGATGTTCATCAGCAAAACTGCAAACATTTACTTGTATTTGAATTGTTTAAAAAAAATATATACTATCTGGCCAGTGTAAAAGAATGAGATCAACTCTATTCTAAAATATATTGGAGAACAACTTTAAACCATTTTGGTTTAAGGAGGAAATGCACATACGCACAACCTTCCCTTGACTGGGATTTATAAAGCGATTTTTGCACAGGTTCTGGCATTTGCATGGTTTTATAGATCTGAAGACTTTTATGCATACAATCTAGCTTTTGTGCTTACGTACACTTTTACAGAGTTTTATAAATGAGACCCCTGAACCATTCAAGAGCTATGCATCGTATACCCACAGTATTTTATATATGAGTAATAAGGATTTTGTTAACATTTGCCCAAAATAAAACTTGTTAAAAACAAGCAAGCCCAGCCTAGATAAAGTAGCCTACAAGTAACTTGATGCATTACTTTCCATTAAGAAGAAACCAATATATAACGCAATTAGTTAACTATTTAGACTATCTGTCTATCTGTCTGTATGTAATTCTATCTGTCCTTTTATATATCTATCATTCTTTGGTAGTAATTCTGTCATCTACTTGTTTTGTATTTTGTTCTCTAACTGTGTACATGTTTGTTTCTGGATCTAGCACTGATGATGATTTAGAGCTGGTGTTTATAGGATCCCTGAGGGCACAGAGGGTAGCGTGTTGTAGTAGTTCTGTTTTGGGTAAAGCCATCAGCTAAATGCTTGCTAACAGAGTGTTTGTCATTACAAACTGCAGCTCAGAAGTCTTGCTTTTAAGAAGATCCCTCAGAAGTCAGCAGCACCTCCTTCCACACTCACGCTGCAGGATTTAGCCAATGATCTGATGACCCCGGCAGCGGTCCAGCGTGGCTCCAAGCCCCAGGAGAACTGGCAGGAGTGGAAACAGAGAGATGAGCAGGTAAACCTCAGAATCTGACCTTCACATGGCCCATTTCTCTCCTGCTTCATGCAAACATCTTCATGTTTGTGTTCATCCCAGCTGACCAGTGACTTGTATGAGGCGGATCTGGAGAAGGCCTTGATGCTCAGTAAATTGGAGCTGGAGCAACAGAAAAAGGTAGTTGAATGATTCTAAAAATGTCATGTTGTGTCAAGTTAAAAGTAAAATCACATTTTCAGAGGTTTTTAAATGTTATAAAAAAAAAAGAGAGAGATTTATTCATTCACACTTAAAAATTTAAATATAGTTATTGTGAACTTTGAAGGGCTGAAACGATTCCTCGAGTAACTCGATTACAAAAAATGATCGAGGCAAATTCCTCTGCCTCGAAGCCTCTTTTAATTTATTTTAAATCTCATGTCAGGTTCTTTCGCAATTATTTTTTTAATGTGACACAACATTTTATGTCACCCACAAAGTAGAAGGAGACACAAGCGCTGCGTCTGAAATCACATACTGCAAGGAGTCAGCAGTGTTTTGATTTGAGAGCGCGGGAAAACGTAAAGAGAACGCCGTGGTGTGTGTCCATTGCAAGATAGAGCTGGCATACCACAACCAGGGCCCTATGATTTCCATGATGCAGAAAACGTGGAGGGAATCGTGGAATCCAGTCACAAAAACGTAATTTACAGTTTAATGCGGAATGGCACGGAATTTGCCAAGTTTTGCATGAATTAATCAAAAATAGCTCATTGCACTTACATCAAATCACAATATGGACTAATATCTGTAAAAATTAAGCCGGAACAGTCTATTTAAATATAAATCCTCCATGTTCTGTGTGTCTCTGTTAATGAATGGAGCAGAAGCGTGACTTCCTTTATTTACACAAACTGAAGCGCGCGTGACGCTTGCGATTAATTTCATCGTCTGCTGTCTCACTAAATAAGATGTGAACACATGAACAACATCTCCAGAACTGCTCTGACAGTCACCTCATGAGCATTTGACCGTTTGATTAGAGTAAAACTAGCGTCACATCACATACACAGAACTGTAAAGGTACGTCAACCTGTCAAAATAAAAGTCCGGTTTAGTTTAAAGACAAGTCTTTGCCAGAGATGTATTTCTATTGTTCAGCAGAATGTACATAGCCTACTACTAAAAAAGAATCTAACATTATTATTTATTTATTTATTCTTCCATGTTTTATCTTTAATGGTAAAACCCCTTTGTTTACCAAAAAGTTAAGTTGTAATTTTCAATAATTAAAAGATAAATTAAATTAATGTTTGGTATTTAATGTGCATCTCAGAAAATGCTTTATTTAAAACCCCAACTGAATGGCACTTAAATGCACTTAATTCATCTGTCAACTTTATTGTCATTGTTCACAGTACAAGTACAGACAGTGAAACAATGGATAGAAATTAAATGTTTATTTTTGATGTATGCATTGCATTCTATGCATTTAAAAAGTAAAAATATTTTAGTATTAGTTGTTCATTTTAAGAGACCCAGGAGTCTTTTCTCTTGCATAATTAATATTGCACTTTAATTAAGCAAAAACACATTTTATCCGATTACTCGGTTAATCGATGGAATCTTTGGTAGAATACTCGATTACTAAAATATTCGATAGCTACAGCCCTATAAAAGGTTTCTTAAACAGCAGTGATGATAGTTCTGCTCATACGTTTACACAGCCCATGCAGAAAATGCAAAATATTAATGATTTGAACAAAATAGGAGGAATCTCAAAAATGGCACGTTATTTAGTATTTTATTTTGTACTGTCCAAAACAAACAGATATTTCTTGGTTTCCCAGCATCTTCTATGTATTTGATCTCTTTCCAACGACTGTATTCATGGACTCATCCACAACTGTTTCAAACGGTGAAAGCATTCCCTGATGCTCAAGAAAGAAACCCAGTGTATTAAGAGCTGGATGATACAACGAAGAAATGTAAATCATAGGTATTCAATTGCTTTAATTTAGCACCAGCCTACTGTTCATATCTCCACACTGCCAAAATGTTCAATGTTCACACTTGTGGAGGTTCATTTCTTGCTTTTTAAAGTGTAGTGACAAGTGACTACTCCCTCTTGTGGTTAGTGAGATGCTGGAATCGAGAGCTCTTTAATAAATTGATATGATGTGATGCAGTTTATAGTGCAACCATACTGTGCAATAATATCAGCCATTTCAATTCTTTCTTTAGCTTTTTCCTTTTTTCTTTTTTTTTTTATCCAACAAGGCTGTAAATCTCTTTAATGTGTAATGTTATAATCTCTCAAGGATGCTGAAAGAACAGAGACTGCATCCCCAAAAGCTAAAGCAGGAGGAAAGAAGGACCGGAAGAAGAATCAGCAGGGGAAGGAGAAACGTGTGACTGTGTCTCTGAAAGACTTCCAGCAGGAGGCTGGTGTGGGTGAGAACATCAGAGACGATCACTGTTACTGTACTGCTGCTCGGAGTCTGACTGACTGTCTCTGTTACAGATCAGCTGAACAAGAAGCCTGACAGAGAGGTGAGTGAGAGATGGAGATGGACACGCAAGAGCAGGCTGCTCTGAGGAACGGAGACACTCAGAGGGCCTCGAAAAAAGAAAGTTAACAAAATGATTAAATTTGATGTCCCATGTTCTAAAAACTAGTCTTGGATGATAACTTTTTACTTAAAAAAATAAAAATAAATTAAAGTTTATGCATCTTGTATTAATCGAAAAATTAGATAAACAATTTTAATACAGAATAAACGTACTACAGATAATTATTATTTTTTAAAGAATTATTATTATTATTATTATTATTATTATTATTATTATTATTATTATCATCATGCCAAAGACAAAGGTTATGCTTTTTTTATAATTATTATACAAATCTTAATTAATAAATGGTAGTATTATTTAGATTAATAATTTATTTGGTTTATTTATCTTAATTTTGAAAACATTGTCTTTCGTAATTTAAATTACTCTGTATAAATCTTAAATGGTGTTATTGTATTATTTATATACTGATGTATTTATTCATATTTTGAATTGGCTTTTATTTTAATTTTAATTGTAGTTTTATTAATTTTGTGCCCTTCTCATTTTTATTAGCCTTTATTTCAATTTTATTTTTCATTTAGCCTAAATTAATATAAGTATTAGTGATCTAGCAATAGTGGCTAAGCTCAAAGGGATAGTTTTGATTTACTCTCCCTCAAGTCATCATGGGTGGATATGACTTTCTTCTTTCAGATGAATCCAGTTGTAGTTATATTAAATTATGTGCAAATTATATTGCATTATGTGCAACATTATTTAACATGACTCTGATTGTATTCGTCCGAAAGAAGAAAGTCATAAATGCATAGGATGAGTAAATCATGGATTAATGTAAATTTTGGGGTGAACTATCCCTTTTATCTTCCTTTAATTAACCTGCTTGCCAAGGCAACATTACTAATCATAATCACGTTTTTCATGTAATATTTCTTTTGTTTTTTGTATTTTATCTGAGTTAATAAAAAGGCTTTTTAGGATATGCATACTTTTTTTTTTATTTATTTATTTTTTATGAGCACTTAATTGCATCCTTCTGACTTGAATGCTTTCACTATAACTATTCCTCCTAACTTTGAAACTTTGTATTGCTATCATTACATCATTTGTTAAATCATATATTCCTCATTTATAAATGGCTTTGCATAAAAGCCTCTACTAACTGAATAAATGTGGATATAATAGTTTTAGGGTCCCTTGGCATCAAAACGTTTGTGGGATTGTGATGAAGCATCTCACAGTGTGTCACATGCTGATGATTTGCAGTTTCATCTTCCTGCTTTATCTTTCGAAGCCTGTGAATCCAGCGCTGTGTGAAGAGAAGTTTTTCCACCAGCTGGAGGACGATGTGAGCCGGATCGTCCAGCGTGACAAGCGCAGGGAGCAGTTCAGCAACAGCGCCGGGCACGAGGTCAACACCTCCTCAGAGCAGGAGCAGGTCAGATTCACTCTTCTCGAGCTCGACGCTCCACCTGTTGTTTAGTTCAGAGTTCAGACCAATGCGACCATGCATTATCAAAATCTAGAAATCATAAGGATGTGGTCTGCGAAAACTGCAATAATAACGCAATTGTTGTTTTAACTTTGTGCGACTTGATATTATCCAGTATATAATATTAGCAAGGAGTTAATATTAAGAGACTTATGTTTTAGACACTGTATTTCCTATTTTTGCTCTATTTCTTCAACATAAATCATTCCAAACACAGCCACAGCGCTGTTTTACGTCTCTGAACGACACAACGGTGTTTTGTTTCTGAATGAATCGTCTGTAAAGCGTGTAAATGATTCAGTTCAAACCTACTGCCAGTCTTAATCTCACATTTAAGATACCTTTTCATTTTATAAATGGTTTCAGACATCAGTTTTCCACGTTTTGTTTAAATATCAAATCATTATTTATGTTTAAGTATTCCATGTCCCTCAGAGCTGCATTAAATGCTGTGTAAATGCATCTAAAGGACACTTTGAACACAGTTTCTGTGTTTCCTCTGCATTGCAAAGATCAATTTTGTTTGGTAAAAGCCCAAATGCAAGAATTTGACTCAAAAGATGGTGCACACTTTGAGGAAAAAATGGCCATAAAACTAGTTGGGAATGATTAATTTCTAAGATTGCAGTGAACTTGCCTCACAGAAGATGAAGAATATCAACACATTCAAGAGTCAGCTGTTAGCACAAGAAGAGAGAAGATATCAGCACAAAAACACAATCTATAGCAAAATATTATCCAATTACAGTTATTGCATATTTTTGTCCATCGCATACCTCAAATTTATATATAGAATATTTTTTGATTAGAATTGTTCAAATTAATATAATATTTAATACTTTTGACTGCGGTTTAAAGGCTGAAATATAAAGCTTAGCATTTAATAAAGCCTTTTATTTTTGTTGAAACTTATCTGAACTTAAAATTAAGCTTTTTACTCTAATCTTAGTTTAATACGGTACTATAGACATTGCCCAGCCCAGCAGGTGTTAAACAGGTCTTAAGTTTGATCTTAAAACCCCTGCAGAAACTCTTATTCTTGTCCTCTTTCTGAACACCCCCAGGACGTGAGAACGGAGCAGTTAAAATATGAACTGGAAAAAAAAGACCAGGAACTTTTAAAGCTGAGAAAGACGATTACGCTGTGGGAGGTGAGACGTTGTGATGTGGAGAGAGTGTGCGTGTGCAGCGGACTTGGTGAATGAACAACTCGCTGTGATTTAAGAGTTTGCGTTTACTAATTGTCTTGTTTCAGGAAAGATATAAGGAAGTGAAGACCAGAAACGCTCAGCTGCTTAAAATGCTTCAACAGGGAGAGAGTGAGTGCAGAATATGACACACACTTGGCATACGGCGTTGATTCTTGGTGTTTATTCAGCTGTCTTTATATTCAGTGAAGGACAAAGCTGAAATCCTGCTGCAGGTGGAGGAGCTCCAGAACATTAAAGAAGAGCTGTCCTCGCAGGTGTGTGTCTGCACAGCCAACACTTAATCACTGTGTTGTGTTGCTGGGATATTTTTGGGGAACAAAATGCGTTTCCTCTTTCCAGGTGACACAATTACACACCGCTCTGGAGCAAGAGAGGTCAAAAGTGAAGGGCTTACAGTCAGAGCAACCCAAACATCAGGTACAAAACATCCAAACCTGCTGGGACTGTCACAATCACATCAAATCTGAATTTAAATCAGCATGCATCTGCACATTTTTTCTTTGCATTACAGTAATTTACATTTCAAATAGATATTTTTACATGAACGAATAAAAACTGTTTTGCAGGGGAACCGGAAGGGTAAAAAAGCATCAGACGGGGACGGATGAAGATGCATGTTAGAGGACAGACAGCTTGAATGTTTCAACTCTTTTGTCAAGCTGCTAATGTCTTTAATGTCTGTCTGAAACACCACACACACTCTTCTCCGTCACACACACACACACACACATTCTCCTGCTCATTACTGTACTTCTGTATCCCTGATCACAGTGACTCGTGACAAGTTCTGCGTCTACACTGTAGAATAAATCCACTTCTGTTCTCTCAACTATGAAACAAAGGCATACAATCCTGAGTTCTTGGTTTCAATAAAGATGCTAATCTACTTTTTCAAAGTGTGGTGGTTGTTTATGCATGAGACTGACTGTTATTTCATTCTCGTCAAGTAGGTTTTAAGCTATTAATGCATTCAGTGTTCGCTGTTTACTTCACTCTTAATCCATAATATTTAGAGCAGGAAATACTTGATGACAGAAACACTGATTATGGTTGAAACGGACACGTTCTGTCACTTAACATCTGATCGAATTACACTTTATACTTCATGTTCATATGCATGCTAGCCTAGGGGTTAAGATGCATTTTTGGTCTTTTAAAATCACATTGAAAGTACAGTTTATCTGTACACATTGTCAATGATTTAAATGTTTTAACGGAGTTTCATAAACACATGAAAATGGGTTTATATGCTTGAAGTAAAACTTCTGTTAAAGTAATAACTGTTGTTTCAACATTAAAATTATAATGACTTATTGTTAACCATAAAAACAAGAAATTACAAAGCAAGAATGTTTGAATCCTGTATAAATGTATCCTTTTTCATGTTAACTTTAAAATAATTTTACGTTTTTTTTAATTTATTCTATTTAGTATTTTTATTTTCAAATTTTTAAATCTGAAATATGCAGCATGTGTACATAAATTATAAACATTTTAAAAATGAAAATGTTGAATTAGTGAAAACCTGTCGTTTGGATGCTTTACACGTTCGGTTGCAAATGGACTTTAAAAAAAATCTGCTTAAGAAAAGAAAGTTCACGTTATATTAATGTTCATAAGTGTTTCACAGAATGTACTGGTGTAATATCAGACAGGCTGTCAGTGTGGGACACTTCTCTGCAGTTACATCGCTGCGCCGGTAGGTGGCGACAACTCTTAATGAATATTAATGATTTAGTTAAACTCTTCTCATTTTACTTGCATATTCGGGCATTGGCTAAAATTCAGAAATGTTCAGGATTAACTGATAAAGATTTTTTTAAACTTGTTTTTTATGTTATTTAAAAAAAAAAAAAACTTTCATAAAGCAAATTCATCTTAATTAGCCTACAGAAATGTCCATGACATTTTCAGATGTATTTATTTTCGAATTTGTTCTTTTTTCATATCAATTCACACTTAAAATGTGTGGTTTTCTATGATCGCGTTAATAATTTTTAATTTCATTAGTTATTTACATGCATCAACGTGCATAACTAAACATCCCTATGTTCTATAGCGAAACTAAACATAGCCTACTTCACATTTTATTGCCACAGTGAAACACACAACCAAATAAATACTTCAAAAGTTCAATCCCAATTAAATTATTATGGTTTTGCAGTAGCACAAATAGTAGCCTCAGTAGTAATGATTAAATTCAGGCGGAGACCGGGCTGTAACTGCTGTTGTAATGGTAACACACGTGTGGTCGCTCGCTCAGGTGAAGATGCTGATGCGACTGAACTGATGGAGGGAGGCAGGAGCGCGCGCGCGCGCCTTCGGGTGGAAGGGAGAGGGAGAGAAGGAAAAAGGGGGATCGTTCTCCCAGTCATATAACGCCACATCTCTCCTTCCTCCTCTTCACTGGCGGCATAAACGTCGCGTTAGCGTGCTGCTCTCCCAATTCAAAGGCGCTTTTAATGCTTTGCTATGCGGAACCAAGAGCCATGAAAATGCTTCGATTCCGGAGTCCGAGCGTCTCCTCCCTCGCGCAGGAGGTCCAGTGCACGGTTCGGCTGCTCGACGACTCCGAAATCTCGTGCAGCATCCAGGTAAGGCGCGAGCGAGCGCGTGTGCGACAGTGCGCGCGCGCGCTCAGTGATGCGACGCTCTTCTTCACTGCAAATAACGGGCATAAAGCTTATTATATCAATAGTCTACATGGTGTTAAACCGTTTAACACTTGTTTGGGCAGTATGCGCCTCGGGAGCGATGATGACGCTTTGCTCAGGGTTTGCTCGTTTCATTATCGCCTGTTAAAACAGTTACGCCCTTGACTTTCTTTGTACTCCAGAAAGATTCATGTACAGAATGCGTTTCGTCTGTAAATAGCTGAATGGCGCAGTATAGGACTATTGACTGCTGTCACTGTGTGTGATTTCCGTCGCGGTGTTTTGTAGAGGTTTGGGGAACTGAGAGCCTGACGTTAGGAACACGTGCGCGTGCATGAGTCTCGTGCGCTGATGGAGAGTTACCTTCTTTCTTTTCCAAGACACAGTGCTGAAAAAATTAAATAAAAAAAGTCTGTGATGGACAACAGTTTGCAGAGGGACCTGTTTGTTTGATCAGTAAAATCAAGTCACTTTTATTTATATCTAACACTTTGAACAACATGTTTGAGCCCTTGAGAAAAAGAAGTACACTGCATTGTTGAGAACCTTTTTTCTGTTTGACTCTGTAAAGTTGCTTTGACACAACCAGTACTGTATAAAGCGCTGTACAAATAAAGGTGACTTGAAGCATCATTTTAATATAAGTACTATGGAGATAATGGGCCTATAGTTTAAAGTACTTTTCTTATTTAATTTTTATACTTTTAACTGTTTTCGGACACTTAATTGCTTGTTTTTGTTTTTTTGTTTTACAATAAAATGTTATTTTATATATATATATATAGTTTAAGTTTATATTAAACAGTTAGTTTAACTTATTTTTCTACACACTTCAGCAGGACTTTAGTACATCTTTATACATAATTCATAACTATTTCTATTGTATGTGGAAATATGGTTAAAGTGTACTGCTGAATGCAGGGATCCGCATTTATAGTAAACTAAAATCTATTTCAATATCATTACTATTGAAACTTGTGTCATGTATTTAAATATATTTGTGATAACACATTTGTAAAGATGAAGTTGCAGTTTAGTTTAAAATGTATTAACTTTAAAGGTAAACATATAATCACTAACAGTACATTTGATTTAGTATATGTTAATCAGCACATTACAATAAGTGTACTTCTGTAAAGCACCACAAAAGATTATTAAAACATAATGAATTAAAAGGTACTTTGAAGTAAAACACTTAATTTGAGTTTATTATTACAGAGTGTATTTCTTATCTATAAGTGTGCTAAGAAACGATTGATATCTGCAAGTAGGTTTTTTAAAAAAAAAAATTTGTTTTGTTTTTTTACAAATATACTTTCAAATTTGGAAGTACACTACAAGTGGTGCAAACCATAGACAACTATGGCATGGATATAACGAGCGGTGTTGTTAGTTAGCACCTGACACTTGTGTTTGCAGATGTAATGATTTGCTCACCAAACACTACTGTGCCACTTCTTCAGATTTCTGGAAAGCCAAGGGAAGCACTGCATAATGTCTAAATGTACCGATGGTGCCCAAAATCTCTGTCTGAGCAGGCGGATCCCTAGCTTTTGAGACGCAGCCAGTGAATCTGATCCCATCATGCTCTCTATGTTCCAGTCAAGATAAATGAGCAGAACCTGTTCTGGGAAAGACTCTTGAAAATGCACTTCCCTTCAGAGCATTCTTAGAGACAACAAAAACATCCAATCCGCTGAAAATCTGCATGTAGTTTTGCTAATAAAAATATCATTGAATCTATAAAGGCCGCGAGGCAGGCGTAACGTAGTTATTGTCGTTCAGCTCTGATGCAGGCTTAAGTGTTGGATGATAACTGATGATAACGGATGATGATGTGGATGTGTAGTCGAGCTCACACTAATGCACATGCAGTCTAATGGAAGCAACATCCGTTTAGTCTCATTCATCCTGAGAAAACTACACTATGATGGTGGAGTCAGGAAACCGTCCTCTTATGATGCTCCTAGCTGGGCTTCAAGTGTAGAGAGCTACTCTTGGACCAGTGAACACAGCTAAAATGCTTTCTACAAACTTTTAAAATATCTCTTGATGTATCTGTGGAAGAGGTGAAGTGTAAGGAAGAGATGACAGAAAGAGTGATGTGCACGATGCATCCCAGTCTTTTTATATATATATATATATATACATTGTGTCTCTTTCTCCGGTGAGATGTTTATAAACTTTTGAGCTAAAAGAAGGAGCGCTCTGTTTTGGTCTTATGAATATTTCAGAAAGCCACGAGGCTCTAATGGCTTCTTGTTCTGTGATGGCTTTCTCCTGCATATTTCATGACCATCCTCATAGACAGAGGCTGCACTTTTACATGTTATAAGCACTCAGTTCTTAGTTTTTTATCAGCTACATGAGGAGTTAAATGCCGTGTTCATGTCTGCTGTCGTGCATCGTGTCGGTCAGCAGTTAGTTCTTCTCCTTGAGTTTGATTGGTCAAGAGATTGCTGATATACACACCTTTGAGTTTTCACTGTGTTTGCACATTACGTAAAGTCTGTCAGTGCAACCCAATCTCATGAGTAAACGTTGGGTGGCATTTTATATGAATTCATGCAAAGTGACTTGTACGGAAACTTAAGACTTTTAGGAAAAAAGCAAGCCTAACTTGTGATTGGTGCAGAAGCAGATCGTATGAAAATTATTTTGTACAAATTCAAACAAATTAGGCATCAATTCACCAAAGCGTACAGTAGTTTCTATATGAGACTGTGTTGGTCAGTATGTGCATTAGAGAGAATGATTCAGTGAATTTTTACCAGTAGTCTGTTAGTGATTCTACATTATATGAAAAAACTATAAATCGGACTATAATTCGTATCAGTCCAAAAATACGTCATGATGAGGAAATGAAACATATAGTGTAGACTACAGGAGCACTGAGCAGCATAGAGCGCCCTCTCGTGGCTGGAGACGGTAATGTTTTCTCTTGGTTCATTTCTCTCGGTTCATGTCAAATTAATTTTGATAAATAAGTCACACCTGACTAAGTCGCAGGAACAGTCAAACTATGGAAAAAAGTGCGACTTATAGTCTGGAAAATACGGTACGTTTGGATTATTTTTGACTTTACACGTTCATCACAATCTTGAACCATATTTTTTTATAAAAATATAAAGTGAAAGAAATTCTATTCAATTTGATTTACTGGCAACATGAAGTTGTCACGTGTGTGTTCTGTGTTTCTGTTCATCTTGCCTTCTCCTAGTTTTCCCTCTGTTGCTTGATTAGTCCATAGTTTCCACCTGTGTTAATTTCTTATCTTATTTAGTCCATCGTTTGGTTTTGTAGAAAAAGCCCTGTCTTTGCTCAGTGTGTTTGTCCTGTCGCTGTCATATAAAGATGTTATTTTCTCCTACGGTCCCATGAAGTGTTATTAAAGACTCTGTTTGTTTGACTATCTGCTTCCTTTGTACCCCTTCAAGCTCCTTCGCCTGGCAACCCGTGACAGAAGTGTGTTGAACTTTACATGTCAAGGTTGTGAATCTAATGAAAAAGAGGAATTGGGGAGAATCAATAAAATATAAATAACTGGTTGCTATTGTTTTTATTGTGTGAATTATATGTAATCATGTAAATAATAAACAGTGACTGTAGTCTGAGTCCAGATTACATGTAATCAGTTACTATCCAGCAATGATTTTTACACATTACATCATTACCGTATTTTTCGGACTATAAGTCACACTTTTTTCATAGTTTGGCTGGTCCTGCGACTTATAGTCAGATGCGACTTATTTATCAAAATTAATTTGGCATGAACCGAGAGAAATGAACCGAGTGAAAACATTACCGTCTCCAGCCGCCAGAGGGTGGAGACGGTAATGTTTTCTCTTGGTTCTAAATAAATGCGACTTATAGTCCTGTGCAACTTATATATGTTTTTTTCCTCTTCATAACATATTTTTGGACTGATGCGACTTATACGCAGGTGCGACTTATAGTCCGAAAAATACGGTACACTGTTTTGTATGAATGAGTCATTGAATTATTCACTCAACTGATACTTTCATTACTTTGATTCAAGAAAGAAACACGTCTTCTCTGTGTCGCTCTGATTTCTGAGTCAATTTTGTTTCGTCTTCATTTGGAACTATTTTCTTTGGCAAGAATAGATGAAGTAAAATGTAAGTTTCTCAGTATTAACTTCTTGTTTATTAAATGTTTGTAAAAAAGCAATGTGATGCTCGTGATCATGCCAGTGTTGTCTGAATAGCAGGGCTATGATCCTGCGGCAAACAACAATGATTTTGCATTTACTTGCAAAAATGTTGCATTCCCCTGAGAAACTTTGCATTTGCTCACAACAATTTCACGTTTTCCAAAGAAACGTTGTGCGCTTGCAGAAATTTTGCATTCTTTTGCAAAAGTACCGAGGTCCTCGGATAAATGTAGCTAACTTTGGCAAAAGTTTTGTGTTCTCTTATAAAACTTTTTGAATTTCCCTGAAAAAAAAAAACTTTGCATTTACTTGCTAAAGCATTGAAAAATAGTTCTTGAAATAGTCTTTGAAATGTTGTTTTTTTACTTGCAGTTCTATATATTTGCCATGAAACATCCAATGATTTTAAAGATTTGGATATTCTGAGGTTGTAGCTCTAGTTTTTACCTGTTTTGGACTGAATGAAACCATTTCAAGTTCTAGGCAGTGTATATTGTAATCAGCATTTTCCAGTATGTTACCGTAAGTAGTAAATGCGATGTATGTGTGTGTGTGTGTGTGTTTTGTGTGGATCAGCACTCAGTGAGTGTCTTCTCAGTGTCTGAAGGACAGATCGCTGATGCATTATTAAGGCAGATCATGCTCTTCAGTGTAACTGCTGCATCACTCATGTGCCACTGATGCTGCGCTTTTCTTCTGCATTTACAATCCTTACATGGACAAAACTGAGCCACACAGAACATTTGGAGTGCCTTTAGTGACATTAAATATGAAAAAAAAAAAAAAAAACGTATAACACTGAATGTCTTTCAAGCTGAAACTTCAGAATTTGATAGCCAGTTATAATTTCTGTTTTACTGGCGTTCAGTAATAAGAAACTGGAATTACCACGGTATTACCATTTTTAACATTTAGCTGTGGTATTACAGTGGTGTTCTTATTATTATATGTCCCTGTATATGTATCATTATTCATTATGGTATTTGGTATGTAAATACCATCATTATCATCATCAAGTTTAGCGAAATCATTATATTTATATGCAGTGGGTACGGAAAGTATTCAGACCCCATTAAATATTTCACTCTGTTATATTGCAGCCATTTGCTAAGATAATTTAAGTTCATTTGTTTTCCTCATTAATGTACACACAGCACCCCATATTGACAGAAAAACACAGAATTGTTGAAATTTTTGCACATTTATTAAAAAAGCAGTGCTGTCGATGATTTTGAAGCGTGTTGATGTGCACGGTCTCGCTCTCCTCTAATGTGTGTGTGCGGGCGCGCTTTCCGGGAGAAATGCTCATATAAGGACTTCCGTTCTCGGCTACGTCATTAGATCCACGATCGAAAAAAGAAAAAAACAGCCGAAACTTGTACCAACCCGGAAGTAAGATTTCCGGGAAGTAAGAAGTCATTCTTCTAAATTATTTTTTAAAACTCAGTCCATGTTTAGCATGAGACTCCATCTGTTTAACACTGTGAACAACTCTGAATACACGAAACACCACTGTACCCCCCCTTTAACTTAAACTGGAGTATTTTGGCTACTTTCAATAGCTTTCATTAGAAAGTTCAAAGAAAATAATTGACAAGGAATTCTTAAAGTATAAATAAAACTAAACTTCAAATTTAAAACAAACAAGAATCTGTGACATCTACCAATTAAAACACAGCAAACAAAAAGTAACCAGATATATTAAGTAACAAGGAAGTACTGTGATATTACCCTGTTTTGTGGAGATACCATGGTGTCTTATGAATGCATTTTTGCAGTATGAAAATAGTAATCACTGAGTACTCGTGATATATATCAAAGTATCATGGCTTTACCATTCGATACCTGCAGTGTTTTGAGGGGAAGGTTATGAGGACGTCAGCAGCTTTATTCAGCGGTGTCATGACTGATTGAACATTGCTATTTTGGTATTAAACCAAATGCAAATCGCCCCATCTGCAGAAATGTATCTCTCATTCCCTCTTTTCATCAATAAACGTCCAGAGGGCAAGAAGGAGAGAAGGTGGTGTTGTGCTGGAGACTATAAATAGTGCTCATGCTATTCTTATCCTCCTCCATGTCCTTTGATTATTTTTTTTGTTGCAAGAGTGACTGAAGAAAGAAGAGATGATAAAACAGGAGGGGTGTGAGTGAATGACGTCATGCTGTGGTGTTGAGTGATGTGCAGTGCACGTGTACAAACCGCTGCGCTGCAGAGACGCTGTGTGTGTGTGTGTGTGTGTGTGTGTGTGTACATCTGTGCCCAGGACACAACACTGCTTGTGTGGTTTTTATTAATGCTTTGTTAAGCCATTCTTGTTCTTTTGCTCAAACACATTTATTTTTGGAAATATAGAATTTTTGGAATATTGGAAAAAAATATGAATTTCATAAAAATATATATATCGGGGATAGAGGTAGGTTAAGTAATGATATTTATTAATATTTAAAAATGAACTTAGGTATTAATTGTATTTATTTATTGTATTTCCTTATTTAGATAGTAAGCATGCGTGTGTGTGTGTGTGTGTGTGTGTGTGTGTGTGTGTGTGTGTGTGTGTGTGCGTGTGTGTGTGTGTGTGTGTGTGTGTGTCCTCCCATTCTGTTTGTACATCAGTAGCTTGAGGCAGTGCAGTGACTGTGTGTGGTGTGTGATGATAGATATTTTAAGAGACAACAGCATTTTTGGCCATTGGGGATATATGACCCGTTAAACACACAAACACACACTGATACACACTCACTTCTGTCACTCACAGCACTTCTGCTGGACACTCCACAGAACAGCACATTCATCTACTAACTAATATTTCACAAGTGGTTTACTTCCAGGTATATATATATATATATATATATATATATATATATATATATATATATATATATATATATATATATATATATATATATATATATATACATACATACATATACACCATATTGTTAAAAATAGATTATTTCTCAGTCGGTAGTCTGATACCTAAACACAAATAATCTCAAATATAATTTTTCCCAAGTCAAACAGAACACTCTTGCATTTAAGGCTAAATGTGTATAGTATTACATTAATGTATCACATACTTTAATTCTAATTCAAAACGAATTGCTAAAATTGCATGCAATTAAAATTTAAACTATAATACATTTTCATTTAATTGGAATTAATTTGCGTATATGTTCTGGGAACAATAAAGGTCTGTTCACACTCAAAGCAGTGTATTATTTCAATCATAAGTATTTTTTTTATATATGCTAAAGTGTACCTCGTTTTCACAAGGGAACCCAGAACAACAAGATAATTCACTTAAGCTGTCCGTGTAAAATGAATAAATGTTTTATGTTGCAGTTGTGATTGTTACAGATTCATGCATTTTGAGAATAAAAGTACCACATTTGCCATCTTCAGCATCCTGTAGTTTTCGTAAGCAACATAAGTGATTACTTACTCTAAAAATGCAAGGTTTAATCAACAATCAATTCAATTTCTCTATTTAATCATTGAACGTTTGTAATAAATAGTTAACATTTTTCCAGCATGACGTGACTTTAATTGTCTTGAATGATTCCATCATCACCAGTGGATCAGTTAGAAATAGTGAGTCGCACTCACTAATAATTGAGATATTTTCTGATGCAGGAATTGCTTTATGCATTGAAAGCAGAATGGAGCAAATGTCACCTCACAAATTATTAATACAGCCAATCACATTTTCAGACGGCAGGTCTACATGCACAATCAAAAATAGCAATCAAATGTAGTCTAAATCAGTGTACATGGATGTGTTATGTTGCACGGTATATTTGAGTTATAAATCAAGAAAAGAGGAAAAAATTTATTTTATTATTTTCCTTCAAAACACTAGACAGATGTAGGAACTGATAAAGAAATGAACATGTGATACTCAGAATATGCTTACATCTTTAGGTATGTACTGAGCATGAGATATAAAGGCATCGTCTTACACCGTCGGGTCAGTTACCCTTCAGATCTGTTCGGCATTATCCACTTTCCTTCGCTTGGGGATTAGAGGATGGACAGAGAAATGCTTCTATGGTTTCAAGATTAGATTGCTCCCATTATAGCTATAAGTGTTGCACAGGTCATCAGGGTCAGATCCAGAACAATACTGGAGAACTGTTCAATGGATTCAGAGTCTGCAGTGTGAAATGTCTGTGACGTCGGCGTCACTATACAAAAATAAGGTTTTTTAGCATCTCGCGCAATGAGCATCTCAGTTTTATTTAGACAGTGTGTCCATTAAGAAGCAGTTCAGGTGGTACTTCAAGCTTGAATATCTCAGATGTTTGGAAAATTTCTTTTTAAGGATTTTACATACAGGCCATGATTAGTTCATCCAAAAGAAGATATTTAACAAACATTTCTACTGTTTCTCTCCACACGATAAAAGTCAATGGGATCCAAAATTTTCATGCAAAAACCAATGAGGTTTGATGCTTGGCCTCTGTATATACAAGTTGATCATTGATGTGACTTGAGATAACTGATACATTTTTGTAGGACACATACAAATTGGTTCAGAAAGGTGTGATTACATTTGCTATCATTCAGCAAAATTTAGCAGGTGTTATCCAGGCATTTCAATTGTGAATTTATGTGCTCAGGAATGAGCTGCAATGAGCTGGACAAGCGAATTAGCTGCACTGGCCAACAGAAAGTTACTTACTTTGAAAGTGACTTCTGTGTGAGTTGTGTGCATGTCATGCATCTCTATTGACCATAGACAATGGGCCTTTTTTTGCGTAACAAATAAAAATCACTAATGCTGCCACAATCAGGACCTGAAGCTCCGCTGAGCGTCACTAAAACACGCCTCTCAGAAACAACGTCATGCAACCTCATCGTTTCACCAACAATGAGAAGTTATCAGAAAACTAATAAGAAATAAATCAACATGCGCAATCACACACGAACATGATAAAGCGTGCTTTGGTAACTATTCAAAATCAAAAGCATTGATGTTTTAACTATAGAATAAATGATACATTGATCATAATAATTTAGTTTATCAGGACTCAAAATTAATCACACATAAATACACTTATTTCTATTGTATTTATTTATTTTTAATGCTTCTGAAAATAGCGTCTCTTAGGGTCGAGTCGGTTTCTGTTTATTTGTAGCCACAGTATATAATGTCAAATACGTGGAAAACATCTTTTTTGGAACAATCAAGAATGAAAACCTTTTCTAGTACACCCCAAAAACCAAATCAAGACTTCATAAAAAGGCACAATAGGACCCCTTTAAGTTGGCACATTATTTTAAGCTCAAAGATGAGACTTTATTCCATGTGTAGTCTTCTGAACAGCATTCTCACTTACCGTATTTTCCGGACTATAAGTCGCGCTTTCATAGTTTGGCTGGTCCTGCGACTTATAGTCAGGTGCGACTTATTTATCAAAATTAATTTGACATGAACCGAGAGAAATGAACCAAGAGAAAACATTACCGTCTACAGCCGCGAGAGGGCGCTCTATGCTGCTCCGTGCTCCTGTAGCCTACCAAAGAAAGCATAGAGCGCCCTCTCGCGGCTGTAGACGGTAATGTTTTCTCTTGGTTTGTTATGTTTTTTTTCCTCGTCATTACGTATTTTTGGACTAATGCGACTTTTACTCAGGTGCGACTTATAGTCTGAAAAATACGGTATTAGGAGTCCTTAAAATTTGTTGAAATTATTGTTGAAATTCAGAAATTTAGTGAATCGTGAATTAGAAATTAGGTCCTGTAAGCGTGGCTATATATAAAGTATATAAATCACCATACCTCCAGTATTTTAGTACTTATCAATCCTTCGTATTTGGGCCAAGGACAGACTAAACCATTCTGAGATATGAGGGGTTAATGGGAATCGACAGAGGGTATGTCTTTCAAACATGGTCAGCTGCTCAGTTGAGGCAAGTTTGCATGTCGTAAAATGCTAACATTTGCCTTTTCCATTATCTTCTATCTTCTTTTCTTTTTTTGTAACTTTGATTTTCTTATTTTCTTCAGGTTTTCCTGCTCACATAAATCACTCACTAATTTACACTCTTCCCTGTTTTGTCCTCTGCTTATGATATGAACGGATCCTCATAAACTCTGGATTAGCAGACATTAGACGTTTAGTTCTAAGGGAGACACTCTTATAATTGATATGGCATGGGTATTAATTACTGAGCATTTTATGTAGGGCAAAGCTTTCATGGTCCTACACTCTGTTTGTTAAGACTAGAGCTGCTGACAGAGGTATTGCTAATGCTAAGTGAATCTCTCAGGGATTTTGGAAGGTGCAGAGTTAAATAAAGTGGAGCAATGAAGCATGGTTGCTTTGTGTTTAAACTTGTCTACCACACCATCTTTTTAAACTCTGTGATAATCGATCATCTCTCCCCCATCCTGCCTCCATCGTTTAAGCATGCTCCTTCATTATAGCTGTTTGTTAAAGCAATCATCACTATTACTAGTGCTCATACTGTATATAGGATTAGCATGTAAACAAACCATAACATTTAACATTTCTACATAGTTTAATTATTCAGTGTTCCAAAAAACCATAGTTCCAACAAACATTTGTAAACATTGGTAAACCTGTTTCTTATTAGTTTGACATATGGAGTTTCATATCTCAGTTTACATTTTTTAATTTGTCAAGAAGAGAATGAAAAGTGGCTGCTTTAAATAAAGCAAAACAAAAGAGAAGAAAACTGTTGCATAGTCATCTGTTACTGTGTTCATTATTTACAGTGATAATCTGACATTAATTACCCTAAAAGCTGACAAAAATCTGAAAACTGATCAATAAGCAGAAGTTATTATTCCACCACCTGTACCACCAACAGATCAATTGTGGTGCGAACAGAAGTGTGACAAAGTAACTAAGGTTTTGCAAAAGTCTTGACTAGTCTAGTAAGTTAATTTCTCAAACGATGATGCAACACTCTAGAAACTACAAATAACACCCGTACATTAGTGGCTACAAACTAACAACCACTCAGAACAACAACTGCATAGCAACACCCTAGAAACCACAAATGACAACCTATAATAGTGGCAACAAATTAATTATCACTCAGAACACCTTAGCAACTGCACAGAAACAACTTAGAAGCCACAAACAACACTTAACAATAGTGGCAACCCACCAACAGTCATTCAGATCACCTTAGCAACCACATATCAACACCCTAGAAACCACAAACAACCACTTACCATGTGGCAACACACCAACAATCATTCAGAACACCTTAGCAACAACATAGCAACACCCTAGAAACCACAGACAACAATTTATCATGTGGCAACACCAATTATCACTCAGAACACCTTAGCAACAGCATAGCAACACCCTATAATAGTGGTAACAAATTGATTATCATTCAGAACACCTTAGCGACCACATAGCAACACCCTAGAAACCACAGACAACAATTTATCATGTGGCAACACACCAACAATCATTCAGAACACCTTAGCAACAACATAGCAACACCCTAGAAACCACAGACAACACCTAACAATAGTGGCAACCCACCACCAGTCACCCGGAACACCTTAGCAACAACATAGCAACACCCTAGAAACCACAAATAACACCCTGTGATAATGTAAACAAATTAACAACCACTCAGAACACCTTAGCAACCACATAGCAACACCCTAGAAACCAAAAACAACTTATAATAGTGGCAACAACTTAATAAGCACTCAGAACACCTTAGCAACCACATAGCAACACCTTAATAACCACAAACAACACACCAATAATCACAGGTCAGTATTGTAGGGTATTATTGGTGGTTTCTAGGGTAACGCTGCGTGGTTGCTAAGGTATTGTGACTGGTTGTTGGTGTGGTGCTACAATTCAAGGGTGTATTTGTGGTTTCTAGGGTGTTATTATGTGGGTGCTAAGGTTTTCTGAATAATTGTTACACTCATAACACCTTAGCAACCACATAGCAACACTCTAGAAAAGAGAAATAACAAACTAATGACTAATGCAGATGCAGCGTAATCAGTTTGTTTCTATTTATAAATTAAGTTCTTTCTATCATTGTAAGAGAATAGACATGTAATAATATAAGAAATCTCTTCTTAATTCTATCCAAAATAGAACTTGACCTACATTTTACATTAAATATGTGCAGAGAGAGACGTGTTTGTTTTGTAGTCATTGATATTTAGAAACTTTAAGTGAATGATGTTGATGTTGTTCTTCACTGTACTGTTAGAGCAGAATCTCCAGCTCATAGAGTCACTCTGACTTTGCTCTCAGTGAGATGTATTTCACACATCAGGAGTGTGCTATAGCACCCTGCGTCACATCACATGTAATAACAGCAAGGTCAAAACACTGATGGTCATCATCAGTCCTGTATCAGACCCGAAAGCCTTCATCACTCACTGAATACCAGTGTTCACTGCAGGACCTGAACATACAGTACATTAAAAATGATATCCTTATTTGTATTTTTTTTAATGTTTTCTAGATTTAATTGAATTTAATGTTTACATTTTTTACTGAAATTCAAATACTATTTATAAAAAAAAAACTGTAAATGTGTTTACATTTACATATTATCTTATGAAAAAAACAACAACAACCAAAAACATTTTTGTTTAATTTTGATTCAGTCAGTGAAGGATTTGACTACCAATATCTTGAGAGTCTGTGAGTCTTTAAAAGAAACTGTTCAATAAAACATTACATTTTATGGTTGTTTTTGGGTGTGAGTGAGTATAGCACAATAAATAGATAAATAAATTAGCCAATATAAAAAAATATTGACAGTCCTAATTTACCCCACATTAATATATTTTGGCACACTTGTGAATCAATGAGTTTATACAGACAACAGTAAATACGATGATATGTTCATGAGAACTTGTCTCACTTGTTAATTTTATCCTAAATATCTGATGTAATGACTTTCAAAAAAGTTAAGTTGAATTTGATTATGGCTTTGATTTGTGTTGATTAGATTTTTCTTTCCTCTCCAGAGAGACACTAAAGGGCAGTTTCTCTTGGATCACGTGTGTAATCACTACAGCCTGCTGGAGAAAGATTACTTTGGCATCAGATATGTGGACCCAGAGAAACAAAGGGTAACTACACATTCACAACTCAAATTTCTTTTGGCTTTAAAATTCAGTAAGAGAATAGTTTATGCAACAGATATACTGTTTAAGCACTTAAATCATCCTAAAAATGAATATCATTGCATTTGGTATGACAATATCAAAAAGACATCTGTAAATAAAATGCTGCATTTTTACAATAATTAATAACTGCACAATTAAACTTAAATACACAGATAATTTGTGCATAATTTAAAATCATGTCTCTTGATCGTGTCTCCACGAATGTTTTTATTATCATCAATATTACATTTATTTGCATTATCAAAAATACAGAAAAACTATTTTGTCATATTGTGAACTTTTATTGTAATTTACAATAGCTGTTTTCTGTTTGAACATATATTCATATGTAATTTATTCCTGTGATCAAAGTTGAATTTTCAGCATCATTACTCCAGTCTTCAGTGCCACGTGACCTTCAGAAATCATTCTAATATGATGATTTGCTGCTCAAGAAACATTTCTAATTATTAGCAATGTTGAAAATAGTAGTGCTGCTCATGGGAACTGTGAGTTCAAGAAAATAATTTATTTGAAATAGAAATATAACCTCACAAATCTTAAACATACTTGTTTCTACACTGTCACCATGTTAGATATTTTACCACAACTAACCGAGGGGTTTTACCCTGCTGTATGTATGACAATGTTTCTTCAGTCGAGCAGAAATCCTCCCAGCAGTCATTTATTTTGCAATATAATGTCCATTATAGAAAGAAAGGGAGGGATCATCAGTAGGAATGCTTGTCCAAAGTGCTTACCATGAAAATGCTGATTTGTCACCATCTTTAGCTGTCAGTACACAGCAGTCGATAATTTCTGTCTCTTGTCATTGTTTTACAGCATTGGTTGGACCCGAGCAAACCAGTCGTGAAACAGATGAAATGTAAGTGTTTTTATTTAGTTCTTGCCCTCAAGGTGGCAGATTCAGCTTTACTGGTAGAAGTTGTGAACATAATGTCTGCGTTGTAGCACAGTTTAGAACATTTTGTAATTATCATATGATAAGATTTCATGTTTTCCTTTCTCTGCTGAGTGTTGCAAGCTGTTTGTGAATAGATAAGATTCCTAAAGTTTCAGAGACTAAAGTCTCAAACCCAAAGAGATATTCTTTATAAAAGTTAAGTTCCATGCCCTCCTGAAGCACGTTGTTTAAACACGCCCCCACATGTCTACATCACGATGTGGGAAGAGTTGCATAGGCCAAAAGTACCTGGATGAACTACTATTTCCGCCCGGATTCTGATGGGCATATTCTGGACACTTTACTCTCTAATGAGTCCATAGGAGAGGATTTATGAATGGCATTGAAGAGATGCAAATGATAATGGTTGATGTAGTATGTCAGATTTTTTTCATACTACCCATATTTATACTAAATAGAACATTCTTTATTCACAAAGTAAGTTCAAATTCAAATGTAGCTCCCACTCAGACAAATTCAGTACGGTTTTCTATGATCACGCACCTGGAGCACACACAGAAAATCGCCTTGAACGAGTACTGAATTGAGCTCTCTTTCATGTCTTATTGCTTTTGAATGGACAAATAGGCACACAATGATGTTAAGATGTCTGTTTTGATGGCTATTCATGTATAAATGGTTGCTTATTTCTGAACAGTTGGGAAAATATCGGTGTATCTGTGTATTGGCTCAGTGCATTAAGTCTTAAAGTGACAGCAGCCTAATATACCTGCTACGGCCTGTGTCCTTAACATAAAACAACATAAGAGGAAATCACTCACTGCTCATGACTGAATCACTTTACTAGCTTTAATAAAGGTTAATACAAAAACATATTTCTGCTTTAAATAATGAAGGATTGCTGTTAAAATGAACACTGCATTTCAATATAAATCTATTCAATGTGCAATTTTGCATATGGGGAAAACATTTATCCACGTGTGATTCACAACAGGTTCAAGTTAGTCACACAGATTTGGTGCTTTGTCCATTATAAAGCTGCTTGGTTTGAAAGTACTATTTACCATAGGCAATGGACTTTTTTTTCCTACGAAATGTCACAGAAAGTTTGCTAACATGACCAAACTTAAACAAGTTAAACGGGCATTAAGAAAAGTGACAGAGAAAGATTTTAGACAAAGTGTGAAAAGCAGACATGCTCACTTCTGTGACGTCAATGAAAGCAATCGTTCCCCCTGAGCTCGAAACTTCTCAGACTCATTACATTTATCTTTGAAGACTTCATTTCATTCTCCACCAGAGGGGTTTCCCTCATCTCCTGGATTAATATAATCATTTTAGATCCCCTCATGGCCTCGGTTACAGTTCTCTGCATAATCTGTCTCACATTTAGCTCAAGTGAGTCCGTCTCTCTCCTCTCGCCTGATTGTTGATGTTGTGCTGTTTTCAGGTCAGCAGCCGTACACTATGTGCTTCAGGGTGAAGTTCTACCCTCAGGAGCCAATCAAGATCAAGGAAGAGCTGACAAGGTAACAGGACTGTGGTCTAATGATCAGATGGCGTTAGAATAGCATAAAAACAACCCTGGCTAGCTCCGAATCGCTCAAGTGAGACGGAGGATTCTCTGGAAGTGGTTTGCATTTTAAAAACACCTCCTGGGGAGATCCCAGTTCCAGTTTCATTTGGAAAGAGCATGTTTACTATGCAGCTGAAGCCAGAACGGCTGATCTGTGGCTGCTTTCAGGTCAAAGTAACCAGTGTGATCTCATATATATATATGATATATGATATATGAGTGACCAAACTGTAAACACAATAGAAATCAGCTAATCTGACAACGACAAGTTTAGTTTGAGTTCATTATATTTTTTGTATACTTAATAATACTTCAAATATTATCATACCAACCAAATTTCAAGAACTTATTAATTAGGCGTAAACTTTTCAGTCATTTTGGACATCATTATTTTTGCAAAAATAAATATGTTTACTCCTCAGTTTTCTCTTAATGGGATTTTTTCCCCTCAAAAGGAAGAAAAAATCATATTCTGAATAGACTGTCAGTGTCAATTTGTGTCACATAGTCCTCTAACATTATCAGAGAGCAACGGTCCAAAAACAAGCTTTGATCTCAAACACACACACACACACACACACACACACACACACACACACACACACACACAGATTGTTAGTGTGACTAACTCATTAGTGCTGCTCTCACAACATGAATCTCAGTGCATGTGTACCATCTGAACAGTGAAGATAAATGTATTTGTCTTTCTGGATCCTTCACGCTTTCTCTGCGCTCTGGAAAACCAGAGTGTTCCAGTGGCCAGAAAGAAGCTTGAAAGAGCGCAAAGGCGTATCATATGTGTGTGAGAGTGTATCGGGGAGCCCAGGTTATTTGAGTTTAAATGGGAACATGCAGTGAAAAAGGAAGAAAGGGATTGAGATGGACAGGGGATGCATTAATGTCAACATTCATGCTATTTTCTGCTCCGCACCAGAGATTTTTCTGTTAAAGTTCAGTTTGACACAGAAAACAACTATATTTCCTTCCTACCTCTCTCTCTCTCTCATTATTATTTAATATAAACAATGTATTTGAGTGCAGTGGGATCGGAAGAGCGAGAATGAAGAAAATGGAAACACGCAATGCATTGCATTCCTGTTGTGCAAACTCCAGAAGCATGAAATCTAAATGTACCTTACTAATCTCATCGTGAATGATTAATGAGTGCACCTTAATAAAATTTATTTATATATTTTTCCTTAGAATACCCTGTTTCACTAGGAAATATGTCACATACATCTTATGAAATAGAAGTATTTTTGGGGGTTTTGGTGTTGCTGATATTTTGTGGTTTATTGGTCTAAGACAGATCTCTATAGTGACAGTTGTACTTCAAATGCGGCATAGATCAGTTTTATTTATTTATTTATGATCCAAGTGTGAACAGCAAAAAAACTCAGTTTTGTTCAATTCTAAATCAGACACATATCTAGAGATGGATAGGAATTCAAGTTATTTTAAGTCAGTCTAATTCTACATTCGTCATAATTGTGTATGATTAAGGTTAACTGAACATTTTTTTTTTTACCTAAAAATGGAAACATCATCTCAATTAACTGGATTTAACTAAAAGGAATTTAATCAGAATAAATGAATTTATACAACCAATATCATAAAGTATATTCATTTATATTATATTTAGAAATATCTCTTTAAAGTAGCAGTCACAGGTTACCAGTTTTTGCAGTGAAATAATCATCAAATTATGAATCGTACTTTATAGATACTGTATGTGTGTGTGTGTGTTTGTGTTTTTGTGTGTGTGTGTGAGTGTGTGTGTGTGTGTATATAATTTTAAACATAGATTGATGAAAGTTAGATCTCAAATGTTATGACACCTGCATTGAGCAGTAAAAATAAAAAGTAAGAGTTAAAATGATAATGCTTATTCTTTTTCTATTCTATCTGTTTTCTCTTTATTTATAATTAAAAAAAATAAAAAACTTGATACGTGTACTGTGTTAAGCTAACTGAGACTTGTTATAGCACGTATATATCATTGTCCTTATTTGTTAGTCGCTTTGGATAAAAGTGTCTGCTAAATGACTGCATTAAAATTAAATAAATTATTAAAATAATAATAAAAGCTTATTCAGACCAGTCTCTGAGATGGGCCATATTTAAAGGGTCATGTTGGATTTAACAAAGCAACTGCAATTTGACTTGTACTGTGAATGTAACCAGGGGGAGAGAATCTGTGGTGAATGTTTCATGTCACACTCTTTGGAAACGCCCCCTCTACTGTTGTTCCTATTGTCAGGTATCTTCTGTACCTGCAGCTGAAGAGAGACCTGTACCACGGTAGGCTGTTATGTCCGTTCGCTGATGCTGCATATCTTGGAGCTTGTATAGTACAGGGTAAGAATACAATCTCATCTACAGACAGCTTTTACATCCAATCACATTTCCATTGCATTTAGTTATGTAACCGAAGCTCGAGTACTATGTGAAATCAGACCCTTCCGGCGCCAGTAACACAGTGTTCCTGACACATTTTCTTCTGGAAGCTTTTTAACTAATGAACAGCCATATTTCAAACCTCTTTCCACATTTCCCTGCTCATAAAATGAACAGCAAAGAGAGTTTCTGATACATATGGACCTCATTTAGATCAGGAACAGATTGAAGTCTTTTGTTGCAGATACATGGGCTTATCAGATTTTCATATAGTCGATTGATGAGTTTTAAGGCTGTTTACCTTTTTTTAGCTGAGCTTGGGGACTACGATCCTGAGGAACATCCAGCAGACTACATAAGTGACTTCAAGCTCTTCCCCAAACAGTCCCTTAAACTAGAGAACAAGATCATGGAGATCCACCGGAATGAGCTGAGGTGAGACGGAAAAAAAAACACCAAATTTAAGCCACATGCCCACTGTAGAACTACATTTAATTGTACACTCCCATTCAAACGTTTGGGATTGGTAAGATATTTAATGTTTCCAAAAGAAGTCTCATCGAGGCTGCATTAGTTTGATTAAAAATACAGTAAGCCAAAATTTTTAGCATCATTAGTCCAGTTTTCAGTGTCACATGATCATTCAGAAATCGTATTTCTTATTATTAACATTGTTCAAAACAACTGTGCTTCTGATCAGTTTAATACATCTTTGCTGAATAAAATAACTACTGTTTTTACTTTTGAACAGTAATGTATGTGCAACCTTCATAATTTAGATACTGTATATAGTATTAAAGATTTGATGTAGTTGTAGAGTTTAATGTAAGATTGTGTTGTTTGTTTCTGTAGGGGTCAGTGTCCTGCTCTTGCCGAGTTAAGTCTTCTTCAGAGGGCTCACACACTGGACACATATGGAGTCGACCCACATCCCTGCAAGGTAATGACTCGCCTCAAAAACTACAACATCCATGTATCTGTTAAAGCAGTTGAACTTATTTTACTTGACATGCATATGAAATATGCAGCACTCATGTGTGAGATGTTTAAAAAAAAAAAAAAACACTACTCAATGATCAAAGACGTCCAACTAGCAAATTTACCTGAAAAAAGCTACTCTACGTATTTGAATGCAAAAACTGCTGTGACTGAAACATCATGAATCTGAATCTGATCTAGTCTAATTCATTTCAGGATTTCACAGGATCCACAGCTTTCCTGGGATTCACTGCAAGAGGGTTTGTGGTTTTCCAGGGAAATAAGCGGATCCACCTTTTAAAATGGTAACTTTTTTATCCCTTTGAAATATCTTCACTCTTCCTCAGATTCACTTTCCATCATTACCTCACCCTACTCAGTGTGGTTTAGTGTACAAGTGCGGTCACATTAACAATATTTCAGAGAAATTTCACAGACAAAAAAGCTCATTGTCTATTCTCAAAAGTGTAGCAAAGTATGAAGCACAGCTCAGACAGAAGTCCCTTTCAAACCAACCAGCTTCTGTTGGTCAAAATGATGACCATGACCACGTTGAACCTGCTGCGAAATCTACATTGGGTAATCTTTCGACCTTATGAAAAATTCTATGTTGTGTGGATTCTTATTGAAATTACTGGATTTTGTATGCAGTAATTTGGTATTGTTGTTATTCTTGGAAAAAGTCTCCAATTAAACCCTGTTCTTAAAGGCACAATATGTAATTTTCTCCACTGGAGGGCACGTTTTCGAAATAAACATAGAAACAAAGGCGTAGTTTGATGATGGTGTGGAATCATGGGAGTTGTCATCTTCATCCTACAGCCGATGCAATCCAATGGGACTCGGGCAGAAATCATGTTCATGGATGAGCTAATGATTTATTAACGTGGTAGAATGAAGCAGGGTGAGGCTGAAAGCTGTCGAAGCACAACGATGCCGCTGAACGAGCGTGACACACGGCTCGAAAGCAGCGGAGCTTTTATTATGCCACAGTTGGTCGCTCCTGCTCCTTCTGGTCGTGCATATTACAAGCTTCTTTGGTGTTTCCATGTTTTCTATGAAACAAAACCGAAAAAATCGAGGGTTTATGATGTCATTGGCAGGTGACGCATAAAAATGGACAAACATGGTAATTTGGTTAGGTGTTGATGCACAAACTACTAAAGGTTCTTAGAACACTTATATGTTGCATAGGTATAAACATATAATATACACTCTCAATTAGCCTTTCGCTAAAAAAATGGATATCTGGATGCCTTATATTTTATTTTATGTATTTCATATTATTATTTTATCTATTATGCACCTTTTAAGCAAAAGCAATTTTCTATTTGTGAATTCTGTTCATCAACAATGGAAATAAAACATTTTGATCCTGATTCTCAAAACAACAGAGAAATGTTAGTTAGCTAGCTTTGAATGGCTTTGACACACATGTAGGTTTAGCTAGCTAACATACCCTTGTATTTGAACAAAATCGCTACTCGCAATAGATAATAATAGACCATAACATATGAAAGAGAGTGACCAGCATGATTGGTCCACAAGGCGGTGCTGGTTGCATTTGAGGTAACGTTTCAGGTCATGGGGTTTCTCAGATTTCGCTTGAGACCGGTAAGCATTAGCCTCGATAGTAGTCGTGTCCCCTTCATTGCGTATTTTTATATTTTGAATGTATCCCTCCACTGCATACTGCAACCCCTTCTGCCTTGTAACAACAATGAGTTTTACATAGTAATTAACTCAAATGATATATAGGGAATTTGAATAATTAATCAAGAATTTGATTAATATATATCTCAGATGACAGTTACATTTAATTTGATTGATTATGAAAAATAGCTCAATTGCCAATACCAATACTAATCACAGGGCACTGTAATTTACTCATTAATATGTCAATATTCCATTCTTTATATCAGTTGTTGTGATGTCTCTTACTGTAAATTACTGCAAATCAAACAGTGGATTGTCCAGCAAGCCAAATTGACCTATCAGTTTTCAATAGAGATATCACTTTTTATAATTCAAGGAAAAATATTCTCTGGCCATGAAAACATTATCCTATCATTATGATAAATTTAGTTTCTAAATTTAAAGCTTGTAGCTAAAGACCAAAACATTTCAGTGACTCGTAATGTGAGTGGGGTGGAGTCCAAGCCAATCATTTTATATATGGGTTTTTAATAATTCAACTAGTAATACATCAAACTACAAATCACACAGAGTAAATATGCGTACGAAAATACAGACAATAAACATTTACAAGACATAACGGAATCCAAATAAAAGAGAGAGAGAGAGAGAGAGAGAGAGAGAAGTAGAATGGGATCACATAAGGAGCTCAGGTATGAAAATCATAGTCAGTAACTTTTAGAAGCCAACAACAAATCAGATCATAACAACACTTTAAAGCAGCATTTAAATCTCCATAGAGAAAGTGATACTTGCAAAAGGTGTCCCATGTGAGTGGCGTGAGATCGGCGTCGAGCTTGTGAGCTTTACGCGCTGTTCCCGTTGAAACAGCCATGTGCCATGAAACGGAGGCCATGTGACGCGCATGCACGCTGCGCTTGGCGTGAGCGTGGAGCACGTGGTCCTTTGTTCTGTCCTCGCGCGGTATTTGAAAGGTTCAACAAACATTGTTCCAGAATTCGTCTTCCTTGCGTGGAGAGGCGAATAGTTGAATAAACTTAGTAAAGAAAAGAAAAGAACGAAACGAAAGCTTCTAAAGGAGCCATTAAAATGGCTTTTTCTCTCAGCCCCTGTGCTGAGGGGGTTTGCGCTGTGAGCGCGGCCTATGGCCGCGCGGAAACAACGTTGGAGAGCAGCGTATCCGAGAACGGGGAAGAGGAAGAAGAGCAAGAAAAGGGGTGGACCTTGTTCGGTCGACTCTTATAGCTTGAGATGTTCACGCCTCTTTTCGCGTGAACCACCCAATGAACATCCGCGATCTGAAGCGGCGGGAAAGTTCCTTTGTCTCTGGGAACAACCCACCCTAATGATTTAGGACTTGTCCGATTTCATCAGGGATATTCTAGCACGTTCGTAATTCCAGAATAATACATTTTTCATTACTTTACTTTAGATAAGTGGGTCTGTCAAAGCATGACGATTAGAACAAGACTAGACTTAATATATATATGACCAAAGATCTAATTTTTAGATCGAATTACACATTTAAAGATTTGTTTAACACATGATAACACTGCAGATGTTGGGAAACATCTAAATGTACCAAAAGGGAATACGTAATACATTTATAAAACATGAAAACAGAAAGTTAATGAATACATTCCATAGAATGCATTGTTCAAAAGAAGCCAGTGACTTGGCTTCTCTCCTGTCCTGTGTGGTCGTAACTTTTACAACCTGCAAAAGTGGGGGTTGCAGAAACATGGCTTTCTTTGAGAAGGTTAAAGTGAGGAGAGACATTTCCTAAAGTATGAGCTTGCAACTTATACTCTTCACATAACAAGGATTAACCATTTTATGCAATCCAAAAACATAATTAAAATACATATTAATAATAAAATGAAAGTAAGGAACTTATACAAAAAGGTTTCCTTTGTCTCCAGTGTGTTGGAGGAATTTGGGTTGGGGGTTTTCGTTTCTTCTTTGAAGCTCGCATGGGTATCGTAAAGTAATTTAAGTCCAGCCAGGCTGGCATTTAGTACCAACAGTCTGAATTTATAAAACAGAATTTAACCCATGAATCGCTGACCTGCATATCTGTTACAGCCTCGATCTGGAGGTTATCGCGGAGGTATTGCTCCAAAAAAGGTCACTGACACGCACTGGTATACCTCTTCCCGACATGGCAATATGTCGCGCTGGTCGTGTTTGACCATTTGTTTGTCGGAGGTAGCAACAGTAACTAAGGGGGCCGGGGCTCAGCGAAAGGCTAATTAGATCATCAGAAGACCAAACATGGTATAGGTTACATGAATGAGTGGTTCTATCATAAGCATACATAAAGCAATACAAAATATAAACTATACACTATAAAATATACACAATGACCTTAGGTAATGTGTGTTCATTCGAAGTAAGGTTTTCCTATGAACTAATTAGGGAAGAGTCAATTTTTATAGGCATTGTGTGTCTTTCCTAAGGGTAAATGAATTGTGGGTTGTGCTCTGCCCGCATTCCTTTGGGCAATAAAACCACTGATATCTGCATTGGTTGCTATGAAACCAGGGCCTGTTTTGAGTTGTTAGATGCATTTTGGGAGAAGGGTCCATAGACCCACATAGTTTGTTTGTTAAATGAGGGATGTTACAGAGTATTTGTTAAATAAAAAAAATAAAAAAAATGTGTGTCTGATTGGTCCAGACCCAACACTGTTCTAGGGTTTTTTGGATAAATTAATACAAAAAAACGTACATATTGTGCCTTTAAGGCCACAATGGGTGGTAAACGATAAAATTAAGCCCAAAATCACTGGAGTTAATGACTACAGACCTGTCGCTCTCACATCTGTGGTCATGAAGTCATTTGAGAGACTGAAGGACATCACTGGAACCTTGCTGGATCCTCTCCAGTTTTCCTACAGAGCAAACAGGTGGATGATGCAGTCAGTATGGGATTGCATTACATCCTGCAACACCTCGACAGACCTGAATTATGCAAGGATCCTATATGTGGACTTCAGTTTGGCCTTTAATACCATCATACCTGACCTTCTCTCAGACAAACAAACTCAGCTGTCCGTGCCCACCTCCATCTGTCAATGGATCACCAGCTTCCTGACAAGACAGGTGGCAGCTAGTGAGGCTGGGCAAACTCACATCCAGAACTATCACCATCAGCACTGGTGCCCCCCAAGGATGTGTTCTCTCCCCACTGCTCTTCTCTCTATGTACGAGTTAGCCAATTCTACAATTCCATTTCTACAGGGGTAGTAGAGCATGCTAAATACCCTCAAAATAAAGGAAAATAAGATCTGGTGAATTATCCAGTGCGTATTTGCGTTTGCCTTTGGACCGCTTCAGAAGTGACTATTTACAATGTGTTTTTGCAATGTTAAGCAATGTAGCCAATCACAGACATATCTGTCAATTTCTTGATTGCAATGACCAATCAGAAACATTTCAGTTTGTCAGAATACACTCACAGCTAAAAGTGTTATTAATTTATTAAGTGCAGTTTTGGTGCTTGTGAATCATCTAATAACTAACTAAGTGCAGAAGCGATGTAAATAAGAGATTCACTGTGCAGTTTAATGAGCCTCACTGATTATAACAGAACTTTGGGAGATCATGATGAAATAAGATGAGCGATGCTTTTTAGTGATAATACAGGGAGCACGCTTTGCGCATTTTCTAGGCCATAATCCATTTAGAATTTTTATTAAACTTTAGTTTTTTGGGCACATACACGCTGCAAAGTTTGGGTAATGAAATTGGCATTAGAGCTTTAATCGGGCCTTAAAAGTTAGGCCCGACAGGACCCGAGCCCGACAAGTACATTTTGATTGACAACTTTTTAAAAGCCCGAACCTGTTTACAGCCCAACATTATTCAAATGTGCGCACACACACAGCTCTTTTGCCTTTGGTCAAGAACAAGTCATTTATAGATGTTTTAACATAATTTATTTATAACTAACGTAGACTAGACCAGTTGGAAGTTGGAATAAAGAATGAACGGACATGACCGGAGCGCAAGCCCGAGCCCGACCCGAGCCCGCGTAAAATGATATAAATTAAGCATGAACCCGACCGAACCTGTCGGGTCCCATCGGGTTCGGGCAAAGATCTTCAGCTCTAATTGGCATTTTATTCGCTGGAATCACTCCTGAAATAGCATTAATAACCATAGCAATGGCCGGGATACAGCACCTTTTGTATGTTTCTCTTATGGCTTCAGACGTTTGTTCTATTCGAATGTACAGTAAGTGCCCTGCGAAGTGGACATCACAGGATATTCTGCCATGATTCCAGTTCGAAGTGAACGTATATGTTCATTTCAAAGTGCACTGAAGTGTACGAGATGTGAATTTAAATTGAATTTATTTAGAGAGGTATATGATGTCACACTTGTCCGTGTGTGAAGATGTTGGGCAGCGCAAATCTGTGAATTAATCTTCCAAGTGAAGTAAACTTCAACAGATTTCCCCTGCTCAGGGAGTAGGGAGCGATTAATGGGAACACAACTCATGCATGCTTACTTCTAACGAGTTGATTTTATGAATCAGGTGTGATAGCAAAGAGACACATAGAAAAATGAAGAGCAGGGGGGTGAGGACTGGAATTGGGAAGTGCAAGATAATGCAAGCTCCGGCTCTCGCTGTACTTTGATGTCATACATATCGATCGGTCTTCACAGCGCTGCTTCAAGTTGAACACACATATTATGTAAGGCTGGTTGGAGAGCAGACTGTGGGTGCTCATGATCTATGACATAGGTTTTGTATGGCTGTTAACACCAGCCCACAGTCAACAAGCAGATAAATGCTTTTGAAGAGTTTCCCTCTCATAGCATTAGAATGACTGTTGACATGAAGCTTTTGCATTGACCGCCTCACTTGTAACATTTAGTTTGTATGCCTCACTCTTGCAGGGCAGATGTCAGCAAGTTTAAGTTTGAAGGGAAAACGTTTTATGTGATTGGAGTGCAAAGAGAGGTAAGAGACATTATCCTTTTAAACTGTCATTCATTTTAGTCATATGATTCATAATACATTTACCCTACATGACTTAAAACCATTTATATTTTCATTATGCTGTACATTGCAACATGAGGATGTTATAAACACAATTTTATGTTTTCTTACATTCATTTGATAGCCTTGGTAAATTTATTGTCATTGCCCTGTATTAACACTCCCTTCTCCCTATTCTTCATTTTACTATAATAAATAGCTGCAAATTAATTTAAATGATTCATAAAGAATAAAGAAATAGGGTGACCCTGTGTCCTCTTTTTGCCCACATGTGTATAAGACAGGATTTCTAAATTGCCTAAAATGTCCAGGTTTTGTTTCTGTTTTCCTATTGACAGTCCTCTACATTATGTGCAAGTTTATTTGCATTGTTTGACCGTTCTGTGTGGATCCTGCCTTTCCGTATGCCATGATTGGTCGATTATGTACAGTGCATGCACACTATTGTTCAAAATATTCAAGTATGAAACAATAGGAAAACAAATCAAAAACCTGGACATTTTAGGCAATTTAGGAATCCTGGCAGAGACATGTCCGGGACAAAACAGGGCATATGGTCACCCTACTACTAACCTGCCCCTTATACTTCACTGTTTTCATGCAGATATCAAAGTGGCTTTGTTTTGCCAGTACAGATTTAAGGCCTGTCCACACCAAGGATGATAATTAGAATGATAACTATAAACATAAAGTTGTACTTATTGCTCTAAATCTATGAGTACAGAGATCAGGTCATAGAGGAACGATGTCATTGTAGTAACTTTCCCGCTGGTGAACTATAAAAACACTGACAGCCAATCAGAATCCAGCGGACTTTGAAAGCTCAAGCATGACACGGATGACAAAACTGCACTATGTGCTTATAATAGACAGAACGTCCATTGATGTGGGCACCAATATAGTTATCGTTATGGTTCTTGGTGTGAAGGGGCCTTTGTTCAGCATCCTGTGCCTGTCATTCTGTTTGTTTGTCATGCTTTAAATCTAGTTTCACATGTGCTTCTGTCTTCTTTTCTCTGTGTGCACTTTTCCATTGCTGGTGAGTAAACATATACATCATGGCCATTGATTAACTCATGAATTATGATTACACAGCCTACAGTACACATTTCTGTCCTGATTTTAATCCGACTTTAGTTGTAGTGCCCAACATATAGTATTCACGAGCATTTCATAAATAATCCATTAAATAAAATTCATTAATAAATCATTTTATTAAATACTGTTGAAATAATATGGAATAATTTTAAATGATCTTAAATGAAAGCACAGTCATTTTAAGCAATGAAATTGTCCACAATTCAGAATAAATCTCTTGGAATTAGTTTGTCAGTATAGCAAATTAAAAATATATAAAAGGGCCTAAAAGTGTGATTTTTAGAACTTAAAACTGTTATTTTTATAATGAATGTGCATTTTTCAAATTATGCCAAGCACTAAAAATAAAAATATCTTTAAAATATGTTTATACTTAATTTCATATACATATGACTAGAATCACAAAAGTTGAGAACTACTGGTTTAAAAACTATTCAATATTTCTTAAGTTGCTTGTGCATATTATATGTGGGGTATGAAACTAAAGTGTTGTTGGATGTCTAGAACTGTGTGTGTGTGTGTGTGTGTGTGTGTGATTGGTTAATTCTATACAATGTCATCGCCTGTCTGGGTCACGACCCATGCAAGCCTGAAAGTTGATTGACAGTGGGTTGATTTTGTATGTGAACAGGGAGAATCAGTGTGTGCTGTTCTCACTGAAGACTGTGCCTCTCTGCATGTTCACACACACTGGAAAAGGATGTGTGTGCCTTTACTTATACTGGACATGTGACTTTGTTTCACACACACGTGCACACGCCTGTCTGTGATACACACTATACTGTCCAGAAGTGTCGGAGTGTACACCTTTCACTATCCTGAGACGATGAGCAACGGCTGACCTGTTCTGCTACTCAGAATGATTTCTCAATTATTATTCATATACTTAAGAGTCAGGCAACTGAACAGAGCTTAGAGACTTCTTACATAACCAGCAACGTTTGCGCTCCTCACATGAATTATTCCTCAAATTTTGAAGCATAATGAGGAAATTTGTGCTATTACTATTTTTCGCATCTGTAGATCAACATTAGCAAAGAAATCAACTGATTTACAGGAAAGGACAAAAAAATCTTTTCAGAGGCCTTTGGCTCCTATAAGAAACACAACTAGGTGCCAAATTAATTTTTTTTAAGTGCCACGGAATAAATGTGCTTTCTTTCTTTCCATCTTTCTTTTTTTCTTTCTTTCTTTCTTTCATTTTAATAAAGTTTGTAAATGTCCTGGGAACTGAAGTGGGAACTAAATATTTTTTCTACATCTGATGTCACAGCTGGTAATCCCAGTTAGTTTAGCAGTGGACTGTCTCTTGTCATAGATGGGGTGAGCACTCTGACATTTAGCTTTGCTTTAAAGACGCGACTGTAATCTCTTTGTGAACGTTCAGCAGTATATTTTCAGCAGTTTGCTGCTAAACGGCCTGGAAGTGGTTTGTATCGATTTCTTTCTGGATTCACGGTTTGTTTAGTAGCCTACTCCATCTATCGATCCCAGTCTCAGATTACACCACGCGCGGGGTTAATGGAACTTGTTCTCCTTACACTTCTGTTTTTCACAGCACTTTATCAGGCCCCATATATATCTCTGTCACATCGGCCTTAGACATACATATTCATATTGGCTTCAGTCCTGGATGCTTAATCCAGCATGTATATTTGCTGGGTTTAGGTTGTCAGAGTCTGGTTGGCAGTTTTAGCACATTCACCCCACTGTAATCTCAACCGTGTTAATGAGAAACAGGAATCCGACATATTATATATATATATATATATATATATATATATATATATATATATATATTAAATTATGTTTTTTTACATTCTGCTCATCAAAGAATCCTGACATTTTTTTTAATGGTTTCCATAAAATATTAAGAAATAATAATAAATGTTTCTTGAGCAGCAAATCAGCATATTAAACTGATTTCAGCAGGATCACGTCACACTGAAGACTGGAGGAATGATGCTGAAAATTCAGCATTGCATCTCAGAAATAAATTATTTTTTTATAATATATTACAATAGAAATGAACATTTTAAATTGTAATAATATTTCAATAAAAATATTACTGTATTTTTTATCAAATAAATGCACCTTGAGCCTGAGATGTTTATTATATAGTAACTGTTTAAAAAAAAAAAGTACAAAAGTGTCACTGGGGTGGTATCTTTTAAAAAAGTGCATTTCTATACTTCATTGAGTGCTGCTTATTAGTACTTCAAAAAAATGTAATAGTACTTTAAAAGTACATATACCTAAAAGATACATATATGTTTTGAAAAGGTACTGCACCACTGACAGATTTTGTACTTTTTTTTCTGACGGTGTGTGAAGATCGTCACTGCCCAAGGTCTTGTCAACAACCTCTAGTTACATTCCCAGTATAACACCATCTGTATGGTGTATTAATGCTAAAATATAAAACTGATAGCAGATTTGGATTAATTCAAAACATTTATTACACTAATGTTGGTTCTTTTAAAACCCATTGCATCTATCGTGTAAATGAAGGTTAATAAGTATTGTGTACATTGTGTGTATTCCAGTCAAAGTGTCTCTAGTGGGTTGACTGACTGTGCCATTATGACGTGTTGTTATTGATCCTTATTCTCATATTCCCCTCTCTGTTCCCGGTAAAGCCGTCCTGTTTCCCGCAAACTCACTCTCACTAACATGCACACAGATTTGGGTCAGCATTTTGTTCAGCTCTCATTATTTATGACATTGTGCTCAGATTCCATCTTTGTGTAATTTTTTATGTCCTCAGTTGCTTTTACCTCCCTGTTCACTTAAGATAATTGTATCTACCTCTGCTGTTCCACACTTCAATTATTCATTCTTTCTTTTCATCTGACTGCAGAAGAAACTGGTTCTGACGTTCCACACATCCACACCAGCATCCTGCAAGCACCTGTGGAAATGTGCCGTGGAAAACCAGGCTTTTTACAAGTAGGAGTCCTACTTTTCTCTTTATCTCTCTCTCTCTCTCCTCATCACACTCTGGATGTGTTTCTTTCTAAGAAGCATATGTTTTGGTCTTTTTATGCAATACCAGTCAAAAGTTTGGGGTCAGCTTGATTTTTTTTTTACAAATAAATTAATCATTTCATTAAATAAGCATGCATTTAATTGATCAACAATGACAGTAAATATTTGTTATGAAAGAATGCTATTATAAATAAATGCTGTGGTTTTAATTTTTTTGTTCAATAAAGAATCCTGAAAATAAAATCACGGTTTCCACAAAAATTTCATAACTGTCTTCTTCATCATAATAATAATAATTAGAAATGTTTATTTGGCAGTGATGGAGTAATGATGCTGAAAATTCACTTTATCCATCACATGAATAAATTACATTTTAAAATATATTCAAATTTATAACAATAATTTTAAAATGTAATAACATATTAAAATATTACTGATTTTATGATCAAATAAATGCATACATTATTAATATCAAATATATCTGGTGAACAATGTGGAATTTCTTAATAAATCACTGCCTCAATAAATAAATAAATAATAAATATATAAATAAATATCTATAATTTTTATGGACTAATTCAGCAATGAGGATAATAGTGTCAGTGTTGTGGACATGTGTTTACTTGTTTTACCCCATCTTAGTTCCTGTTTCCCTTTTTTGGTCATGTTTCCTGTTCATGTTCTCATTATGTTTATTTGGTTCAAGCTGTGTTTTCCCTCATGTCAACATATTCATTGTTTCCAGGTGTTCCCTCTTTAGTTTCTTTGTCTACTTAAGCCCTGTGTTTCCCTGTTTCTAGCGTCAGCTGTTAATTGTCATCCAAAGTTCCAGTTTTTTTTTTTCATTTAGTTGGAGAAGTTATTTTTTATGTATCAAGATGGCCGTCCCCTGGAAGATTACATCAGGGAATTCCTCACTTGCTCCACATAGACTTCCCTTGACCGTAGGGCTCTTGTGGACTGTTTCTGGAGTGGTCTCCAGTGTCGGCTCCAGCCTCATAGCTCGCTCCAGTGTCGGCTCCAGCCCCAGAGCTCACTCCAGTGTCGGCTCCAGCCCCAGAGTTCGCTCCAGTGTCGGCTCCAGCCCCAGAGTTCGCTCCAGTGTCGGCTCCAGCCCCAGAGCTCAATCCAGTGTCGGCTCCAGCCCCAGAGTTCGCTCCAGTGTCGGCTCCAGCCCCAGAGCTCAATCCAGTGTCTGCTCCAGCCCCAGAGTTCGCTCCAGTGTCTGCTCCAGCCCCAGAGCTCGCTCCAGTGTCGGCTCCAGCCCCAGAGCTCAATCCAGTGTCTGCTCCAGCCCCAGAGCACGCTCCAGTGTCGGCTCCAGCCCCAGAGCTCGCTCCAGTGTCGGCTCCAGCCCCAGAGCTCAATCCAGTGTCTGCTCCAGCCCCAGAGTTCGCTCCAGTGTCGGCTCCAGCCCCAGAGCACGCTCCAGTGTCGGCTCCAGCCCCCGAGTTTAGCTCATTGAGGGCTCCTTTCCCCGAGTTTAGCCCAGTGAGGGCTCCAGTCCCAGAGTTTAGCCCAATGAGGGCTCCTGTCCCTGAGACCAGAGAAGGCTCCAGTACCTGAGTTTAGACCAGAGAAGACTCCAATCTCCAATTGTAGCACAGAAAGGGCTCTAGTTCCCATGTCCAGCCAAGAAGAGCTCCAGTCCCCAAGTCATGGCCAGGGAGGGCCACTGTTCCTGAGTTAGTCTTAGGGAGGGCCTCAAAAGATGAAATTCTCTCTAAGGAATAATTTTTTTGTGGGTGGAGGGGTAGTATGGGTCCATCCACAGTGGATGGGCCGAGTGGCGAGGTCAAGGCCATGGAGGCCATCAAGCCATGGCCTTCTGTGTTCCCTACATCATGACTCCCCAAGGTCCCTGTTTCGCAATAGTCTCCTAAACTGTATGACTCCTCCTGAGTTCCTTGCTCCTCCATGGCCTCTTGAACTGTTGGTTCCACCATGGCCTCCTGAACGGCCTGTTACGCCATGGCTTTTTAGTCTGCCTGTCCCACATGGCGCCCCGAACTACCTGCTCCGCCATGGTGCCCTGAACTGTGTTCTGCCATGGCACTCTGGACTGCCTGATCTGCCATGGCTCCTGGGACTGCCTGTCCTGCCATGGCCCCCTGAGATCCCTGATCTGCCCTGGATGCCTCTGGTGTCTCCGTCCTGTACCAGGGCGCACTTTCCCTGTTTCTAGCGTTGGCTGTTAATTGTCATCCAAAGTTCCAGTGTCTGTATCATGTTGCTTGTTGGATTCAATTCTAATCAAAGTATTCTCCTGTTTCTCCTTGTTCAACAAAGAGTGATTGTGACAGATATAACTGTAAAAATAATAGAATAGGGAATGTAATTCAAACTTACCTTTGTTCTAATGTTTTATGATTTCACTAATTAAAAAAAAAGTGGACATAACGTCGACATAACAGAGTTGAAAAGAAAATATGTACCGCATTTTCTGGACTATAAGTCGCACTTTCTTTTCATAGTTTGGCTGGTCCTGCGACTTATAATCAGGTGTGACTTATTTATCAAAATTAATTTGACATGAACCAAGAGAAATGAACCAAGAGAAAACATTACCGTCTCCAGCCGTGAGAGGGCGCTCTATGCTGCTCAGTGCTCCTGTAGTCTACACTGAAGACATAGAGCGCCCTCTCGCGGCTGGAGACGGTAATGTTTTCTCTTGGTTCTTGGTTCTAAATAAATGCGACTAATAGTCCAGTGCGACTTATATATGTATTTTTTTCTCATCATGATGTATGTTTGGACTGATGTGACTTATACTTAGGTGCGACTTATATTATGAAAAATACGGTATGTTAAATATGTTAAAGTTAAATTTAAATTAGGTTTCAATGAAAGCTTTAAATATGCATTTTTCTATATACATTTTACAGAGTAACATGTATATAATAATGTGACTAAGTTCTGGTAATTTTAGCAGTATGAGGTCACGGGGACAAACCTAGCACACAGATGGCACGGTTAGCTGAGAATGATCCTGATATAAGTGCCTCAATATCTTTCTCTGTGTCTAGTTACTCTGTGTGATTGGTGTCACGTTACTGTTGAAAGCCCTTTAATTAAGAGCTTAAATGCCAGCCAGACAGCAGGCCTGCCTCTGTCAAACAACAACACTGGCTTCATATTAACACACACACACATCAGTCAGTCAATCACAAACTGCCTTTAATAGTCAGGCCACGCTGTATATGCTTACTGATTATGTGAGAAAAGCTGCTGAATTCTGATAATTGGATTTAAATATAGCAAAGAGTATTAAACAGAAATTAGAACACTGCATATTTTCAGTAGCATAATAAAAATTCAATACTCCTTCAAAAATGCAATTGTAAAAAGTTTCAACGTGAAAGTAGTTGATGGGACACAAGACACTGAAGTCTAAGCAACCCATTTTGAGCCTACATAACTAAATGTTTGTTTACTGCTTTTTCTCTCATTTACTGTAGATGTGCAAAGTCCAGTCAGATCAAGACTGTGTCCAGCAGCAGTATCATTTTCAAGGGAAGCAGATTTCGCTACAGGTGAGATCGCATGCTTATCTGATGGATCTGATGAACCTTATGTCAAACTTGCTGGTATTATTATTTAACATATTTGTTTCTGGTTTGATTCCAGTGGTCGGGTGGCTAAAGAAGTCATTGAAGCCAGTTCAAAGATTCAGAGAGATCCTCCTGTTGTTCACAGGTCAGCCTCCATACTCCTCACTTCTCCACACTTCACTTACTTCAGGCTGTTCATGGTTCAAAATGACCACAGTATTATGGAGCCAGACCAGCCAAAAAAATGATACATTTACAAAACAAAATTCAATTAATTCAAGAACTTAATATGTACATTTGTCTAAACATCTTAAATGTATATTATGTCTACATAGTCATAGTCAACTTTTTTTAGCGATTTGACTTTCACTTCAGAAGTTCGTGTCTTAACATTTTTGCCTCTGTGTCTGTTTCTATGGCTGTTTCAGGTCTCAGTTTGGTCATTGCAAAAGCTTTACTTCACTCAGTCATAAACAGCTGATAATGAACATGGAGCCTCTCCTACCAGCATTGAGCTCCAGCAGGGAGAACAGAGACTCCTCCGCAAACAACGGTAACACACCTGCATACATACACACATTAACAGTGCATCTTCCTCCCCTGTAAAGATCTTTAGCTCAAAAAAAAAAGAAAAGAAAAGTACCTTAAAATAATACTAACAAATATGACTCTGATCCATTCACGAGACTCCTTTAAAACAGACAGTGTTGCCAGGTATAACACCCTCAGTTCTCCAGGGCCCTGTTCAGATTGAGCCGATGAGCTGCTGCTATCTGTAGAGACTCCATTCACAGCTTTAAAAATACTTGTGAGTCTCCCAGCAGAGAGCATGTTTGCAGCGATTAATACAAGGCCTGCTCAGGCTTGAGCTGATTGGGAGTGTGTTGAAGCAGCGACACACAAATACACATGATTATGTAGATAGAAGTTGCTGGTTTAATGAAGTCCGTAAACTGAATCAATTAGCTGTTTAAACTGGAATCATTGAGGCCGAGTGAAGGAGGAGCAGGACTAGAGCGTTTCACGTGATGAAGACGTGGAGTCCATGTGAGGAGACCTGAGGCTGCTTCATCAATGCTAAGCCCTTCACAGATAAAGTTACCAGAGGACAGGACAAGCTTTTAAAGACTGAATGTCATACTGGCCCTTGCCCATCCGGAATTAAAACAATATGGTTGCTAAAACAGGCTATCACTTCTACACTTTAAGAAGTAGTGAAATTTACAGTTGAAATCCGGCAAATGTGGTTGCTAGAACTGCTAGAAAAATTATTATGACTTGTAATTGTTAATTTCCAAACTTTATAAATTGTATTATTTTAATTTACTTACATTACCGTATTTTTCGGACTATAAGTCGCATCAGTCCAAAAATATGTCATGATGAGGAAAGAAACTGTATATAAGTCGCACCGGACTATAAGTCGCATTTATTTAGAACCAAGAACCAAGAGAAATCATTACCGTCTCCAGCCGCGAGAGGGCGCTCTATGTTTTCAGTGTAAGCTACAGGAGAACTGAGCAGCATAGAGCGCCCTCTCACAGCTGGAGATGGTAATGTTTTCTCTTGGTTCTTTTCTCTTGGTTCATTTCTCTCGGTTCATGTCAAATTAATTTTTATAAATAAGTCGCACCTGACTATAAGTCGCAGGACCAGCCAATCTATGAAAAAAGGTGTGACTTATAGTCCGGAAAATACAGTAAATGTCTCATTAGATTTATTATAGTTTTTCACCATATACAGTTAGGAAACTTGTTACTAACCAATTAACAGGTTTTTACAGTAGTATTTTTTTCTTTTACCGTTAAAATTGTGATAATTTTTACAGTATTCATATTGATCATAGAAAGAGATTGGAATAAACTAGTTTATTTTACTAAATTTAACCTTTTTATTTTTAAATTTTAAACTCAACAGAGATGCCCTATAAACCTATTTAGCTACTCTTTATGTAAATTAGATTTTTTTAATTTATTTTTTTTAATTCATTGTTCTGGTATGATTTTTGGTGTTTTTGTGCAGTACCAAATCTCTGGGGATTGAGTTGATCAAACTTTATTTCAGTTTCCACCCAGGACAGCAGTGACTTATGCTTGAAAACCTGGCTGCTAAAGAAGCTTCTGGCTTTTTAAGAGTGGAAATTTACAACTCAAGCAAGTGACATCAACATGGCTTTTGATTTAAATAAACCAATTGTGACCCTGGAGCACAAAACCAGTCTTAAGTTGCTTGGGTATATTTTTAGCAACGGCCCAAAAAACACTGAATGGGTCAAAATTATAAATTTTTCTTGTATGCCAAAAATCTATAGGATATTAAATAAAGTTAATGATATTTAGTGAAAGTGAAGTGACATTCAGCCAAGTATGGTGACCCATACTCAGAATTTGTGCTCTGCATTTAACCCATCCGAAATGCACACACACAGAGCAGTGAACACACACACACACACCCGGAGCAGTGGGCAGTCATTTATGCTGCGGCGCCCGGGGAGCAGTTGGGGGTTGATGCCTTGCTCAAGGGCACCTAAGTCGTGGTATTGAAGGTGGAGAGAGAGCAGTTCATGCACTCCCCCCACCCACAATTCCGTCCGGCCCGAGACTAGAACTCACAACCCTTCGATTGGGAGTCCGACTCTATAACCATTAGGCCACGACTTCCCTGATATTTAAATAAGATATTTAGTAAATTTCCCACAGTAAACATATTAAAACTTTTTGATTAGTAATATGCATTGCTAAGAATTAATATGCGTTTCATTTTTATATACAAACTTTACATTTACTTGTGAGAGGCAATGGTGAAAAAGAAGTGCCCTTAATGGTATTAAATGTGCACTTGTGGTGTACTTCAAATATTAAAAGTAATGTACTAAATTTCAACTTCATTATAAATATATAACTGGATTATATGTGCATGCATGACGTACAAGTTTCAATAACAATGACATTAAAGTATATTTTAGTTCAACCTAAATGCTTGTCAGTACATTCAACAGTACACTTTAATCATATTTCAAGAACAATACAATTATGAAATTACATAAAGGTGTATTTAAGTCCTACTTAAATGTGTCAAAAACCGCTCTTAAGTTCAACTCATTGCATTTAATATAAACGTAAACTATTATACGTTTTCATTTAATTGCAGATAATATACTGTACAATTAAGTGTCACATTATTACGTATATTGTTAAAGTACATCATTTCTGTAATAAGAACTGTTTTGCTCTTTTTCACATGGAAGTACCTCACCATAAACTCAGCTTTTGCCTTTGTTTTTGTAAAGAAAAGAAGAGACAGGTTTAATTTTTTCTTGGTAATCAACATTATGCATAAAATACTATCAAATGGGCTTAGCTTGTAATGATCCCAGAATATTCGGGCGAATGAGATTTGTGAGCTCCAGTGGAGGGGAACAGTATTCTGCTCTAGTATTCCATTAATATCCGGTCATGGAGTATTAATAAAATAATAAAAGGAGTCCGAGGTCATTCTGGGTCTACAGGAGGACATCTGATGTCTGCTAGCTGTACTGTACTCCGGACTGGATCTTTTCTTCACAAGCGGCCGCTGTGATTAGCAAAGCCTTCTGCTGTGACTGATGCTGTATAAATAGCTCATCCTGCATTTGGGCTGATCCGGCCTTAATGCCCCGACTTTGTTCACATGTCCGCTCTCCGGTGAAGTAAAGGGGCTGGCAGGACCCCATCCTATGAGACTTAACCCACCTAGAAGTGTCAGAGACAGTGTTTGACATCGTTTAAGCCAGCAGGACCCGTGAGAAGGTCACTGTTCAGATATGGAGGTTTTCAGAGAGCAGGGGGAGCGTGTGGTGGGTCGTGAAACGGTTGCGGAGGAAGGTCTACGGGATGAGGTTATAAACGTGGCTCTGGATGAGAGTTTAGAGGAGCGAGCAGATGCCCTGCGCTGTCAGGTGAAGATCACCACACGTCACAACCTGCAGCTCCGGATGGCCAACTACACGGCACGAGACGTCTATGTGCGGCTGCTCGGCCACGGAGATCGCATCTCAGGAACCGGTATGGACGCTCCCAACACGATGATTTAGCAGTTTTGGCATCTAACATGGTGATTGTAAAGGTGGACTAGATTTCAGGATCATTCCTACTTCATCTCTTCATTGAATAGTAATTTTGCATCATTCTGAAAACTTTAAAGAGTTGGCGAAAAATTTGTCATCCATTTACTTACCGCATATCATTCCAAAGTTGTTCCGAATGTTAAAAGATAATATATTCTGAAAACCGTCCAATGTGTTTTTTTTTTGTCCGTTCAGTTGAAGTCAGTCAGAGGTCACTTAAACTGTTCGGTTACCAGCATTCTTCAAAATATCTTCTGTGTTCTGCAGAAACAAGTAAGCCATACAGGTTTGGAAAGAGACGAGGATGGGCAAACGATGACAAAGCAACAGAAAACTCTTGATTCTTTAACTCTTGAACAGCACGAATAATTACATAACTGATTCAATTAAACACAGCATAAACATAATACTACAAATGCATGAGAACTTGAATTCAATTGAAAGTTCACTCAAAAATGACAATTCTGTTGAGCACAAAAGAACATATTTTGAAGAATGTAACAGCTGATGGTAGCCAGTGACTTCCATAGTGTTTGTTTTTATACTATGGCCCCTCTAGGCTTGACATTAACATTTCAAGGGGTCACGCAAGACCCTATTTAAACATTAAACACCCAGGAAGATGTGTTTATCCTATCTTTCACAAAAAGTAGGGTATTTTTCCGTACTATGGAAGTTAATGGTGACCATCATGCGTTTGGTTACCCACATTCTTCAGAATATCTTCTTTTGTGCTCAGCATTTCAGGAGCTTAGTTTTCACAGAAAGGACAGACTTACAATGATACATTTTCATTTATTAATTTACTTAATTTAAATGAGTGAGTGTACCATAAAATAATGAGTAATGATGATATATGTTTCATGAGACGACAAGGACTATGACTAATTTAAATGGAGATGTAAATATTAGAGACTGGGTCATAAAATGAAATGATTACACTGTGGCTTACAAAAAAGAAATGATAAAGTAATTACCATAGTTGTAGTTTCAAATAAAAGCATTCAAATGCATTAACTTTTTTTTTCTTTTTTTTTTTTTGCATAGGACAAACCATTTTCTTTAGAAAATGGAATAAAAAAATCAATTTCTCTGTGCTTTGCTGTTATGACACATCATATGAGAGGAGGGCATGTCAGCTTTTGTGTCAAATCACATTCTTCTCTTTTCTTTTTCTTTGAATCTCTTTCACAGTGTTTAAAACATCACCCTCTTGTTTAGTTATTGTTGCCACGGTAGCCTTGATGTCTGTTGCTAGTGACGACTGTTGCCTCCTCCTGGGCTAAATGGCTCTTTATGTGTCGCTATGGTGACATCTTCTCTTTGACCATATGCCTACATCTACTCACTTAAGTGTGTTTCTGTAGAAGCTGTTCAATAGATAACTCACGATTATCCAGTTAGTTTGACTACGCTCACATTTCAGGACTGATAATTGGCTGTCAGTGCTGATGCCCTGAAATTTGGTACATCCTGTCAGTGACGGATCATCAGTTACCGAGTGTGGAACTCACCATGCTTTTCATGCAACAATCCCGTTTGATCTGAAGAGACGTGAATTATTTTTTGATAGGATAAGTATCATTGTGAAGTGAGAGGATGGTTATATCAGACGACAGCAGAGCTCTCTGTGTGTGTGTGTGTGTGTGTGTGTGTAGGAGCATGGACGTCACTGACATCTCATCCAGGAGACTTGTCTTAATCCACACTAGTCAGGCAGCTAGGGCTATACTTAGACGTACACAGCCGTGCTCTCGACTGCTGGATAAACACACACACAACATAAACCCCAAAAAGGAGCAATCGCTTTCAAATAGTATTATTATTTTCATATTTTATTAAATGTTATTTTTATTTTATATATTTATGAAACATTATTATATACATCTAGATTCTAGCTATTATCCATAAGAATTTATTTACACACACACACACATATATATATATATATATATATATATATATATATATATAAGCTGTTGTAGAATCATTCAATTTCATTGTGCTTTGTAATAAATCACATGACAACTGTGTAAAAAACATGAATAACTTACAGTCAGTTTTATCATGGTTAACTGAAAATAAAACCATAAAAACCTTTTCATAACTTGAAATAACGCTACCTAAAATGTACAGGAAATGAATTATTTCAGCTGGATGCCAATGCACAATTTCTTATATATATATAAAAAAATACAGACTTGTTTTTAATAAACAAAAATGTATCAAAATCTTAGAAAATATTATTATAAAAAAAGTATTCTTCCTAAGCATTATTATTATTGTGGTTTATAACAAGTAAAATTTTCTTAAAAATAAATAAAAATAAAAATAATAATAAAAAAATAAAATCATTAAAGTTTTTTTACACCCTCATAGAAGTGCAAACTTAATCTTGCTTCTGAAATTGTTAGATATGTATATATGGGTTAATTTGGGACATATTTTATTATTATATATATTTTTAAACAAAATGTGTGTGTGTGTATATGTGTGTGTGTGTGCGTGTGTGTGTGTGTGTCTGTGTGTATGTAATATCTGTTCATCTGAATGGTTTATGTTTTATTTTAAAAGCTCTTTTTGCTTTCAACAATTAGAGTTGCAAGTCTATCAGATACTATGAATATGTCCACGTCCACAGTGTCTCCTGATAGTAACTTGTATATCCTTCAAGAAATGTTGAAATAACAGTGTTAAAATGAATTTTAAAGGGACAGTTCACCCAAACATGAAAATCCTGCCATAATTTACACAAGAAGATATTTTGAATGTGGATAACCAAACAGTTGCTGGTCCCCATTGAGTCCCAGAATATATTTTTCATACTATAGAAGTCAATGGCTACGGTCAGTTGTTTGGTTACCCACATTCTTCAAAATATATGTTTCTTGTGTGTGCAGCAGAAGAAAGAAAGTCATACATTTTTGGTGTGCACAATGGCAGAATGTTCAATTTTGGCTGAACTATCCCTTTCTGAACTTTCAGTGATAACACAACCAACTGTTCGCTCTGCAGGACTGTCGGCTTTGAAAGACTCGGTTCATCTGTCTCCACTGAAACCCTCGGTCACTTCTGAGGAGGTGGAGGTGAGGGACAACCCCGTTCAGGAAAGACGTGAAGACGAGGCAGTCAAGAGGATGAGAGCGGATGAGGAGAGGAGAGAGATACACGCAGACCACGAAGATGAAGCGTGTGCTGCTCTCCCCATATCTGACACAGCGTACAGCCCGTGTGCCAGTGTGGTGCCCACGCCGGTGGAGGAGAGCCAGGGCGGCGTAGACCTGCTGTTCCAGAGTCCCGCGCGGCTGCTGAAGGAGCTCCACGCTGACCCGGAGATGCAGCTGGAGCTCCAGGCCGAGAGGGAGCGGGAACTGGCCAGAGAGGCGTTTCGTCAGTCGCTGTGCCTCCCGTCGAGTGGACGGCAGCAGATGCAGGCCTGCCTGCTCAGTGCCGCCCGTCTAGTGGTGATGGCCACGGGTCTCCTCGTGATTCTGCTTCCTCTCCTCCTCGTGCTGCTGGAGTCGGACCTGGACATCTCGTTCCTGCATGACATCCGGCAGACGCCCGAGTTTGAGGAGTTCCACTACGAATACTATTGCCCCCTGCGGCGCTGGTTCCTCTGCAAACTGGAACTCATGACGGAGCAGCTCTGGGGCGACTGAGGGTCACAGGGAACGGGGGCGGGGATAAAATGGACAGGACAGGACAGGTTTGCTCTCCTATATCACAGGATTTGTTCATTCACACGCCGATGCATTCTTGTAGCAGTACTGAAGGCGGTTTTCAAGCAGTAGAGCTGTAGTTGTCTAGTGTTTTAGCCATAGCGTTAGACAGCGGACAGCAGCATGGGCCTTTAAATGGTTAAGTCAGCTTCATTAAAGGTGTACGACAAGCACAGCGCTGATATAATTGCATTGGAGCATTATACATTTCAACATCGATGATGGATATGTATGCCTATTCAATATTTTCATTCATTTCATTTGCCTATTGTCATAAACGTGTGTCAGTCAGGGTCTAAAATGAACTTTTTGTGCCCTATATTTCAATCATGAGTGAAGTTCCTAATTTATTCTAAGTTATTTTTCAGGTTTTTCTTTGTTTTGGTTTTCCTACGACTATTAATAAACCCCCTTTCTGTCTAATATATGAAATACATGCTTATATTTTATTAGCAAGGATGTATTTAATTGATCAGAAGTAACGGTAAAGACATTTATAACATTACAGAAAGTTTTCGGTTTCATATAAACACTGTTCTTTTGAACTTTCTGTACATTAAAGTATCCTAAAAAATATCAGTGTTCTAAAAAAAAACAACTGTTTTCAACATTAATAATAATTAGCGGAGCCTTGAGCAGTAAGTCATTATATTAGAATGATCATGTGACACTGAAGTCTGGACTAATGATGCTGAAAACTCAGCTTTATCACCACGGAATATATTACTTTTTTAAAATATATTAAAATGGGAAAAAAGCTTTAAAGCTAAAGAATTTCATAGGTGTTAATGTTTTTACTGTATTATTGATCAAATAAATTCAACTTCACCAATAGGAGTCGATGGAATCAATGTACGTGTATTTATGAAAAGAATCAATTCTTATTAGCTCATGCAACATGCAACAATTTGAGGTTAAAGTTGTTTGTAGATGCAAAATCTTTTTTTTTTTGTAGACTATTTGTGTCGCTTTGATTTGATTCACTTATTATCATCGAGGATCACTGCTTAAATGTGTTACACAACCAGCCAACTGGCCTGTAGAACATTTTTACAAACCACCAAGTGTTATTCACATTTGATGCTTGCAAAAGTTCATTTTGGACCCTGCTGCCAGTTTGAGTGTGAAATCTGGTATAAACTCACATGAAGAGTCCATTTGAAATGATTCGATGTCTTTGACTCAATCAGCCTCCATAACAACAAAAATAATGCACATTGAAGAGTATGCAAAATGTAGAAGAGGCGCAGGCAGGTAATGAGCTCCGACCCGCTTCCCTAAATCAAGACTTATTTTCTTAAATATCAAAATACAGCCATTAAGATGAGTAGTTTCTGACCTCATAACACTGTACTGAAATAAATCTCTGCTTCTTGCAGAGCAACACACAGAGATATGAGAGAGAGGGCAAGCTATACATGCTAAAACTTAATATCTCTTTTTAAGATTTTATAAATTTTTATGTGACGCTTACAGTTACTTATATTTTTTGGCAAAAAAACAAACAAAACAAAAACAAAAAAGCTTAAGTTATTTTATTTAAACGGATTTACACTAAAATGTAGGTGGTATTGAAGTTAAATAATTTTACTATCACCAACAATTTACCTTAAAATACTGTGATGTGTTTTCATATAGAATAGCACAAACTATAAAACATTTTTTCTTCATAATTTCAGATGTCATGAGCAGATGTTACAGCATGTTGCTAGTACAGTTGATCACTGTAATCACACAACATATATAAACAAAAAAAAACATAAACAAGATGCATGGAAACGCCACAATTTGAAATATTATACGTTAAAATAACATAAGTTTTGTGTGAGTACCTTTTTGTAGAAGTCAACAATGAAAGTGCGGCTAATAAAATTTAGTTTACAAACTAAGTCCATTTGAGCCCAAAAAAGGTGCCAATTTCATTTGCAGACTGGGTTTTATATATATATATATATATATATATATATATATATATATATATATATATATATATATATATATATATATATATATATATTAATTTGTTAATGTAAGCTTGTTTTGTTTTAAAATAAATTAAAAGGCAAAACAAAAAGGTAAAATTGCACCTTTTTATGTTGGTCTACTCTAAGTTTTTTAACTTCATAATTGCGAGATATAGACAAATTGAATTTTATATTTAAACTCGCAAATATAGGAATCTGACTGGTGAAATATAAATTCAGAAATTTGAGGAAAAGGAGTCTGAATGGTGAGATATAAACTCGTTAATTTGAGGAAAAAGAGTCTGAATGTGAGATATAAATTCAAATTTGAGGAAAAAGAGTCTGAATGGTGAAGTATAAACTCGCAAATTTGAGGAAAAAGAGTGAATGGTGAAGTATAAACTCGCAAATTTGAGGAAAAAGAGTCTGAATGTGAGATATAAATTCAAATTTGTGGAAAAAGAGTTTGAATGTGAGATATAAACTCGCAAATTTGAGGAAAAAGAGTGAATGGTGAAGTATAAACTCGCAAATTTGAGGAAAAAGAGTCTGAATGTGAGAAATAAATTCAAATTTGAGGAAAAGGAGTCTGAATGTGAGATATAAACTCGTTAATTTGAGGAAAAAGAGTCTGAATGTGAGATATAAATTCAAATTTGTGGAAAAAGAGTTTGAATGTGAGATATAAACTCGCAAATTTGAGGAAAAAGAGTCTGAATGTGAGAAATAAATTCAAATTTGAGGAAAAGGAGTCTGAATGTGAGATATAAACTCGTTAATTTGAGGAAAAAGAGTCTGAATGTGAGATATAAATTCAAATTTGTGGAAAAAGAGTTTGAATGTGAGATATAAACTCGCAAATTTGAGGAAAAAGAGTCTGAATGTGAGATATAAACTCGCAAATTTGAGGAAAAAGAGTGAATGGTGAAGTATAAACTCGCAAATTTGAGGAAAAAGAGTCTGAATGTGAGATATAAATTCAAATTTGAGGAAAACGAGTCTGAATGTGAGATATAAATTCAAATTTGAGGAAAACGAGTCTGAATGTGAGATATAAATTCAAATTTGAGGAAAAAGAGTCTGAATGGTGAAATATAAGCACAACTGTGAGAAGAAAAGTCTAAACTGTGAGATATCAACTTCCCTTTGGATATCATGTTTTTTGTTTAGTTATATGCCCGACTGCCCATGCAGGGCCTTGTACTGAACACTGGCGTTCTACATAATGCCAGACCTGAAGAACCTGTGAAGACTCATTTCATATGCTTGTTATGTATTTCATTAAGTCGAGGCTAATGCATGAAATGACTACATTTGCTTTTCCTTCAGAGGTCCAGGAAGAAACTCATGTTTCTGGACTGGCCGGCTCGCAGCGCAGCACATTAACTAATCGAATTTACACAGCTACTTGTGATGCAAATCTGATGTGATGTTACATCTGTTGCTGAGGTGATAGCAAAAGGGCTAATGACACATTTCTGTCAATGCTTCACCCTCAACAGAGTTCTTGTTTGAATCCAGTTCAACATAAACCTGATCACTGATATTTACTGTTTAACAGCAGGTGGCGCTCTCAGGAACGAATGTCAAATACTGAAGGAACTCTTTATTCTATGATAAAAAAAACAAAACAAATATGCATATTCACATGCAGACATGTATATGGCTATGTTACCACAAGGTAAATATTTGACTGCTATTGTATGTTATTTGTGGCTCATTGTGTGGTTGATATTCACGCAGACCAATATTTATTCACCATTACAATAAGTGCTTCATCAAATCAGAATCAGAAAAACACTAACATACTACATGTGCTTGTCATTCAGTCAGTATTCATCAATGTAAACTAATAGATCTTTTTCTGATATGTCACGAATACATTTTTTTTTAATCGCATACTGTATACACTACCAGTCAAAAACCATGGACACACTTAACTCTATTTATGTCCTGATTTTCTAATAGAAATTGGTAATTAATATTAATCAGCATGCAAAATTACAATAAATTAATATAGATTTATAATATTAATTCATACAGATATTTCATTGATATTACACACACACACACACACACACACACACACACACAGCAGATATATATATATATGTTGGCTTTATATCAAGTATATTTAACTACTATGCATTAACATATAATCTTGTGATACAATGCATTTATTTTGTACATAATTGTTTTTATATTGCACTTGCATGTAAAATACTTGTATGTAATTATAACTGTAATTCATTTCTGTGAAGACACCTATAATTACAATGTGTTTTGCTTAACAACATGAACACAATAAATACATTTATACCAAATATATATTTAGTTTTCTACATAGTAGTTAAAGACACCTAATATAAAGCGGGATTTAATATTTATAAAATTTTAATCTAATGGCTTATGGATGAATCTTATGTAAAATGTTAAGGACAAAAACAAGAACAAACAAAACTGTAAAAAAAAGTAACTAGGTTGCAGCCAATAGTAAATACAAATTTAAATCTAGAAAAATAAGATCAAATTCAAATTTGATTTGCCATGTTATGTGGTCTCTACATAATTCCTACAGTTTCAGTGTTAATTCAAAGTTATTATATTCACGTTTTAATAACAGAAGAAAAAGTGTGTCAGATCTTTTCACTGATAGTGTAAATGTCCACATACACTGAATAAAGATAACACTGACCGACTCTGCATGTATAACGTCTGTAAATACAGTGAAGAAGAAAACGTCCTTCTTATTTCTCACACGCCTGACCTCGTGTATTCAGCTAGCTCATCTGAGTCTTACTGTATATGATCATAGGACTATGACAAGGACATGCCAGCTTTTTTCTTTTGCGTTGTGTTCAGGTTTCTCTGGACTTTCAGCTCAGGGTTGAGTCATATTCATAAAGCAGTCAGAAATAGAAATAGAAATACAACATTAATGCTTCGTTCTGATGCTGCTGTCAATGTTGTGGTTCTCATTTTAATAAAAACATGACATATGTGGAAAATGTAGATAATAGGTAGTCATGCTTTGCGCTTTAATGTGTGCTATCATGACCAATGAAAGCAGAGAAGTAGTGGTCACATTCAGTCATTCGCTGTATGGCAGGCTGATTGAATGAATTTGCCCATTAACCTGAACATCTCTTATTGTATATCGTAGTGTGGCAAAATATAGATGTGCAAACTCATTTGAATTGATCAGAGGGTGAACATATTTCATATAGCATTCAGAAATGTCATGCACTTGAATTTGTTTATTGTTTTTGTAGCCTTGCTATTCTGTTGCATGATGGGACACCCATGAATTCATTGTTTTGGTAGAACTGTGATTTTATTTCCCTACAAATTAAAATAATTTTTCAAGATTTGTTGACTGAAAACACGGTTTCCACGTTTTCAAATGTTTGTTATTATGCAATAGTTTGTTTCATTGCAAAATCTTAGCATTTTCTAAACCAATTTCTTCTGGTGAATTTTTACAAAACCTGTCAAGAACGTCATATCAGGGTCACAATTTACCCCAAAATCCAAAGAATGTTATTAATATGAATTATTGGTATTAAGAAAACGATGCCTATATAACATATTGTGAAAAAGAAAAATCATCTCAGTGTTTCTGATTAAAAAAATAACAAAAACTAAATATTGTTTGTGGACAGCATGATTTTGATTTTCTCATTAGAGTAATGTCAATATAATGAGAAATGAATAGAAAACATCTGGATGCATTACAAAAATGAGGATTTGAGAGGAAAATGTCCTTAATTATCATGAGAATAACATCACAATGCAAAAAATATATGTATATTGTACTTTCTTCTTCTTATTATTTTTAATGTGTTTTCAGGATAAAATATGACATGGAAAAGTTAAATTAAACCGTTTGGATGACAGTATAGAGGTCTTTTAAGTATATGCTGTGATTAAAATAAATTGTCAATTGAGGGAGGAAAAAAGAAAAAGAAATAATGCAACATTCACCAATTCTTGTCATTTACTTTGAGATCTTGATCAGCATTTTGTGTTAAAGATACCCTAGAAGAGCATCTGTAAAATGCTTGTACATGTTTTTTTGTTTTTCATCTTTAGAGGTTTGAGATCTTTTTGACTGGTGATTTCTCAGCGGTATGTGAAATGTGTTTTGTTTGCATGTTTATCAGCTTTCTGCAATCTGTCATCTAATTTCAGAATACAGCTCTGGGAGTATCCAAAAAAAAAAGAAAAAAAAAGAAAAACAGTTTCCAGATTCACTGGGAATGGCCTTATGAAATTTGTAAATTGATTTTTGATTGTTTATATGTTTAAGAAAAATAAAATATATATATATATTGTTTTATATGTTAGTACTGCCACAATAAAACTGGAGTGTAAACATTGCAATCTTTATTTTTGCTTATTAAGACTAAAGCAACATTGTTAAATGCAACATTTCTGTTCAATAGCAACAGTGAAAGCTTGAAATAAGAAAATGAGACATCAGAATTCAGATGTTCCTGACATTGTCATTCATATAAGTATGAACTATTTACCGGTAACAAATGTTTTCCACAAGAAAATGTTTTTTTAAAAATTGTGCTGTTTATTTTCAGAATATAACATGACATTATGTAGTGAGCATTAAACGCCAACTGTGCTGTTGTGAAATGAACAGAGCAAAGATAATATCCACAAAAGCTTGTCAATCGGTTTTAAAATGCTTCATGAGGTTTTCAGCACTGAGCAGAAATATATATGTATTTTTTTTAAATATATAATTTAAAGCTACAAGACAAAAATAAATTATTTGGATCAAGCAGCAACTTCCAGTTTTCATTCAACAAATTCTGTAATTCGTTTCTTCCAAAGATGCAAATAGTAATACTAAAGATTCAAATAGTAATCCTACTTCTTATAACGTTTAATAATTCTACCTGACAAACAGAACTTTTTGCACTTTTCAATCAACTTCCATACACACACACACTTTTCAAACACACATTACAGAACTTTTGTTTCATTGCACTAAGCTGAAGAAAGTTTTCATGTAATAAATAAAGGCAAGGTACAGCATACTGAGGGTCTATTCACTCCATCTGTAATGAATAAACATCTGTAATAAAGAAGCGGTGAAATTCAGGGCTGTTAAAGGCAACACATGACACACAGTGATGTGCTTCAACAACTAACTAAAAATCTTTTGGGGTTGAATTTGGGGGCTGGGATCCTGTGGTATCTTACCTCTCCTGTCCAGCCGTGTCCCATAACTGCAACACTGTTGGTGTCACAGTGTCTGGGTTGTGTTCCCTGGGTTTCCACTAGATGTCCTCCTTTCCCACGGTGTCTGTCACTTTATGAACTGTCTGTTCCCTTATTTGGTCACCTTCCTCCTTGTTTGGGTTAAATTGATTATTCCCCACCTGTCTCCAGTTCCCTCATTACCTTCTGTGAATTTATACCCGGTCTGTCTGTGTATGTGTCACGGAGTCCTTGTCTAATGTCTTGTCATTCTGTAGTCTTGATCCTGCCTTGTATTTTGTCTGTTCGTGTTTATTTGGATTCTCTGGTTTTGACCCTGCCTGGACAGTTTAGCCTTTTGCATTGCCCCTTAATAAATGTCTTACCTGCACTTGGATCTCTCCGTGTTTCCTGTATCACCGAATGTGACAGTTGGGACACCGTCCACCACCAAGGTTAACATCTGAAAATCAACCCCTGTAAGGAAACAGACACACAAGATTTCACAATCTCTGTGACCGTTAGAGATTATATTCAAGTGTGGTAAAGTGTTTGAAAAGTCTTACCCAGTGTGGCGCTATTGTTGCCTTTGAACTCGAAGGAGGAAACTAGACTTTCCCACTGCAGCGTCTCCCGCCAGCACAATCCTGTAAGCATTCTCCAAAGGAGGCTGAGTCACTGCTAACACATCCTGCGCTCACTGCACACACACACTTGGGCTTTAGAACCGAGATTTGATTTCAGGATGCCGTGGGTCAAATTTAAGGCTTCATGATACTTCTGGCAGGTGAATCCAGTACCTCTGTGAAGATGGCAGAGAGGCATTTCTTTCCTGAAGCATTAACGTCGCTTTCCTGAGCAGGCTGTGATGGAGTCCAGCTCAGAACGGATTCACGTTCCGACCCGATCACAGCCTCTTCTCGTATTTCCAGAACCTGTGAGAGCACACAGCTTACTTTAAAATATTAGCATGAGTCTCTCTGATAAAGAAATGACAGCATGTTAAGTACACTGAGAGAAGCCTTTGAATTATTAATTACCTGTTCATATTAGTCTTTTTTTTTATTCTCAAGAAGATTTTATTCTTCAGTGTAAAAAAACAAAAAAAACATATTCATTATGTAAAAAAAGTGATCAAATAATCACAATCGCTCATAACAATTACCTAAAGAAAGTCAATGACTGCTGCTAATGAAGATCTACTGTCACAACAGTGTGAGACTCTTTTTTTAATTCATTACAGATCATGTTTATTGCTTGTCAGGGATACATTTGAACTGTATAAAGTGGACCAGGAATGCATAGACAACTACTATTATTTTTCTTCACTAAGACTCTCTGGCCTTATGAAAAAGAATTACACTTAATTATGCTAAATATGCATTTATTGTGAATTTAATCATTTTTTGTTCATTAAATTACACAAATTTGTCTTTGTTTTTATATTATTTTTATGTGACTAACAAACTAAAGCACATGTAAAGTACTTATTATAATTTTAATGTGTTATTTGATATTTCTTTTGAATTTACAAGTACTAATTTCAATGTAATCTTTATGAATAATTACAAATATAGTTAAATATGTACATGACATACAAGTTTGGATAGCAATGACATTAAAAGTATATTTTAGTTGCTTGTCAGTACATTCAGCAGTACACGTTTCAACAGACAATAGAACTGTCCGAAAACATTATATTCAATTGAAACTTAAGAAAATTATTTTAAAGTATATCATTTCCTTAATAAGTGTTCTTTTTAAAAATTCTGCTAAAGTGTACATCTTATTCACAAAGGTGTAAAATGTTCTAAATTAAATGAAAAGTGTAACTGAAAGAAAGTGACCTTGTCTGTAGTGTTTGGTTGGTTGGTCTGATTTACTGATATCATACCTCTGTATCTGATGTGTCTCCAGACACAGTGGTGTTGCTGTTCGCTGCTTGCTCAGGACTCGGGCACCAAGTTCTCTCATGCTCGTAATCGTAGCCATTATTGGAGCGCAGGGTGGACATGCCGTTGTCCACGGAGCTGTCGGGAAGACTGTCCTCCTCACAGCTGCGTCTGCGCATGGGGTCACACAGGGCCAAACCCAAACTGATCAAAGTCCTCGTCCACGCACGTGTTGCAGCACCTATGGATGTGTCAGTGGGTCAACATCACTAGAAACTAGATTCGCATGTCCTTAAGGGAATAGTTGTGCATTAGTTTTAGGATTTAGTTCTGTATATATAAATGAAACATTTTTTTTTGTTGTTGTTGATTGTCAGAATCAATGCTGTCTTTGCCATGTAAAGGATGTTATCAGACCAATCGTAATTCAGTATGCAGATATTACAATGACCTCGTCACTGTCAATTTAGAAAAGCATGCATTCTACCAACTGATTTTCTATATTTCGAACTTCTATATTAAATACAATATATTTCTCAAAGAACCTATCTCAAAATGGCTTAGAAGCTGCGTTAAATACAAAACAAACTATCTGAAGGCATATTTGGTGTTTGGTAGCAGAGGTTTCATGAAGTGCTGTGTGTGATCAACTCACCTCGATCTGTCTCTCCAGGTTCACTCTGAGAAGCACTTCATAAGAGCCTCATCTATGTACAAACACACAGATCGACATATTTAGGATGAACCTAAACATTAACCTTAGGGTTAACCTTAACATATAGGATCAAGGTATCTAAAATATGGCCATGCAGAATAAGGCATTAACATGTGCTTAACAAGTACTGATAAACAGCCAGTATTCTTGAAATATGCGTGATAATAATCAACGAGTTAATTGTCAGAATTGGTCCCTATTCTAAAGTGTTACCAATTTCAGCTTTTTTACTGTTTGAATCTGTCATAGCTTTCATTGGTTTCACTTAATGTCCTCAGGTTGATGATTAGTAATTAAATATTTGCGAAACCTGACAAAATTGTTCATGCAGGGAAATTGACATGCTACTGACATGACACATTTAGCTGGGATTGTTAGAAGAGACAGTATAGGTTACTTCAAAATACATATTTGATAGGCTTTTTAGAAATTCCTGGTCTGAAGATCTGAATCCCAAGGTTTATCACATATTGTATCAATAACTAAGTCAACTGTGACACACACACACACACACACACACACACACAGTCCGTACCATTCAAAGTTGATGCTTTGGTCTGTGAGATCACTCTTAAGAGAGTCCAGCTCACTCTGCAAGAACGCAATGTTAGTGTGGGACTCCAAAAGCTCCTGTTTCAACTTCTGGTTTTATTGAAACACTTGATATAATATCATACACAATTTCAGTGGTCTAGGCTACGGATTCAAAAAGAAGCCATACCAGCAAAAGTCTGATACTCCTGTTTTGGTTTTCAATCTAAAATAATACAAAGAAATATATATTTTTAAATAGCACTTTATACAATACAAATTGTTTCAAAGCCGCTTCAGTAATAAGTAACAAGAAAACAGTAATAAACAAGAGAAATAACCAACCTGGGGGGTATTCCAGAAAGCAGGTTATGTGACATACCCGGGTATGTTTAAGAGTAAGTAAGTGGATAACCTCAACTTTGGGTTCCAAAAACAGAGGTAACTTTCAGGGTATGTTAGTAGTCATAGCAACTCACTCTCTAAATTTAACCTGCTCCGGAGCAGGTTATGTTCCAGGGTTAGTTCACTACAGCGAGCCTTCAATCGGGTGACAGATTATTACAATATGTAATGTAGCCTATTTTATTTATATATATATATATATATATATATATATATATATATATATATATATATATATATATATATATATATATATATATATATGATATGTTAATGAGGAAGCGCTAATATAAGTAATATTCTAATATGATTATTTATTTTATTGGCATATATAAGAGTTATCTATAAATTATGTATTAAGAGGTATGCATAAATTATAAAACAATATGACAAGGTAATGTTTCACTTATATATATTTATATATTTTATTAAAGGGGGGGTGAAATGCTCGTTTTCACTCAATATCCTGTTAATCTTGAGTACCTATAGAGTAGTTCTGCATCCTTCATAACTCCAAAAAGTATTTAGTTTTATTATATTCATAAGAGAAAGATAGTCTTTACCGATTTTTCCCGGAAAAACACGACCGGCTGGAGGCGTGACGTGTGGGCGGAGCTAAAGAATCACAAGCGCGAGTAGGCTTTTGCGTTGAGAGCGTTTGGAAGCTGTGAAAGCTGTGAAGGCTGAAACTGAACGAGAGCAGCAGCAGCAAGGACTCGCTCCTAGCGGGGCTCGAACCCGGGTCTCCGATGGGAGGCGGACGCACTAACAAGGAGGCAGAGATATTTTAAGCAGTTTTACTCACCGCCTGTGGTTCCAACACACAATCGTGACCCTTTTTCGTTGGGATTGCATCATCCTTAAGAAATAAACGATGTGCAAATCCGGCGTCAAACTGGGCTTTGTTTGTAAAACAATCATTTTAGAAAAGCAGGGAACAAACACAAACACTTGCACAACTCCGTTGATGCTCTGTAAAAATAAACTCCATTAACTGGTCCCTTAATGCTGTTTCTCTTTTGGTAATCTGTGCAGGGTTGTCTTGCCCTGGCAACCAAAAACACACTCCTTTTGTGACATTTCGTGACGCTCTCGCTCTGATCAGTGAATGTCTGTGCTCTCAGTGCTCTGCTATACGGGAGAAATACTCCTTCAAACTTAATTTTTGAAACTTTTGAATCCAACTCTTTAACAATGTAAAAAACTCAGTATGCATGAAATAGCATTTCACCCCCCCTTTAATTACATGTTATATCTCACACATGGAGTGGTATTTTCTATAATGTCTGAATTCTAAATCAAAATACATATCTGATATGACTTTATGTATAATTAGCATAAAACAAATAATACAATTTACATTCTCAAGGATTGGGAAAAAAAATTAAATGATTGCACAGCCATCAGTAAGGTGGCGATATGCACTAAGCTCCTGTAACTCCTTAGAGTTACAAATGATCTGCTCTTATCATCTGATCGTGGGTGTATCTCTCTATTAGTTTTATTGGATCTTAGTGCTGCGTTTGACACAATTGACCACAACATTCTTTTGCATAGACTTGAACACTTTGTTGGCATCAGTGGAAGTGCATTAGCATGGTTTAAATCGTACTTATATGACCGCCATCAGTTCGTAGCAGTGAATGAAGATGTATCATATCGATCACAAGTGCAGTATGGAGTACCTCAAGGCTCAGTACTAGGGCCGCTACTCTTCACGCTTTATATGTTACCCTTGGGAGATATCATCAGGAAACATGGTGTTAGTTTTCACTGTTATGCTGATGATACACAGCTCTATATTTCCTCGCAGCCTGGTGAAACACACCAATTTGAAAAATTAATGGAATGCATAGTCAATATAAAAAATTGGATGACGAGTAATTTCTTACTGCTAAATTCAGAAAAAACAGAGGTGTTAATCATAGGGCCTAAAAACTCTGCTTATAATAAACTAGAACACTGTCTAAGACTTGATGGTTGCTCTGTCAATTCTTCGTCATCAGTTAGGAACCTAGGTGTGCTACTTGATCGCAATCTTTCCTTAGAAAACCACGTTTCTAGCATTTGTAAAACTGCATTTTTCCATCTCAAAAATATATCTAAATTACGGCCTATGCTCTCAATGTCAAATGCAGAAATGTTAATCCATGCATTTATGACTTCAAGGTTAGACTATTGTAATGCTTTATTGGGTGGTTGTTCTGCACGCTTAGTAAACAAACTACAGCTAGTCCAAAATGCAGCAGCAAGAGTTCTTACTAGAACCAGGAAGTATGACCATATTAGCCCGGTCCTGTCCACACTGCACTGGCTCCCTATCAAACATCGTATAGATTTTAAAATATTGCTTATTACTTATAAAGCCCTGAATGGTTTAGCACCTCAGTATTTGAATGAGCTCCTTTTACATTATACTCCTCTACGTCCGCTACGTTCTCAAAACTCAGGCAATTTGATAATACCTAGAATATCAAAATCAACTGCGGGCGGCAGATCCTTTTCCTATTTGGCGCCTAAACTCTGGAATAACCTACCTAACATTGTTCGGGAGGCAGACACACTCTTGCAGTTTAAATCTAGATTAAAGACCCATCTCTTTAACCTGGCATACACATAACATACTAATATGCTTTTAATATCCAAATCCGTTAAAGGATTTTTAGGCTGCATTAATTAGGTAAACCGGAACCGGAAACACTTCACATAACACCGTACTTTCTACATCATTAGAAGAATGGCATCTACGCTAATATTTGTCTGTTTCTCTCTTGTTCCGAGGTCACCGTGGCCACGAGATCCAGTCTGTGTCCAGATCAGAGGGTCACTGCAGTCACCCGGATCCAGTACGTATCCAGACCAGATGGTGGATCAGCACCTAGAAAGGACCTCTACTGCCCTGAAAGACAGCGGAGACCAGGACAACTAGAGCCCCAGATACAGATCCCCTGTAAAGACCTTGTCTCAGAGGAGCACCAGGACAAGACCACAGGAAACAGATGATTCTTCTGCACAATCTGACTTTGCTGCAGCCTGGAATTGAACTACTGGTTTTCGTCTGGTCAGAGGAGAACTGACCCCCCAACTGAGCCTGGTTTCTCCCAAGGTTTTTTTCTCCATTCTGTCACCGATGGAGTTTCGGTTCCTTGCCGCTGTCGCCTCTGGCTTGCTTAGTTGGGGTCACTTCATCTACAGCGATATCATTGACTTGATTGCGAATAAAAACAGACACTATTTCAACTGAACAGAGATGACATAACTGAATTCAATGATGAACTGCCTTTAACTATAATTTTGCATTATTGAGACACTGTTTTCCTAATGAATGTTGTTCAGTGCTTTGACGCAATGTATTTTGTTTAAAGCACTATATAAATAAAGGTGATTGATTGATTGATAAGCAGGTAAACAACTAATGAACAAAAGAAGAAGAAAGAAACAGCTTGGCGTGCTTTTTCTTAGCGTCCGTTTCTATAGTGACTCGTCGATTCGTTGCTCTGTTGAGAATGTCTTGAGTCTTAACCAGGACCATACTCTGAGCTGAATGAACTAACTCCCGGACGTGTTTTTGGAACCACATACCTCGAGTAAGCAAGGTTTGGGGTTAAGCAACCGAGAGTTCAGGGTTTAGTTCACGGTAAGTTAACCCTGCTTTCTGGAATACACCCCTGGCCTCATAAAAATACGTACCTCTGTGTATGTACTCTTCTCTTTTTACGAACCTTACTGCACGTTTCGCCGCAGTTTTTAAAGAGAAGTGTCCATTGAGTGGCTCTAAATACTGGTTCAATACGTGAACCCTGGCATGTTTTTATTACGCTGATATACTGTAGGTACGTATTGCTGTGTTTTTATTATGTTGCTTTTGGTATGTAATGCAGGGGTCAAAAAAAAGTTGTCACAAAACTGATAGAAAAACACATTTGTTGATGCAACCGTTTCATTTCAACTTCCTTCTATGCAGATTTGAACTGTTTTGTCAAACTGTGTTAAAGGATTCAAACCGTTGCTCCTCGTTTCTCAAGTACATCTCCGTACTCTGTGAGCTACTGAACAAACCTATCGTCTATGAAAACTCATAGATATGAAGCTGGATATGTGCAATGCTAATGCCCAAAATCATCCGTTTAAAAATATTTTTTATTTTTCTATTACATTGAGATAGGTATGTATTGCTGTGTTTTTATTACGTTGCTTCTATCCATTATATCCATCAAGTAATTGTGCAAAAATAAGGCTTTCTTAATCGAAACGCTGTAGATTTGTGTGAAAATGAATGAAAGGTGTTAAAGTTTTACTGCCTCTACTGTTCATTCATTTTAGTAACCGCAGTAATATGTACTTATGGGTACATATCTCGCTAAAAATTACCCCAGGTACATTTGTGCCATGAGACCAAGACTTACTACTTAGTAGAAAATAGCAACATTCATCAATTCTGAAATAAATTCAGTTTTAGCTTTAAAGAAGCTTTACAGAAAGTATGGCTTCATTATTTAGCCTTAATTTAGTTCAGTGTTCAATTTAGTTGAATAAGCGTCAATGTTGCAAGTTCATCAATTATCAAATAAATCAGAGCTCTACAGAAAACAATAGTGTCCTTATATAGCTCCAATCTATTCAAGTTTTGTTCTCATTTGACAGTATGAGTGCAGTCAAATCAAAGTTTATATCTCTAAATTTGTATAAGCTCATTGTTATTATGAATTTGGGTACCTTTTCTGCCCTAACTGAAAGTGAAATGAGATTTCAGTGTGGGTGCAACAAGCTTCCTTATTGTTGCCATTAGTTTTGTAAAACTCAAGTGAACAGTGTTGTTGTGGTCAACTGACAGGTTGAAAGTAGTCTGTTAGATCTGGATTGTTAGATAAAGAGAACAACACTGCAGAGTGATTGTATTTAATCTGTATGACAGAATTTAATATCTGGGTGAAGTATTCATTTAAATTAACCTTTTAACCTTTTTAAGTTCTGAAAAAATATATAAAATGTAAGATGATTTCTGGGTGTCCCTCGTGCATTGACACATAATAGTAACTCCCAAAACGCAGCAGTATGTGTGTTCAAGGCCAAAAATGTTTTATATAGATAACAAAAATACTCCAAAAATACTCCTTCCGGATTGTCACAAGTTTCGGAAAGTTTTTTTCCGAGTATGGCTCTGTGTGATGTTAGATGGAGCGGAATTTCCTTATATGGGTCCTAAGGGCACGTCTGCCGGAAGAGCGCACGCTCCCATATAGCAGAGCACTGAGAGCACAACAGACATTCACTAGGGGTGTAACGATACGCGTATTCGTATTGAATCGTTCAACGAAATTTATCTGCCAATTTATTTTTTTTGCTGTATCTAAAACGTACCGAACCGAACCGAACCGTGACACCAGTGAATCGTATCGAACCGAACTGTGAATTTTGTGAACCGTTACACCCCTAACATTCACTGATCAGAGCGAGAGCGTCGCGAAATGTCACAAAAGGAGTGTGTTTTTGGTTGCCAGGGCAAGACAACCCTGCACAGATTACAAAAAGAGAAACAGCATTAAGGGACCAGTGGATATAGTTTATTTTTACAGAGCATCAGCGGAGTTGTGCAAGTGTTTTTATTTGTTCCCTGCATTTCGAAGATGCTTGTTTTACAAACAAGGCCCAGTTTGACGCCGGATTTGTACATCTTTTATTTCTTAAGGATAATGCAGTCCCAACGAAAAAGGGTCACGATCGTGTGTTGGAACCGCATGCGGTGAGTAAAACTGCTTCAAATATCTCTGTGTTGTTAACTTAGCTATCGGCGTGTAAGCACATCAAGTAAACAACATGCGATGTTGTCATCAAACTGCACTTTCCAAATGTACAGCTTAAAAAAAAAACTTAGTCATTTTCCAAAACCGCTAAGCAAAAATAGTCGTCTCAGCACTTGTATGGGAGGTCGAATCGAAGGTCAAGACGGCGAAGGGGTAACGCCTCCGCCCGGATGCCCACCGAATCGTTTGTTTGTGCCGGAAGAGTTACGGTCCGAGGTTATTCAGTGGGGCCACTGCTCTAATGTTGCCTGTCATCTAGGGATAAGCCGAAGCAAGGGTTTAGTTAAGCCACGATTCTGGTGGCCACTTATTGCTCGCGACGTTCACGATTTAGTTTTGCTCAGCCTGTGCCAGTGGTAAGTCATCTAACCGACTTCCAGATAGGCTTCTTCAACCGCTGTCTGTCCCTTTGAGACCCTGGTCACATATCGCTCTAGATTTTGTTACCGCCCTCCCGCCCTCTAATGGCATGACGATCGTTTTGACCTTAGTGGACTGGTTCTCAAAGGCGTCACATTTCATTCCCTTGCCCAAATTACCTACAGCCAAGGAGACAGCGGTCACTGTCATTGATCATGTCTTTTCCAACTGGTAGACGTGGTTTTTGACAGGGGATCCCAATTTATATCAAAATTTTGGAAATAATTTATTTTGCTAATTGTTAGGAGCGACGGTTAGTCTGTCTTCGGGTTATCACCCTCAGAGTAACGGGCAATCTGAGCGAGCCAACCAGGATTTAGACAGAACGTTGCGATGTTTAGTCTCCAAGAATCCTTCTTCCTGGAGCCAACAACTCTCTATGGTGGAGTACACTAACAACTCTTTACCAGTGTCAGCCACGGGCCTCTCTCCGTTTCAGAGTAGCTTAGGTTACCAGCCACCTGTTTTTCCTAGTCTGGAGTCTGAAGTCGCGGTCCCCTCTGCTCATGTGTTTGTCCAGAGGTGCAACCGCACCTTGACCAAAGCCCGCGAGACTCTGCTCCAGATGAGGAAGAGCACTAAGTCCAAGGCTGATCGCCACCGGTCGCAGCCTCCCGTATACGTCGTGGGTCAAAAAGTGTGGCTTTTTACTAACATTCAGTGCCGCTCTGTTTCCAATAAATTAGCTCCCAAATTTACTGGCCCATTTCTGGTCACCAAGATCATTAGTCCGGTGACAGTCCACCTCAAACTACCTCCAGCATACAGGAGGATTCATCCCACCTTCCATGTGTCCAAAATTAAGCCCGTGTTTGATTCACGTATTAATCCACCTACCCCGGTTCCCCCACCACCGCGTCTCGTAGATGGGGAGCCAACTTATTCAGTAAATCGGATTCTGGACTCGAGACGGAGGGGACAAGGATTCCAGTACTTGGTGGACTTCGAAGGTTACGGTCCGGAGGAGAGGAGTTGGGTATCTGCAAAGGACATAATGGATCACTCCCTTATTGAATACTACCAGCAGGTAGGCCCTTCTGGGAACTCCATGAGGCATTCCTAGAGGGGGGGGGGGGGGGTGGGGGTACTGTCACGGTTGGTAAACCATGATCTCTGGGTTTTTCACTATGTGGGTGAGGTCTGTGTGTTACGCGTCAGCAGTGATTGTGGGCGTCTCCGCTAATTGTCATCAGCAACAGCTGTCACTCATTACTCATCCCTTTATATTGGTCTGTCTAGCGTCTTGTGTTTGTCAGAGCGTTGTTTTAGTGTTACTCGTCTGTAACAGGAGATGTTTTGCTCTCTTGTGTGTTTCTGCGTTTTGGATATCCGTGTCACCCCGGAACCCCGTCCACTCATCGCATATCACCATCGGATCATAACTTACCTCTCGGCTCGCTTCCCCGCAGTTCCTGTGTCACCCTTTCCTGCTGCCAACTCATCACCGCCCTTCGGATCCTTCACTCAACTGCATCTTCCTTGACTGTGTATCCCCGGCCAATTATCATCTATCTTTCCATCTTTATGTATTGTGTCATTCATATAATTAAACATTCATTACTCACACTTGCTTCCTGCCACTCCTTTCACCCAGTCGTTACAGTATGTGAAAAATAATGCAATTTTTGAACATTAAACCATGCTAACATATTCTGTTACACTCAATACACAAAATAAGGAGCTTGGAAAATAGCATCAAATGAACCTTTAATGGCCCAGAAATCAACACAATGAGCTGAAGAAACTGTAAATGTAGCATCACATTTCATCTTCAAAGAACCATATGCGGTATATTACTTACAAATTATAGCCCATTACTTAATATTGAGAGATGTTCATATCATACATAATCTATTACTTTACACAAATTAAGGCAATTTTTTAAAGACAATTTTTTGTTTACTTTTAAATTACTTTTACCCAACTCGTTATCACTTTGATTTGAATTGGACCATTTTGACATAAAATATGAAGAAAAGAGAATTGATTCCATTCTTTGTTATCAACAAGATGAAGTGCATCAGGGTTTTCCAAAACGGGGAAGTAGCCTGTTGATTTGATATATATATATATATATATATATATATATATATATATATATATATATATATATATATATATCAAATCAACAGGCTACTTCCCCGTTATATATATATATATATATATATATAGTACTTTGCAAAACTCTTACCACTAGCCACTAGTATTTTCACCAAAAAATAAAAAAGGGTTTTAAGTTATTTCTATGTTTTGCTATACTGTGTCAGTAGGAAATATCAGCTTACATTTTCAAATATTCATTTTGCCATTAAATGTAATAATCCAGTGAGACAAGGAATCTGACATCAGCCAGTGCTCCACACAGAGATCTGATCTCATCATCATCCAGTCTGTTTGGAATAACATGAAGAAACAGAACAGTGTTTGTGTGTGTGTGTGTGTGTGTGAATATGTATAAACCACAGGGGATATGCATGTCTTATAATAATCTTGTACAGAAGTATTATTTAAAGGGGAAAAAATAATTTCTGGAAATATCTTCTAATTAGAAATTGTGTTTCCACAGAAGTCCAGTACACACAGAAACCATATTTTGGACTTCATAACACTGCCTCATCCCCAACAAAAAGCCTCTGTATTTTACAGGATAACCAACCATGTGCTCAGCAATGACTGCATTAATTTAAAGACAATATGGAAAAAGGACATTGGGCTTGTAATCGGGGACAAAGAGTGGAAAATAATTTGGTCAAATACAGGTAAATTTGGTAAGGAATCTGATTACATAATCCAGATTACATGTAATCGGTTACTACCATAGAGCAACTCTAGAACCCTAAACAACCAAAAATGGTTCTTGATACAAAGATGTTGCAAGGAATTTCTGAAGAAATCCTGAAGATTTGAAATCAACCCAGTTTCTAAACTCTTGTATGGAAAGTACAGTGAAGAAACCATGGTGGCCACATGAGTATATATCTATGTATATATGAGCATGAGTTTGTGTTCCTCTTTACAGCAAGTGCCAGATGATCCATTTCTGTGTTCAGGTTTCGGATGTCTTCGGTGAAACTGAGAAGAACTCTTTCATACTGAGGGACAATTCTGGGCTCCGTCAAACTGATGTTATGGTATAGGGTTGATACCTGGTCAATCCTACACACATGAAAACAACACCAAGCCATTCAAACACTGGTCCATTAATGTTGATAAGAACAGAAACACGATTAAATAAAACTGGGTTCATCCTATGGACAATCATGTGTCAACAGACATCATTCAATTAAATGGGGTTTAGTACATCACTAGTAACTGAAAAAAGATGGTGCCAGGTTGTGAATAACTGCATGTGTTGGAGTCTCTTGAGTGATGACTTTGCTGTTCTCTTTTATGAAGTAGCACTTGTGTCATAGAATGCTATGGAAGATACTGATAGTCTATAACTAATCAATGTTCTGTCGACTTGAGCGTGACATGCCGTTATGTGTCTCGTGTCAAGCCTCTGGCTAGGATCACCTCAACCGACCTGTCATGAGATACATCAAACTTCATCTGAAGGAGGACCGACATCAACCAAACGAAAGCTAAAGGTCTCATGACCTGATGGATTAAAAAGTTGGGAAATGAAAACACATGGGGAGATTTCATGATTGAATGATCCTCAAGAACACCAACACCATCACATATCCAGAACATCCCAAGAAAGAAAATTAGCAAAAACAAAGATTATTTAGGGAAATCATTTCACGTATTTCTGCACAGACTGATAACCAGAACTAGGCCAGATATATGTAGTTATTGTTACAAGGTATACTGTAATTCTACCTTTCTTTCTTTTCTTTTTTTTTTTTTACATGTGAGCCACACTGACCTTTCAACCTAAATTATGCAGATGTGTTCAAATATTTTAGCTCAGAGTTTTTGTCAAGTACAGAAGAGCTGCTTCCTCATCATACACTTCTAAAAATAAAGCATGAAAAAAAAACCTTTTCATTAAACTATATATATATATAATCTGACTTTGCTGCAGTCTGGAATTGAACTACTGGTTTCGTCTGGTCAGAGGAGAACTGGCTCCCCAACTGAGCCTGGTTTCTCACAAGGTTTTTTTCTCCATTCTGTCACCGATGGAGTTTCGGTTCCAGGGGCGAGGATTACGCGGGGGACATGTCCCCCCACTTTTAATATCATGGAAATTCGTCCCCCCACTTTTTCAGTCAAATGTGTTCGCATAGAGGTCTTCAAGAGCTGGTGTGAATAAATATAGATTTAAACTCAAAGAGACAGGATAGTCTGCGCATGACCTGATATTTTATTCGGAACCAGAATGAAAACAGTTGTTTTGACAGAAAAACTGCAACTTTTGGAAACACGAAGACATTAATATACGATTGCGACAGTATATGGTTTTTCAAGTAATCTCCAGCAGGTGATAAATACAGTATACTAACAAAACAGTGCTAATTGACATAGATTTATTACAGTAGAATAAGTATATATAGAAACTATTCTGCCTTATTATGTGATAAGTGTTTGTAGTATATTTAAAAAAAAATCATTATTTTTGTTATTGTCAAGCAGTTATATATTTCTAAGCAAATTAAAAACTAGAAATTAGAGAATAATTAAAGTTGCCTATAGTATCCACTACCACAAATCTCTTCTGTTCACCAAGCCTGCATTTATTTGATCCAAAGTACAGCAAAACAGTAAACAGAAATATTTTTATTAGACTATCTAAAAAAGCTTCTATTTGAATATATTTCAAAATATCGAGATTTTAAAGCTTGCTAAATAAAAGTATTCATTTCTATAATTTATATTCCAAAAATATATATATTTTTGAATGATATACTGTATAATGTTGCAAAGGCATTTTATTTCACATAAATGCTGATCTTTGGATCCTTCTATTCATCAAATAATGCTGATTTTTTTTTTTTTTTACACATGTTTTAAATATCGATAATCAGCAAATCAGCATATTAGAATGGTTTGATTTCTAAAGGATGTGACACTACTGGACTAATGATGCTGAACATTTACCTTTGATCACAGGAATAAATTACATTTTAAAATATATTCAAATAGAAAATAGTATTTTAAATAGTAAAAACTTTGAAAACTTTTGCTGTACTTTGGATCAAATAAATGCAGGCTTGGTGAGCAGAAGAGACTTCTTTAAAAACATTAAAAATCTTACTGTTCAAGAACTGTTGACTGGTAGGCTATAGATTACAGAAATGTTCTATTATAATGTTTTATATTATATTGTAGTGTGTGTGTGTGTGTGTGTGTGTGTGTATATTCATTTCTGTCCCCCTCACTTCTGAAAAGATGGCAACGCCCCTGTTCGGTTCCTTGCCGCTGTCGCCTCTGGCTTGCTTAGTTGGTGACACTTCATCTACAGCGATATCATTGACTTGATTGTAAATAAATGCAGAGACACTATTTAAACTGAACAGAGATGACATCACTGAATTCAATGATGAACTGCCTTTAACTGTCATTTTGCATTATTGACACTGTTTTCCTAATGAATGTTGTTCAGTTGCTTTGACGCAATGTATTTTGTTTAAAGCGCTATATAAATAAAGTTGACTTGACTTGATTAACAGATTTTGTCCAACTCAAAATCATAATCAACTGGAATTTTATGAATATTCATATTCAAAATCTTATTCATTTCTTTTGTTAGATAGATAATGAATGTAATTATTAAGAATTATTGCCTTCATAAAAACAGCTAAAGGCAAGGGCAGTAAATGTCCTGATGGGATAAAAGTCAGGAATATTATTAAAAAAAGTCATATGTAATAATAATATTAAAGTTTAACTTAGTTTTAAGTTTATGTTGGGATCCTAATAAATCATTCCCATTTGGAACTTGAAAGATAAATTTAAGTGCATTTTTAAATGGAGTTGTGTCAACATTTCTTCACGCATTTCTTCAGGATTTTGTTGACTAGGGAAAGCTGACAGCTTCTGCACAGACAGCCAGGTTTTTTACCTGGGGATGAGTGTGAGCTGATCTCCCAGGTGGGATTTAAACTCGTCCCAGGTGGCAGAGGAACAATCCCCGGCGGCGGCGTGTTTGCTGCTCATCTCCTCATCATCCCTCAACAAGTGTGACTCCTGAAACCCGTCCATGCTCCTCCAGATTGATCGTGTCATCTTTGTCAGTGTCAAGTCTGGAGAAAAGTGCATCCATCTTGGAGGATCACACGTGCAGCTCGGAACATATTCTGACAAACTCCCATTTCTTGATGCGTCCGGAGTGATGCACATCACAAGGTAAGGCAAAGCAAGGCATTTTATTTATATAGCACATTTCGTACACAATGGTAATTCAAAGTGCTTTACATTAAAGAATGTAAAATAATAATGAAGAAAAATAATAACAAGAATAAAACAAGCAATTTTAAAACTTTTCAAATTATTAAAATTAATTTAAAACAGTTAGAAAATGATTTTACAAGAAATAAAATAAAAGAACAGTGAAAATATAGTGCAATCAGTTTGGACATTGCACAGTGCTCATTCAATAAATGCACAGCTAAACAGATGAGTTTTAAGTCTAGATTTAAATGTGACTAGTGTTTTAGCACATCTGATCTCTTCTGGAAGCTGATTCCAACTGCGGGCAGCATAGTAACTCCCCTTGTTTTGTGTGAACCCTTGGTATTTCTAACTGACTCGATCCTAATGATCTGAGTGGTCTGTTAGGCTTATATTCAGTGAGCATATCTGAAATATATTTGATAATGACTTATATACGAGTAAAAGTACTTTAAATTCAATCCTAAATGTAACTGGAAGCCAGTGTAAGGACCTGAGGACTGGGGTGATATGCTCAGATTTTCTGGTTCTAGTCAGAATCCTGGCAGCAGCGTTCTGGATGAGCTGCAGCTGTCTAATGGTCTTCTTGTGAAGGCCGGTGAGGAGCCCATTACAATAGTCATCCTGCTGGTGATGAAGGCATGAACAAGTTTCTCCAAGTCTTGACTGGAAACAAAACATCTAATTCTTGCAATGTTTTTAGATGATAGTATGCTGATTTAGTTACTGCTTTGACATGACTACTGAAACTAAGGTCTGTCTCCAGAATCACACCAAGATTTCTGACTTGATTTTTTGTTGTTTGACCCCTAGATTCATTCTCCTTGAACACTTCATCTTTGTTTCCAAATGCAATGACTTCAGTTTTTTCCTTGTTTAACTGAAGAAAGCTCTGGCACATCCAACTATTAATTTCATCAATGCATTGGCAGAGTGAGTTAATTGGGCTGTAGTCATTTGGAGATAAGGCTAGGTAAATCTGGTTATCATCCGCATAGCTGCGATAGGCAATTTGGTTCTTTCTCATTATTTGACTTAGTGGGAGCATATACAGGCTAAACAAGAGCGGTGCAAGAATTGACCCTTGTGGGACTCCGCATGTCAAGGATGTCCAATTAGACTTATGCTCTCCTATACTCACATAATATCCTCTCCCTTCTAAGTATGACCTGAACCATTTGAGTACCATCCCAGAAAGCCCGACCCAGTTTTCCAGTCTCTCTAGTAGTATGTTATGTGACAGTGTCAAACACAGCACTGATATCTAGCAATACCAGCACCAATGTTTTGCCAGAGTCACAATTTAAGCGAATATCATTTATTATCTTAACGAGTGCTGTCTCTGTGCTGTGAGTGCTTGTTTGCATTGATAGCCATCTTTAAATAGAGCTGCAACACCCCCACCTCTCCTAACAGTCCTGCAGACACTCATGTAAGTGAAGTTAGGAGGGGCTGTTTCATTAAGGACTGTTGCATTGCAGCTGTCTTCAAGCCATGTTTCGTTAAGAAACATAAAATCCAGATTGTTTGTGGTTATAAAGTCATTGATTAGAAATGATTTATTTTTTAGTGAGCGAATGTTTAAAGATGCTAACTTGATGTCTGTGTTTTGTGTCTGTACATCAATTTTAGTTTGATGCATAATAGGCCGCAGATTAGATGAGTTTGCCCTTCGGCTTGAGATGGCCTTAGACTTTCTATCTCGTGATAAAACTGAAACAAAGAAAGCTACAGGCACACTGGGTTCCCGCTTGTTTTGTAGGCATTTGTGAATGTTACTGTTATTATAGCGGGGACCCGACACATATCACTGAGAGCTGCTATCAGTTGTTTTTGATTCACCTTCAGCAGATAGATGGTTTGGGCCCTGGCGTTGTAGCAGTGGTTGAAGAGCTCTCGCATGAGCAGGGACCACAGGCTTTGGTGGTTTTGGGGCCTGGCGTTTTTTGTTGATATCTGCGGGCTTGCAGCAAATGAGTGAGAGAGTTTAGTCCCAGCATACACCAATTCCTCCATTTTCTGTGAAAAGTACAGAAGTGAAGATGCTGGAGAAAGGGATAATGTGTCTGGTGAGATGAGCTGTGTCTCTGGTGTTTCCGGTGGCTGTGATGTATTGTCCTGGCTTCCCTGGCTGTTTTTCAGAAAGTCGTCCTTGGGTGCTGAATCTTGTAGCTTATTTTGTATATCACAGTCAGCCTGTGAGGAGCTCTGTGGGCAGGGCTCAGCAGGGATAGTGTCTATCAGCAGTGTTTGTTTTGGCTGTACGGTGTTATCAGTTTCCTTGTGGGAAATGTCAACCACATGATGACTCGGACCCGTGTGTGTGTGTGCTGAATGGATTGACATACTCTGCTGAAGGATGACTTAGGAAGAAGTAGATATTGTCCTTAAACACTCTAGCACCAAGTTTGTTTGGGAGGAGGCCATCCGGTTTAAACAATTGTCTATGGCCCCAGAAGAGATTGAAGTTGTCAATGAAATTCACTCTTTTTATATTACAAGATCTTTGTAGCCATGTGTTCAGCCCAAGCAACCATGAAAACATATTTGTTCCACGTGCTGGGAGTGGTCCACTGATGAACGACTGAACTTTGAGTCTTCGAAGTGTTTCAAAGAGTTCACTGAAGTCCTTCTTAATGAGTTCTGACTGCTCTTTCCGAATATCATTCTTTCCCACATGGATGATGATTCGATTTGCAGTCTTGTGCTTCATCAGAATGTTCTGAAGTTCCTTGTTCACATCAGAGACCGTTGCTTGAGGAAGGCAGCATGTTGTTGTAGTCCTGCTACGGATGTTTCTGATAACAGAGTCACCCACTATCAGAGTCCTTGGCTCGGCTGCGCTCTGAGCTGAAAGCCGCTGTCTGCTCGTCCTTGAGCGCCTGTTAGTAGCAGTGTTTGCTGCTGGCTGATCAGATCCATGTTTAAATACATTTGGGGATTCCTCACCCACATTTATTAATGCTTGAAATCTGTTTTCCAGATGTATAGGGGGTGGTAGAATACCAGTATTTACAAGCCTTGTCATAGTCGAATCTGGGGTAGAGGAAGCTACGGCAGCAATACGAGAAACTCGTGACAATCTGATGTCTCGTGTTCCTTTGGGTCTCGCTCCCTGTTTGTGCCATCGATTATTGTGATGATCAGTTTCGGCTTGTTCCTCTACGCTTGGTACAAACTGTTGAGATTCAGAAGATTCATGGGACTCACCGGCTGTATGCTGAGAGGGTCCATGATGACGGTCTGCTAAGTGTTCCGTCTGTTTTGGAAGTCCAGCAAGTAACTTTGTTTCAAGAATCACAATCCTTTGTAGAAGTTTGCAGCAGTTTATGCAACAAGTAGATCCAACAGGAGGCATTTTCTCTCTATTCTGTTTGAATGTAGGCAGTTGTTTTCCCGTCTCAGGAATGTAAGCTGCTGTGGCAGTGGGAGGCAAAGTTTTCTTTTTGTAGTATTATTCCAGTCCCAAAGAGTTTTTATTTTTAGCGTTTGTGACAAAAAAATCTGTTTTTTGAGCACTGTGTTGATCTGTTGATGTAGAAATCTTGGAAAAATCAGAAAAAATTACAGAAAAAGAAGCAAAGCACAGAGCAGTATGCTAGAACATCCGAACGGTAGCAAAGTCAGAAGCCGTTGGCACGGCTCACAGGCACGGAAGAGCGCATGGAGTCTCTCCTTCTGCACATCAGACCCCATGACTTATTATTTAGCAAACATTATGAGATTGACCTTGTGGTATCATGCTTACACTGGCTCTCTGAGTTCAGTGAGTGGATAAACGCCCTTTATACTAACTGTGTTAAGTAAACAAGCTCCTTCAACTTTTAAAGGCATTTAGTTTGCGGCGGCGCATCACAAGGCTACCTCAAAAACACCTAATATCAAATATTCTTTACAGTACAAGAAAACACACGTTTAGCATTCAGTTAGTTATTAGAAATCACACTAAAAGACTCTCAATGCAATGTTACAGAGCAAGCCTACCCAATTTTGACTTTCAATGAAAAAAGGTAGGCCTAGTCAAGTCACCTTTATTCATATAGCGCTTTCACTGTTGTCAAAAGTATTCACATTCATTACTCAAGTATTTTTCATGTTGAACAATTTGGGATGCACTAGGCTAGCTGTTTCAGCCGCATATGCCCATTGAATATGAACGCACTTTAGTACAACGCAAATACATTAAAGAACTAGAGATATGATTACTAGTTGCCTATAAGTATTGTAATGGGTCAAAATGTCAAACTTCAGAGGCATGTCATCAATAACCTAATGGAATGTAAATGTACATCCAAGCTTAGCTGCAGGAATCTGCGAGGGCAATGGACAAGAACACTGGTGTACCCGGTGACAAGCGAAAACTTTACAGTAGATAAGAAACCAACTGCTCCCTCGTGACCTTTTGTAAACTATGTTTATGACAAAGAACTGCACAGATACGAATATTCTAATAATCTATCGATAAACACCCACCTCGTGTCCTCTGTTTCTGTTTGAGTCCGCTCGTGGTCACAGATCGTGGGTACAGATTGAAGAGCCCGCTGAAAGACGGAGAGGAGAGCGGTCTGACACCGGTTTCATATGACATTTAAGCAGACTGACTCTGAGGTGATCGCGAATTTGTCTACAGTTTATTGAGCTAAAAGCTATAGCCCTGCTAAAAAAGCCTAGCGACGCCCCTGCTTCTTCTGTACATTTCGGAGAACCAGGACAAATATCTCAATCGATCGCTCAGGCATTTAAGAGGCACTGCAATGAGGCACTGAAATCTGTGTCCTTATTCGGTTCGGTGCATACCGGTTCCATACCCAACCCTACTTTTAAGAAATCTTTTTATCTTTTGTCCTTGCTGGAGTGTGATGTGATTTGTGTTATGTACAGGTGCAATGGATCCCGTTCAAAAAACCAATAGGGTGTCCGAATGTTATATGTTTATACTTCTCATCCAACCACAATCAAAGTCACTTCATCCGGATGGCACGATTTATCTGGATAGGTTTTTTTTTTTTTTTTATGATGACAAGTCGGAATGAAATCAAGCCGAAATGAAATAGCAGTAACAAACCTATTTTTAAAATGTAAGGAGTAGAAAGTACAGATACTTGTGTGAAAATGTAAGGAGTAAAAGTAAAAAGTCGGCTGAAAAATAAATACTCAAGTATAGTATAGATACCCAAAATTTCTACTTAAGTAAGGTAACGAATTTCGAAGTATTTGTACTTTGTTACTTGACACCTCTGAGCGCTTTAAACAAAAAAATAATTCAGTAATGTCATCTGTTCAGTTTAAATAGTGTCTGTGCAATCATTTGCAATCAAGTCAACGATATCGCTGTAAATGAAGTGACCCAAACTAAGCAAGCCAGAGGCGACAGCGGCAAGGAACCGAAACTCCATCGGTGACAGAATGGAGAAAAAACCTTGGGAGAAACCAGGCTCAGTTGGGGGCCAGTTCTCCTCTGACCAGACGAAACCAGTAGTTCAATTCCAGACTGCAGCAAAGTCAGATTGTGCAGAAGAATCATCTGTTTCCTGTGGTCTTGTCCTGGTGGTCCTCTGAGACAAGGTCTTTACAGGGGATCTGTATCTGGGGCTCTAGTTGTCCTGATCTCCGCTGTCTTTCAGGGCTGTAGAGGTCCTTTCTAGGTGCTGATCCACCATCTGGTCTGGATACGTACTGGATCCGGGCGACTGCAGTGACCCTCTGATCTGGATACAGACTGGTGGCTACGGTGACCTCAGAATAAGAGAGAAATTGACTAATATTAGCATAGACGCCATTCTTCTAATGATGTAGCAAGTACATTGGGTGTTATGGGAAGTGTTCTCTGGGTCTGCTCTTCCCTCTCTGCAGGACATCTAACTCATACGCTGCAAAAGCAGAGCTGTTAAAATCATCAAAGACTCCATCCACCCCAGGAACCATCTTTTAACCATCTGTTAAGTGTTTCCGTAGTCTGACGGCAAAAACCGAGAGACTCAGGAGGAGTTTTTTCCCCCCAAACTCAAAACCAGCCCCTTAACATCTTCGTGTCTCCACTTAATATTCACTTTATCAGTAAGATATTCATCATTCTCTACCTCACATTGACATACATATGTTTACCTGTTTGCACTTTTGCCTCTTGTACATTCCTGTGTATCTTAATATTTAAGACTACAGTGTACTTTCATGCACATTATTTTCCATTCTATATTTAATTCTGCAGTATACATCTTTTTTATATTTTCTTCTTATATTTTTATTGTTTAGTTTTATTTCATTCTTTCATAGCTATATTTATGTATATTTTCATCTGTGTTGTGTTCTTTAATAATTGCACTGTCCATGGAGTGGACCTTACTCACATTTCACTGCTGGTGAAATATGCTGTATATAATTGGGTATGTGATGAGTAAAAATGTTGAATAGTAATTGGCGGCCCACCTACAATACCATCGCGAGGCCCACAGGTTGAAAACCACTGTTCTAAGTATTATCAAATTGCCTGAGTTTTGAGCAGCGAACGTAGAGGATTATAATGTGACAAGAGCTCATTCAAATACTGAGGTGCTAAACCATGCAGGGCTTTATAAGTAATAACCAAGATTTTAAAATCTATACGATGGAGCCAGTGCAGTGTGGACAGGACCGGGCTAATATGGTCATACTTCCTGGTTCTAGTAAGAACTCTTGCTGCTGCATTTTGAACCAGCTGTAGTTTGTTTATTAAGCGTGCAGAACAACCACTCAATAAAGCATTAAAATAATATAACCTTGAGGTCATGAATGCATGGATTAACATTTCTGCATTTGAAATTGAGAGCATAGGCCGTAATTTAGATATATTTTTTTAGATGGAAAAGAGCAGTTTTACAAATGCTAGAAATGTGGCTTTCTAAGGAAATATTGCGATCAAGTAGCACACCTAGGTTCCTAACTGATGACGAAGAATTGACAGAGCAGCCATCAAGTCTTAGACAGCGTTCTAGGTTATTACAAGCAGAGTTTTTAGGTCTTATAATTGACACCTCTGTCTTTTCAGAATTTAGCAGTAAGAAATTACTTGTCATCCAGTTTTTTATATCGACTACGCATTCCGTTAGTTTTTCAAATATGTATTTTTCACCAGGCCGCAAAGAAGCAGAGTATCATCAGCATAACAGTGAAAGCTAACACCGTGTTTCCTGACGATATCTCCCAAGGGTAACATATAAATCGTGAAGAGTAACAGCCCTAGTACTGAGCCTTGAGGTACTCCATACTGCACTTGTGATTGATATGATATCTCTTCATTCACTGCTACGAATTGATGGCAATCATATAACTATGATTTAAACCATGCTAATGCACTTCCATTAATGCCAACAAAGTCTTCTAGACTATGCAAAAGAATGTTATGGTCAATAGTGTCGAACGCAGCATTAAGATCAAATAGCACTGACAGAAAAATACAACCACAATCAGATGATAAGAGTAGGTCATTTGTAACTCTCAACTAGAAATTAGAAACTCTATTAGAGAAATGCGGTCTTTAAATCTAACTGAAATTAGCTTTTTTTCTCTCTCTGAACAAAGTATTAGTTAAGTAGTTAATCTTATTTTACATTCAATTTATATGAAGTTTGTCATATTTTTCACACCATTTCCAATATTTTCGTCATCTCTCAGTACAGTTTACAAACTGATGTCCTTATTTTCTGGCAATAGACGAACAGTAAATGTTTAGCTTGAATGTTATAATCAAAAGATGGCAAAATGAGCAACAGGGGAGCATATTTAGCTTCAGTCAGTAAGGGACCATAGTTTGGGACCACTTGCTGGTCTGGAGTTGTTCTTGTCCACACATTAGTTCGCACAACAATATAAGAAAATACAATTTTTAAAACAGTATCTTGGTTTCAGGGGTGAATGTTTGATCTTGGAAAATGTAAAAACTTACTTCAAATTTAAATGTTTAAAATAAAAAAAAGTTTATTTATTTAAAATGTATTTAAATTAATTCATTTACATGATGTAAAGGGATATGGTCCACTTAATTTCTTTATTATATCCAACATGTTCACTCTCATGTAATTTGTAGAAAGTGCCTTTTATTTTTATATTAATATCATGTCTTTTGCAGCATGTTTTTCCACAGACGTCTCCAACCCAACTCACCAGACCAGCATGAGATGTTGAATCTCCAAGTGTCTGTCTAAAACCGCTTCAGTGATTTGGAGAACAGCGGGTTTGGATCATGAGACAAGCACACAACTAGGGTGGACCATCTGGGAGGAGGACCATCTGGGTATATTCTGCAGTTATAATAGTGTGTAGAACATAATAAGATCTGAGATCTTATTTTCCACTCTTGTTTTTGTTATTATTATCTTGCTGTTTTTCTCTCATAATAAGGATTCCAAGAAGATTGCATCACTGAAACAACATATGCAGCTGCTCATGTAATTTTTAATTAATCTCTGTTGCAACAACCATCATCTTCAAAGAACAACCCCAGTGGACTCTTAATGCAGTGCAAGGTAAAAAAAAAAAAAAAAAAAAAACTATGCCATGATGCAGTTTAATGCCTGAAACACTAGATGGTGACAAAACATTTAAGACAAACAACTGTCATCAGTTTTGATGCCTGCCAAACTTAACTGAGTATGAAACTTGATTAAGCACATGCAGTGTATGTGGGTATCCAGAGTAGTAATATTAATAGTTCATGACTGATGGCATGAAATAAGTTAAATATTGGCCTCAGTTCACACATCATTGAAACAAACTGCCCTTAGGCCATCTCAGCTAAATGTTTATCATAGGAACATGCACCTGCAAGACGGAAAATTAGATGATAGGCACAGCTGGAGAAAACTACTGAAACAACACACACACACACACACACACACACACACACACACACACACACACACACAGACACCAGCATCAGACTGGCATCTTCAAAACATCTCAACTGTCCATTAGAAATAATTTACTAATGATAATTTAATCTTTTCAGTTGCTGTTGTACTTATGTATCTTTACACTAAATTCAAACATACCCCTTAAATATACAAAGATTCTCAAGCTGTACTTAAAAAGAACCTTGTTCTTTTCATGAATGCTTTCACATCTCACTGTTTTAGCAAAAATTGGAAAGCTCAGATCTGACATTAGTTGCATAGTAAAAAAAAAAAGAATAATAATTTTCACAAAAACATGCGTAATATTACAAAATCCCACAAATACACTGAAGCACTTCTCCTTTGCCGAGAAATGCCACACCTGTGAGGAGGATGGATTATCTCGGCAAAGGAGAAGTGCTCACTAACACAGATTTAGACAGATTTGTGAACAATATTTTAGAAAAATAGGCCTTTTGTGTACATAGAAAATGTCTTAGAGTTAAGCTCATGAAAAATTTGGGAAAAAAACAAAAGTGCTGTTTTTTTTCTTTTTTCAGTGTATATACATAAACAAATAAACATATACAGTATATAAATAAATGAATGATAGTGTGCAGTAATGAAAAATTCTTATCGGAATTAATTTAATATAAATAAAATAATTATACATTATTGAAACTAGGAAAATTGTGTGTGCCAATGTTAGTATTTGCATAGTTTATGCAAATTTTAATTGCACAATTATTGTGCGCAAACAAGATGATTGTTATTAATGATAATTTTGGAGTTAAATGTGCATAATTATAATGAAAATAATGTTAAAATGCTAATTAGAGTAATATATTATATATTATAGAGTATGATTATTAAAATTATTTAAAATATATTATATGTTCCCCAACAGGAATAACAGGAATTACAGGATTACATTGAAAATAAATTCAAACAGAAAACTTTTGCCTCAGTAACACTAATAAACAGCTAATATATTAATAATAGGCATGCTAATAAGCAACTAGTTAATATTGGTCCCTATGCTAATATGTTTATATAAATACCCAATTTATACATTTGTATATGTCATACTTATGATTAACATGGTATTCAGTATTTTATGTGTTAGTTGTAAATCTTGAAAACAAAGCTAACGCAATGACAAAGGAAAACTGTGATAAGTACAGGGAAAGTATCTGCTAGCCCAACAAAATAAGAGCAAATCACAGAAACAGAGGGAAAGGGAGAAACGTATAAAAGCAGATCGACAGAAAATCTGGTGTGAAGAGACGTGTATAATATAGCAAGTATAAAACATAAAGAGAGGGAGGGAAAATAGAGAGCAGGAGAGACCATGCTGTTAGTTAGACAACAAGCCTTAGTGTCTCTCTTGCCATGCTTGGACTGGCAGCGTTCTGGACTAAACCACTCTTCACCATACGGGAAAAACATTTGAGAGAGACAGAGTGTGAGTGTGTGTGTGTGTGTGTGTGTGTGTGTGTGTGCAGCCTGAATAAGTGAGTCCAGCCCGATGCACACCACACCTCTGCAACTGTCCCTCCGAACTATCTTTAATCCTGCGTGGATGCATGTGTGAGTGTGAACGCACATTTCTCCATCAGCGTGTGTCTGTATGTGTGTCACACGCTGAGTCTCTTCGCTCTAGTGCTCTTTCTGCCTCAGTCTGAGGACGGACGTGTCCTGTCGTCTCTCCTGCTGGAGTTTGGCCGCCGCTGCTTTTGCCCTGGAACACCTTTGGCCTCCATGAGTGCGTCTGAGGAAGTCCAGCCTCTCCCTGGAAGGTAAGACCATGCTGGAGTGTCACAGGAACAGGGAATGTGTTTTTCTCATGCTTGTTTTACTGAAATCAGAGGCTTTTCCGCTCAAAGTTCCTCTGGGACAAATTTCAGGATGCAATCTTCCACGACCTTCTAGAGTTTCTCTGATTTAATTTGTTTAATGTGCAAAGCAAATTATGGATCAAAATGTGAAAGCTTGCATTCTTGCATTGAACATTGAATATATTTGATGAAAAAAAAAAAAAAAACAGTAAATTTAATACATTTAAAAATACATTAAAAACTAATATTGTGAAATATTATTACAATTTAAATGATTTTCTATTTGAATATATTTTCAAATGTAATCTTTTACATAATTACCCAAGTGTTATTATATCGTGCATATAGTCTAATTATAATAAAATCAAATGTGTATATGTGAATTATGATAATTCAAGATTAATTATTTTATGTCTGCATGAATTACTACTGTATGCCTAATCATTTTGTTAGGTAATGCTGGCCTTGTTCAGAGCTCATATATATATGTGTGTGTGTGTGTGTGTGTGTGTGACCCTAGACCACAAAACCATTCTTAAGTGTAAATTTTTGAGATTTGAATAAATGAGCTGAATAAATAAGCTATCCATTGATGTATGGTTTGTTGGGATTGGACAATATTTGGCCAATATAAAACTATTTGAAAATCTGGAATCTGAGGGTGCAAACAAATCTAAATACAGAGGAAATCACCTTTGAATTTGTCCAAATGAATTCTTAGCAATGCATATTACTAATCAAAAATTTAGTTTTGATATATTTATGGTAGGAAATGTCCAAAATATTTTCATGGAACATGATCTTTACTTAATATCCTAATGATTTTTGGCATAAAAGAAAAATCTATAATTTTGACCCATACAATGTTTATTTGGCTATTGCTAAAAATATACCCCAGCGACTTTTTCACAAAAGACTGCTTTTGTGCTGCAGGGTCACACACACACACACACACACACACACACGCACGCACGCACGCACGCACGCACACACACACACACACACACACACACACACGCACACACACACACACACACACACACACACACACACATATATTGGCATCTGAGGCATTGCAAAGTATTTAGGTTAAGCTTAACTCCCTAGACAAATAGTGTAGCTTGTTATTTATTTATTTATTTATTTCTATGACTTGCACATGACATGCTTCTTCAGTCAAGTGGACATTCTGGCATCTAGCCTGGACGTTGTGACACAATGGTAGCAAACTGCTTCTTGTCTGCTGACTTGCGTCACCGTCTTCATACCACTATACTTTGAAAGCTTTATATTTAGCTGTAGAGTTGTTAAGAGCACAAAAGCCTTCTTACATCCTGATCTAAACGTTATTGAGTGAGTGAACATGGCTCTTATAGGAAAAGCAAATCTGCCCTGTCAAACATCAGAGGACTAATTTGAATGTAATAGACTGGTTTGGCTCTGGAATCCATTCAGTACTAAATCTACTTTGCAACAGAGTCTTACTTTGAAGGTAAGCAACATGCGAGTGTTGCTAGCATGCTAGCAGTATGGGATTTGAAGCAATCAAATTTTGCTGAATTACTAACCATACTTTTTACATTTAATAATGGTGTCGCAGGGGTGCTGTAACAGGGGGATGGTTAGTACAATTCCAAGGGCCCGGGATGTGTGTGTGTGTGTGTGTGTGTGTGTATCACTTATTTGTTAAGTTCATCTCTGTTCATCCATATAGTATACAGTACTCAAGGCCAAAGGGTTACCAGGAAAAAAAGGATGCTGAATTAATTGCGTTAAATATTTTTTAATGCAAAATAAATTTGTTAATTTCGACAGCCCTAGTTAAAACGCATATGAATGTACACTGAGGGCCAGATTTACTAAACAGAGCAAATTAGCATGAGAGCGCAATCCCATAAAAGCACTGATGGGAGCGGGAGTGTTCTGCGGCTGATCTACTGACAGCATGCACAATAAAAAACAGACACAACCAGATCATCTCCATATTAACCAACACAATCAACACAGAGCAGGGCAACCTGTGACATGCTTTTTTAGGCCGTAAATAATGGTGCAAATACAACTACTGCAAACCTTAGTAAACCGTGTTGCATGATTCATTTAAATTCTCTCCTCTCATAAATTTAGCATCTGAAAAGGACGCTCCTACAAAATAAAGTGAAAGTGACATGTGGCCAAGTGTCTTGGAAGTTGTGCTATGCATTTATTCATCCAAGTGCACACACAGCATAGTGAGTAATGAACACACACAGCAAGTGAGCAAGCTGTTAGTAAATCTGGATGTTAACTTCACTGAAAGAGTTCTGTGGTGTGAAAAAAAAAATCTATTATATTGTGAAATATTAATACAATTTCAATTTTTGTTCTATTTGAATTTTTTTTTTTTTATGTAATTTATCTTTTTTTGATCAAAGCTGAATTTCCAGCATCATTACTCCAGTCTTCAGCGTCACGTGATCCTTCAGAAATCATTTTAACAGAAACATTTCTGATTAATACCAGTGTTGTAAACAGTTGCTGCTTTGTGGAAACCATGATCCTGAATGAAGAAAAAAAAAAAACATCTGAAATCAATGTCCTCACTGTCACTTTTTATAAAAAAAATATAAAAAGCATTTGTAACAGAATTCTCTGGCACTTGACCAGGGCTGCTGTTGTTTCTGCAGTCTCATGTAACATCTCACAATGACACCATGAGTTTTATTACAAGGACAAGCCCCCTAGAGTAACCCGGGGTTGAGTGCTGTTGACGTATAGCTCACTTCTTACGGGCATCGATCCAGAAACCCTCCAGTCTTCAGCCTTGAGCGTTAACCACTGCAACACGGCCCTTTAGATGTTGTATCTGGGTGATCGAAATGTTCAAACTGAAAAGATTCTCACGATTCATTTAGCCTTGACCACCCTCCACGGTTAATAAACACCGGATATTGTGGGTGTTTTCAATTTTCACCACACATATTGCATTAAATTTTGGATGAAAACCACTTTGTGTTATCTAACCATAAAATCTTTTCCTAAATGGGACTGTTATTCTTGTTGGCAAACACCAGATATATTTTCACACAGATATTTTTTTGAGTATAGTCCATTGTGCAATCCGCTCTGACTGCATTCACACAAACTGGTGCCTCTTTATTCTGTTCTCTGCTACTGAACTTCTAAAAAATAATGGGGTTTTTAGGAGTGCATGGATTTTAAAGGTTCTTTATGTAACCTAACCGTTGATTTCAATAAAGCACCTTTATTTTTAAGAGTGATTGTCAGTCTCTCTGTGGTTTCTCAAGGAGCGCTCACTGTCCACTGACAAACACACAAACACATTCTGGCATTCCTCTAGGTATTTATGGATGAAATATGATCTGTTCTTACAGGCAGTGTATGGAAGCAATATTTGTCAAAATGTGCTCTCAGGTGTCAGTGCCGAAAGCCTCGTGGGGAGTGCTCTGGGCGTCCCGAGCTCGATTCCTGCCTAGTGGACCTAACCGGCCAAACTCCCCGTTTTTTAATTTTTTTATGTTCCTACGTATTTTGTCAGATATTTTTATAGTAATTTATGTAACATTTATGTTCTCTTACAATAAAAAAAGTGTACATTTCAAGTGGAAATATGTATTTGTGTGCACATTTTATTTGCATCTTGGTCAAAACGGTACATGAAACATGTGAAATAGCATTTCGAATTTGTAGTGCTTTTATATATATATATATATATCAATACATTTTATTCAGGATTCAAATTAAATTGTGTTTTGCCACTATACTCATGTAACCAAATAGAATTTCATAATGTGGTGTGCCTTGGTTAAATACTGGTTAAACATTGCACATTATGCCCATTGTTGTAGTAAATCTGTTTATTCCATCCCATCCATATCAAAAACACAATGCAAAGAGGAAAATAGCTTGAGTTTTTACTCATGTTCAAATCGAACGTGAATTCAACTCACTGACCAACAGAAAGCTGCTTGGTTTGATGGAGTCTTCTGTGTGTGTTGTTCTTACATACATTACAACACTGCTGACGGTGGACCCTTTGGTGACTGCATCTTAACGGTTATAGAGTTTCTGCCTATGAATTCAAGTAATAAATCTCCATTAGGTCCGCGAACACTTTCGATTATACAGTATCATGATTTAACTACTGTTAATGTCATATGATTGTGATTCATTGCAACTTGCAACTGCATGTTCCCTTCAGAAATCCCAAGGAAGATAAGTCCCTGAACAAAGACTAGATTCACTAGTATGTGCCCGGGGCTGAAGGGTTCTGCTTGAGTGTATTCAGTTGTACCACACCTCCAGGCTTGATTGGGTAAGATCAGAAGATAGCAGGGTTCAGAGACCTGTAGATATCTAAACAGGGCACAGGACACTAACCGGCATTATTTTGAACTCAACTGAAAATACAAAGTAGAAAATACAGTACATCAGTACACAATCACCCTCACGCTGCTCCAAATGTTGTTGCTTCCGTGGGACACAAAAGTAGTTGCTTAGTAAAATCTTCAAGAACCCTTCGGTTCTTTATGAGGAGCACACGAACCAATGATGCAACAGACGGGAACATTTTTAGCAAATAAAGTGTAAGACTTTACATTTTATTTCTATGCGCTTTGTCCAGGGTCAGAAATCAACTTTTCCATTAAGGGCCAAATCGAAAGCTATTTTAGTTATCCCTGTAAGAGCGTTTTTTAGAATTATCTTATTAACCACTGATGGAATTTTCCGTCAGTCCAGGTCTTCATAGTTATAAAGACCTTATGTAGCTCCGCCCCTTTTCAGAGCAGGATCTACTCCATCTATGTTTTGAGCAGCACTCAGAATCCAGTCCAGTAGACAGATTTGTAACATTTCCTGTTGGGAACTCCCTAATTAGAGTTCAGTGCTCAATGCTGTCGCTCTTTTCTTAATTTTTTGGACTTACAGTTTTGGTTTATTTTCTCAACTTTATATTTTGAGCAGCTTACCAATCTGTTGCTGGACATCAGGGAATGTAGATCTTCAGAGGTTTTACTTGTAATAATTTCTAGGACAACAAATAATTGTGGTCAGTGTGCATTAGAGCTCTCTACAAAACAGCTACTTTATGTGCAACATAATAATAATAATAATAATAATAATAATAATAATAATAATAATAATAATAATAATAAATGTTGCAAAACTGACAACAGCTGATTGCAAGAATTTATGCAAGAACTCATTACAAACAGATTTCCAGGCATTCCAGGATGTGCTTCTATATGTGCTTCCCATACTGTTTCTTAAACGTTCATTCCATGATTTATAGGCATCCTCTATCATACTAATTCACAATAGCACAGATTGTTTTAAATTCATCTAGTTTATTTTAGTTCAGGACTCCCTAGTCCAGTTAGTAATCTCTATTTTATTTGTGTTTCAGAAAGCCATTTTTTAAACCATGTTTAACTACTCTAGATTAAAATACCTTTACATAAAATATATAAATTATACAAACTGAAATTGTATCTGACTGGTAATTGCATTCGTGCACTCAATTCATGTGTTATTAGTTAATGCTAGAAGAAAACAATGCATAAAAACAAAATCTTCAGTGCAACATGGGCAGATCTATGTGAGCAGTTGACACATTGTCTTAATTTTCACATTTTACTGCAATATTGACAGTCATAATTGTTTATAGTTTAATTATGCAGAGGCATTTGTTTGTTAATCACGTGTGTTTGCTTGAATCCTAGTAATTACAGTTCCTACTTTTTAGCATTTACACTGTCAGGCATAAAAAAAATAAAAAAATCAGTCAATACATTCCTATAGTTTCACTCGGGGTTTGTTTGGAGTCCATTTCGGAAGCAAATTAAATCTGTTAGTCTCTCTTAATCTTGACCATGACAGTCTCCGAGTGTCAGGATCCAGAATTTGTTCATGAGTCATCAGGTTTCTGTGCTTGATCGGCTTTAGTAAACTTCATTTTCAGAAGTGTAGAGGTGGCTGACATGACTCTGATGTTTCATGCGGCGCTGGTGCTAATAATTGCGTGGTTATGTAACTCGAAGCATCTCATTGAGAAGCTTAAAGCATGGTGCTTTGAGAGCAAAAGAGAAAGTCCATAGCGCAGATTCAAAGGCTCAGAACTCAAACAGTCAGACTGTTATCTGGAGAGGGTGTCTGGGGATGTTGAGATTTGAGCTCCTATCATCTTCAAATGCTTTCTTTCCTATAGCGAATGTGTAGTGCACCTGCCACAGTAGCATAAATGTGACTTTCCATTTCTGTAATTGGCAATCATCCCATAAGCATTTGATCCCCAATGCACAGCAGTGATGATTCACTGATTTCAGAAATAAACTTGATGGCTCTTTTGACAGATTTGGAGAATTTAGTAAAGTGTAGAACGTCTGCAATGCTAATTTGATAAATCTGTTGTTTTAAATATGCATGTTATGCTTTGGTGCTTGGACAGGTGTGTGTTAGTGTTATTTGACAGCATCTGTCATTTCAGTGAATATAAAGTATGTTTAACCTTATAAAGCTTATTTTATCATATGTTTCTAAGGCCTCTTTATGTTCATCATGATCAAATTATTGTTGAAAAACTTGATATACACAATCTACTGCATGCTTTCTCTCATCTGAATTACAGTTTATACTTTTTTAGCAATAAAAAGGGCTTTGTAAAACATCTTGTTGTGGTATACGTGTGTCTTTTTGCTGTGAAAACTGAAATAAAAAAGATATAATTGGCAGATATAGAGTGACAAATAGATAAACCTGTTGTTTATAGTCGTTTTAAAGGAGCATGTCACACTAAAACATTTGTGAAATTTCATGTCAGTTATGTACAGAAATCCTTAGATCGAAATCTAGAGCCATATCAAACTTCATGAGACCACCCATAAACTTCCTCCATTCAGATTAATTTTGATTGCATGGGACACTGGGATTGAACGTTATCATACTTTTACTAATAATTGTCAAATCCAAACAGCAATTAGCAACGCTGATACAGTCATCTTAATCAGTTACAGGCCAACCTTGATAAAGTTTCATGATTTCATAATTAACTTCTTCCCACATCGACCCTCTTCTCCCTGACCACATGAGGCTGAGGATAATTTCAGGAAGTCCGTGCATTGCACTGCTGTTTATAAGCACCATAATATGTTCCCTGAGAGTTTATGTGGGAATACTGAAGAGAATCTAGAGAGATTAACTGAGTTAGGCAGGATTATAGAGAAAGGTCGGAGGATATTATCTCTGAAACTCTTGAGGAAACAAATCATGTGTCCATTTGAATGTAGCTCATCATTTAATACAAATGACCTTCATATAAAGAAAACAATGACTTTTAAACAGATTAAATGACAGACAGACAGACAACGACATGAAAGATTATTAAATACAGATGAAGGGATATTTAAATGGGTAGTGGAAAAAAAAGAAAAAGGAATGGACCATGTCATATATGGACCATGAGTTTTCATAAAAAAAAAAAAAAAGTTCATTAAGGGGTTGCTGGATCTCTTAAAGATCAGGGATACAGGTGTGCACTTGTGTGCATCTTACAAACCCTAGTGTGACTTTCATGTGCCAAATGTTTCCCCTAGATAGCAAAAAGATTAAGGCACTTTGTTGGAAGGATACAACATTGGACTTTAAAAGTCTTTAAAATATATATATATATTATTCAACAAAGGGATAGGGAAAAGAACTTGTTTAACTTAAAGCAAATGTTGAATTTCATCCTCAGGGAAGGCTTGTATTAATACAATATGAGTGATTTTATGCAGTTATGCTGGACACATACTGCATGATTTACACCCTAATTTTCACTCACTGACAATTTTGTGGAAGTCGCCGACAAATAAAATGACCACGGTTATTGCTTTGTTGCAGGACATTAATGTGATTTTGTGGGTTACGTGTGGGAGATAAATTTAATACCATTATACTATGTTAATACTGATTTACATTAGTTTAAAAGCATAGGTGGAGGAAGAACAAAGACTAGCACAAGGCTAAAAGAAGCCTAATGTGAGTATATTTTTTTATTTATTTTTTTAGCTATGCACATCATAAACCAGTCTTTCTTGGAAAGAACCAGATATGGGTGTCATGTCATAAAACATTTTTTCAATACTTTCTAAACAAAAGCAAACATGAAGCTGAACTCTTTTGTGAAGTGTCGTGTTCAATGGGACTGCTCCGCATCACAGATGCAATGCTGTATCAGGTGTGCTACCGAGCAAGTTTACTATCTCAAAAAAGCAATACATAAGGAGCTGCATATGCGCAAACGTCAAAATGTATAAGTTTCAGTGCTGTCAAATGATTAATTGCGATTCATTGTTTGACTGATTGAAGTTTTTGTTTACAAAATGTATTTATTATGCATATAAAAATACACAAACATAGATGTATATATTTAAATATATATATATTTACATGTATTTGTATATTTATATTAAAATATAATACATATTCAGATTTTATATATAAACAAAACATATTTTTCTTAAATATATACATTCATGTTTGTGTATTTATACACATAATAAATATACACAGTACACACACATATGTTTTGTTAACAGAAACTTTTATTTTGGATGTGATTAATCATTTGACAGCACTAATTGGTTTACAAATCATGCAAAATGTTTTGAGTATTGTGCAATCATAATTAGTGTGAAAAAATAAATAAATGTTTGCATTTTACTCCCTCTGGTCTATGCGTTTTGCATTTTTTGCAAAAAAATTTAGATTTTAGATTTAGCTTATATTAAGGGTAGCTAGTTAGTAATAAAAAGGATCCAAATATAAAACTTTAAATCTAAATATTAAATGTTAATATAAAAACAGATGGATGTTTGAGCTTGATTAATGCAATAAGCACTGCTTGTAAAATGTAGAAAAAGAAATGATATCATATATTTTCCATCATATTTTGATAATGATCAAAATGAGGTCATTTAGTAGTCATAATTATATATGACAACAAATGGCTCAATTGTTTTTATCTTACCTCTGACATAAAGTTAAAATTAATCTAACAAAGTAGTGATTTTATTAAGTCACTTGAGATGTGAAGGAGCAATACAGTCTTTCTTTGTAATGCTGGAACTAAAGTGTGCATTAGAGCTGATGTGTATGGGTTCTCAAACACTGTAGAGCTTTGCAGAGTAGCATTTATATATTTGCCCTTAGCAGGATGCACTGAAGGCAGTTACTGGAAATTACAGTGCCACTGTTAACAGCTCCAAAAGCAGATGATCATTCCCTGAGAGGCAATGATTGCAACAAGCCTTCCAAACAGCCTGCATGGGAGCTGTAGGAACTGAGACGAAGAATTGGTTATAATAATTACACTTCTGAGCGTTTATGGATTAGCTCTTATGGTGAGACCGTATTGATAATTTTCTAATCCAACTGCAAACGCTAATTACTCAACAGTCAATCCTCAGAGGAAACTTAGCAGTGCATTAACAGACATAAACAAGCAGTCATTAAAATAATTTAAATGCTTTTAAATATGTATTTTTCTTTAGATTTAAAAATGTTACCTCCTATTCAGTGTCAGTTATTTGTAGGTTGATTTTCCAAAAGAGTGTAAACACTGTGGCTCTATCAAAACATCGCTCTGTTTCATTTAGCCAAGGTGGTCTACATAATACCTGGAGAGATCTTGTCATTAACATTCCCATTCATCTCAATGGCAGCTGCTTGGCTGACGCATACAGGTCCCATTGGAAAAACCCGATTTGAATTCTGACATCTTTGTTCACAAGCAGTCAAATCTGGACAAAAAACTGAGCCAATCACGTGAGCTGTAAATGCCATGTGGGTAATCAAGTTGGAAAATGTTGTCATGACTTCTGATTGGCTGATAAAGCCACAAGAAACACAAACAATCTCAAACTGTTCACCAGAGACTATGCTGTCCAGGTAGCATCTTGTTATATTTTAAATCCAGTTCAGTGAGTCAAAAATGAGACAGTTGATGTAACTTCAGGTCAGAAGTCACAATACAAACAATCATCATCCATCACTGTGATGGAGGGTGAGGGTGAGCTGAGTATGGTGTGGCAAAAGGGCCAAAACAAGGAGGAGGATCTCATTGACTGGGAATCTGATCAGGAGATCGAACTCCTCCCTCTCCTCTATCTTCTTCTCTGTTTCAAGTGGATTTTTAAAGACTTTCGTTCGTGTTGCTCCAGCGACTCCTTGTTCCTCTCCTACAAATAGTGACAGATGGACTGAAACGTAAAATGTCCGTCACTGCCTATATTACATTCATTATGTTATATACAGTGTTGGGGGCAACGAGTTACAATGTAACGGATTACAGTAACTATATTACTGTTTTGGGTAGCGCAGTAAAGTAAAGTCGCTCTCCGTTTGTCAAGTGCTGAAATGTCGTCTTATAGACGGTTTCATCGGGCGTACGCGCCTGGCCCTAAGTTAACTTCGGTCTGGCTGCGGTGCCTTCTACAAACGCAGTTAAAGTTAAGGTGATGAGTAGACTGAAGTTGGGCTAAGGTGTTTGTGATGTGGGATGTGTTTCCCATACATTTATTTATTTTTGGTGACTCGCCACAATTTTAAAACTAAACGATTTTCCAAAAGGCTTTGTTGAATAAACATGAGCACGTATTGCACGTTTAATAATAATAATAATTCCTTACATTTATATGTTTAAATATCAAAATGACACACAGGTGTTTTTATATCACTGTATTTCTGAAGGAGGACTTGCAGGGGGAAAAAACAGTTCATAAGGCTATTTTAATAAAATATATTTTTTTTTTTTGCATTTAAATAATTACACATGCTAAAAAAAAAACATATGGTGAAAAAAAATATATAAAATATCATAGGGCCCTAAACATGTAATTTAAAAAAAAAGTAAAGTAATAAGTAGTGAAGTTACTTTTCAAATGCAATAACTAGTAAAGTAATCTCATTACAATTTACAGAAGTAACTAGTAGCTAGTAACTAATTACATTTTTTGAGTAACTACCCCAACACTGGTTATATAAACAGTTGAATGTTTGAGCTTAATGCAGTAAGCACTATATTTGTAAAACTGAGAAAAAAGAATGAGATTATACACTTCCTGACATTTGTTTTAATGTTTTAGTTACATTATTTAGTAGTCACAATTTTATTACAAATGTTTTTGTACTGCGATGCATGGCATATTGATTCATCAGACTGTTTTCACACTGTTGCATGATTATAGTTGTTGGATACAGCTGAGAAGATCATTCTGAATATTGAATATTTTCAGTAAAGTATGTTACCTTAAGAAATAACCATGCTTTAACAGGCTTAAGCCACACTGGATAATTGAGTTGTAGTCTGTGTTTATCACTACAATGGCTTGTTGCATGATGCAAGTTAAATAAACTCAACGTAGATTTAGAGTTGCTAAAACTCAATTAAAATATTAATTAATTAATATTAATAATGTTAAATGCATTAAGGAAATAATATAAATAATGCATACTTCATATAAAATAAATACAATAAATAATTAGAAGCAAAAGCAGAGCAATTTTTCTTACCTGGGTAGCCACTGAAACAGTTTAATGCAGCGGGTCTCAGGATTGAGGCAAAACAAGGATTTTTAAAAACTGAAATAATAAGTTACTTATGATAAAAAAAAAATATGGTGGATAACTAATTCAATATGCTGTATTTTGTTTTGTTTTTGTTTTTTCTGCCAAAATGATAATGCATTTTGAAATATTTGGCAATGTTTTGAAATTCTGTAAATGGCAACATATGTTCTGCGTTTTCAGTTCATCCATCACAATGAAAATGGAAGGTTGTGCATAGCATTATGGGATACAGTAGAGTGCAATCTGTAGAGTGCTAGATAGCTGGATGGATGCATTCAAGCTCAAAATCACTGCTGATGTCAAGATGAAAGATTAATTACATTTTGTTCTTTTCTTACCCAAAATTTAGAAGACATGGGTTAAACCAATGTTGTATGGATTATGCTTATGCTGCCATTATTATTATTTTTTTTTGTTTGTTTGTTTTTTCCACTGGTTTGCATTCCATGGACCTACAAGTGTGCTTGTGCTATCTTTCTGTATAATAAGTTTATTAAGTGTCCATGTGCTTTTGGATCAGTGTACCAAAACGATGGTAGAAGAAATTGAATCCAGCTATCATAGGAGTCCATATGCACAGTCTGTTGGCTGCGGATGTGATTCTGATGTTGCACAAGGAGCCAGTTAGAGATGAAATCTACTGACGTTCAAACAATTGCCTCTAAGAGCGGAAATCTACATGCAAATCATAAACATGCTGCTGCTTATATTTTACATACACAGTATTTCAAAGTAAATGTAATACCTCTCCTCAGAGACGCTGAGTGAAGTAACAACATGAAAAAGACATTTGCATCAGAGTTTGTGCACTGAGTAAATGCAAAACAGTGATGAAACCCTCGGTTCATTTTTAGAGTGGTGTTAAGAGACAATTTAAATGGTGACTCATTGATGCATTTGAGTCAATGTGTCATATCAGTCCATTTGAGAGGTTTACATAGAGGCATTCATTACAGTACATATTCGCCATGCCTGCAAAGCAGCTCAAGAGTACACCAAACACTTTTTTTTTTTAATTTAAGAATAATTTGCCTTCGCTCCCCTCTGCAGATAAGAGCACATCAAAGCATCCCATTCATTCCTTATGCGTTTCGCAACAGCGAGGCTGTTGACCGTTAAGTTTAAATGCTAATGGCTCCAAAGCCGATTATGGTGGAAAATTTTGATTAAAGAGCAAAGGAAGGAGAGAAAAAATAAAAATGGGTCTTTAATGTTTAAGCATGGTATGTATGATGGCAGTTTACTATGTTCCATTGTGGTTTCTTTCAGCATTGAAACTGGAACGAGGTGGTGAGGTCAAGAAAATTTAATCAAGCTGCTTGAAAATTAGTATTGGAATTACATAATGAGCATATTAAAGTATGAGGAAAGGTGACATGAAGGAAAAAAAAAACTGCATGGTTGAAAAGGAAAATGTGAAATTGCTAACATTCAAATAAAGAAATATCCAGCCCTAAATGTAAGATTTATGTATTATAATTGTATATAATGCATATAATGTGGTAAAAGTTATCTAAGCGAAAAAAGAATTAGATTTAATAATAAACTTTATGTGTTTTTTTAATACACAATAATCAGGTACATATATTTATCATCAGTAATACCAGTTCAGTTTTGCTAACTTATTCATACTGCGTTGTTAGACGCTATGAAAAAAAAAAAAAAAAAAAAGCCGATCACCGTTGACACACCTCTCTGTGGTCAGAAGCTGATTCAGCGACCGTGCAGCCCTCAGTTCATCACCAGCTGACATCCAGTGATTTATAAAGTTATAAAAGAGTAAATTTCTAGTGATATTGTTGCAAATGTCACACTGCGAGTGTGGCCCGTGCAGGGAATCCAGGGATGCAACAGAGCAGTGAGTGCGTCGTCTGTCTGGGTAACACCCACACAGAGACCGCATGCTTACTGAGATGGAATGCTCTCGCTCAGAGTATCAGTCTCACTCTTCTCTGCTTGCTGACCAACTTCAATTAAGTCAGCTCCGCTCTCCCATTTCTCCTCTCTCAGCAAAGCTCGGAAAATAAAACAATAAAGCCACGGACCCTGAGCAACAGGGTTTGGGCGATCCCACACCAGCACAGCTGTGAGTTTGAGTTTCACTCTTCTTTGCTTGCAATTCACCTTCAATGAAGATGGCCCCACCCCTCTGTCACTGAAAGCTTCAGGATCAGACGCATCTGGACCACACCCACACTGAGGTCACACCCACGGGGTCTGATCATTGCATCCAGCAAAGCACTACAGCCTCTCTCATGCCTCCAAGCACCCCATTCAGTTTCAGGTGCTGATGGCAGTGTGTTTGTTGTAATTATGGATGTGAACACTGGGCCCTTTCGAATAGTGCCTACACAACCAGCCGCTGTTAAAGCGAGAGAAAGGAGACTAAATTCCCTAAATTACACTTATCATAAGTGTTGGGTCCTCACAAGGCAGCTTATCTCTCAAACCAATCCAACTCTTTGTCACATGGGTTGAGGTCTGACAAGCCATCTCCAAAATGTCAGATTGGGTTTTTGGGGATTATAAAACGGGGCTACTCACTTCAATTTGCTCGAAGAACCCTCTGATTTAGCGGCATGGTCCCCACCTTAGTGCAGACTCACGTCCTGTGCTCCGAGGTGATGAATTGACTGGCAAAAGGAGCTGTAGAGACAAGTCAGAGAAAGCCACTGCTGCCTCGTCCCCAAAAAAGATGGTGGCCTCTAGCCCATTCTCAATCTCATGCACCTGAACGGCGCCCTCATGAAACAGCTATTCAGGATAACTGTTTTGGAACAGATTCTCTCACAAATATGCCCAGGGGTCTGGTTCTTTTCTCTGGATCAGAAAAAAATGCATACTGTCACATCCAGGTAGCCCACCCCACAGGAGATTCTTGAGATTTGCCTTCAAGGGAATGGCATATCAATACACGGTTCTTCCCTTTGGACCGTCCCTGGCTTCTCTCACTTTTATGAAGTGTGTAGATGCGGCTCTCTCCCCTCTGAGACATAAGGGAATCTGTATTCTGAACTACCTCAATGACTGGCTCATCGTAGCACAGTCGGAGGCCGAGCTAATATCTCACAGACCCCTTCTCCTCAGCCGCTTAGAATGCCTGGGATTCAGGGTAAAGTTTACAAAGAGCTTACGATCTTACTATGAACCTCATTCCTGGAAACAGTTTTCGACACACATCAGTGCAGTATTCACATCAGAATGTGCACTGCCATACAACAGCTCATGGCTTCCTTCGAAGTTGGAGCCTCTCGCCCCCTAAAAGTATTTCAACCCACATGAAAAGAACCTATATGTGGATGTATGTGCATATATAAAACCTATATGCAGTGTATATGCGCATCTATGCTGCATATATGCACTTATGATAATATGTATGCTGCATATATGCGTATATATATGCCGCATATAGGCAAAATTGAGGTGCATATATGTGCATATACAGGAAATATAGGTCTTCTGTATTGCTTCTTCTTATCCACATATAAGCCCTATACATACAAGATATGTCTTCTATATAGTTAATGGCAGGATCTGGACATTTTGTAGCTCATATCCCATCATACATGATGCCTAGCTCATATTTTCTATTATCAGGGCAAACACTAAGAATTAACAGAAAAAATTATGCAAGAACTTAAGTATGTGCGAACATGTTAAATTGGTATCACATGTAATTGGCATGTTATGGGATTTAACTATGGCAATATATTAACATGATATACAGAGTCGGACATTTACTTGAGTACAGTACTTAAGTACAGTTTGGAGGGATCTGTACTTTACTCATTTTATCATTTTTGGGGAGTACTCATGACTTTCCTCAAGTACATTTGAGAGGCAAATATTGTACTCTTTACTCAGCTACATTTTTATCCATAACCGTAAGTACCCGTAACTTCTTCGGCTCCGTCCACACGGAGACGGACCCCCGATCTGCGTCCACATGAAACCGATGTAGTATACATGCCAGACCAGCATGTGGCACTGTAATTCTGCCACAGAGATACACTTAAAACAGAGAAGAAGACATGGATTTGCTGATAAACCTTGCGCGTGGTACACAAACAAACATGGAACAATACATTTATTAATCCGTGTTAATGTTGGCGTTCAGTGTTTGTTCATGTTTTTGTTGCTGTTACGTGATATAGTGGTGCTAATGATGGCATATTTTCAGAAAATGTACAGTTCGCCGTCCAGACGAAATGCTAAGGGTGGCGTTTTCAAATATATCCACTCTGGGACCCGGTTTCAAAACATCAGTTTCACTCTTCCAAAACGGCAGATCTGTGTGGACGAAAATGCCTATCCGCTAAAAAAATTTGTGCGCCGAAAATAAAAATCTCAAACACCCTATCAAACGTCATTGGATAGTGCAGGAAGGTAGAGGAAGAGGAGGAGGAGGAGGAGGAGGAGGCACCGGAGGAGGAGGATGATGAGGCGCGTCATGACAGACCTTCAAAGATTAATCTTTTTTTTTTCTGTACAGTTTTTTTTTTTTTTCTTGTACTATTTGATTGTTCTTGTACATACATAATGTACATTTCTATATTTTGGACTTTTATTTATGTTGCCTAGCAGGTTTTTTGTCTTATTTTTTGTTCTTGTACTATATTTTTTGTTTTGTACTATTTGATTGATCTTGAGTAAGTAAATAAAGTACATTTCTACATTTTGGACTTTTATTTATGTTGCCTAGCAGCTATGGATTTTAATTTTACTATTATAGGTGAACATATAGGTGCATATATACGTGCATATATGTACCTATATAGGTATATGTATGCACATATATGTGTGTACATATATGTGTAATTATATGTGTGTATATACTGTATGTACATATAATATAGGAAAACGGCCAATTTTATATATGTCACATATATTAAAAACCTATATCAAAACCTATATTGAAACATATATGTTTATATAGGTTTTTTCATGTGGGAAAGGATGCTAGGCCTCATGGCCTCCACATCACCAGTATTACAGTTGGGTTCGCAAGTTCCATCCCATGTGTTCTAGAATGCTGTTTCCATCAGTTCATTAATAAATCAAATGCTGTGGAATGAAAATTAATATGTAATTAGATCCACCCTGAATAGAATAATGTACAGAATAATGAAATATAGAGATAAACAAAACACATTTTAAATACCATCAAGGGTTTTTCACAGTCACATTTGAATAACATATTTCAAATCAGCAATAAAATCTGAAAAAAAAAAAAAAAAAATTAATGGCAAAACCAGATACTCATTTCATTTTTATGTATCAGTAAAAATAAAAGGCAAATTCTTGATCTGTGCTGGCAGTGAGCAGCCAGAATCACCTGCCCATGTGTTTACAGAATGACAAAGTTCCCTAAATACCTATCTACTATCCCTCATTTTAAATGATTTATACATACCAGACGCCACTGCTTTTAACAGTTCTATAGGTTTGAGTTGAAGACAGTTTTTATACAGTTTTTATGAGTCACTGAGGAATATGCATTTGCTATATGACTCTTCCTCAAATTGGTTGTTTTTTGACAGCTTCTGAGATTTACTGTCCTCAGTCGGGTTTAATTAGTGCTTTCCTATGTAAGTAATATTTTTACTGCTTATGCTTAAAAAAAAACATCTGAATGTGACTTGGTGTGCTGGATCTTTTCAAAATTTAGATTTTTGCATGGAAGTTAGTTTTAAATTCCATAAACTTGATAAAGGTACCGTAGCTGCATTCGTGGATGGTTCACATCTCTTACTGTATGTGCATGACCATGGCATCACTGCGATCACGTCTCTTCCTCCTCAAGGGAAGTGGAGGAGACCCCTCTTTCACTACCGTGTTCTGCTCTGGTTCCTTACTTCCCAGAGGTGCATAAGGGCATGACAAAATCGTGGACGACCCCTTTTACAGCCAGAAGTCGCTCATCTCCTTCCTTTATCCTCACTACCCTCGATGGCAGGAGGAGAGAGCAGAAAGAAAAAAGTGCAGTTTCCTTTTCTTCCAGGTTGCAAAGCTTGACCTGCGGCTTCTTCACTCTCACCCACCATTTCCCCTGTCACCGATGACCAAGAAACTCCAGGCTGGGGCTGCCATACCTCCATGCATGTCTCTAGGCTGTCCCTCCAGAGACATGGGGAGTTCTGCCATGATGACTCAGAATGTAATGCCTTATGGGCCATCCAGCAGGACTCCCCATCGCTGCACAGCTGCGGGTATGTTGACTGACACTTTGGTGCCACTCGTATGGAACTCCGAAGCGTGGCTTAATTGGCTGTCCAACCTGTCCCGCTGGCTCATTCAGATGGTTCGACTTGGTTATGTGATTCAGTTCACCAGGTGACCCCTCGTGTTCTGCGGCATTCTCAAGACTTCCGTGACAGCCGAGACACCTCTGTCCTGCACAAAGAGATTGCTGTCCTATTGGCAAAGGACGCAATCAAGCCTGTTCCTCCAGCTGAGATTGAGGAAGTTTTACAGCCCTTACTACATTGTGCCCAAGAAAACAATCCTTGATCTCGAGTCTTGAATCAAGCCTTACATAAGCTCCCATTCAAGATGTCGACACAGAAATGCATCGTCAAATGTGTTCAAGCCCATGATTGGTTTACAACGATTGACCTGATGTACCTGCCCTCCTGTTATCTCTCTGTTGTCCTGACTGGACTTCAGAGGGCTCCCTTTGAGCTTCTGGAATCAGTTGAGCTTAAATTCCTCTCTGCTAAGACAGGTCTTCTAATCGTGCTCACTTCCATCAAAAGGTTCGGGGATCTCAAAGCATTTTCAGTGAAGAGTGCCTTGTGTTAGGGCTGTCCTACTCTCACATTGTCCTGAGACCCTGGCCTGGATATGTGCCCAAGGTTCCCACCACTCCCAGCTGCAAGCGCTGCTCTCAGATTACCGTAGTGGCCAAAAGCTTTGGCAGTGACATACATTTTGTGTTTTGCAAAATTGGCTGCTTAAGCTGTTGTGGTGTTCATTCACATTGTTTCTAGATTATTGTGTAGAGTGACGCATTTTAAATAATTGTTAAAAGCTTCATTGGCCTTAAAAAAATACTTTTCACAAAGCAATGTTTCATCAACAATTTTTGGGAGGAGAAATTGCTACAAAGAATATTGCATCTAAAAGAACCATTTACAGGATCTTCAAGATTTTCAAGGAGAGAGAAGTCTGCAGGACGTCCTAGAGCGTCCAGCAAGTGTCCAGGACTGTCCGCTCCTGAGGAATCATCTATGGAATCATGTCACCACCAGTGCAGAGCTCTGGAAGGACAGCAGATTGTACACACAGTGAGGCAAAGACTTTAGGACAACGGCCTGGTGTAAAGAAGGGCATTAAAGAAGCCACTTCTCTCCATCAAAAAATGACTTGTTTTCCATATTTAAAAAGTTTTGAGGAGTTTGGATAAAGCACTTAGAAAATGTAAGAAAATTACTGTTTTTTTTTTTTTTTTTTTTTACATTACTTTAATAATTCACCATGGCAACACCATTCACAATATCCAGTTTAGCATCTTTAATATCTTTTTATCACGTGGACAAAGTTTTCTGTGAATTGAAGTAGTATGCAATAATACACAGACTGAATAAAAAAATTAAAAAAATTACAATTAAACCAAAATAGCTGACTTCTTGTTAGTTGAAGCAAATAGGAAGTAATCTATATAGCAATATATGTACTGAGTTCGGTGACTGTAGGAACTAACCCTCAACTTTTTTTTCAAAAGGTGGTGCTATGGAGTGCCTCCTCCATGCCTATTTCTGAGCTTATGCTAATAAGGTGTTGATTTCAAAGCATTTTTAAAAGTGCCATATTTCCTTCTGCTTATATCAATTTATCAAAATCCTGAGCATGGTGTGACTGTAGGTGAAATGTTGTGTGATACAGAGCTCCTTGAAATTGGCCATTTTAAAAGCTGTGCCACGAGCCCCCTGGTGACCCTCCCATGTTAAACTCTGCCTGGCCCTGTTGGCCACAGATTCCAAGCTGGAACATGTTTTATTAAATTTTTGTTCCTGAAATCACCAGTATAATCCTGATTCTTTGGATCAAATGTATCCCAATTTTACTAAAAATTAAAAAAAAAAAAAAACATTTTTCAAATTTGATCCAATCTGATGGCCAAAATCAGATCAGATTACTATGATCAACTGGCTCATGATGCTCAAACTTGCACAAATGATACTTAAATGAGATGTTTAGTCTGAGATCATAACTTATTGTAAATTGAAACCTCTCCAATGATATGGAAAAAAAAAACACATAAACAATTGCACAGGCTCAGCACCTCTACAGTGGTCATAACTTTCCACTTGAATAAAATATTGCATAACCAACCAAGCATGAATATCCATTCCTCCAGCTTGCTGACTGGCCAGCGGTCTGTGAAAGGTAAGATATGCTGCAAAGTACATGTGTCAAGCTGCATGTGGCACGAATCCACTGTATGGCTCTGCAGTTACACAAGACTTCTCATGAAGATTACATCCCAAAAACAGCAGGATTTGACCAGAAAAAAATTATATGCTATATTGGAAATACTGCAACCACAAAAAAAAAAAAAAAATTATAGCTGTTTTTAACAAATATTCAATGGATCATTGTACTAATGTTTTAAATGTGTCATAGTTCAAACATAACATTCAAAGATGGATTTCTAATTTTAGGGTAAAATAATAAAATCTATTTCTACAAAATCGTAATTGATAAGTATCAATTAGACACATTGGACGAATGCTAGTTTTATGTAAATAAAAAAAAAAAAAAGAGCCTGTACTTAAAGAAACTAACCGCTGCAGTGATGACAACAGCAGTGGGACCTCTGCGATTTGAGTATGAACTGTTCTGGACTCTAACGCAATGATTTCCATGTCACGCATCAACAATTATTCCCAAAGGGCATAGATGCTAAACATCCACAGTAATAAATGACACTTCACATTCCCAAGCTCAGAACAAACACTTTAGTAGCCGGTAAATAAGGCGATTGTATATAGCCTTCCTGATGTTATCACAACTATTAACATTTTGTCCTTCTGATGCCTTAGCCAGCAGATCAGTGAAGGACAGGCGGAGCAGCCACCCTTGGGCAAAAATCAAGGCAGACTGTGTGATGCTTTAGCTGCCCGCTTCACAAACTACGGACACATAAAAGAGCACTAATCGGATGAGAACTGAATGTCAAGTTGAGTTTTTAGATAGTCTGTTCTGTCTTCTTGTCTAACCTTTTTTATGACCACCATTGATCTGATGATGTTCAAGATGCTACAGGGCTAGTCTGCAATTGTATTTAAAATTAACAACATTAATTGTATTTTAAGAGGTCTGTTATTTCATTAATATAGCATTTGGGGAAAGAAATTGGCCTTTTGGCCAGTGTACATTCTTGATCTAAAATAAATCACTAATCTGTAAACTATAAACATATGATTTGTCCAATTTCAATATATATTTTATACAAAATTAACAAAGGTGAAAAAGATACACCATAAAAAGTGTTTCTTTACAGTGCTATTTCTACCTGCTTTAACCTATACATTGTTGTTATTAACACCATGAGACAAAATATTATAAAAGTTTCAATTCACTTTTATTTTTAATATTTATTTATGAAGTTAGTTTGACATACTTTGTATCATTAACAGTGCTAGTGAAAAAAAGCTAAATAGTCATAAATAGTTCGTATGATCAAACTTTTGGTCTTTGTATATGTAATAAACAAAATTTTTTAATTTTCTAAAGAAAATCTGTGCTGCTGTCCCATGCAAATGTCAATGTCACAATGCTAAAGTGTTGAGGATGGCTGGCAGGGGTGACATTGTGCCTCCACCGGATGTGACAGTTGTTGCGCCATGCCACAACAGCTAAAGTCTGTCTACACTGGATGCGACAAAGCGACCATTGAAAATCATTAGAAATTTGTGTACATTACATCATAAATAGAATGCAGCAGCAGTTTTCTGTCAGGGATTTGACGTGTCGCACCGCATCCAGTGTAGACAGCATCACCGGTTATAATGAAATCTATAGTGTTTTGTTGCACCGCGTAGCTCATGTCCAGTGTAGACACGGTGTGAGTGTTTTTTTAGCGAATTCTTTTGCAGTTGCTAGGGTGTTGTGTGAGTGATTGCTAGGTGGTTACGTATTGCCCCAAAAGTATCTACCCACATGTCTCTATGTGATTTTAGTCTCTAGGCATAATTTATGTCTCTCCTTGTAAATCTACAGGATTCTTACATCCATTTTATTTCTAGTCATAAATCTGGTCACTTAAAAATATTAAAGCACACTTCTACTCAGCAAGCTGCATGATTTGAGACATCATTCATGCCAGCAGCAAAAACAGTCTGTGATGAGTTATATGCGGAAGATTTATACTCAGGGTTAGGGGACTGTTTAAATCCTTAAACCTATGAGAAATAAAAATAGTGATGCTTGCTATAGCATATGTTTTCATGTCTCTGCCCATGATAACATTGTCAGACACAGCAGAATGAAATATGCCCAACTTTTCTGACACAGACGCTATTTAAATGGAACAGAGATGACATCACTGAATTCAATGATGAACTGCCTTTAACTGTCATTTTGCATTATTGACACACTGTTTTCCTAATGAATGTTGTTCAGTTGCTTTGACGCAATGTATTTTGTTTAACAAAAGACTTGACTTGACACCTCATGTGAATGTCACTTCAACATGTAAATGGACCAAAAAATCCAAAGATATGGCAAATAATATGAACAATCAAGGGACAGTTCAAAGACACTGATGTTCCCTATCAAAAGCTACACTCAATGTTTCATTTCATAAACGCTGATGAGAACATTCTTTGTTCGACTGGTTTTGAAATTTGTGTGGCAAACACATGAACAATTTGACTTAAATAACCTAATTCCGTGACGTCAATGGAATGCGTGCATCTTTTTAGTTTATAAATAGACGTGAAATGGACACACGTTTAGGTTTGTCTTCAGGGACCATATTTTATGTGTGTGCAGGCTTTGCACTCCATGATACTTCACAGTTTTCGTTTGTTTAAAAAAAAATCCTGATGGTTTAAGAGGACAACTTGTAGTCACTTCCTGTCATTTCAAAGAATAGTAAAACAGTGAACGTGACTACACTCTAAAAAACGCTGGGTTGTTTTTTCAACCTAAATGCTGGGTTGAGGCCGTTGGATAGGACTTTGGGATGTTTTAACCCAAGTTTGGGTTGAAAATAACTCTCTTTTTTAACCCAGCGAGGCTGGGTTGAGGACGCGGACGTGAAGGAGAGCACGCACGTCACGTCAAAATCGTACGTCTCCAGTGCGAGCAGCCGCCATTTTCTCAGCCTGATAGAAGCGAGAAGCGAGTGAAAGACTATGGTAAGTATATATTCAAAATGTAAAGTTATCTTTTATTGTTTACCCGGTTGTATGAAAGGCTGAAGGTTTTATGAAAGGCGGAAACAAAGGAGCTTAACGTTATATATATATATATACAAAAAAAAAAGAACGGACGCGGTTTTCGCCTCAGACACGGAGGTCTTAACTGCCTCATGTAACATTACTGAACGGAGAATGTACTTTTAATATAACGTCCGTGAATGTATTTTGTCATATTTACATAAGATTTTACATTATCTGTACTTTTTGAGGCGTTAACAGACGGTTATGGTCACGGTTACGCTCATGTGAATGTCTTTTTTTTCGCGGTTAAACTGAATGTGTGTTTGTCTCCTAAAGGTAACGGCATTGTGTAGTAAAGACTAGCATAATTATTTTGAGGCTGTTGAAGTGGTAACTGTTAAAAGTATGTTTTACATGTAATATTTCAGACTTGTCCAGTTCCTGTCTTCATTGTCCTCGCGCTGAGAGTTAAAGACACAGAAGCTGTTTGTGTGAGGAGTCACAGACCTGTGTGAGGATGAGGAGGAGGTGTTCTTCTGAAGAGAGGGACAGACGGTTTAAGGAGAGTAAACTTCAGAATAACATCAATTTATCTTTATTTTTACTAAGACTAAAATAATGTTGTTGTTTTTTTAGATGTTGAAATCCAGAGACAAGATAACTTCATTCTTTTGAGACTGATGTAAGTTAAGTTATTATTACTTTTTTTTTTTTTTTTTTTTCTTTTTAGAAAATTTATGTTTCTGTTGTGTCCTGCCTGTTAACTTCACATTTCTGTCTGTGTGTGTGTGTATGTGTATATATATATATATATATATATATATATATATATATATATATATATATATATATATATATATATATATATGTATATGTGTATGTATGTATGTATATGTTAATATTTTATTGAAACCATTGATGTCCCTCTTTGCAGAACTCAAACTAACTGGAGTTAAGGACACACAAGTCTGCTTGTGTGAGGAGGAGGTTTTCTCAGCTTCTTCTGAAGAGAGGGAAAGATCGTTTAAGGCAAGTAAACTTCATAATTTCATGTTATCAGTTGTTGTTGTGTTTTACTAAGAGTAAAATAATGTTTGTTTTTTGTTTTTGTAGATGTTAAAAGCAAGAGACATGGGAGAGCATCATTCCTTTGAGTTTTTATGTAAGTTATTTTTAGAAAATAAATTTTTCTGTCGTCTCCTGCCAGTTTACTTCACATTTTGATGCAACAACAGTGTGATTACGTGCTTATTTCATTAAGACCATTGATGTCTGTGTTTTTTATTGCAGAAATCAAACCAACTTTGGAGTTGTCTGATTTGGAGAGTCATTATTCTTGGTCTTCGATCTTAGAGGTAAAGTTCACACAAAAAATCATTTACTTGCCCTCAAGTCATTCCAAACCTATAAGACTTTTGTCTGTCTTTACAACATACATTAATATATTTTTAGTTTTCTCATAATATTTGTTAATCCATTTATAGTTTAGTTAATCAGTATTTTCAAGCTTCATAAATATAGAGTTATTGTAGAAGTAAATTCTGATATTTATATATGAATACATCTTAAATTATATGATAGCAAACATGTATGTTCAAAATAAAATACTGGTCTCCCAGACCAGCAATGGAGGACACAAAAAGAGAATATTAAATGTATTCATATGTTTTCCAAAAAATGAGCAGAGTTTGTATGAGTCTGGAAAAACATGGGGAGAGTAAATTATGAACATTTTAATTATTTGGTGAACTAACGGTTTGAAGAACAGCTCTCCATGTACATGAATATTGTGAGGTATGTGAATGTCATGTCTGTTTTAATGTTTCAGTAAAGAAGCTTTCTGAAAGCAATATTTATTCAAACAATATCGCATGTCCTCACACTAGTGCTGCCATTATAGCCTCCTGGAGCGCTGTGGTGGACTGAGACATTAAACAACCGCACAAAGTGTTGAAACTTTAACACAGATTATTTACCTATCCTTACGGATGTGAATACACCTCTACCTGAAAATGGATAGTTTAATTAAATGTTTAATTTTTTCATAAGTGTTTCTCTCAGGCCACTGATGAAGAGCAGGCGGTGACTGGGATGAATGCTGATCAGAGAGGAGAATCTTCTTTCCTCTAAACAGCAGTGGTTTTAAAGGAGGACGCTGCCCTGGATGATGTAGAAGATGTCACATGCTGTGCTGATGGGGTTTTTTCATGATTACATCAGTTATGCTAAAGAGATCATGAAAATTGACCGTGATGCATGATCTGTATTCATGGACTATGAAACAAACTGTAAGTGTATAATTTGTAAAAAAAAAAAAAAAAAGTTAAATGCTTTTTCTGTGTTGTTTAGTAGAAGAGTTTACACTCTGTCATTCATACACCTGCTCACATTCTTTCACACACACACACATGCGTCTGTTAAATGTTATAATATCAAAGTTAATGTTGTGATTTATTTGTGTACTGTCATGCCAGAATAGTTGGAAAAAAACCTAACTAATTGTAAATTTATTGTATGTGTTTTCGTATATTTTTATACAATATATACAATTGAACAAAGTCCAATTTGATCTTAAGTTATATTCATCAAATGTTCAATGCTTTATGAACTCTGTAGCTGTTAATGCTATCCTTTTCTGCATTTCTTCTAACATGTTACTTTTTGACTTTTCTCTTGTTTTTAATAAATATTTTCCTTTTGATAATTATTATTTGTGTGTAAAAGTGATATTTAAAATGAACAACATTTGTAGGTTTAATGCCTAGCTCAATTTGGGTTAATTTTAACGTAGAAATGCATCGTTTCCCCACATGGCTGCACTCTGCGAGTTTATTTTCTGCCAGCAGGAGGCGCTAAGAGCGGGAGAGGTAGGTTTCTCCGGTAACGGCTGCAGAGCGGTGCTGCGCTCACAAACGCTGCCTTATCAAGCACATGCGAAATGATATCGAACATTTTCTAAATACAGTAGTTTTCCTTCTGAAATACAGTGATAAAAAACACCCGCTCTGGTTTTTGAAACCCTGCAATATAGTCATTTTAAACCATAAAAAAGGCAAGCCAGCAGGCTGGGTTAAATATGATAACCCAACTGGTTGGGTTAAAATAACCCAGCGCTGGGTTCGTCCCTTTTTGACCCAGCGCTGGGTTGTCAAAATAACCCAAATTGGGTTGTTTTCAACCCAGCAGTTTTTAGAGTGTAGTATAGACACCTCATCCATTTGGGGAGGTGCGCCTGCAGTCAGAGGAGCGATGTGGAACGAGGTAAAATTAAAAACCCAGACTTTACCCATCAAAGTGCTTTGTGCGCTACTCACTTCCTTCAAAGAAAAGTGAGCCACCACTCCCTCAGTAAAATCGTGGGGGTCGCAATAAGAGGCAGGTCCTTCCCTTTCTCTTGTATTCTTGCCAGATCGGGAGGTTCTCGAACCCACTTCTAAACCGTGACCCGGCACTTCTTTGGATCAGAAAGAGGACATCTCCTCTCTTGCTTTGGAGAGATGCAGACTGAGAGTGCCACTTCGGAGTACTCCTCTAACAAGGATAAAGAGTTACTCAAGGTTGTGACTCAGGCAGTGGCTACAGTTAGACTGGCAACAGGAGTAAGAGACCCCCAAATTGCTGGATGGTAGGTTTCTGTCAGGTGAACAAGAGTGAGAGGGGTCTTTCACCCTTCTTTGGCAATCTCCATGATGAGTTAACTCGTTCATTCTTTATTCGTCCCTTGTTGTTTTCATCTCATATCTCTGTGTCCTCGCCATTGATTTATTTGACCATCGTGGATGCAAAGGTCCAGGGCAACATGATGATGCCCCAGAGGCTGATAATGCCCTGCACACCATGGCAGTTCTGCAGGTGTACCAGGCTGACCTGCTAAAGATTTGATCATGCGCAGTTGCATTGATAAAGAGACATTTTCAGAACTTCACTGGGCCACAGATCAGTCTTTCCAGGCGACTAAGCAGACAGCCCGGCCATTCTATGGCTGCTATGGTTGCCATGAAGAGGCACCTGTGGCTGAACCTCACAGGCATCAAGGACAGGAACGTCTAAGGTTACGTATGTAACCCTGGTTCCTCGAAGGAACGAGACGCTGCGTCGAGAACGATTGGGGAACGCCCCCAGCGTGACGTCTCTGAATCATGTGTGTAATCAGTCCAATGGATGGGCGAGACGTCATAGGCGGGTGACGTCAGAGACCAGGAACCATAAAAGCCAGAGAAACACAGCCGGCACCAGCCTCAAAGGATGAAGCAAGCGCCGGCCAGAGATGCCGGAAGTGTGGCACTGTGACGCAGCGTAAAATCTTACAAAGGTCAAGGGCGTGGACCACCCCGCAGCCTCGCAGATATCATGCATAGAGACACCTGCTAGGAAGGCCTTGGAGGCCCCCACACTTCTAGTGGAGTGAGCCTTGACCCCCAGGGGAGAGGGGAAGTCAGAGGACTCATATGCAAGAGAAATAGCATCTACTATCCACCAGCTGAGGGTCTGTTTAGTAGCAGGAAGACCTCTCTTAGGGGGACCATAACAAACAAACAACTGGTCCGCCCTTCTCCACAGGGCAGCTCTGTGAACGTATGTGTCCAATGCTCGCACTGGACACTTACAATTAAGCTTCTTCTGGTCTGGCTCCCTGAAGGGAGGAGGACTGAAGGCCTGGAGTACGACAGGCCATGGTGTGGAGGAGGGAACCTTAGGGACATACCCCGCACGAGGGTAAAGGAAAGCTTTAGCCAGACCGGGCGCAAAGTCTATATAAGAAGGGGCCACAGAGAGGGCCTGCAGGTCCCCAACTCTCTTGAGAGAAGAAATTGCCAACAAGAAGACAGTTTTAATAGAGAGAAGGCGATCGCGATCTCCTCAATAGGCTCGAAGGGCGGCCTACAGAGAGCTTCTAACACCCCGGCCAGGTCCCACGTGGGGACACGAGAACATACTGGAGGCCTCAGCCTCAGCGCACCGCGGAAGAAACGTGTAACAAGAGGGTGTCTGCCCACTGACTGGTCACCGAGAGGGGCGTGGTAGGCCGCAATGGCCGCCACGTAGACCTTCAAGGTGGAGTGGGTCAACCCTGCGGAGAAACGGGCCTGCAGGAATTCCAGCACTGTACCAATCGGGCAGTTAACTGGGTCGAGCTGGCGGTCTCCGAACCAAGAAGTGAAAAGTTTCCACCTCAAGGCATACAGTTTCCTCGTAGAGGGAGCTCTGGATTGGAGGATGGTCTCAACAACCTCGGTTGAGAGACCAGAAGCTAACTTCCACAGCTCCGGGCCGGGTTGGACTATGGTGCCCTCCGCCTGTGAGAAGAGATCCCTCCTGACGGGAATCTCCCAGGGAGAGCCGTCTAGGAGGGAAATCAGGTCCGAGAACCATACTCGTCCCGGCCAGAACGGAGCTACTAACAGCAGCCGGACACCGTCCCGGCGCACTCTCTCCAGAACTCCCGGGAGCAGAGCAATCGGGGGAAAGGCGTACAGACGAAGCCTCGGCCACGTCTGCACCATGGCGTCCAGCCCCAGTGGAGCTGGATGAGTCAGAGAGAACCAGAGGGGACAGTGCAATGTCACTCGAGTCGCAAACAGGTCCACCTGAGCCTGGCCAAAAACTCTCCAAATCTGCTTCACCACCTCGGTGTGAAGCCGCCATTTCCCGGGCCTCGGCTCCTGCCTCGACAGGATGTCTGCTCCCATATTCATAAGCCCAGGAATGTGAACCGCTCTGAGCGAGAGGAATTTGTCCTGGGCCCACACAAGGATCTGGTACGCTAGTTTGTTTAGACGGCGTGAGTGCAGACCTCCTTGGTGGTTGATGTAAGAGACCACCGCTGTGTTGTCGGTGCGCACCAACACATGGTGACCTCTCAGGTCTGGGAGGAAATATTTCAATGCTCGATAGACTGCTAGCATCTCTAGGCAATTGATGTGCAATGTTAGATGGCGACCACTCCACAGACCGTGGGCAGGGTGGCCACTCATGACCGCACCCCAGCCGGTGAGGGACGCGTCCATCGCTAGCATCACGCGACGACAAGGAGCTCCCAACACCGGGCCCTGAGACAAGAACCAAGGCTTCCTTCACATATCCAAGGCACGTAGGCAGCGCCGCGTGACCTTGATCATGCGAAGTGGGTTTCCCCTCGGGGAGAACAGAAAGGCTGGTGCCGGCTGTGTTTCTCCGGCTTTTATGCTTCCTTGTCTCTGACGTAACCCGCCTATGACGTCTCGCTCATCCATTGGATTGATTACACACATGATTCAGAGACGTCACGCTGGGGGCGTTCCCCAATCATTCTCGACGCAGCTCGAGTTCCTGAATAGGAACTGGGCATTCCTCCTTAATGCCCCGTGTCTCCATCAGGCCTATTTGGCAGCTCTGCCAACATAGTCATCAGTAGGTTCCGGGAGGCAAAGCGGTATGAAAAAAACTCTCACACACTCCTTTTCTGGGCTCCTTACCTCAAAGAAGCTGAACCTAGTCGAGACTTGGTGGCTGACAGTCCTGACAAACATTAAAAGCTTCTTCCCAGCACCCTCATAGGTTTGCTGTCCAATCTCTGCCACCTCCAGTGTTTCAGAGGGCAGCGATCTCCAACAAAGTGTTTCAGTCATTTTTTGTCATGATGCTGGACACTGAACATGTAACGTCCTCCCAGCAAAATAAAGTGTCAAAACTAGTGCACCTTACAGAGAGTATGGCAGTGTGAAAACCCTAAAGATCCCTAAAGATTTTCGAGCTAGGCCAGTAAGTTGCTGTCCATTACTTTAAAAAAGTTCTAGGTCTCATGACAGCTGCATCCACAGTGATAAATTTGGGCTTCCTGCACATAAGACCATTTCAGTTGTAGTTTAGAGCCAGGGGATTTCATCCAATCGAAAATGTCTCAAGTTACGTATGTAACCCTTGTTCTGTGAAGGAGGGAATTGAGACGTTACGAATGGGGATCTCGCCCAAGAGCCCAATCACCTTCGAGTGGTACAAAACAAGCCAATGGTACACAAAGTATCTTGGTCTGCAGGTTTTGCATCGCGAGCTCCGCCCCGCAGAACGGGTATATAAGGAACAACGCAAGCAACTCGCATTCAAGTCTTCATTGTGGAGCGGAGCCAGTGACCTGGCCATTCAGTGACCATGTCTCCATTCCCTCCTTCAGGGAACGAGGGTTACATACATAACCAAGACGTTCCCTTTCAGTCGGTCACATTCGCATTACGAATGGGGTCCCTTACAAAACGCCACATGGCTGTCTTCCAGCGACCCGTGTGAGTGATAGCACCCTGTCGTGAGGCCAGCATGAGTGAGGGCCCATAACTTACACAGAATACACTGGGTAGCATATTCCAGCTACCACCATATACCACCAGCTGCAGGGCCACTGGCGCAACAAAAAGAAAATGAGAACAAACGATTCTCCCTCGGCCCTCCTCCGGGGAAAGGAGTGATCCTGCTACCATCTCCTGATGAGCTGACATCTCCAACTCCGGGTCGCCCATCTCAGGAATGCCGCTTGACCTGGCGTTTGGCAGATTTAGGGGCAGAGACGGGTTGTGCTGCCCTTCTGCGGCCATCTCCTCGCTGCGGCTGGGGTGAAGGCTGCTGCTGTGGCCGAGCAGGCTGAGGCAACTGCGCCAGTGATGAGGTGGAGGCAGCAGTGGGCTGCCGGGGCAGGATGTGTCTGATGGCCTCAGACTGGAGTCTGGCCTAATGGTTGTAGGGTTGGACTCCCAATCGAAGGGTTGTGAGTTCTAGTCTCAGGCCGGACTGAATTGTGGGTGGGGGTAGTGCATGAACAGCTCTCTCTCCACCTTCAATACCACGACTTAGGTGCCCTTGAGCAAGGCATCGAACCCCCAACTGCTCCCCGGGCGCCGCAGCATAAATGGCTTCCCACTGCTCCGGGTGTGTGCTCACAGTGTGTGTGTGTGTGTTCACTGCTCTGTGTGTGTGCATTTCGGATGGGTTAAATGCAGAGCACAAATTCTGAGTATGGGTCACCATACTTGGCTGAATGTCACCTTCACTTCACTTCACTTCACTTCACTGATTCTGGGCGGCAGAGAACTGCTGGGCAAAGCTCTCTACCGCGTCACCAAAGTGGCCATCCTGGGAGACCGGGGAGTTGAGGAGCTGAGCCCGATCAGACTCCCTCATGTCTGCCAGGTTCAGCCATAGGTGGCGCTCCTGGACCACCAAAGTTGAAATCACCTGACCCAAGGAGAGCACAGTGACCTTCGTTGCCCGGAGAGCGAGGTCGGTAGCAGTGCACGTCTCCTGCAAAATCTCTGGGTCAGCACTGCCCTCGTGCAGCTGACGGAGCAGCTTGGCCTGATAGACCTGAAGTGAGATGTGGATGTCTTTTATTCCTGTGCCATTCTCTGACATAAGGATGTTCTGTGGAGACCAGAGGTTAAAAGGTACCCTTAGGAATTTCAGTCTAGTTCTGCTAGGTGGTGGGGGGGGGGGGGGGGGGAGTCGATCCAACGATTTCTTGTTTACTCTCATGCCTTTACATGTGAGGGTCAGACTGTGCCTCTCTTTGATTACTTGCCCCAAATTTGACAATCTCTTTTCCGAATTGACATTGTCAATAATTGTTCTAATGATGTTAACGTTGAAAGCTGTTCTGTGAAAGAGTTGGTTTGTTGGTTATCTTGCTTTTGACTTGTGGCACTAGGAATTTATTTACAACATCCTGTTGCCTTTCGGAGGAATTTGGCTCATGTTTCAACCATGGTCCTGATAGACTCTTTAATTTGTCTGGTTCGGGTCTGATACGCTACAGCTAGCTTGAACAAACGGCATGAGTGCAGACCTTCTTGGTGGTTGATGTAATAGACCACCGCTGTGTTGTCGGTGCACACCAACACATGGTGACCTCTTAGGTCTGGGAGAAAGTAATGTATTACTCAAAGCACAGCCAGCATCTGCAGGCAGTTTTTATGCCATGTCAGATGTCGACCACTCCACAAACTGCAGGCAGGGTGGCCACTCATGAGCGCACCCCAGCTGGTGAGGGACATGTCCGTCACTAGCATTACACGGTGACAAGGAGCACCCAGCAACGGGCCCTAAGACAAGAACCAAGGCTTCCTCCACATGTCCAAGGCACATAGGCAGCACCGCGTGACCTTGATCATGCTAAATGGGTTTCCCCTCGGGAAGAACCCCTTGGTCTTGAGCCACCACTGTAGGGGTCTCATGTAAAGCAGGCTAAGAGGTATCATGTTGGATGTAGCTGCCATCAGACCCAGCAGTTTTTTATACTGCTTGACAGTGAGTGTGCGGCCTTCTCTAACTATCACTCACGGTCAGAGTAGGTGACATATGTGCCTGAATTGTGGTCGAATCCTACACCATGCCTAGATAAGTGGTCCTCAGTAATGAAGAAAGCACACTTTTCTTGGCATTCAGTCTTAACCCCAGCTCTTTCATATGGGCGAGAATGACAGTTCGATGCCGAACCGCCATCTGCTCTAACTGAGCTAAAATCAAGTAATCGTCGATATAGTTCAGTATGTGGATACCCAGGAGTCACAGTGGAGCCAGGGCTGCATCCACACACTTCGTGAATGTGCGGGGATGAGAGTGCAAGGCCGAAGGAAAGAACTCGATATTGGTACGCTTTGCCCTTAAAAGCAAACCTCAGGAACTTCCTGTGAGTGGGAAGAGTGGAGACCTGGAAGTATGCGTCTTTTAGATCAATGGTGACTAACCAGTCCTCAGACCTGATCTGAGATACAACCTGTTAGAAAGTGAACATCCTGAACTTCATTCGCTTGATTTTCGCATTTCAAATGATGCAGATCTAAAATGGGATGCAACCCTCCATTCTTCTTTGGAACTATGAAGTAAAGGCTTTAGAACCTGCACTCTCTGTCATGAGAAGGGATGACCTCAAGGCCTCCTTCCTCAGGGGTGTGTTTACTTCCTGTTCCATGACCAGAGCCTGCTCTGGACCCACCAGAGTGGGAATAATCCCGTTGAAATGAGGCAAAGGAGAACCAAACTGGATTCTGTAGCCTCTCTCTACAGTGTGCAGGACCCATTGAGACACATTTGGCAGTAGTTTCCATGCTGCCAAATGGTCTACTGAGGGAATCAGCCTCTCAAGACTGCCATCTGGTTTACCCAGAGCAGCTAGTTTGGTGCCCTATAATGGCAGACCAGTAGAAGACAGCCGAACTAACTGTTCCAGAGACCGCTGCGGAGATGGCGAGCCTCTCAGCACCGCTACGTTTCTGGGGTGGTAAATGCGAGTGGTGCTCGCGGGAGACCGCTGCGCCCTGTAACTCCAGCAGGGTTGGCAGAACGATCTCTTGAAGGCACTGAGGTGAGACGGACACCATGTAATACGGTGTAACCCACTGCACCCCAAAGGGGACTGCCCTCATAAGCCCTGGGCCAGTGGCATCAGGGCTTTATTGCCAAGGACCTCTTAGCCTTAAGGAAAGTCCGCTGATCTTGCTTAGACTTAGAGGCCTCCGACCCAGAGTGTTTTTTTGCCTAACTGTAGACAAGCTTTCCATTTTTTCAGGGAACAAGGTTACAGTCAATTAACCCGAGATGTTATCTTTAATCGCATATTAACTCTTTCCCCACCAAACATGGAATTTTCCGTTATTTATGAGAAAACACTTCCCCGCCAAACACTGAATATCCCGGGTTTCCGTTTTCACTGTTTTATGCAGAGTTATGAGCTATTGCACATCTCCTGAATGAGTCCAAAATCCCCCGATCATAAACACTGACAGAATCATAAACAAGATACAGAAACAAGCGATCTCATATGTAATCAGATGCATATAAAAATAATGTGATCATCAACAATAAACAGCATATGAATGAAAACTGCCTAATGTTTCAGAGTGAAATGGTGATTGCAGAATTGGTTAAAGACTGTAAAGCATTGGGGGTGTTGATGGAAGCCATCTACTGCATATCTGCTTTGATCATCGAACTGAATATGACCCAGATGTAATCTTTTGCAGTGTCAGCTTTTTGATCAAAATGTTTTTTTTTTTTTTTTTTTTTTTTACGAAAAAAGAAAGCTTGAAGCTAGAATAAAAAATTATTTTGTTGTTGTTGTTTAAAAGTAGAGGCTTTGTTCTTTATTTTGATGTATTGCATGTTCAAAAATGCTGGCAGTGGCTGACATTTTTTTTTTCCAGAAATGCTGGTGGGGAAAGAGTTAAGAGCAAAAGCACCCAAGTAGATGTGGAAAGATTGTGTTAAGGTATAGAACACCTAAAAATGCACATTTTTATGTTGTTTACATGTCTGTCTGGTGCTTTTAATAAACCACTTGGAAATTCATTAGTCAACACCATTGCTGAGTATTTTCCCCTTTAAAACTGGGGTGTTCCAAAGTCTCAAAACGCCTCTGTTTCCTAACCATCATAAACATGCAACCAGTCCCATCAACATGTGGGATGGAGCTTTTCATATCTGGTCAAAGGTTTTCAGCATTGAGCAATGTAGCCAATCACATAGCTGTTGATTTCATCAATGCAATGGCCAGTGAGAAGTAATTCTGAGTGAAATTAGAACCAGTTAACCACATTTTTTTTTGGTTAACATTTTTTTCAGTTTATTATAAGAAAGAAAGTCATCAAGTGTTAGGATTTAGCTTATATATATATATTCAGTCCATCTGACAAAATAAGTACTTCAAAGTTTATCATGATAAATCCTAGTTTTTTTTTTTTTTTAAGTGATAAAAAAAAAACCTTTACTTGGTAATCACTTGGTCAGGTAACCTTTTTTTGTACCACTTGATATAGACTGATTCAGCCCAGGCATTCAGCAAAATATCCATAAAAGAAATTCGCATGACATAAGGGTGACTAAATAATACTGTTAATTTTGTGGAGAATGATTGCTTTAACAGTTTAATGTTGATGCATGTACATCACTGGACAACAGATGTTGAAATGTTCAATGGTGTTTAGTAGATGTTAATGATGTAGTCAATGATGTACAACGTTAATTACATAATCATTCAAATGCTAAACCCCAACAGATGTTTGTTTTGTATGTTTGCATTTTTTGCACTTTTATGTCCATAAAATAATAAGCAAAACAGAAAATAGAAAATCTTTCTAATTTCTGAATCAAACTCATCAAACTTAAACTCATTTCTGAATAGTAATAATGTCTAGTTCTTTCTAAACCATCTGTGCAGTCTCAATCCAAGGCTCATCTATTTCTTCAGTTTATTAGGGTAGTACTCATTACATTCTATTCAGGTCTTGAGAAAGAAACAGTTTTTGGCATTATGACAGCTTTTGATGGAATTACTCATTCAGGATTTGAATACAGGTGGAGAGATATGCTTGGCGTGAGCTGGTAATGAGTCTTCTTACTGCCACAGAGCGGGAATCATATGAGATGAGCATGCAGGAGCTCTACTTATTTTGCCATTTCATTACATAAAGCAAACAACAGTGTGCTGGTTAGAGTTCCTTGACCGACCACATATGGATGAAGCCTCACTGTATAACACATGCAGTGCTTTTACTCTCATTGGAAATATGTGACTCTGCCTACATTTCTGCGAGCCTTTAAAAACATGTAAATGCCTATACATACAATTTACCACAGTTTCCAGCTTGTGAGCAAAATTATGAATTGTGTGATTAAAGAGCCAGTAAGATGAAAATTCCAAGCTTCCTATAAATGTTTATAAGTCCTGTACAATAGGTTTAAATCCATCAAAGGTTAAAAAACATTGTCATTTTGTCAAAATATCATTTTAAAATTACCTCAATTCTCAGAGATCCCCAAATGGTTCGTGCGAAGCTGTTCAAAAGATTCAGTTTCCTTAAACCCCACCTTTCGGTAGCATACTGTGTTCTGATTGGTCAACTGACATAGTCAGTTTTGATTGGTTGTTCCGCACACAACTTCACGGTAAACAATGCGTTAGCATCTGTTTGGGGTGAATTATGTCTTATTCCTCTCATCGCGAAGCAAACAGTAAAATAAAAAACTTGAACAGTCTCGCTGCTTTTTCTTCTGTGTGGGTGTATTCAAGTCACGCGCTTCAGTTTGAATCTGAATAGCTCATTCAGCGCAGGGGCGTGGTCACATTAGATATAATGAAGGAAGACGTGAAAAACAGACATCGCGTTGTTTTCATATGGATTACTTTATCACAGAATATATTCGGCAGCATTTCGACATGATGCTCTCACACCAACCAGAGCGTCTGTGTAGGGGGTGGGGCAGGTCAGAGTAGTTTTGTTTCTCCCAAGATGGTAGGCAGAGATTATTATGCAAAGTGTTCCTAGTGACTTACATAGAGATGGGCAAAAGATTTGAAATCTAAAATGACTCGTTTCAGCGATTCAGAGTCGACTCCTTACTTTAGAAGCCAATAACTTTATAAATTGTGTACTTTTTGGTTTAATTACTTTGCACATTGTTATCCCTGATGGACAGCTACATCATACACTGTAATACAGGTAATTTTTGATTTCCCATCTGTGTGGCTCTTTAAGGTGCAATTATTCATTTGAAACACATTTTAAAATAAGCTCACTGAGCTTGTTATTTTTTGTTCATGGGAAGAGGTCAAACGTGACATGTCAGTGTATGCCAGAGCAGTGAAGATGATTTTACATTGTGATGATTAGAGTAGAATTTATCATAACTCATCCTACATTTGAAATATATTATATATTATGTTGATGAGGACATGTGAATCAAAGTCAGGGTACATTGCAGCAGAATTGATTTCGTTATGCTTTACAAGGACTATAGTGAGATGCAATACTCTTGTAGTTTAGGTCAGCAACAGTGGGCACCTCAGTCATGGTACTGAAGGTGGGAGAGAGCGCTGTACACTCACTCCCCCCACCTACAGTACAATCTCTGCCGGTACGAGACTCAAACCCTCAAACCATTAGGCCAAGACTTCCCCATTAATATATTATGCTGCAATGCTGAGTGTCTGCATAGGCCATGGGTTTCATTTATTCCAGAATTAATTTACAGTAAGCAGAGAGAAACTATATATGCTGTTGAATGTTAATACATTTGATTACTACTTTTGAATGATAATTAATTTAATGCAAAATGACTTGTTCAGACACTTTGTATGTAAGTAATTGGGCTAGAGGAAAAAATAAGTAAACATTTTGCTTTAGTAAGCATGCTACACTTTATTCAGTAAACTGAAACCTGTTTACCATTTTTATTTAGACATTTATTGAGATATTTCAGACAACTGCACAACTGGAGTGAATTAATTGTAGTTAAACATTTAGTTATTTTCCTAAGATAATGGGTTTCCACCCATTTTTTATAAGTAAATTCATCTAACCCGATTTTTACAATGTGGCTGAACAAGTAATTTTGTACACTAAAAAATTCAAGTTGAAAAAAAGTTGTATCACGAAGAATGATTATTAAGGCAGTTATTCTAGAATTTCTATGCATAATGTTTATTTTTTCCTTAAACTTTTTTAATCTTTCCTCTTTAAAAATGTACATGAATATTTTTTTATAAACTTACATTCTGTAAGATGTCTGTCTTTCTTATATAGTTTTGATACCTGGCATTGATTTATGGCTCTCAATATCTCCTAGTAGGTACATTGCCAGCGACTTCAATGAAATTTCATAATATTCTAAAAGGAGCAATTTGTCCTCGATTCACATAAAAAATAAAAAAAAGTTATTTTGAGTCAGATAATGTGTACCCTTGTGCAGCCAACCATTAAATAAAATAAAAGAGCGAAAAACAAACAAACAGAAAAACAATGTTTGGCTGCATGAAGTCATTTCAGAACAAATAGAGAACAGGCAGTGCCAACGTGAAATGAAACAGTGTTACACAGAATGTGTTTTTGCTGGATTGGCTGTCAGTGCATAAGTAATGTCCTTCTTTGTTTAGCACTATGTAAGCAACACACATTCACTTAAACATCCAATATGTGTGTGTGTGTGTGTGTGAGAGAGAGAGAGAGAGAGAGAGAGAGAGTGTGTGAGTGTGTGTGTGTGTGTGTGTGACATGTAAATATGGTAATTAAGAGAATATTTTAACAAACAAAATATAAACAAAGAATAATAAAATGTAAAAAAAAATTATATATATTAGCATTCTGTACTATTTCTAGGTCACTAATCAAGAATCCAGTATCAAAGAGTGGTATGTAATAAAATTGTTATTTGTATCTTGTTATTATGTGTGCATCTGTATAAAGGTGACTCATTAGGTAAACTGACAGAGATGCGAGCTGTGTCCCTACACCTCAGGCACAGGCTGAAGCATCACTCCTGCATTTCATAACAGCTGAGATGACATTTATCAGCCTCCAGAAAGTAGGCCGTATGGTCATTGACTCCTCCAGTTCTGTATAGATTGTAAGAGGCTTTGACTTTGCATGGATATCAGCACATGAACATCGTTATGTTTCTATTCTAAATAAACTATTCACACACACATACACACATGGCCAGTTTGAGTGTGTGTTTTCAGGAGGATTTAAGGACAGAAAACAAAGAAAGTGTTTGTGAGCTTCTAGTGGGGAAAAACATTATCTTTTGAGAGGGAAAAGGCAGGTCTCTGGGACCTAGATTCTGATTGAACAATCAGGGCTTTTCTTTGGTCAAATATTATTGTTTAATAACCATGAAACTTTATTAACTCTTTCCACAAGCAAACAGTTTCCCACATAGCTGTTTTTAGCCGTTTTCATGCTTTTTCTAAATTTGAGTGTTTATCTTCATGTATTCTTGTCTGAAGGGTTGACTGAAGAACTGACAAATTCATTTTTTTTTTTTCAAAAAAATGTTTATATATATACATTTTCACTCCCTTTTCCTCTACATGTTCCATAAAACAATTGGACTGGACATTTTTGTGCTGGCATTAGCTGTGAGTGGAAATCTGGCTCTTTTCAGAGAGATGAGCTGCTAATCTCAACTGTAATGGACTCACCAAAAAGCTCAATAAACCACAAAGTCCCCTGATTCTGCCCTGAAAACCCTCATCTCACTCATGAATGCTTAATACTTTTTCTTGTTTTACCACAGCTTCATCCTCATGTTTTTCCCACTGTTCATCTAAACTTCTTGTCTTTTATCTTCTCTGCAGATGGGAAATACCACGGAAACTTCCCATTTTGTTTCCAAAATCCCAAAGGAACACGATGTCTTCATGGGTTCTATATACACAACCTTCTGTGAGTCCATGCACTTACAACTGATCTCTTCTACATTATTTATGGACTTTTTAGCCTTTATTTATAGTCTAGAACAGTCAAGAGATATAGTAAAGTTGAGGGAGAGAGAGGAGAAATGGGATGGGGATCTATACATGTTGATATCATACAGTTTATCATGTGGTTTTTACAAATATCATGAATTATTTTTGACATTTTACAGCCTGAACTAACTTTGCCCTGTCATAAGAATCTCATATTACCAAATGTTTTAGGAAACTTGACCTTGATACACAATGTGATCAGGCCAGTTATGTTTCCCTTACATTTTGGACTTCCCTTCTTGACTGTATCAAAAATTTAATTTTAATTTTAAAAATTAAAAATGTAATTCGGAAGTGTAAAACATTCTCATCATTGCAGAGATGTCTTTGTACTTTGTCTTCAAGTCATTGTATTTACATGATTAATTGCATTTTCAACGTATGCTTGGATAAATTAATGGTTAGAACAAAAAACACCATTGACCCAGATACCAAAATATATTTCATGTTAGAATATAAACAGTCAACTTTGAAAGTATTATCTTGATGCTCTTAATGTTCTTTATTGGTCTGATGGTCTTCATTATTGTAAATAAACTGCTAATTCCTAGAATTTCTTAATAGGATGCATTCATTGCATGAAACACCCCAAGGTATTTAAGGTTTAACTGCTTTACTTCATTGCCTGGAAAATAATGTTAGGTAAGCAAAAAAAAAAAAAAAAAAAAAAAAAATGCTGCGGCACCCGGGGAGCAGTTGGAGATTCAGTGCCTTGCTCAAGGGCACCTCAGTTGTGGTATTGCCAGCCCAAGACTCAAACCCTCAACCTTAGGGTTAGGAGTCAAACTCTCTATTAGGCCACAACTTTCTTTTTCATTTTGTTTCTTGAATTACAGCAATACTGTATTGGAAATTTTTAAGTGTTGAGGGATGTTAGAACAAAGCTTCAGAGGTCATTGGCAAATGGAGCAAGAGGACATGCAGCAGTTTTAAGAGTGACTTCAAATCGTAAAGTACCCAAATAAATCATAGCCATTTTAGGTCTTGCCAAGCTGTCAGAGCAATAACAAAACAGTAAAATAGGGGTTGCAGGGTGTTAGAACAAGAAAACCAATAACGTTACTGTCTATTCACCAAAAAAAATTCTCTCTCTTTTTTTAGGTATTCTGTCACTCTTGGGAAATGGCATCCTGCTCCTTGTTGCGTATCGTAAGAGATCATCTCTCAAGCCGGCAGAATTCTTCATCATAAATTTATCTATTAGTGACCTTGGGATGACAGTTACTCTCTTTCCCTTGGCGATTCCATCATCCTTTGCTCACAAGTAGGCAAATGCCACAAGAAGCCTGTGCTAAAATATTCCCAATCCCATATCAGAGACAATGTATAAAGCAGCTATGATTCACCATTTCATTGACACAGGACCAAAGCTGAAGTAGAACTGCCTAACACTGGTGCCACAATGTGACAAATTGTATATAGCTGGATATTGCAGTTGACTAGAAATACCTACTAGTAACCAAAAATGCAGCATGTTGTAATTTTAGCATGCCGAAAATGGTTGAGTCACAATATTAGGCTTTGCTTTTTTCATGACAATCAGAATTAGTCTTGTTTTTTTTGTTCTAGTTATATAAATCAACAATGTATGGAAACCTTTGTCAGTCTTAAGAGTAAAAAATAAAAGTAATAATTGAGATAAAGTTTAAAAAAAAATAAGTTGAGAGAAATAAACTGAGAAAATACAAAAATTGAGAGAAATTCACAAATACAAAATATAAAGTTGTAGTTATGGGGGGGGGGGGGTTGGGGGGGTCACATTTGTGCCAAAAAATAATAATTTTAAGAGATAGACAAAATTAAATTGTAAAATAAAAATGTGAAATTACAAGAAATAAAATGGTAATTGAGATTTAACATTAAATTGTGAGATATATAAATCACATTTACAAGAAATAGTTTCAAATGTGACCTACAAAAAAATATAGAAACCATTCTGAGATATACATTCAAAACTGTAAGACAAAAAACACATTGCAAGATATAAAATTTGAATTGCTAGAAATAAACATGCAAAATTAAGAAATAAAGTATAAATTGTGAGATATACAGACACAAATGTAAGACAAAGTGATATTGTGAGACATACAATCTAAATTACACAAATAAATGTATAGTCATGAGATTTCACAATTTAAAAAAATGGCTTCCATAATAATGTGCATGTGATTCATTGTTCTCTTTCAGTCAGTCACTATTGATGTCACATCGGTAATGTCAGACTAATTGGGATCTCGCTTAAGCCCCTTTCACACTGCCATTCCGGCAAATACAGGGGTAAAGTGTTCCTGTAATTGTTCCCTGGTCGCTAGATTTGGCACTTTCACACTGCCAGTGATGACCCGGTATATGTGCGTGCTTTCACACACAACCCTTGAAGATCCCGTAACGACACGTGACATCAGCGCGTGACGTGTAATGTACGAGTCGAAAACGCTAGGCACATTATACTTTAACTGAAGCAAGCAAACGGTCTCGACGTCAGCGCGGAAAGTGAGGAACTAACTGATCTCTGCTTCATTACAGTTTGCACATATGTTTTCGTCGCGAATGTTGATCTTCCTTCAAAACAGCCGGTAAAAGAGTCGCGCGATAACGCGCGTCATCACTTCGATACGGAATTAGATCTGGCTTTTGTTCACACAGCGCTCGTTCCGGATCGATTAACGCAATGTTACTAGGTCCCCGACCCGGGTTCGATTCGGTAATCAATTCCGGGACGTGGTTGCTTTCACACAGAAGGCGACCAGGCAGTGTTACGGGAATATTGCGGGTCCGACGTGCAGTGTGAAAGGGGCTTTAGAGAGACCAATCCACTTTGAGTGTAAACTAAATTAGCCAATACACATTGGGTTGCAATGATAGCATCCAGCTGCTGCTAAAAACAGCATGAGTATAATAAGGCAACAGGTACAACGCATACTCATCTTTTCGCTTTGGAGCTGTGTGGTCATATCGTTCTGCTTCTGACATCTGCTTTGAGGAAACTCAACAAGTTCAGGGCACTTTTTACAGCTCTCATGTTGGTAGAATGGCTCTTCAGCAGCGGTGTTTTTTTCCTGTGTCAAGTGGGTGGCACACATCAGGCTGCGCTGCCCCTTGTTTGTGTTGCAGGTATCCCCTGTTTGCTTCAGCACACTAAAAGAGCTATCTCTAAAAGAGAATTCAATGATGGATATCTTTTTAAAGCTGTATTTTTAAAGATGCTTCTCTACCCGTGCATTTCTGGAAGCGGTTGTTACCTGTCGCTCGGTGATGGTTACGATCGCTGTCTCACGTGTCTGGGTGTTAAGCATGCTGAGGCAGCATTTGTGGACAAGTAATGCATTCATGACGGAGGGGGGTGGGGTTTGGGTGTTCCTGTGCCTCTGCCTAGATCTACTGTTCACCCTGGCAAGAGCAAGGTGGATGGATAGGTGGGAGGCTAGGGGTGCAATGCTTCTGGCAGTGGCCAGACTGGTCTTACGTGGTGGTGAGGTATTCCCCTCCGAGGAACCGACCTCCGAGGGCTCCTCCTTCCATCTGCACTTTGAAACCAGTGGAGCTTCCGGTTGGCCAGCTTCCGGTTGGCCAACGATGTTGGATTTGATTCCGGATCTGGTGGCTATGCTTGCCCTTTCTACAGAGAGGGTTTGGCTTGAGTGGTAACCTACATCATGTCCTGAGCCCATGAGCCTGCATAATTGGTTTCATGGGGTGGCTAGTGCTGGTCTCAGGGCCTTAACACAGTGCCTTTCTTTCCAGAAGTGCATGATGAGCTCAGTGGGTCGTGGATGGCACCTTTCACTGCCAGAAACCATCCAGTTGGATTTGGTCGAACAAACATCACGCCTCATGCAACAACGTGCTCAGTTGGTGTTGAACTCCCTGGATAAGAGCAGGACATTGATCCCACTGAAAAAGTTTCAGAGGCTCCTGGGGCATATGGCAACTCCAGCAGCAGTCATTGGATTCATGGCAAGGGAGTCCCGAGGTTGGGCATGGCAATGCAGCACTCAGCGGGTCCTAGTCACACCGGCCTGACACCAAACCTTCACCCCGTGGTCAGACCTTGCATTTCTCTGGGTGGGAGAGCCCCTGTAACAGGTCTCCTGGCATTCTGTGGTTTACACAGATGTCCATCAGCTGGGGGGCCATGCATGATGGGCATGCAGTGTCAGGGATTTGGACGGGTCCCCAGCTGCACTGGCACATCAACTGCCTAGAGTTGTTAGCAGTACGCCTTATCTTGAACCATTTAAAAGTGTGCATACGAGGCAATCACATGCTGGTCCACACAGACAACACTGTGACTATTACGTACATCAAGTGAAAAGATGGTCTACACTTCTGTCACAACTTGCCCGTGACCTCCTCCTCTGGAGTCAGAAGCATCTGAATTCACATTGTGATATTCATATTCCTAGTTTGCACAACTGGGCAGCTGATGAGCTGTCATGAGCTGCACTCTTGGGAGAATGGAGACTCCATCCCCAGATAGTCCAGCTGATTTGTAAACATTTTGGAGCCACTCAGGTAGATCTGATTGCTTCTTCAGAGACCTTTCACTACTAGTTGTTTTTCTACCTGACCGAGGGAATACTCTGCATGGACACAATGGCACACATCTGGCCGCGGGGCCTGCGCAAGTATGCGTTTCCCCCAGTGATCCTTCTCGCACATACAAGATCAGGGAGAATGAAGAGCAGGTCCTCCTAGTAGCACCTTACTTGCCCACTCCTGGCTCCTAGTTACAGGTTCTTGAGGGGGGCGAGAAGGTTAAATCCTCCCCAGCCTTAGGATCTGTCTCTATTGCTTAAATCACTATTGCAGGGCTCTTTTGAGCCTTTGCAGTCAGTTGCGCTGAAGTTTCTGTTAATGAAAACTCTGCTCCAGCTTGCACTGGCCTCCATCAAATTGGGAGGAGTCCTGCACGTATTTTTAGTCAATGAATCATGCCAATAGTGTGGGCTGGCCGACTCCCAGGTAGTCCCGAGGCCTTTCTTGGCAGCTCCCGTGGCTCGTGGAGCCTCACTGACAGATATTTGTAGAGATGTGGGCTGGATAACCCCCAACATATTTGCTAGATTCTATAGACTTCATGTGGAGCTGGTATCCCTCTGTGTTCTCACCTCAAATTGGTAGAAGTACCAAGAGGCCCAGTTAGTGTTGGCTTGCTGTAACTGCTCCAGAGTGTCCATACTGTAGACCCTGTTGAGCTATTCCATCCCCCCTCTTCCATCCCCCTCCACAGCGTAAACCTGAGTATGCACTGCACCTGCTGGCTTATTATACTCGTGCTTTGATGTGGCTTTGATGCAGCTGGATGTAATCATCGCATGCCAATGTGCATTGGCTCATTTAGTTTATACTCAAAGTGGATTGGTTTCTCTAAGAGCGATCCCAATTCGTCCTTCATTACCAGTGTGACGTCTCCATTCCCTCCTTCAGGGAACGAGGGTTACAGACATAACTGAGACATTTCCATGTTATTCCTATTTAAATGCCACATTCAAAATACGGTAGGAATTTTTTTCAGCCATTTCAGATCTGTACCACATTTGTAATGTAATGGTGATTATTTTGAAACCCAAAAAACATTCTTGATTGCTTTCTATACCTGCTTCTCTCTCATTCTCTCAGGTGGTTGTTTGGAGAGCTGACATGTTTATGCTATGCTGTGTGTGGCGTCCTCTTCGGCTTATCCAGCTTGACAAATCTCACCGCTCTGTCGTCTGTCTGCTGCCTCAAAGTCTGCTTCCCAAGCTATGGTATACTTCCTTGACACCTTTCGCACCAAATAATTTTTTCTTCCTCCCTGGCCTTCATCTATATCTTAATTAGGAATTGGTTGCAGCTCCAGGATTCCTTTATGTCCTGCCATGATGCATCCCAAAGGAAAATTAATTAACTTATGGATTTTAGTGTGATTATTGGATATTCTAGCTTTTATCAGGCTTTAGATGCCAGGTGTTCATTTGACTTTTTTGGTCAATACTCCCACATATGGACAGGAGCAGTTGGCCTAATTAGAGTTCTTTAGTTTTGCCAATTTCAACTTTTGACTGACTATTAAAAAGATGAAGGTGCGTGTGGGAGAGAGGAGATAATTTAGATGGAGCAGTTTAACAGCATATAGGTGAGCTTGAGAACAAAGATTTAGATGGCAAGGAGGATACCAAGTGAACAGATGGATTCTGTAGGTGGAAGAAAAGGAAATATATTTGGGATGCGGTTAAAGCCTTATTTTAGAGGGCATGTTGCCAGATAGGCTGTGAATTTTTAATTCTGCACCTGATATGTGCCCTAATTAAAGAGTACATTATAGTTAATGTAAGCAGTGTTGGGGGATGTTCACACAGAACACGCTTTTCCATTCCACCTGCCTCTTTTCCATTTTCCATGTAAGCTTGCACTAGACAGAAATATTGGACTTTTGAGCTCGGGTCTTGTGTCTTTTGCAGCATCTCGCACATGACACATTATAAAAATGTGGCGTTTAAATCCAAATAAGTCAGCTTTTTAAAAAATCTAATGTCAAGACCTTGCATTTTTTCCCATTCCATTGCTCACATCTCACATTTTTCAAAACAAAAACATTCTGTGTAAACAGAATTTAGGGGAACCAAGCAGTGTGTAAGCATTCCCATTCATCTCAATGGTAATTGCTTGGCTGATTCACTCATAAGTTCACAGCCCGCATACTACCATCTCAGAGGATCTCATAAGCAAAACAGTAGTTTTAAATTCTTTATATTTTACATCCTGGCTATGGTGTCATAAACAGCAGTGTCCATTCAATTAAATGGGTCACGTTTGTAATGTCGAATCAAATGGATGAAGATGGACTCTAGCTAGAAATATGCTAGTGTACTTTAGTTTGCTGAAATAAAATAAAAATAAAAATCACTAATTATAGTATTTTACCATTAGATAAGTATATTTCAAAGGATATTAATAGTCATTTTTACATATGACAGTAAATATCATAAATCTAACCTATGGGTTTTCTAATCATATCAGGATCCTGCCTTGACAGTCCTGTCCATCTTGTCTCTGTTCCATGTTTCTTTGTTTGTTATGTGTCTAAGCACATGGTTCTGTCTTTGTTCGTGACTGCCACATGCTCCCCTTGTCCCACCTCCTTGTTACCCCTAGTCACGCCCCCTTGTTTAGCCCTTGCCTGCTTGATTGTTTTCACCTGATCCTCATGTGTACTGCTCTATACATGTATATCGGGTTCTCTTTCCTTGTGTCTCTGCTGGTTCGTTTTTGGTGTTTACCTGTTTCTTGGGCCAGAATTTATCCTTTTGATCTTGCTCAAGTTGTTTTTGATCTCTTGTCTACTTATTCTATATCCTCGGTTCCTTTTTGGCCTTTTAGTTCTATCTAGTTCTTGTTTTTTTTCTCTCCTGAAGAGAAAAATCCTCTCTCTTTTTTTTTTATTTAGGGTTTCATTTACTCAGTTTGAGAGACACTTAGTCACATTTATATAGTACTTTTTACATTACAGATTGTCTCTTAGCAGCTTTAAAGTGTTACACAGGAAAAATCATGTGCTCACAATGCAAGAGAACAACAGAAAAGAGTCAGTTTATCAGTTAAAGTCAGTTCATTGTTCATTCTGTGATGTCATCGTCCGGCTCAGTTCAGTTCTATTCCTATACTTTCTGTGCCAACAGTATCAAAAAATTAAGTGTCCCCAACTAAAGGTTAGATTATTGTAATGCTTTATTGGGTGGTTGTTCTGCATGCTTAATAAACAAACTCTAGCTAGTCCAAAATACAATAGATAGAGTTCTTACTAGAAAATCTTGGGTATTCAAGGGTGTAACTTTGGTTTGAGAAGTGGGGGGGACACAAAATGGGGAAAAATGTTTTCGATTTGAATCCCATTTCCTCCATTTACATACAGTTAGGGACTATGGTGATACAAAATCCAGGAAATAATTAAGTTGTTTATAATGATAAATTCTGCCAAAAAGAATAATAGGCTACTATGTAGAAGAAAAAGATGTCTTACTTTATTTATTGTTGAATACCAAAGACAAAGTCAAAAACGTTCACTAAAAATTTTCCGCCTCACCTATGAAATATGAAAATGTGCTAGCCTGTTTCTGACATGACATAATTAAAATTAATTACCTGACCCTTTACACAGCACATACTTGCAACTCTGAGCTACTTCTCCCTGCCTCACCCTCCCTGTCTTTAATCAGCTTCACCTCATCTGTTCTCTGATATGAAAGCATGGCATAAAAAAAAATAAACAAAAGTTCATCGCAACTGAAACTATACTATAACAGTCAACAGAAAAAAATATCAGGGCCTGATTCTGTTTCTCTCCCACAAGTGAATGTAAATAATTTGAAACCACACTCATGTGATGATATGACCATGTAAAAATAATATTCTAAACAAATAACAACACGCAATTTGGCTCCTACAAGAAGAACATTTAATTTGATAATATTCAAACTGTATTCACTATTTATCATGTACACTTCTTCCCTTTTATCACCAACAAATCAAAATCACCTGGCCTTTCATACAGCACATAACCTACCTGTAACGTTGTGCTGCTACTGCTTTTCCCTATCTCACCCTCTCTGTTCTGAAGCAGCTCCACCTCATCTGTGCTCTGATATGAAAACAACTGAGTTATGATCATATTGAGTCCACATAGCCAGAAAAGAGTCTCTGGATGTACATTTTAAAAACTGGGTGTGCCACATTCATTTTCAGATTAATGTGTAAAAGAAACCCTGACTGCGTATCAATAACTTTACAGACTAGACTGGGCTGATGTGTAAAACTATACTCAGGCTCACCACATAACCATAACACTATATTAAATATAGTCTAACTCAGGCTACCTCGATATTAAGTCTTTTCTTTGAACAAGTAAATCAATTTTTACAAATTAACTTCCATTTTAAATGAACAAATATTGTGAACAACAATAGCTCAAGTTTAGAAAAACATTTATTATTAAGACTTATTTTATTTCTGCATCTGAGTATAATGAGTTGAGTAGCCTATAACAGCAGCCAGAGTCTGCTTGTCATACATTGCTGACAGAAAACGCTGCTGTTTAAAGTGGACACAGAATGTTCTAGGCAACATTAAATGTTTAGGTTAGCTAGCTAACGGTCTGAAGTTACCTAGCAACAGTGTATGTTAACGTTAGCTCATCAACAGGTGTAGACCATAGACTGTAAAAAAATAAGTAGACAGACATTTTGATTACCATGACCTGAGCTAATTTACTTAATCAACCAACTCACATCTCCTTTTCTTTTTTTTCATCCATGAAGACATTAAAGTCATCTGTTGCTGGCGTTTCATTACTGACTGCGATACTGGCAGTAGAACTTTCAGTGCGCTTTTTAGAGTGTGCACGAGACGTCCCTATGAAGTTATTTTTGATTCAAAATAACTGAACACCTTTGGCAGTGCGATTTGTAGTTGTAGAGAAAAGCCACACATGTGTATCAGTAAATTTGAAGTCACAGAGATAAATGTTTTAAGAGTTGCAAACCTGTAGACTTTTTTTCTCTCCCACAAACACAACACAACAGTTACACCTTCTCAAATTCTTCATTGCAGGTGCACAAATCCTATTCTACAAATCACACATTTAGAAACTCGTACGCTCACATTTTTGAAACAATTGCTGCAGTGAATGTGGTGCAAAACGCATTTACACACCTGCATCAAGAAATGTATAGTCGTGGAGAAATGTTGAACATCCACAAATCAGTAGGTGAATTCATCCAATGAGAGTTGCACACTTGTAGAATATTTTCTCAGAAATGTCTTGTATATTTTTCTAACACAAACACAAAGTACATAACTACAGCTGCTTGGATCTTCTGCGATGACACTGTTTTTCGCTTTCAAGTGACAAGTTTCGCGCTCTCCCTTTTGTTTTCCCAAAGCGTCTTAGCAGACGCAGTACAGGTGAAGTATCAATAGGGAACAAATGCTCCTCATTTTAAAAATAATTACTATTATAGTGCTGTCCTCATTTATATCTCTGTTATAGTCATCAATAATAATAAGAATAAATGTTTTTAGAGTCAGAATGATTTCTGAAGGATCACGTGAAACCTGGAGAACTGGAGCTATTGTTCTTTAGAATTGTAGTTTTAGAGTTTTTACTGTATTTTTAATAAATAAATAAAAACTGAGCAAAAGAGATTTGTTTCAAAACTTTAAAAACAATATTACAGACCTTTTTTTTTTTGAATGGTGGTGTATAGTCTATAATTTATTTATATTTTACTTATATTTATTTTCAAAGCAGTTTTTAACACATTCCACACTAGCCCATATATATATATATATATATATATATATATATATATATATATATATATAATTGAATGCTAAATGACATTCATGACATGTTGATTTGACCAGACTTGAAATATTATTACTCGTAAGTTTCACTTTTTTTTTTTTACCCAAATCCTGAGTTGAGCCTTTTGAGTCATTTTTTGGTAATTTTTTCATTGTTTGGGTAGTGTTTGTGTTACCTAGCTCCTGGGTCAAATGTTACAACCAGTGTTTGTGCAGTTTTTGTGTTACACCTGGGTCTTGAGTCAGACGTAACCCAGCGGTTGAATTATTTATCGCTTGGATTTTTTAGTCCTCTTCAGGAGAGAGCAGTTGAATTGTTTTGAACATTTTTTTTTAATTGCCAGTTTGAGGAACAGACACATTCTCTAATATAAGTGAAAGAGTTTATATGTGCTGAGAATTATCTGACTTTGCGAATTAACTGACTTCTGTGATGAAATTGGTCAGTTTAGTCAGTCTGTCTGCTTCCTGACCTGGGCCCCAATTAGTCAAGTACAAACTCTAAGAATATGTGCCATATTTCTAGAGAGAAGAGCAGCACCACACCAGGAGGGATGAGGATCAGATCTGCCAAAAAACTTGTCTATGAAACCTATGTCATTCTGCAGGGACCAGCCATTGAGTGATGACAATCTGACATGTACTGTATTTCATAACCGTGGTAAGAAGTGATCTCCGACTGGCGAAGTCTAACACAATCAGTGCTGATGTGAATAACATTCTTAATGAATTTGCATTTAGCATTAGCCAGCATTTGTAAATTTGTCAAGATGTCAGGTGCTCTTGTTCGCTGTAAACAGTGGACTATGGTGGCTGGTTCACGTTCCATACAATAGAATCACCGGTAACTAGGGCAATAACCCGCTAAGCTAGTTGTATACAAAGCCATATCTAAGGCCCTTACATTCTCATTATACTCAATTAACCCTCAGGTTGTGCTCAGATACCTATAACACTTGTGGTGTTCTCAGTCAAAAATAACTGGCCTACACAAAATAGCTTATAAATCTTTTGTTATGCAATGTTATCACCAAATATTAGTATCAATCTTTTTGTCAGCTTGTTTTCTTTCAATTAGAACTGGTCTTGTATTTTTTTTTTTTTAATGATTGATCATCGGCCTCATTGATATAAGCCTAGGGTTTGGGTTCTTCTCACTGTTGTAGCATGAGGCTGTACCTGTAACACAGTCAGGTTGCACAGGTAGTCCAGCTCCTCCAGGATGGTACATCCATATGTACCATCAAAAGGAAGTTTTCTGTGTCTCCCAGCACAGTTTCAAGAGCATGCATTAGATGCCAGAAGCCATTACATGAGGAGAGCTGGACAGGGATGTAGAAGGGCAACAACCCAGCAGCTTTGTGCTACTTTATACAGTGAGGAATATGAGGAACACTTCAAGTCAGAGCTCTACAGAATGACCTCCAGTAGGCCATAGGTGTGGATGCTTTGGGCCAAATTGTTGGAATCAGGCTTTTGCCTTTCAGGCATTTGCCAGAGAACACCAGAATTGATTGGTCCATCATTGGTGTCCGGTTCCCTTCACTGATGAGAGCAGGTTCACACTGAGCACATGTGACAGAGGTGAAAGAGTCTTGAGAAGTCGTGGGGAACATTATGTCGCGTGCAACATCATCCAGCATTACTGGTGTGGTGGTGGGTCAGTTATGGTCAGGGGAGGAATATCCAGGAGGATTGCACAGACCTCCACCTGTTAGCCAATGGTTAGAAAATATATGGTTAAAATGTTTAAAATCCTTAGAGCCACTGTAAGACCTAACGCTGGTGCAGTGGGTCCTAGGTTCCTCCTGGTGCATTATAATGCCTGGACCCAGTGGCTAGAGTGTGCAGTTTTTAGATGACAATAGCAGTGATGCCATTGACTGGCCCTCATATTCCCCAGACTTGAATCCAACTAAGAACCTCTTGGATATTAGTTGGATCAGCCTTTAGTTTTTTATATTGATTTTTGGTGTGATTTTAAATCCAGCCCTCATTGAGTTGATGATTTTGGTTTCCATTGACTGTTGTCACATATAGACTGTATATAATAAATATTTTTAAATGAGACTTGAGATCCAATATGTGATTTAAGAGTTCCCTTTTTTTTTTTAAGTGTACTGTATGTGAACATGAACATGATAAACATGCTTCTGAAAGGAAAACTAGTTGACAAAAAAGGTTGAATCCCATTTTTTTTAAATAATATAGCACAACAACAGATTTATAAGCAATTTTTTGTAGGCCGGTGTTATTAACTTTATTATTAAATTTGTAAAAATAAACACAAAACCAGTCCTAATTGAAAGAAAACAAGCTGACTGTTACGTTTATGAACTTTCTGTTTCCTTATTTGGTCTTCCTGTTCTTGTTTTGTTAATTGATTATTCCCCACCTGTCTCCAGTTCCCTCATTACCTTCTGTGTGTTTAAATACCCAGTCTGTTCAGTTCCTCCTGGTCTGTGATTGTCTATGTTAATGCTGTTATTTGTACTGTAACCTAACCTAATGTGAGTAAACTCCTCTTTTGATCCCGATCCTCCTCAAGCTCTTTTTCTTTCGTTTAGCATACACCCCATAATTGTAACACTGACAAAAAGATTGATACCAATATTAGGTGATAATATTGCTTAACAAGAGATTTATAAGATATTTTTTGTAGACCGGACATTTTTGACCGAGAACAAGGTTGAATAAAAAAATTAACAAAAAAATAAAATAAAATCAGTCGCAATAGTTATCAATAAATCTTAGTCTAATGCGATAACATTAAGTAACATTTTTGGGAGAAAGATATTCTCTGAGGGTTAAAGTTTGGATGTGTGTCAATAGTTCTGAAATCTTCCCTGTCAGCCTAACTATTTCTCTGCATTTATCACTATTGAATCCCGAGAGAAGGCTACACTATAAATGTGTGCAAGCAGTGCAAGACAATAAAAGGAGAAGAAGCCATTACACGCTGGCATAAGCAAACTAAGCGGTTGTAGCCACCAACCAATATATTCATTTGTTTTGTCATTTAAACAACCTATGACCGTGTTGGCTGATCTATAATGCGCCCTGGATGCTGTCCTGTGGATCTGTCGGATTAACATCACTTAAATTGAACCATTTGATGAAAAGTGGGTGGCCAGAAAGATGTTCACGTTTGATTAAACATACGTAAATAGCCTTGACGCCAATTTTTTTTAGCTAGTTTTAGATTAAAGTTTTTGTCTTCTGTGTAAAATAGGTAGCCTATATATTGTTTTAATGAAAATAAGCTTCAGTTGTTGTTTTAGATTTACAGATGGCTTTCTGAAGTGTTGAATAGTTTATGTTGTTAAAATATAATATTTAGCTGTTTTTCAGTACACCATATTAAGTAGGCTACTACTGTAAGACTTTGAATATTAAAGTGCTAATGAACACCTGGCCACTGCTACTGTTACAGTTAAAAATCATAGAATGATAAAAACACACCAGGCAGACACTTGTGTGATGTAAACATCACATCTACAACATATACATTTGATGCACTCATTGTTTGGATTAGAAAGTAAAGAATATAAAATTAGTTTGATAGATAATATCAGAAATATGATGAGAATTAAGTTATATTTTAGCAGTTTAAAAAAGTAAGACAGAGATTCCAACAGAAAAACAAAGCTTCACAAAGCTACAATCGCAAAAAAAACACTCACAGCAGACAGGATTTTAATGTTCTATGGCCTATTAAAAAAAAAAAAAAAACGTATTTGTTTATGTACTTTTGACAAATTACAAGAATAAGGGAATAGGGATGACTAATGTTTGATCGATAACTCATCTACGCATAGCTTTCTTGGTACAGAATATTTCCCTTGTATTATATTATGCAGTTATAAGTGCATGTAAGAGATGAATGATTGAGACAACAGGAAGTAATGTGCTACTAAAATAAAAAGGATTTGGTTTCAAAATGTGTTTTCAGTTTTCCTTTTATGTTTCTAATCAGTAGTTTATATGTAATATTGTAATGTTTATATCTAGTATTATATTTATACACAGTATGAAACATCTAAGAGGGAACAATACTTTTCATTAAAACCTATGCTAATCTATGATTTTGCTTTCCTTTAACAGGGAACAAATTCTCCTACTCTCATGCCTTTCTGATGATAGTGGGGGTGTGGTGCTATGCCATGGTGTTTGCTGTGGGTCCCTTAGCAAATTGGGGTCACTATGGCCCTGAACCCTACGGGACAGCATGCTGCATAGACTGGTAAGTGCCTGGGAGGATGTTAATGGAAGCACTAAAAGATTCTCAGAAACACAGACAAAGAAAGCCAAAAAGTCAGCCTAAAGGTGAGGTGTGCAATTTATATGCCATTAGTGGCACCACGGCTGCCGCAATACTATGGTTTTTGGTGTGATTGTCTGGGCATTGCAGTTGTTCAGGTGTTCTTTGTCTTTGTTTGTTTGTATGTGCTTGTTTTTGTGTTTGTGCGTTTTTGTGTGTGTATGTATGTGTCTGTGTGTGTGTGTGTGTGTGTGTGTGTGTGTTCTGGGTAGTTGATTACTGACCCAAGTCAAAAGCGCCATATTCCAGTGGATAAAATTCCAAAGGAAAAATTTAACATGTGATCACTTTGATAGTTTGTGGTGCCACAGAGCTACGTTGTACTTTTCACTCATTGGAAAGTCAACCTACTGTACAAATAGCTTATTTATAGTTGCAAAATGAACTGGGATAGGAGAGAGTATATTATCATCAAAAATGACACACTAGTAATCGAATGCACTGCATGTTCTATTGAGATCGCATGCAGTGTACTCTAACAATATTACTCCACTCTTTTTGAGGTTTTATTTTTGGATGGTGCTGCCTTTGAGACCACAATCACTGGCTGGTCTCAGTGCCTTATCCATTAGGCCACTGGGGCTGGGGTTTATGTGCCCCCAATAATTCTCAGTATTGGACAGGTGGTCCAGTGACATTTGAATGGTATTTGAAACAAACATAGTGAACTAGATCAAAGTGTACTTCAACAGCTCCTCAGAACATTCATGTAGCATTTCTAAAGTTTTAGGACTAAGAGGTTTTGTGTTTTATGTCTGGATTGTGGAATAGATAGCCACAGTAATGAGGCCTAAATTCCATTAGCGGGTTAATCATGTAGTCAGTGGGGTTTTTGTTAGACAGGCAGAAACCAAAACATTCTGAGAAATGGATGCCATAGACTGAAGTCGAGAAACACAAAATTTGATTAATGTCTCATTCAATGGCTCCTCAAAACTTTGGTGCGGTATTCCAATCATCCAAGGACTAAGAGGCTTTGTGTTTTACATCAGGACCAAGGAGGGGAGAAATCCAATACCCAGGTATTTACAAGAATTGGCTAAATGATGGCCAGTTTAGTATAGGACTGTGGCAGTCTTGCTTTGAGCAAAACCTCTGGGTTATGCTCTTTAACCATTTTGCTTAAACCCACCCTGGATGGACCTTGAACTCACAAACTCAGGTGGCCCAGTGATACTGAGCATATGAAGAAAGACATATCAGGGTCACTAAAATGAAAAAATAAAAATAAAATAATAATAATAAATTTATCCCAGAGAATTAAACTGTTCAGAGGTCCCAGAAACTCTAGAATTGCTCCTGATTACCGTCACCACTGATATGTACTGTCCTCTTTTCATCTTTCAGGTATGCGCCAGGCCAGGATGCTCTGTCCATGTCCTATATTATCTGTCTCTTTGTCTTCTGCTATGCCCTGCCTCTCGCAATCATCCTTCTCTCCTACATTCTGATTCTCATCACTGTAAGAGGGTCACGACAGGCAGTACAGCAACATGTGTCGCCACAGACCAAGACAACAAATGCACATATCCTCATTGTAAAGGTGAGAGTGCAAACCTCTGTGCTTAAGGACTGGGTGCAATGATATGCAGAGTAATTTAAAAGAGATTTTCAGACTCCAGGAAACCCAAGAAGGATTCAAGTGGGTGCTAGAGGGCCATGAAAAATGATGTTGGACGATATGGCCATTATTTTAGACTTTTAGAAAGAAGCTGTCTGAGATGGCAAACGGGAACATGGTTTATGTAACATTAGCAGTGGATTGTTAGCTGTTTGATAACATATTCAAGTGAAAGGATAATTGTATTACTTACTGGTAAATGCATATACCCAATGTTGGTGAGAGTGATACATAAAATGCATTACCATTCTGATACTGCACATGAACTTGTAGACAACCCTGTGCAATTTGTTCTTCCTCTTCTTCTTTTGAATTAGTTTCTGGTTCAGACATATGTGCCAAAATTAATCCAATATAGTGTAAGTACACTAACTACAGGGTGAAAGTGGAACAGGTAGTCCAAGCTAGTGTAATTGTGAGGAAAGAATGTAGTGTTTTTCCGGTTGCACTTTATTTTACAGTACATGTACTTACATGTACTTATATTGTACTTACAGTGTATTTATAGAGAGTTCTGGTAATACAATGTAACTACATGGGGTAGGGTTAGGTTCAGGATTAGTACCTAGTTATTACATAGTTATTGTAATTACTATAATAAGTACATAGTATGTACATCGGGAACAGGACTGTTAAATAAAGTGCTACCGTTTTTCCCATGCAATTTTAGGGAAGAAGACATAATTGTCACGTCACTAGTTTTAAGGGATTAAAGTAATGACTGCAGGGGGACTTAATTTCTACTGTTGAAAAGTACTGTTTCCGCTGCTAATGAAAAATGACCCATTTGCTTCTTTTCTCCAGAAAATGTGGAAATGTTCTCATAAGTTATTTCTGTTTCTCTCATAGCTCTCAGTGGCGGTGTGCATTGGTTTTCTGACGGCCTGGAGTCCTTATGCTGTTGTGGCAATGTGGGCCGCATTTGTGGAACACAGTAAAGTCCCGCCTATAGCCTTTGCTTTAGCAGCTATCTTTGCCAAATCCTCCACCACCTACAACCCTGTGGTGTACCTGGTATTCAAGCCTAACTTTCGTAAATCTCTGAGCAAGGACACTGCTCATATTCGCAAACGAATATGTTCCAGTCCGTGTAAAGGAAGCCCTGTGCCTGGTGAGAAGGATCTTCAACGGCAAACATCTCTACGCTGCAACAAGGATGCCAGCAACTCTACTCGACTCTCCAATGGCCTGGTGGACGGCCATGGGGCTTGTCTTCATTGCACAGACTCGGACCCTCATTGTCAACAGACCCCACCTCAAAGGACTGCCCGTGTGCTGATTGGTACATCCTGCAGTGAGGTTACTGTGAGTCAGCTGCCGGAGAACATGCAGGCTGACCTTCTGTGAAGGCTCTCTAGGCTCTCCTCATGCCAGGACAAGTGTGAGGAATAGATGAATAGGCAGCCTCAAAATTAAACTTCGGGCCAGAAGTTTGATGTGTCAGAGACAAACTGTGGTCACTTCTGATACTGATGTCATGTATAAGGAGCTGCAAAACAATTGACCCTGCACCTTAAAAAGGTTACTGACCAATCCTACCATAGCAACTGTTGCTGTTCACAATTTTTATCAGACTAGCTTTCGTGGTTTTACTGAAGGCACAGTAAAACTTTGATTCATTCACTGTGAAAAATAAAAAAAAATAGTTAAATAAGGTAAGGAGCTGCAATTTTCTCAACTTCAGTAGTTAGTTGTACCTAATTAAAACTAGAACTAGTTAGTTGTACTTAAATATAACACATTTTTGAAAGGTATAATGGTTGATCTTACTAAAGTTAAATTTATCCATGCATATGGACCTCACTATTTTTCAATTAAAAGGTCTCAATTAATGAAAATGCCTCAATCTTCTGGTGAAACAACAGACTATGCTACATCCAGAACATTGTGGCTATAGGAAAAAACGTTTTCACAACTGTCTAGCCCTGAAAGTTAATAAATGTATAATTGTGTAGCAAATGTTGATATGGATATATTCAAAGATCTTGGCAAACCTATCCAAAATGAACATTAATCACAGTAACGGTAACCTAAAATGTAAAAACACTGAAAACACTACATATATCATCAACATGTTAATCTAAATAACAATTAATGTATACATATTTGTAAGTCCCCATGTTTTGATGAAACATGCACATTTAAATTATCCAAGTGCAAAGGATTATAGGTATTCCTCTAGCCACAATGTTATTTTAAAAGGCTACTCACTTATGCAACTATGTGAGTTTCAAATTGTTTAACCTTTATAACTTTACATAAGCAAAGTTAAACAATTCATAACCTTAATTTGCACTTTAAAATTGTGTGCATAGTAACCTAAAGGAAAATATTGAATACATTGCATATGAAATAAAAAATATTAATACTCAAATCAAGTCAAGCTGAAGTCATTAGCGGCAATTACAAGCATGGTGGAATGAGTGATCAAACTTGACATTATAGTTTATCAATATTTAAAATTACCTAAAAGCTGGCTTTTCCTTTTTATTTTTATTTTATTTTTTGTAATGCCAACTTTAAATATTATATTACATGTAGTGTGTATAACAAATTGGAAGTTTTGAAAAGATGGAACATTCTGTTGGCTTGTCTGAACCAAGGAGTCAGTTTTTACAATTCTAATTGATTGTTTTTACTATAGATGAAATGCATTATCTGGTGCCCCAAAATAAAAGAAAGAAGGAGTCATCTGACATGCTCACACTTAAATGACATCTGAGCACTACATTAATTTAGTGCCGCATGTGAGAACCACATCATTGGTTGTATCAGTAGCAAAAACGATCCATGTATTCTGACCAAAATTTATTTTTGCAAGCAATATCAACTACTCCATTTTGCTGTCCTCTGAAAACCCACATAGGTCATAAAAATGTTTGTGTGAAAATCTCTATTTAGCTCATTGCGGTGAACCATGAATTTGCCACGATCACCAACATAACAGGAAACAGTGGCTGACTTTGTTTAGCTAATAGCACAGCTTTTGGCTGTTCAGATCTTGTGATATTAGAGGAAGGCAATTAATCTTTCAATGAAGTAGTGACAAAGAAAAAGAGGAGATTCCTGCGTGCCATTACTTACGTTCCCCAGAACACTAACTTCTCTATAGAGAAAGAAAGAAAGAATAAAAGAAAGACAAGGGTCAGCTAAAAGAGTAAGCCTTGGGGAGGACATGAGTTTTATGTCTTGCTCAAGAGCACAACATCCGACATCTATGTCAGCAGACAGTCCGTATGCTGTCCTGACATTAACATCCTCATAAAATGCTCTTTGTGTTCAACAAAAGTGTGTTTTATATCTGCGTATATTATATATTATGCAAAGAAATAACTGAAAACTTGCATTTAATATTAGTTTTTTTAAAAACCAGCTGCAATTAAAATAATAATAATAATAATTACAATTTGATCATCACATGAACTAAAAGACATTTCTGAATGTGAGAATATATCATATGACATTCGGCAACAATGCAGCATTTATTGCTATTTTTATCAGTAAGCTATGATAGACTACAACAAGACTCTCTGATTTAGGTTTGAAAGTAGAACAAGTTAAATTAGTCAGATGGTCTGTAAAATTTTCTTATAGTAAATATCTCAACTTAATTAGATTTTCTTATTATTTGACCAAAACATATGGCTTTAGATTATTACTCACTTTCCATAAAACCCTTAGTGTCCAGAGCATATAACCCAATAAAGATATATATATATATATATATATATATATATATATATATATATATATATATATATATTCTACAGTAATCGTGTGTGGAAGTACACTGTGTAAAACAATAAGGTGACAATCATATGATTAAAGTACAAAAAATATGGTTAATAGATTTCTCACAATAAGCTGTTCATATCAAATTTCCCCCAAAATGTTATAATTTCTTGAAGAAAATTAAGCTAATTTAACCTAACATTCTTCCATTGTCATTACTTTTTTTATGGTGATTGTTATTGAATCGTTTAGTGCATCACATACTGTATCAGGTACTATTTTTTTTTATTATTAATATATATATATTATTTTTTTTAATTGCATTATGGTAATGATAATTGGCAAGGTAGTATTCTTAACTGTCATGAAAGCACAATGTGAAACATCTTTATCTTAATTTTCATTGTAAAAATATAACTAGTTATTTTATTTGATTTTTGGGTGAAACATGACATGGAGATGTTATTGACCGATTAGCTTAGAGTGACCTTGCCGAGAATCCGTAATGACTCCTTGTTTGAGTATAGACTAATCCTTAGCCTGGCCTCCGGTTTAAAACAGCTATGGCCTGCGGGAACTGTGAAAATCCTTCTATAGCAGTTGAACTGAATTTCACCCCTTGATTTAAAACCTTATTTTTTCAGGCTGTGAGCATTCATTTCTGACTAATGTCACACTGGCACTATGTGAAGTCATCTTTACTCACAGGGCAGGTTAAACCTAGCAAAACCTATCCCTAAACCCAGCCTTAACCCATCACTCACTTCATCTGGATTGCTAATCTTCTCCCACAGTCACCCCAGAGTGATATTTACCTCTCAGTGTTGATCTACAGTTTCTTGAACAAGTGTTTTCCTCACCTGTACATTATAATGGTGACAGACCCAAAATGAGATTTAAAGTTAACTAAGGTAAATTAATTTAATTGTCGGTTAAATCAAGTTGGTTGTTTATTAGCACTTATAAAGCACATATTAATGCCTTATTCTGAATGATCATATTTTAGATCCCATAATTTCACCCAATACCTAAACTTAACAACTACCATACTAACTATTAATAAAAAGCAAAATAGGTTTTGTGTTTTCTTTCCACTTATATAGCGTTTTCCCCATTTCGTCATAATTTGCGTACAAAGTTCAAAAGCTGGTTTGGATGTGCTGATATTATATTCAAACAACAACAAAAAAAAGTGCCATGGTTTAGCTTTGCTGTGTCCTGTAAGAAGTTTCGGTAACACTTTATAATAACTGCATGCTATTAATCATTAGTTAAGCATTAGGAAACAGTTAATTCATCATTTATGAAGCATTAATATACATTTATAAGCAGTTTATAAATACATATACAAATGCTTCATACCTGATTTAAAAGCATATCTATAATGTATTTAATAATTGTTTTTTTCATACTTTATTAATGATCAATTTATCATTTCTAAATTAAGTATAGCATTATTTACACACCAGTTATTAAGGAGTTGTCAGTGGTTCATAAGATCTCTTAGAAATTGTAAGTAAATTATTAATAAACAATTTAAATGTGTATTCATACATCTTTTTATTCAGACATATAGTAATAGTTACTTATAGTGTTAATAAATGGTTTATTAACATGTATTTCTACTGTAATTCAGGGTTAATTCAGGTAGTTATAAAACATATGTAGTTGTTAGTTAACTATTTTTTGTGAGCTCATCTAAAGTGAGGCCTATTTATGCCTTTTAAAGCTTTTACAAATGAGATTTAAAGGCTGTTAATATTTCTATGTTCTGTATCACTGTGTTGTGTTTGTTTCTCTTTTTTTTTTTTGTTTAGAAGATAACTGAGCATTTAAATATCCTTTATAAATGCTTCACAAGGCATAACTAGTCCTCACTTTAGATGAGCTCACATAAATAGTTAACTGACCACTACTAAATGCTTTATAACTACCTGAATTTACTACATTTATTGTGATCTTATGAATCTCTGGCAACTCCTAAGTAACTGGTTTGTAAATAACGCTATACTTCATTGAGAAATGATAAATTGATCATGAATAAAGTCTGAAATTACACATTATAGATATGCTTTTAAATAAAGAATAAAACATTTATATTTGTATTTATAAACTGATTATTACTGTCTATTAATGCTTTATAAATTATGAATTATCTGTTTACTAATGCTTAATTAATCATTAATAGTGCAATTATTATAAAGTGTTACCGAAGTTTCTGTTAAAGGGACAGTCACCAAAATATGAGAGTTCTGTCATCATTAACTCACCATCATGTCATTCCAAACCTGTTTTTTTTTTCTTTTGTGAAACACAGACACACAAACACAAAATATATTATTTAATGAAAATGTTCTGTAGCGCGTCAACAAGACATATTGTGCAAATTTTGATGCTGATGATTAAACAAAAGAAAAACTGACAGAAAGTCATACTTTTGGAACGATGTGAGAATGAGGTAATGTTTGCAGAATGTTAATTTCATGGTGAACTTTTTATCTTTCATTTCTGGTCACACTGACCATTCTGTGAAATATTGTGCATATTCTGTAAATAAAAACACAACAGAGATCATACTTCTGGCTATTATCTTTATTAAGTTTTGGAATGCACTGTGCAAATAAATGTTTACATACCATGCAATAGTAATTTTGGAAATAAAAGTTTATTATACTAAAATATAGCTGCATCTCACAGCTTCTAAAACATCTAGAAATGAAAGGTTTTTTTTCATGTTTTCATGTTTTTTTTTTCATACAGTAGGTCTTTATACTTTTTATTCAGTTTTAGTTTTAGTTATTTGAGCACATCAAGACAAACTAAATGGTAATGAGAAATGTTTTCGTTTGCAACTACTTGTTTTTTATTAATATTTTATGTTAATAAATTTTATTTCAAACAACAAAACATTTTCTTTTTTTGTTGTTGTTGTTGTTGTTTTTATGTTCTTTTTGAATTAACTAAAATGGTTGATGACAAAATTCAAACTTGACACACTTAAACTCCTTAATATACTCCAAAAATATTGAAAATGTCAAATGCAAGACTTTAATAATTACACGCAATCTAGGAATAACAAATGATTGTCTTTTCTGAGAAACACACCTGCTTGGACTTCACAAAAATGAACACAGCCGTAAGCAAATATTTGGAACTGAATAGATTTTCTGTAAAGCTTTCATAAAGAGGTCTTTCTCTACATGCTACATTTTATCAATGGGCTATTTATTTATGAATCCATAACTTCATGATTCTTGTGAGAAATACATCTAATCTAAAAGTCCATAAAAACAAAGCACCATTTGAAGTTGTAACAAACAACAAAGCCATTAAAAAAAAATATGAAAAGTGACTGATGAAGTCTTGGTAAAATATGTGACTTATGTTCAAATTGTATCCAAATGTTTTAGGACAGCGGAGCTAACTGTCACAGAAGGACGTTCAAAAGGGTGTTATCTCAGTATCTTAGTAGTTAAAACATCCATATATATATATATATATATATATATATATATATATATATATATATATATATATATATAATAGATAGATTACTATTAGAGTGATTTCTAAAAGATCATGACACTGAAGAGTGGAGTAATGATGCGGACAATTCCGCTTTGCATCACAGGAATAAATTCTAAAACATATTACAATTGATCAAATAAGTGCATCCATTATAAGAGATTAAAAAAAAAAAAAAAACTATATTTACTGTAATGATAAAGTTGAAAGCTATAAATGTGATATTTTTCATACCTGTCATTTCAGGGCAAGTTGTCACAAGTTTTCAGTTTTCAAACTGAAACAATAATTATTATTTAGAATTTTTTGCTGTTTCATAAACTACCATCTGTCTGTTCATTTAATTGTAATTTGAGTGCAGTGCTTTAGTGTTTGAACTGAAACGTAGTTTAAAGATAATTCTGTACTGAGAGGTTAATGTATTCCACAGATCTGCTAATAGAATAGAGCAGGGATCAGACACAGATACAGAACAGAGCAAGAGAACAACAGAAAAGAAAAGCCGGCCTTTGAGGGCCTCGTTTGAGTTGATGCCTTTTGCAGCTTTCAGTAATGCAGATGTCTTAAGGGCTGCACAACACACACACAATGACTTCATGTGGCTTGACAGGCTAGCTAAATAAGCGGCCAGCACTTTGTGCACAGTCATCTAAATTAGGTTACATAACCAAACAGATGTAGCGATTTTGCATGCTGTGCTGCTCCACCGTCAGCTGACCCTGCCGACATAAGCAACACCTTACTTCTGATAATCACCTAAAAATGAGCTATTAATCTCTCTAATTACACCCGGATGACTTCATTAGTAATTAGTGCTGTCTAACTATTAATCATGAATAATCGCATCCAAACCAAGACCAAATCAAGGTTATTATAGTTAAATAAAACTAAACTTTACACTTAAGTACACTTCTTAACACTAGTGCAAATTAATTTTTTTACTTTAAAGTGCATTTTAAATTATGTTTTAATCTTTTGTGATGCTTTAAAATAGTGCACTTATAGGTTTACTTACATACTAAAGCACATGTAAAGTAACTGAATATCATTTTAACTGTAATGTGTTATTCAATATTATTTAAAGATCATATCTTTTAAATGTACTAAATTGCAACGTCATCATTACAGATGTGCAATAACACTCTTAAATACATGACATTAAAGTTTCAATAGAAATTATATTAAATTATATATCAGTTAACCATAAATGCTTGACAGTACATCCAGCAGTACTGTACACTTAAACCATATTTCAAATAAACATAATTATGAAATATAAATAAATACTTAAGTCCTTTTCAAGTGGGTCAAATATCACTTTGAAGTTCTGTTTTAAATTATAATGCATTTCAATTTAGTTGCAGTTAAAGTGCAGACAGTTTAAATACATTATTTCTGTAATAAGTCCTCTTTTTAAAAGCATGCTAAGTGTACTTCTTTTTCACGAGTCCACCGCAGTCTCTATGATATTCTAGCACCTATATATATATAAAGATGAATTTGTTGAAATAACACTTTTTTTATGATTTTGAACATTGTTGGTTGAGTTGTTGTGGCCCTGAGGGCAGCTGTAGTGGTTGAGTTTGGGGCGTCTACTAAGATTTGTCACACCAGCTGTTGTGGAGCTTTCCAGTGACTCCCAGCGACACATTTGTACAAATTGCAAATCTTTGTTGGCGTGTGTATCTCTCAGCTCAGCTGTCATCGCTTCAGCACACACACACACGGCTCGGCTCCTGCTCTTCATCGTGTGATGTGTGTGTGTGAGGGAGCTTTGTGGGAATGTCTGTCCTTAATTTGTGTGAAAATGCAAGATGTTTTCTCTGCACAAGGGGTGGGGAGAGAAAGAGAGGAGAACGGATCATTTGTCCTCATCATCATCTGGTTACATCATAAATGTAAAAGGACAGTTGTTTCGCATGATGAAGCGAGCCTCATGAGGATGCATGGACTCATTTTGCCAACTGCTAACAAATTACTGACAAGCTGTAACCTTGGTTTAACCTCGGGTTATACACTGTAAAATCCAATTTATCATCATATTGTCAAATAATTGCACTAATTGCAAATGTTTTCTGTATAATAACAAAAAATGTATGTGTGTTAATGTAATAACCTTCACAGTTGTACTGTAAGATGCACGCAATGTTTTACACAATACAATTTTTTTATATTAAAATGATTAATAAAAACATGTTTTCCATGTAGCTTCACATGAGATGAAGACAGTAATATCAGTAGCCTAAAACAGCTGCTTTTATTTTTGGAAGCTGCCAAGTTTAGATGCTTCCTTCTTCACTAACTCTCTGCAGTCTTACTATTGAACATTTTGCTTGTAAGGAAAATTGTTTATTCTACATGAACCTCTAAAACTTTACAAAAAGGTTAAAGTCATAGTTAAATGAAAGTAGTGATAGTTCATTTCTTTGCGGTTGTGATGCAAAGTACATCTGAGTAAAATGGATGATCAAGGAAAAAATATTGAAAGTGACATGACATACAGCCAAGTATGATGACCCATACTCAGAATCTGTGCTCTGCATTTAACCCATCCAAAGTGCACACACACACACACACACACCCAGAGCAGTGGGCAGCCGTGTATGCTGTGGCTGCAGGGAGCAGTTGGGGGTTCAGTGCTTTCCTCAAGGGCACCTTCACTCCCCCCGCCTACAATCCCTGCCAGCCCTTGAACTCGCAACCTTTAGATTATGAATTACATTAATTAAATTCATTAATTTAAATATAATTAAATGTATGCATTTAGCAGACACTTTTACACAAAGTGACTTACAGAGCATTCAGGCTAAAATTTTTTACCTACAGTAAAATGTTTTCCCTGCGAATCTAACCCACAACCTTGCACTGCTAACACAATGCTCTACCACTAAAGCCACCGGTACATTACAAACCTGAATCTTTAACCATCAGGCCACAACTTTCCAAATGTGGGGCTGAGGTCCTGTGCCTCGGTTGTTGATTGAATGAAGGCAGATCCACTGAATAACGATAACTGAGGAGAAGCCTGAATCAGGTATTTTACTTCTTTTAGCTGGAGAACTTAGAATTAAACAGTTGCATCCCGAGTCACCGTTCAACTACCGATAGGCAGTCCAACTGGGATGAGTGAAGCCAGCGGAGGCAGTACAGGCTGACAGATAGCGGCTACCTCGCCTTTCAACAGAGGACCCAGCACAGCAGATCAGGACAGCAGAAACACGGTCAAGCTTGGGACTGGGACGGGGATTGGAACAGGAGCTCAGATACTGATAAATCGCTGCTAATACACACATACACAAACTGTGACAAGCGAGAGCGGAAGTCCCGAGCTGGAATCCAACTCCTCTCCTCTGGCCCGTAACCCTCCCAACTGACGAGATACTGGTAGCCCCGACCCCAGCGACGCATGTCCAGCAATCTCCTGACCCTGTAAATAAGAGAACTCTCAATGAAAGCGGGACAGTGGGCAGGGCGGGTGAAAGCACGAATGACCGGCTTAATACATGAGACGTGGAAAACCTGGTGGACGCTCCTCAAATTAGGGGGCAATCTGACTCTGACGGCCGCAGGACTAAGAACCTTGATTATGGGGAAAGTCCCAATGACGCGCGGGGCCAGTTTACGTGACTCGGCCTGTAGTGGTAGATTCCTGTGGACAACCATACCTTTTGAACACAAAAAATATCTAGGTGCCTTAACGCGGTGACGATTGCCAGCATGACAGGTTTGCTCTCTATTTCGACATAGGTCAGACCTAACAACTTGCTTGGACTGAGGGAACTGAGTGGAAAAGAGGGGGGGCTGATACCTAATAAAGACTGAAATGGGGATAACCCTGTGGCCAACGAGGGAAGATAATTATGGGCATACTTGACCCAGGGACGTTTCTCACACCATGACACTGGATTGTGAAAGGCTAAATTACGGAGCATTCATCCAAGGATCTGGTTGGTACGGTCTGCTTGCCCATTAGTCTGGGGATGAAACCCAGAGGATAAACTGGCAGTCGCACCGAATTGCAAAGCAAATTGGGGTCCCCTGTCCGTGACAAAGTCTGAGGGGAGACCATGCAAATGAAAAATGTTTTCGATAATAATCTGGGCGGAGGGGAGCTTGTTAAGTGGTACGAAATGGGCTGCTTTAGAAAAATATATGCTATAGTAAAAATCGTAGTATTCTTATTCGAAGCTGGGAGACCAGTGACGAAATCCATGGCTATGTGCGACCAAAGGCGAGATGGAATGGGGAGGGGTCTAAGAAGCCCCGGGGGGGGGGGGGGTTACTAGACTTGGTCTGAGCACACACAGAACACGAGGAAATGAACTGACACACATTGCGTATCCTAGATGGCCACCCAAATTGTGGACTTATGGACGCGAGGGTTCCTCTAACCCCGGTATGAATAACCAGTTTAAAGGAATGGCCCCAGCAGAGAACGGAGGGTCACATGGGCAGAGGGACAAACAATCTGTCCAGAGGGCATCATCTAGGAATGGAAATATAAGTAAGAGCGGCCTTGACTTGTCTCTTGATTCCCCAAGAAACACCTGCTACCATGCACCCCTCCGGTAGGATGGGTTCAGAGGAGGAGGCGTCCCCAGTGGAGCCGAACTGCCGTGAAAGAGGGTCAGGTTTATTATTCTTAGACCCAGGTCTGTAAGAAATGGTGAAATCAAAACGTTAAAAAAAAAAGCCCAACAAGCCTTTTTGTGCATTCAATCGTTTAGCCGACCGGATATACTCGAGGTTCCTATGATCCGTCCATACAATGAATGGAACAGAGGAACACTCTAACCAGTGGCTCGACTAAAGCCAAATCAAATGGCAAGAAGCTCTCAGTTACCAATGTCGTAATTGCGTTTGGCAGATGAGAGGCAGTGTAAGAAGAACGCGTAAGGGTGGACCCTATTATCAGTAGGGGAGCGCGTAAGAAAGGACAGCGCCAATGGCGATATCTGAGGCATCGACTTTGACAATGAATTGTCTCGTGGGATCAGGCGTGATGAGAATAGGTGCTGAAGTGAACAGCTCCTTCAGTCTAATAAAAGCGTGCTGGGCCTTCTCTGTCCATTCAAAACGTCTCTTAGCTGAAGTGAGTGTGGTTAAAGCTGCGACAATGTGACAAAAATTTGAAATAAAGCGCCGATAGAAATTAGCGAATCACAGAAAACGCTGGAGAGCAATACGAGAGTCTGGGACGGGCCATTCTAATACCTTGCGTATCTTAGCTGGATCCATGCTGATGCCGTCAGCAGAGATCACCGAACCTAGGAAATTGGGCATGAAACACGCATTTTTCAGCCTCAACAAAAAGGTTATTTTCCAATAGGCGTTGCAGGACACAACGAATGTGCTGAACATGCACCGCCAGAGATGGAAAAAAGATGTAGTATTCAAAAAAGTATACAAAAACGGAAATGTTGAGCATGTCTCTCAGAACGTCATTGACCACTTGTTTGAAATGGCTTATTCATCTATTTGATGATAATGATTATTACTATTTATATATTTTAATCAGTTTTCCTAATATTGTTGTATTGTTTTATTGAGATGGTGTAAAGCACATTGGTCAAAATGTGTTGTTTGAATGGTGTTATATAAATAAAAGTGAGATTGACATTGACATTGACCAAGGCTTGAAAGACAGCCGGCACGTTGACTAGGCCGAACGGGAGAACCCGATATTCAAAGTGACCGAGGCAGCTTACTCCCATCTAACGAAAACACAGGAAGGGGTCTTTGAGCTTTAACAAAGCTATTTTCACGAGCCCACTGCTTGTCCATTAAATTTCCCTCAGACCCGGAATCAATTAGAGCTTGAGAGCCCACCGATGGGCAGTCCAACGAGTCATTATAGTAATAAAGTCGTAGTTTTTGCTATTTTTGGACCAAAATGTCCAATACAATCGATACTTTAAAAAATTCTAACTGAGCCTCTGATGTCACATGGACTACTTTGATGATGTTTTTCTTACCTTTCTGGACATGGACAGTATACCGTACACACAGCTTCAATGGAGGGACTGAGAGCTCTCGGACTAAATCTAAAATATCTTAAACTGTGTAAGATAAACGGAGGTCTTACTGGTTTGGACGACATGAGGGTGAGTTATTAATGACATAATTTTCATTTTTGGGTGAACTATCCCTTTAAACAGTCATGCAAGTGTTTCTCTGTAAGTACACATACAATTTAATTTATATTATATTATCTGCAAGTACAATATATTTAAAAAAAAAAGTTACACTTTTCCACTTTTTACTTCCTTTTCAGAAGGGAACAATTGTTTTTTTTGTTTTTTTTACATGTCTCATCTTGTTCTGGGTTTGATTTTAAAGGGAGTACCAGGCAAGTGACAAATGCTGCAAACATAGTTCGTTTAAATTTGTTGTTTATTTTGTCCCTATGGACTTCCCCCTGTAAAACTTCTCTGCCTGGAGCAGAGAGATCGCCTGCTGGACTTTCCAGACCACTCGCTCTGTGTTTTCTCTTATACCAGCCTCAGTGAGCGGTCGAATTGCACGCGTTCCAGCGGGCAGTCCTAAAGATGATTTCGCCGCCTTTGTGGAGTGGGTGCTGGCAGACAGCAACTTGGTATTTACCATCAGCCCTGCAGAGGATGATTTCGCCACCAGTCCCACTCCACCACTGCCAGAGACCAGCCCACCACTAACTAATGACGCAACAGAGGTGTGGCATGTGCCCACCGCAGACCATGGAGGTCAGCACGATGAAGGAACCTAGACAGAGGAAAAAGGCGGAAGTTACCATCGCCCTGGAGCCAGCTCCTCTGCAATGGTCTTACCAGGTGTATGAGCCGGCTTCACTGCTGAGCACTTAGGGAGTGTTAGTGGAGCTCAGGGACATAGAGAATTGCCCCGCCCACACTGCTTTGAGTGAGTATGAACTGGCCTCTGGTGGATGTACTCCTGCTCCTGGCTTCCCCTTGGCTCCTCCCACCCTCCATTTTAATATTAAAGTAGTGTTTTATCTATCGGAAACCATAACAATGCCTATGTCACTGTGTGGCAAGATTTGCATAATGCCACCCAAATGTTCATGCAAAGAAAGAAGGCTTAACTTTTATTCTCACTGTTGCTGCTGCCGCCATGTTGTGGAGATGCTGTGTGTTTAATTGTGAAAGCGAAACTACTTTGTTTTGCCTTCCAAAATAGAACGATATCCACTCCATCATGTCTAGAGCTGATCCATGCTGGTCGCTGAGGAAATACATCAACTTTGCACTGTGAAGCCTCCGATCCCAAATGTTTTATGTTTACGCGGCGCAATACAGAACGCAACGTGTAACTAGTGCAACAGTATTAGTCATTATAATCAGTAATTGTGTCCCCACTGGTTGCAACAAATGCCTCGTCTGTAATGGGTTTTATTGCTTTTGTCTGGTCGTGCCGGGAGACGGCATCGCACTATGTTAAGGGACATAACATTTCCGTCACATGCTTGAGGTATTCAGCCAATCACAATGCACTGGATAGCTGGCCAATCAGCATACACCTCGTTTTTCAGGCCGATGATCTTTGTAAAAATCGGCATGTTTAAGAAAGGCAGGGCATAGAGGAACAATAATACAGCCAATAATACAGTATGTGGAAAATAATGTTTTTTTTTTTAACCTTAAACCGCATAAACACATTGCATTACACAAAATACACTACATAATGTTCGTTTAAGAAACATCATATGACCCCTTTAATTATTTCCTGTAATAACCGTCAGCTTTCAGAATGCCTACACACTTCCTAAAGCAGCAGTTAAGGTGATTAAGTTGCTGCTTACTCTGATCTACGTTCCACATTCCATCCACTCAAATCGCATTAAAAATCATGGGAAGACAATATATGTTGAATTGGTTGATGTATGACATGAGCTCAGCATCTTAATACTAAAAATATTCCCTGTTTAATGTCTGGTGAATTACAGAGTTATGCAGCAGCCAGAACATGAAACAGGGATTTTAGATTGAATTTGTAGAATTATGTTGACATAGAGCTGTGAGTGTTTCATTGGCTATAGGTCAGACTGCTGTCATCTTTTCATCTTCCTGAGGTGTCTAAAATTGGGGTGAATGAGTCAGTCTGGCTTCATATTCCTCTCACGTTCACTCGCGAGTCATTGATTTATGGCCAGGATCTTGGTGTTTGTGTGTGTGTGTGTGTGAGAGAGAGAGAGAGAGAGAGCCCGCGAGCTTGTCAGTGCTTTGAGTGACAAGTCTCTATTAGCGGGCTGTAGAGAGATATTGGACTCAGGAGATTTTCAGTCCGTAGTGAAGTCAGTCAGCTCTAACCATCAGCACCCTGAAACCACATCTGAAGACATCACCCACAGATCTGATTATCGCTACTTCTTAGCCTTTCATTTACTCATTCCATTTCTCTCTCTCCACAATCCTCTCCTGCATTGTGAAAGTCATAGTTATTTTAACGTTCTCATGTCTTTCAGTCTGTCTTACTCTCTTTTAAGCTAACATTTATGTTTTTGTTTCTTTATGTTCATCTGATACCCAGAAATAAAACAATAAAAAAGTTTAAACATTTATTATTATTATTATTATTATTATTGTTGTTGTTGTTGTTATTATTGAATATTTGCCAATTATAATGTTAAATACTTAAACTACTATGAAAAAAAAACAATAATGAATTATAATAATAATAATGACAAATAATAATATTTATTATTATTAATATTATATGGACATCTAAATATTTAGTTTTCATTCAAATATAATTTCTATCTGTTGGTTTATTTTTATTTTTGTAATGTCCTTTGTAACAGTAATATTATAAATGTCTTCTTAGATGTTCATAAAATATGTTTATATGTTGAATTGTAGTATAGATATAAATTAATAGTACTCGTGTTTTGTGTATTATAATGTGTGTTTTTCAGCATGTTGATACACATATTTCAACTCTTAGTTAAGGTGAAAATCTTCAAAACTAAATTTCAACTAAACAAGAAGAAAACTTTATATATTTGTGTCATCAAACTTGTGTAAAACAAATTGTGTTCCAATATTACTTCCCTCCCTTTGCTGAGACCACTATCCCAAAATTTAATTAGATTGAAGAATTCTGATGCAATCAGCCAGTGATGTAATGTATGCATTGCACAATAGACTGGCAATTGTATTCTTTACTTTGAAGTAAATATTCATTCTCATATTCGCCTAGAAGTGCTCCAGCACTTAATTAATTAAGTACATCAATTTACTTAAATCAATGTACAGATAAGTTTAGAATAGAACTGCACTAAAAGTTTTTTCAGCATTAAAAATTTCACTTTCGAGACAGTATATTATACATAGATAGTTTATTTACAAATATTTATGCTAAGATAAAATAAAAATATAGATATGGATTTTTCCTGAGTTTTAACACAAAGTCTTTATTCCAAAATGCAATGACAAACTGGATAGGAGGCATAAACCAACACTTACGTAAATGAGACAAGCCCAAGAACACAGGAGAAGGAACGAGGCACAGCTGAACAAATGAAAAAAACCTTAAATAACTAAGACAACCAATGAAAAATGGGAAAAGTAAACAAGGAAATAAAAAAACAGATAAAAACAAGCCAAATGTCCATGAAACCACAACTAACTAAACATATGAGGTGGATAACGACGAACCCCCGGTTGGCGAAGATGTAAGATGGGGACTCCTAATGGAGACATAGCCAATGGAGGAGGAGCCCAGGTCAGAAACGGACCCCCAAAGAGTCAGGGTAACAGAGAGGGTCTGCAGGGCCAAAAGTGGATTTGATGGCTCATGAGACTGAGGCAAAGGTGGGGACCGGGACAATGGTGGCAGAGCCAGAGTAACTGGGGACCAAGGAGGACCTGGAGGGAAGGGGGAACTAGACAGATGGATGGATGGAGGGAGGAGTGGAATCCCATTTTGGACGAGTGATGACGACTGACCAAGGAAGAATTGGAGGGACGAGGGAGCCCGGTAGAGGCAGTGGGACAATGGGCCATGGTGGAAACGAGGGAGCAAGGTGCCAACGCAGAGTTGGAGACTAAAAGACCTGAGGCAAGACAAGGCTCCATGCAGCGGGGTGATGGTTGGCTGGTCACTGTGTCTGGTTGTGTTCTGGACCATGGATAGATTTTCTCCAGGCACCTGATTATGGCCTCCCTCCAGTCAAGCCCTTTGGTGTCTGGGAGGTCTACAGGATGGTGGATATTCGCCCTGATGCAGAACAAAGAATTTATCATCAAAGAATCCTCATCGTAAGGTGAGGGCAAAATGGCTGAAATTGGCAATGAAATCCAATAAATTATGGTTCATTTGAACCACGGCACTGAATTTAATGTAATTCATTTCTAGGTCTGGTCTTCTGTCGCAGTGTTGTAGACAGACAGGTAGAGAACAGATTTAGACCTTAACACAAAGTCTTGAATCTAGGAGGCATAAACCAAAACTAACGTAAACAAAACTGGACCAAGAACACAGAAGAATAACTGATAAGTAAGTTATTCTGATACAAACAAGGTTAACTGACAACAAGTCACAGTTGAACTAAAGAATTAATCATATCAGTAACCAATGACAAACGGGAAAACCAAAGAAGAGAATACAGAAACCAATGAAGTCCATGAAACAGAGTCTAACTGAACATATCCATCCATAGTAGATATATGCTGACTGTAAAATAGAAATGCTAAAAATATAGATTCCATTTTATTTGGTCTCTGTTCCTTTAATCATCTTTTGAAGATATAGAGGAAGTTCTTCCGCAGACAGTAGCACAGATATGAGTGAGTGTCTGTGTGTGTTAGCGGATATTTTTACGTGCATAAGTCAGGCTATAAGGCTCCACAGAAAAGTTATAACAAACTGGGAAAGAGCAATGATATATAAGTGCTATAACAGCCTGGGTAAAATATTATATACCAAGTGACAGAAGAATTTGCACAGAATTTCAAAAGGTAAACAATAGACAGCAACAATAAAACTTCCTTTTAAAAACATTTATTTGCCTTAATATTTGTATATTCTAACAACACATTACATTCTATTCATTATAATTTTTATTGTTTGCTTTATGCTTGATTTATTTGTAACGTATTAACCTCAAACTCTTTTCAGCCTTCTCTTTCTGCAAATTGAATGGGGTAGCGATTTAACAGCACCCAAAATACTATCAAACACTGCAAACTCCAACTTTGCGGAAATGTATAAAAAGGACCACAGGAAACAAAAACCTACGACCCACCAAATGCTGGCCAAATCACAGAGAGGCCGATTCACAAAGGACTAATATTATCACAGGACCTCGGTGCTCGGCTAAATATGGTAGGTCATTTGCAGGGGAATTTTTGCTTTACAAATTACAGACATGGCCGATTCACCATGGATTAAGATCATAGACAACCTCCGCAATTATTACAAATGACTGGAGGTCACCAGGTAATACTAATCCCATGCAAATAGGGCTTTAGTCCCACATTAAGCTGGTGCTGTCCTTTTCTATTAGCTGCTGGTTTGGAAATCTCAGTGTGAAACATAACAATGCATTAAATATAATAGTTACAGTTAGAGGGAAAATCATAGGTAAAGAACAAAGAAGTTTGTAATTCTTGATCAACAGAAATTATTTGAGTCGGCAAGAAGGTAAATCTTAAGGAACAGGACTGGTCACCCCTGGTCTACAACTTCTCCGCTTCCACTTTTGTCTTCTAAATCCATGGCTCTGCTCAGGTCCATTGCTGGGACTGCTGCTCCTTTCCTGTCCCATCTGGAGTGCCAAATGTAGTGTGTTTTCGTCTGCCATGGATCTGAGGAATCACACAGTCTCAGGGTTTTGTGTCCAGAAGAAAGATTTTATTCTCAAGAGAAAATAAAACCGAGAAAGCTCTGCAGAACAGTCTGTCGAGTCTGTGTCGGTTCTCGATTTTATACAGTGCTTCTGAAGGCGTGCCCATGTTCAATACATTTCATACATATGGTTCTGTTTATCAACCCTTTTACCTTTTATGGATGTGTCCAGCTTGCTTTTAGGATGTAGAATTTATTTTAAGTGAAACGAGGAAGCCTAATCATATATTTTGTGTTATGTCAAAACAGGGAGTCCTACTTTACTATATGCTGTATTTTGGTAATGTCTGCACCAAGGAGGTCTCATCATATATTTTGTCTTATGTCTTATGTCTACATACAGTCAAATGCATGATTATAACATTTGAATAACTTGATACATAAATGGCTAGATTCCCATTGATTATGCCTGATTAGTTTACATATTGACCAATAAAAATCTTCCACAACATCCTCATCTGGAAGAAAGAAGACTTAGCAGAAGAAGAACAAGAACATTGGTGGAACTGTGCGTGAGCCTTTTAAGGTCTGAGAAGATTAACGCCTCTCAGGATGGGCTTGTCCAATGAGAAAGGCTGAAATTCCAAGCGGGAGGTTGGAAATATTGGAGAGTTTTACGGCTCCTTGTCTTAGAGCATGGTAATTTGCATATGGAACTCTATTGAGTGTTAATGCAAAACTACTGAAGATTCTTAGAACAATAACATATTAATTAATTCATAGATACTAAACACTGTAAGACTACATATAGGTAAGATTACATGAACGAGTGGTTCTATCATAAGCGTGCATAAAACAGTATACAATACAAAAATTATATATTATATAACAAACAGAGTAAAAACATACACCTGAAGTATATGTGTGTTCATTCAATGAGAGGTTTTCTTATGAACTTAGAGAAGAGTCATTTTCATGGGCATTATTATGTGTCTGTTTTAGAGAGACTTGAGTAAGAGTTGCTTTGCCATAAAACTAATGTTATCAGATTGTTTTGTCTTTGGTTGCTATGAAACCAGAGGCCTTTTCTGAGGTATTGGTTGCATTTTGTGGGAAGGATCCATAGACCCTCATAGTTGGCTTTTTGGTTAGGTGAAGGGGGCGTTAGAGATGCGTTAGAGATGTTAGTTGTGCTTCTGATTGGTCCAAATGCTGCACCATGCTCACACTGACAGCCGCATGCTAACATGTCGTCGCCATGGACGTTTTTCCACAGTGTGTGAAAGCAACACTAAGTTTGCAAGTTGTAGTATTTGCAAGGCCATAGCAAACGGGGACCACCATGAAAACATCCGGCACAATAAATCTAATCAGACACTTAATACACCATCACCAAGCTGAGCATGCCCAGTTTAAAGAAGCTAAAAAGGGAAAGCGGCTAAAGCTAGCCAGAGACAGGCACAAGTCAGCAGTCTCTGCTATCTTTACTTGGTATGAGCAGTGAAAAGACCAAAGCAATTACGAGGACAATTATGGAATTCAACCCAAGAAATATAAGCATAGCACATGATGAAAGCAACCTGGCAAGTTTGCCCTGCTTGGCATATACATTACAGCTGCTGTCCCAGCGAAGCATCACTGATGTGGTGGCAATTGGCAGAAAGATTGTCGGACATTTTAAACACTCAACCCTCTCTGATTCACATCTTCATGACATTCAGACACAGTTAGGTCAACCCAATTAAAGGCTGCAGCAAGATGTTCTGAGATGGAGCAGCACATACTACAGGGTGCAGTCGCTGGTGGAGCAGAGATGTGCTGTGGGACACAATCTGCCAGCCACAGCCAGCACACATCAGGGCAGGGCTTATTGAAGACGTCCTGAGCCTGCTCGCACCTTTTGAGGAACTCAGAAAGGAAATGAGCTCCTCAAAAGAAGGACTGTGACTGTGAGGGAGACCAGACATGCACGTGATGAACCTGTTGCAGAAGCGTCTGCAGCACCTGGTCCTGTCACAAAAGATAAAAAAGTCTATTTTTGTTTGTATATGCTGTCAATTACAGTTCTCAGAAAAAAAACTGAATTGGCAAAAATCTGTTTCAGCCGGCCACACTTACAAAAAAATGGAAATCGGAATCAGCCAAGAAAATAGCAAGCTCTAATATATAATTTAATAAAGATCACAAATAACATGTGCTATCTGGATGGCCTCTTGATGTTTACTTGACACAGCATAGAAACAAGCTTTTTCTTTTTTTCTTTGATGTGAGATGTCTAAACACACCAAAAACATAAGGACCAAACACACCTGTCTGTACACAGAACAATTACAATTGTAATATATGGTATGTAATAATGTATGCTTTATGAATGCTCTCTATCTGATTGACACTGCTTTACATAAAATGAGTTATGTGCTTTTGTTCATATATTGAAATAAAACAGACATTATAAACTTCTACACTAGTGTCATAATTTATCTTCATTTGGTTCGGTTCTCCACAAATTCTTGCACTCTGAAGAAAGATTTGAGATTAAATGGCTGTGATAATTTACTTCCCCTGTATAAACTTAACAACCATTTGTTTGTAAAAAATAAATATAAGATTATCTCTCTCTCTCTCTCTCTCTCTCTATATATATATATACATATATAAATATATATATTTTTTTTTTATGCCTTTATCGTTGTTGGAAAGGAGAAGAAAGTGACAAGAAGTGAAAATAGAGGAGCAAGGGGAACAGAAAAGGATAACGAAGACTCCAAATGCTGGGGTGTTGCCCAGTTTTAATCGATTGAACGGTCTCAATTTAAATGAGATATCAACAAATACGATGCGTCATGCAGGGACTTTTTTGAAACATCTGTAATCTGTTATATTGTAAAGTATTGTTACTGCACTAAAGTATTTTTCCCATCAACATTTAAACAGACAATGCAGTGAATGCCCTTTTAGAAAAGAATAAATACATTTTGGCTATAATCCATGTCTTGTTATTCTATTATTACTGCAGTATAAATCTGCACACTAGAGTTATCTTTGCTCCACAAGGTGTATTTCGTTCTACGGTGATGCCATTTGGATTACGTCATGCATCTGCACCCTTTCAGCAGCTCCTTGGTTATTTCCCACAGAGCATCTGACATTACTGTGCAGTTTGACTGGATCATATTAACTTTTGCAGTACTTTTGACGACCATTTATGTTATAGAAAAGACATTAATTGCAACCTTATTCCAAGATTTCCATTGGATGGTATTGCCAGTTCAGACCACAATTTACAACATTAATTTGTTGACAAAACTCCAAAGCAATTAAATCAATAAATAAATATTGTTGCAAAACAAATTTACAGCATGTCATTCTAACTCTATAGATTTAGAGCTATTAATGCATGCACTGTAAATGCTGTTATTTCTCAGGTATTTTCTCATTCTAAAATGTAGCAACAATGAAAAATTATATCCTCATGCTTTGCCTTGTTGTTGCCAAGAGGCCAGGTTTCATTCCAGTTTGGTGAACTGCATTCATATTATTTTAAAAGACACCCAAAAATGAACAGAACATGGTGTCCATAATAGTTCTTATTTATGCTAATTTCAATTCAAATATACAATATGCTAACAAATATATAAATATGTTGACTAAAAGGTCTATTAAATACAGATTATAGTTCCACTTTTATTTTAAAACTGTTGTTTTGCTTTAAAAAGAAATCTGAAGAGAATCTGACGTGCTATGTACAGTAGTTGTTACAATCTTTAATAACAGCGTGTTTATTTTTGAAAGGCAATTTCTATGGACGCATACTGAACATTCCTCATGTTTTTCCACAGGGCAACAAGTTACAATTCATTGAACACTGTAGTGGAGCACGTTAGCATGAAGCTGCCACTGGATATACTTTTACAAATGTTAAACAGTAATAAGCTAGTTATGAATATTTATGAAACAGACCTTCCCTATGCAAGTAGCCCCAGTTTTTCCTTTATAGGTGCAGTGTATGGATGCAAATGCCAATAATCAAGATGGTGATTAGACAATGAATGAAAGACATGCTGCTTCTGAAGAGAGAAAAAAAGAAGCAGTCTCTGAATGAGCAGTGATTTTATTGTGGCTGTTTGTGTAGTTCTGTAGCGTCCTCTGCTGGTGATACAACTTTTATTTTTTTATGTACAATGACCCATGAAGCAAACAGGATTCCTAAAATTACATCAAGCATGAAACCAATCGATTTCTTAAGCTAATATTTACATGCGTCTTGGAAAATGCCTATTGCATATAACTTATTCAAAAATGCATGAAATTCTGCCTTTTATTTTATCCAGTGCAATGAGTGATAATCTATAAAATATTATTTGCGACCGAGCCCAAACCTGTTACAGCACCAACCAAACACTGTCTATACAAAAGTGTAGCCTAAAAAACATTTGCTGCACACTTGATTTAATATCAGTGTCTGTAGCTAACACATACGTGTTTAAAGGAGTGTGAGACACAGATTTGTCCATTTTCCTTACTGCTGTGTAACGGAGTAGTCTCTGCTAAACTACATGATTGGACACTGATGGGAAGGAAGGGTGCTAGGTCATTTATTAGAAAGGAAGGATGAAGTCAACCGAAACTCATGTCACTGGACTTCCTTTTCGACATCCACATCCTCTTCCTTCACCTACAAGATTAAAAGGCACATAATATTAGTGAAAACGAGTTTACCCATAAATGAGAATTCTGGCATCATTCACTCAGTCTCATTTCACATCCGTTCTTGACTCCTCACCTGCTCGACTCCTTCCACCTCGGGAACGTAGAACTGCAGCATGTTCTGGATGCCGCTCTTCAGCGTGATGATGGAGCTGGGACAGCTGGTGCAGGAACCCTGCAGCTTCAGCTTTACAATGCCATCCTCGAACCCCCGGTACAACACGTCACCTCCATCCTCCTGCACCGTGGGCCTGAAGCACACACGCAGAAAGATTCTGTCATTAATTCCTCACCTTTGTGTCGTTCCAAACCCTTAAGACCTTAACTCGTCTTCAGAACACAAATTAAGATACTTTTGATGAAATCCGAGCTTTCTGACCCTCCATAGACGACAATGCAACTGAAACATTCAATTAAAAAAATACTAACATGCTCGAAAACTCTTGAAAATTGGCACACACCTTGGAACCTGCGGCCATTAGGGCCGGGCAGAGACTGATACACGGGCGTGGCACAGGGGCTCTACAGCACCCCCTGGAATACTGAGGGCCATATATCATACATACTTGCTCGTAGACGTATGAAACTCGGTACACATATAGATCTCATCAAACCAAACAACTTTCCTACTGCATGTCATAGACTCCACCCAACAGGAAGTTGGCTATTTAGGGTTTTTGTATTCATATTTTTCGTCAAAGTTGTGGATGCTTTTGGGTTCCTTAATATACCCAAAACTCTTGAAAATTTGCGCACAGTTTGGAATCTGTGGCCTTTAGGAGCCTGCAGAGGCTGGGACCCGGGCGTGTCCCAGGGGCTCTACGGTGCCCCCTGGAACACAGTCAGAAATGTTGATGTATAGCTCACACATACTTGCACATATTCTTATGAAACTCAGTACACATATAGATCTCATTGTGCTGAACAACTTTTGTATTGCATGTCATAGGCTCCGCCCAACAGGAAGTCAGCTATTTACAGTTATGTAAAAAGCGCATGCTCTAGAATTTGAAATACTTGTCATAGGTTTTTTACTCGATTGCCACCAAACTCGGTCAACATGATCTCAAGACATTGGGGATGAAAAATTGCCAGGGATTTTTTGATATCTTTAATGGTTTGCTCGTGGCGAGGTGTTGAAATTATGGTAAGAAATGAGAAACAGGACGTGTCTAATAGCATCCACATACATTACCTGAGTTTGATCAAACTTCATCGGTTGGTTTGTTGATCGCATATATGTGACTATTAGGAGTCAAAGTTATAGCGCCACCCACTGGCAGAAACTTCAACATGTTCAGTTGGTGAAAATAAGCCAAACAATGAATTTGCATTTAAATATTTAAAAGTTTATCACGGCATTCCATTTCATCTATTCCTGTTGCGTGAAAATGTTCTATCTAGAATGAAGCAGTTTATCATTACAACACCGTAGTCTCTTCTGCTCACTAATACATATATATTTTAAAATGTAATTTATCCCTGTGATCAAAGCTGAATTTTCAGCATCATTACTCCAGTCTTCAGTGTCACATGATCTTCAGAAATCATTCCGATATGCTGATTTGCTGCTCAAAAAACATGATTATCATCAATGTTGAAAACAGCTGTGCTGCTTTATATTTCTGTGGAAACCGGGATTCATTTGTAGGATCTCTGATGAATACAAAAAGCTGCAAAGGACAGCATTTCTTAGAAACGAAAATTGTTTTGTAACATCATAAATGTATTTATTGTCAATTATGATCAATTTAATGCATCCTTGCTGAATAAAATTATGAATTTCAAATGTATTAGAAATAGTATTTGAATAGTTACATTGACCATTTACCCAATATTTGTACATGCGACTGTGTGTATATTTATGCAAGTTGCTGCCTTTGTATAGTGTTAGAAATCAATAATGCTTCTGTTTCAGTTAGGAACGCTGTCTTTATTTGTGGAAGGCAGCTCACTTTTTGAGATTTGAGAACTAATACGACCTGCTAAATTTCTATGCAACATTAAAAAAAAAGGCTGCATTAACAAACGTGCAGTAATTTCCTGCTGTACCTTATGCGTGTGTCCAGCAGCTCTTTAATCATGGCCACCACCTCATCGTCATCCTCAGAAGGAGCTGCAGATGGATGGCATACACAACATTTGATCAGTAATCTTGGATTTAGCGAGGATGTTAAGATGAGAAGTAAAGAAGGGAAGGCGATGTTTAACCCGTGTCAGCACGTGGAGCATCTGCCTCATTGACAACAGGAAGTCCGGAGGTGAAGAAGTCCATGATGGTGGCGAAGACGTCCGGTTTGATCACTTTCCACTCTGTCTGACCATCAGCCTGGTGGATAAAGAGATAGAACGCTTAAAAATAGAGTTACATTAAAATCCTGTTTAAAAGTGCAGCGTCTTTACCTTAGTAATGGTTATGAAGTCAGGGCCGAAGAAGACACTCTTGACTCCATCTATTCTGAACAACTGCCTGAAGAATGAACAGAGCATCAGCAGATTTATAATAAAGGAAAGTTCATTAAGAATGAGAATCTAGAAGAATATGAAAGACATCATAAATATATTTTGAAGTTTTACAGCCATGAAAACTTTTGGAAAACTAATGTTTATGGCACTCAGACAGGTCTGTTCTATTCAGCCGATCTAATTAGGGGAAAAAATGAGCTACATTTCTAGTTTCAACATTATTTGTTCTCCAGACGTTCCTCTTTGAAACAAGTATCAGCTGTATGCATTTGTATGTATTTGGTTTTTGACCAGTTTACTCATGGAGCTGCATTATCTCTGGGATTGAACCAGACAGGGCCTTTAAAAGTAAGTAAGTAAGTAAGCTTTATTTCTATAGCACTTTTCACAGACAAAAAAGTCACAAAGTGCTTCACAAAATTAAATTAAAATATACACTTAACAGATATACTCATGCACATAACATACAAATATACACAGATACACAAAAACATACAAAACCATATTGCTAATTAAATGCTTGTCTAAAAAGATGCGTCTTAAGGCATTTTTTAAAAGCTTCCACTGAATCCAAAGCTCTCAAGGCTAATGGAAGGGAGTTCCAGAGCCTTGGAGCCACCACACAGAAGGCTCGGTCACCTCTTGTTTTAAAACGTGTTCTAGGAACAGTTAAAAGGTCTTGACCAGAAGACCTCAAAGAGCGACCAGAAGTGTATACATGCAGTATATCCTGGATATAAGAGGGAGCCTGATCATGCAAGGCTCTGTAAGTAATGGTTAAAATTTTAAACTGTACTCTAAAACTAATTGGAAGCCAATGTAGAGCCTTAAGTATAGGTGTAATATGTGTTCTTCTGTTGGTCTTATTCAAAAGTCTTGCAGCTGCATTCTGTACCACTTGCAACTTGTCCATAGAGGATTTGTTTAAACAAGTGTACAGTACATTGCAAAAGTCAAGACGAGAAGAAATAAAAGCATGAATAAGCATCTCCATCTCTTTTTTAGAAACCACAGATCTAATCTTAGCGATGTTCCTGAGATGGAAAAAACAGGAACGAACCACAGATTTTACATGACTGCTAAAACACATAGATTTATCAAAAATGACACCCAAATTTCGCACAACATTACAGTCCAAAGATGATAGATCCCCAATTTCCTGCCTTATCCTAGGAATAATGTTATCTGGTGCAAAAATCAGCACCTCAGTTTTGTCTGGATTTAGTTGCAGAAAATTATCTGCCATCCAATTTTTAATGGAGGCTAAGCAATTGTGCAACAAGGACAGTTTGTCCAACCTATCAGGGCTAAAAGATAAATATAATTGAATATCATCAGCATAACAATGGTATGATATTTCCCCAAAACTACCAATTATCTTCCCAAGAGGAAGCATATACAGGCTGAACAGCAGAGGGCCAAGCACAGAACCCTGGGGCACACCACAAGACAAAGGAGCAGAGTCTGACATATATGTTCCTACGGACACAGAGAAACTCCTGTCTGAAAGATAGGAGGAAAACCAATCCAGAGCTGATCCAGTAATGCCCACAGTTGTTTTCAGTCTATCAATCATAGTGCAGTGATCCACGGTATCAAACGCCGCACTAAGATCTAATAGAACCAGCACAGAGCATTTACCCCCATCAGCAGCCATCAAAATGTCATTTGAAACCCTAAGGAGGGCAGTCTCAGTTGAATGATTTTTACGAAAACCAGACTGAAACTTATCAAGGATATTATGGGAATCCAAAACATTATTTAGCTGCTTCGCAACAACCTTTTCTAAAATTTTAGAAAGAAAGGGCAACTTAGAAATATGCCTGTAGTTTTTAAATGAAGCTGCATCAAGATTATTCTTTTTCAAGATAGGCTGAACAACAGCATGCTTAAAGCAGCTAGGAACCTGGCCCAACTGAAGAGATAGGTTTAAAATTGAAACCAAACATGGGCCCAGATGATTTATGGATTTTAAAAGTAAAGTAGTAGGTAAAATATCAACAGGGCTTTGAGATGGTCTCATCGAGCCCACTAATTCCATGATGTCATTCAGGGTAATAGGGCAGAAAGAGTCCAATATTGAAGGTCTATGATCTTTAACTATATGATGGTTAGCTGATGGAACCAAGCCTGCCCTGACAGCTCTAACCTTGTCCATAAAATGAAACAAAAAGCGATTGCAGTCAACATTTGCAAACACAGGGACAATACATGCAGCAGGAGAAACAATGTTGTTAATAGTTTCAAAGAGAGCTTTTGGATTCTTTTTACAGGCAGAAATCAGATTAGTAAAATAAGAGGCTCTAGCCTCTTTAATCATTTTGTTTAAGTCCCTATAGAGCTCTTTAAGATACAATCGGTGAACTTGTAGCGGAGTCGCTTTCCATAAGCGCTCAGTTCTCCGACAAACATGCCTTAAGCTACGAATGGCGTCATTAATCCACGGTGATGTATTGACAGATGAAATTTCTCTAGTTTTAAAAGGTGCCACTTTGTCCAACAACACAGTACAGTGATCATTAAAAGCCTGTGCACAAGCGTCTACATCTTTCGAAATAAGAACCAGGCTTGAGTCGAATGCAGCTGAAAATTTCTCAACAGTACACTGGTTAAAATGAAGATATCCGAAGAAAAGTTTGTTAAGAACCAGAATCCAAAAGGATATTAAGAGATTTTTAGTACTTCTAGCGTTACAGGCCGCACAAACCTGAGGCAAAAAACACAAGAAGTGCTTTCTGCCATTTTTCTTGCCATTATATATATATATATATATATATATATATATATATATATATATATATATATATATATATATATATATATATATATATTAGGGCTGTCAAATGATTAAAATTTTTAATCAAATTAATCAGAATTTTCAGTGGATTAATCATGATTAATCACTATTTGCAACCACACCTGAATCCTAACCATTTTTTTTTTCTGAAATGCATACCAAAAGATAAATAACAGGACACAGATACATAATTTTCATGTATTGTTTCATCATGTGGTTCTTTTTTTCTGAATTTCAAAAGTTTAACATTTACTTAGATCAAATTTACCTGAGCACTATATCAAACCATGCCATTTAACTACAGATAGTGTAAGAGTTTTAGGTGAACCAGTGGTTAAATATAGCCACATATCTATGAAATTATGGATAGAGAAACTCGAAAGAATGAACTCAGAAACACAAACATGCGCCACAATCACATAAGCAGCACTCTGGGCACTCTTGTTTTTTGGGAGGTGTTCATTTGCTCTGCCACAATACTTTAGGATCGATATTTTCACGCTCTGAAGGCTTCAGGTGCCAGTAAAACCAAGTAAAAATGCATATGCTTTCCCAAACAGCTGTAATTTTCGCTGCATTGCATGTAGGCGTTTTGCGCCTGCGCAGTGTGAAACACAGGACGCTATAACACAGTGATCCTCAAATCTGGCTCGCGAGATCCACTTTCCTGCGAAGTTTAGCTCTAACCCTAATCAAACACGCATGAGTTAGCTAATCAGTGTCTTTAGGATCATTAGTAAATCACAGGCAGGTGTGTTTAATTGGAGTCTGCGCTAAACTCTGCAGGAAACTCGCGAGCCAGATGAGGATCACTACTATTGAGAATGAGAAGTTGTCGTCATAGCACAAAGCCCCTCCCTCGATATCACGGTCTCCGCCATGTTGGAATCAGAATCAGAATGAGCTTTATTGACAGATATGTTTACACATATGAGGAATTTGTTTTCGTGACAGAAGCTCCGCAGTACAACAGAATGAAAGCGACAGCGAATGATACCGGCGGCGAAACAGGATTGTTTAAATGTGTTGTTAAGAGGAGGTTCTCGCAATTCTGCACTGTTTTACCATGCCTGGAAGTTACTGCTGCGTTAAAAACTGCTGCAGTACCTCACACGATACATATGGAAAACATAGGAACAATGAAATACCGTTTTTTTTAGGTTACACCAAGCGCAAAACAGCGGTATTTGGAGAAGCTCTCAAGTGGCACAGAGACCTGGACCATTTACCTCCATGCACACATATGGACATTGGGAATTATATTGATTTTGGTTTAAGTTACTACACAATGCAGGAGTTTAAAAGCCACAAGTCTTTGGAAAGTTACGAGGCTTTCTGCTGTGGCTGGGTCCATTTACAGCAGGTGATGAAAACAGTGTTGTACTGGCCAAAGTAAGTTTATTCACATGCGTTTTAGCGTATTGTAATTACATTGCATTTAGAATTAACTGCGACAGAACACTAGATTGTAACGAGATGTTCAATGTATACAAACGTTTCCAACATGTTTTGATGTAGGCTAAAGCTGTGTATGTTTAGTTATAATTTGATTTTAACCCAATGAAACATACTGTACCAGGTTTTTTTTGTTGGGGGCTGCAAAGTGGACAAACCAGTTCTGGGTTAGCTTGGGTAGTTAAATGTGTGATTGCGAGATGTAAATGTCAAGGTTAGATTAAGCCATTAACAGCGTGAATGCAAAGTGACTTACATTGTAAACAATATAATTCCCAATGTCCATATGTGTGCACTGAGGTATATGGTTCAGGTCTCTGTGCCGCTGCAGGGAGCTGCCCGAGAGCTTCTCCAAACACCGCTGTTTTGCGCTTGATGTGAGCTTGTTCCTGTAAGGTCCACTTTCTTTCGCCTTATGTTTTTGCATTGCTTTACTTTCTTCCTTTTCTTTCTCGTATTCGTAGATCCGTCTCGATCTGTTCCGCCAACAAAATAAATGCGCAAAAATGAAAGCGCTCTGAAATGTTTAGTCGCGCCTCTGTGAAGTTCTGAAGGCATTGCCCCTGGCAACAGATAGCGTATCCTTCCATCAGGGCCGACTGGCTCAGACCCCTCCCAAATCAACCCAAATCGGCACGTGACTTCTCATTCTCAATAACAGAAAGAAGAAGCTCCAGCGTATCAACTACCAAAGTCGTCTCTGTTTATCGAGCTTGGCATGAATTTATTTGAGAGTAAATGGGGTAAAACCTTAAGCTTCTTCGGTGTTTTCGTCGCGGCGCTCGCCGCTGTTTTTTTTACTATCTTGAGAATTCAGAGATCGACGAGACTTTCCTAACCTGAATAATTTGTCACACTGCGCATGCGTGAAATGCGTTAAAAAATTTGACGTAATTAACCACAAACCACTAATTAACGCCGTTAACGCGCTATTTTTGACAGCCCTAATATATATATATATATATATATATATATATATATATATATATACACACACACAGTACAGACCAAAAGTCTGGAAAAATTACTATTTTTAATGTTTTTGAAAGAAGTTTCTTCTGCTCATCAAGCCTGCATTTATTTGATCAAAAATACAGAAAAAACAGTAATATTGTGAAATATTATTACAACTTAAAATAATAGTTTTCTAAAAATTATTCCTGTGATGCAAAGCAGAATTTCCAGCATCATTCCTCCAGCCTTCAGTGTCACATGTAACATCAGTCTATCACATGATCATTTAGAAATCATTCTAATATTCTGATTTATTATGAGTGTTGGAAACAGTTCTGCTGTCGAATATATTTGATGAATAAAAGAGTTAAAAAGAACTGCATTTATTAAAAATAAAAAACAATTTCAAATAATATATATTCTAATAATATATTTTCTTTACTTTCACTTTTTATCAATTTAACACATCCTTGCTGAATAAAATTGATTGACTTTATTTAAAAAGAAGAAAGAAAAAAAATACTGACCCCAAGTTAATGACCAGTGGTGTATATTATTACAAAATATTTATATTTGAAAAACATAGCTTCTTCTTTTTTTTTTTTTTTTACTTTTTATTCATCAAAGTATCCTAAAAAAGTATCACATGTTCTGAACAAATATTAAGCAGCAGAACTGTTTCCAGCTTTGATAATGAATCATCATATTAGAATGATTTCTAAAGGATCATGTGATAATGATCCTAAAAATTCAGCTTTGCATCACAGAAATAAATGATAATTTAAAGTATAATAAATTTAAAAACAATTATTTTAAATTGTAATAATATATCACAATATTAATTTTTTTCTGTATTTTTGATCAAAAAAAATGCAGGCTTGATAAGCAGAAGAAACTTCTTTCAAAAACATTAAAAATAGTAATGTTTCTAAACTTTTGGTCTGTACTGTATATATATATATATATATATATATATATATATATATACACATACACACACACACAAACAAAATCTAAAATTTGAGCTGGGGAAGTTTCTGAAATTTGGTTGATTTGACACATAATGAACCATAAGCCTACATAAAAAAGGAAATACAGATCGGCCGATCATTAATGCGCATCTCGTCAGTAAAGCCGGTTTTCTAATCAGCGGTTAATTCCATCAGGTGTGTGATTTCACATAGAGCAGCTGTTACTACACAGAGCCGTTGTTAACTGAGAAGATGCGCCAATAAACGCTGAAAATGAAGTGGATTTGCGCATCTTCTCTATTAACAACGGCTCTGTGTAGTAACAGCTGCTCTGTGTGAAATCACACACCTGATGGAATTAAACGCTGATTAGAAAACCGGCTTTACTGACGAGATGCGCATAAATGATCGCCGATCGTGATCGGAGCACCCCTAGCAAAAAGATGTGTGTTTTGGATGAAATCTAAACCCTACCTTGCCAGGGGTGAACAGTAAGCATCTCTCGGTCCAGGAAAGTCCATAGTCCCTGATTCCAGCACCACGCGACCAGGAAGAAACTTCAGGCTGTGTGGGTTAGGAGTGTCTTGGGTCTGAATAAACATGTTTCTGACTGAGGAGATGAAAGAAATGTTAAAATCCATTCCAACCAAACACTTCACTGTCACATGCAACCCCAATCATGCTGACACTTACTAAACACAGCGGCTGTTTGTTGTGGAATGGGACGTCTGTTCACGCTGTGAAGGGGTGGCCTGGTGAGCCCTGTCCCATGATAACTGCATACAGGATACCTTTGAGCACAGTGAATTATTAATCATATATATATCAAGTATATGCATTATTACTGCAATTGTACAAATTAAATTTTCACTGTAGGGCATTTTTCCTGATATGCTCTAATAAGATCTACAATGACATAAAGACAAAGTGCCTTTACACAAATAAACAATAATATGATAATACTGTGTAATACTGTATTAATATATTGCATTGTTTGGTAGTCATGGTTTTGACAAATTACTTCTACATATTACATATTAAAATAAAACATAGGTAATTTGGCATGAAAGCAAAGTTCCATGTTTGGTCTACAGCAACCAGATTTTGTAGATTTTGCAGTCTAGAAAATGATTAGCATATATTCAAACGTGTATAAAACAGTGTTAATAACAGCGTATTTCATGCCATTATTTGTCCAGTAAGTACCCTGCATCTGCGTCATCAGACCTTGTCAGTGACACTGTAAATGTTACGAAAGTCTTTAAGACGCAAACGCTTCACGCGCCTCTAAGCACCTGTCAGACATTACAGATAACTCCTCACTGATACAGAAATGCACAGCAGAATGAGTACAGTAACTCACGATCTCGTTAAAAGTACAGATAAACTCCTTCCAACACCGACGCTCCTGTGCGCGGCCATGTTTGTGAGGGCATGAAGACTGTGTGACGTCACATCCTGGATTAAATACGGGGCAGAAATAAAATAAAATAAAATAAAATAAAATGAAATGAAATGAAATGAAATGAAATGAAATGAAATGAAACGAAATGAAATAAAATAAAATAAATATTTGATGACATTCAAATCGATGTCTCTAAAGCGTGTCTGTAAAATCTTTAAAAATGCACTCAAACACTCTTTGATTATCATTTTCCACAGAATTTTTCACACAAATATTATATATTTATGCCATTAAGTTCTCTGTCTCATCTGGACCAAAAATTCCAAAAATTGGGCTTTTTACTCCAAACTGGTAATTTATTACCTGTTACTTGTTACTCCTTTAAAAAGTAATTTTATTACTTTACTTATTACTATCTGGCAACAGTAATTAGTTCCACTATTAGTTACTTTTCCTTTAGTTGTAAATGTGCATCTTCTCCATAAAATTGTTCGAAAATGTTACTAACAATATATTTCTGCCTTATCATTCGACCGAAATCTACATTGGATCAAAGTCAGAAGTTTATACAAACACTCAATGGTGATTGATGGTGGCTTTTCAGTAAAAGTGTTGTTTTAATTACCATGTGTAGCTTAAAGGTAATAGTAGCTATAAATTCTCTGTTTAAGTTTTATCACACACACACACACACACACACACACGCACGCACCTGTGATAAAACTAAAGAAGATTAAAGGTAACACTGATGTTGTGTTTTTAATATGTTTTTAATAAACTCTAAAGCACTGTAAATGACTGTAGTGAATGAATGAGACTTGCTTGTTGAGCGTCATCTAAATCTCATATATATTATGTTAGGTGAAATTGTGAAGAAAGCAGTGGGTAAAGAAGTTTCTTTGCATAGCTAAAATTGTCCCTCCATTCAGCAGCATTACATGGGAACACAGAAACAGCAGTGGAACTGTTGTAAAGGTGATTGAATGGGAGAATGATGATGATGAGGGTTTTAACATCCCGAATCAGAGATCTATAGGCCTCACAACTCTTGATGAGAAAACTGGACAAATCACTATAACTAATTTAACTGTCAAACATAGTGGACTTTATACCATTGACATCGACAGTAAAGAGCAGGAACAAAGATTCAACTTGAAAGTTATGGGTGAGTGGTTGTTGATTGTTTAAATTAATATTATTAATTTTAAAGCATAATGTTTGTATTACGACTTTTTTATACTTAACGTATTATAGCTACTACTTTGATAGTATATATACTATGGTGCTGAAGTACACCCAAGAATACCATTGTACATGTCCCAAAAACGTGATCGTACAATGGTGCTATTATTATTTGTATTCAAACACCAAGATATTACAGTCTGAATTTTTTTCATCATTTCTTTCACAGAGAAGGTCCCCAAACCTGTGATAAAACTAAAGAAGGTTGAAGGTTACCCTGATGTTGTGTATTTAATATGTGAGTACAGTGAAACAATCATCTGGAGAAATTCTTCTGGAGAAACACTGATCGGCTCACTGCACCACATCCAAAAGGAGAGTTCATCAGAGTTGAATTGACTGGAAATCCTGATAACTTCTACACATGCCTAGATAACGGTGCTAGTAACCAGTGATCCAGTCTATGAGCGAGAGCTGTTTAAAGGTAAGATAATGATTTACTTAAAGGGATACTCCACCCCAAAATGAAAATGTTGTCATTAATCACTTACCCCCATGTTGTTTCAAACCAGTAAAAGCTCATCTTCAGAACACAATTTAAGATGTTTTGGATGAAAACAAGGAGGCTTGTGACTAGGGGTGTAACAATACGCGTATTCGTATTGAACCGTTCGGTACGAGGCTTTCGGTTCGGTACGCATTATGTACCGAACGGTGCGTTGGACGAATTAATTACATTTGGAAAATAAAAAAAGTGTTTGAAATATAATGTTACGCGTTCAACAAGGTAGCCCAATAACCCATACACCCCCGAAGAAAAAAAAACACCAACTTATATGTTTATGTTAGGATACTCAGTCAGGCGCTCGCTCACTCAGCACGCGCTGAAGGCTCGTTGCAAAATGGCCAATGCGTTTAACAGACCAGAAATAGAAGATCCTCCAATAACCAACAGGTCTGGTGTTTGGGTGCAATTTGGATTCCCTTTAAGCTATAATGGTGATGGCAAGAGAGTGGTGGATAAAAAAAAAACAACGGTATGTCGCATCTGCTACATGACAATAGGGTACACCAGCGGGAAACATGTCAACTCATTTACGCCGACATCACCCCAGTGTGTCAGTATCTGGAACAAGACGAAAAAAAGGAGAAACATACACGCAACAAACTATCCCTGCAGCATTTAGACAGACATTTCCAACCAGCGCCGCCGCTCCCACCAAGCGCATCACACACTGTGCGTAGGGCACCAAGTGCTGATGGGGCACCAAAAATAGGCTAATTTTTTTTTTAATGCCGGTATTATTTCATTAGCCAATAGAAATATTAGCCACATTTTAGCCATGTATATGTAACAAAAAAGGGGGAACAAGAAAGATATTTAATAATTGCTCTAGTCTAGTCTAGAGAGTAACCCCCCCTGACAAGCAACAATCTTTCTCCTCAATACTTTTCAGAGTTGATAACTGATTACAATCCTGTCCTCTTCTGCAGGTACCCAGATCTAGACTGCAATGCAGAGGTGACAGATCTTTTGTAGTAGTAGCCGGACCGAAATTATGGATTAAATTACCATTATCTATCAGAACAGTGACTACAGTGTCTGAGTTTAAAAGTCTTTTAAAACCCTATTTGTATGACTGTGCTTTCAGTGTTCTGTGAATGTCTATTTTAATATGGGTGATTGATTTACACAATTCTGTACAGAAATTTGGTCAACCATGTTTTTTTAAATGTGCTTTATAAATAAACTTGAAACTTTATGTTTATGAAAAGTTTCGCAAGCAGAATGGATCCATTAAAACAACTAAAAACGCAGTATTATGCATCCCAGGCCAGTAGTTGATGTCACTTCGCCTGCACATTCCTATAGATTTAACACATCGCACGTGCATCACCGTTTTCGCAAATTCATGTTTTGTGGTTTTCACAGAAATGCTAACGGTATAGTTTTTGAAACCTCACATTTTTAAACCCATTTTCAAAGGTTTCGTTTTCAAGCCCCTTAGATCTTGTTGTTGTATATATGAATGGCCAAAATTAATTTTTAGTTCAAAACAGTGTTGTGTAAACACCTAGCTTTGCTAGCTTACATACATTTTACCTTGTACTCACCATTAAACCTGAGGCATCATGCATGAAATCTCATCCAAATACAATTAGCCAAAAAAATATGTCACTCCCATTTCTAAAACAAGTCCATACAGTCACTGTTATGTATCATACCAACCCGGTCTCACCGGTCCCCTTTTTGGGTTGCCCCCAACCCAACATAACCTTCACTGTGGCATGAGCAGATTTAGCTAAATAACAAATTGCTATGAGATTGTGTCACATTTTAAATTTGAAAATCACTATATGATAATTCATAGTCCTATCATAAGCACAGTCTGTTTTATATAGATGTACTTGTTACATATACTCTTGATGTTACATAGTCATAAGTCAAAATCTGTGGCAACAGTTTAAAATTCCACCGGACACCTGGATCAATAATATACTGCATGAACATATTTACATTTGAACCTTATATAAAACAATATATCAGGGTGAGCAGTACTCTACACGTATTATACCTTGTTTTACAGTGTTTTGTTCAAAATGATTATGTCCTGCCAAAGCTGTTGAGGATTATCAGAAAGCCAGTCAATGCATTTAGTCAGTAATGCATTGATGTATGTCCACTGAACAAAGTTCACACGTTTCTCTTTTCAACATCATGCATAATCTGCCTAAATGTGTGCAGAAAATTGACATTTAATTTCGTACTGTAGAGTTAAACTGAAAGAAAAAAAGTAAATATCTTCAATTGTTCAGTGTTATGTAGGCTACTGTAAGTAAAATAAGGGTGGAACTTACATTAAAAAGAAATAACGTACTGATTGTAATGTATTAATTTAAGATTTGCATCATTTTATGTCTGACAAAATATTTAATTTAGTATTATTATTAATTTTTTGTTTTATTATTATTGTATGTTATTATAATTCGAGGTTGCTCATCCTGAAAATAGAAGCACATTTCTCCAGACAAGCATGACTTGGATTTGGAGCGAGAGATTATCGTGAGCGTGTTTTGGAGCGCGGCTCTGCGGTGACCCGGATGTAGCGGCGCACTGCCTCCACTCGTCTGATCCTCTTATCAGCGACAAGGCGCTCGAGATGGATGTTGTCAACCAGGTAGGGCTTTCAATCACAGCTATTCACCGAATAAATTCTGCAATCTACTGCAAACTCCTCGCACTTATTTGCGTGTAACGTTAGACCAGACAAGCTACTGTTATCTGACTGACCAACGTTGATTTTAACAGGACGGACAATGGAGTTTAAATGAATGAAATACCTAGATGCGACGTTTCGTTGACTTTCAGGGATTTTTAAAAAAAAATAAAACAAAATAAAGCACAACAGAAAACCGTTGGCAATTCAAGACATTTCAGGTGAAACCGTTAAATAGCGGATGTATGCAGTGCATTGCGACGGTGGTATTTATTTTTTATACTGCATGATATATATTTAGTGAGAATGACGGAACTAATGCGCAACTATTTTCAAACGGGGCGCTGTATGATTCACAAAACCCAAACTGGCTGTTCAGATAGCTCAAGGTGTGTATTTTCATGATGCATATGTGAGATGAGGCATTAAAGAACTACAGCCATCTGCGGGCTATTTATCTGTATTTACACTGACGTCCAATTCGCAAAAGAATCATCTTTTGAACCGGTTCTTTTCAGTGATTCAATCTAAACGATTCCTACACAGTTCCTAACCGACTTGACTTTGTATGAGTCTACGGGAGAACTTTTAGCGGGTGACATGATTGAATCATAAACAATTTATATTTTAAATACATAAATAAAAAAATAAACTTAAAATGCTGCTTTTGGAGCGACGCCACAAATGACTCGGTGAACTAGCTCTTTGAGTCAAACTGTTCGAAAGAACCGATTCGCTCAAACGAATCGGAATTCAGAATACTATTTATCCAGACAGCGTTCGTCAGATATTATTTCATCGTAACAGATCAGGGATATTCCCCACTGGGTTACAGCACATGGCATATCGTTTGGACAAGGTATTAAAGAGCAAGATGAGAGATGACATCGCGACGCCGTCGCTGCATCACAGTCTGCAGCGTGCCGCATTCGGTCGCGCGCTCTCTGGCCTTGCGCCCGCTGTGCGAGTCAAATATATCTGCCTTTGGACTGTATGTGCTCGCCAGTTGCACTTTCATAAAGGAAACGTTGAGATAAGCAGCTTTGACTAATTCTAATGCTTGCAAAGTCTCCCTCTCCTCTCGCGAGCGCGCGCTCTGACGTCACCAGAGTCGGTCAGCTTGTTACAGTGTATCGAGTGAAAGGAGCCAAATGCAACTTACCTGCATTGAGCATGTCCATTGCACACACATATAGAGACTGTAGATAAATAGATATTTAAGAAGAGCACTCCAGTCTATTAAGTACAGTACTTGTTTATAATTTTAACTGTAGTGTGTTATTTGATTGACATTTAAAGGTAAAACATTTTAAATGTACTAAACTGCAACTTCATCATTACATTTTTTTTTAAAAATTCGAAATATCTTTAAATACACGACATACAAATTTCAATAGAAGTGACATTAAAGATTATTTTAGTTTACCATAAATGCTTGTCAGTACATTCAGCACTACGCTTTAAGCATATTTCAGAGACAATAGAAATGATTTTGAAATGACATATCTAGTCCTATTTAAAGCCACTCTAAGTATAGTTATTATAGTTTAAATACAAATGTATACTACAGTACATTTTCATTTACTTACAGTTAGCATGCATTTAAGTGTCTGAAAACAGCAGTTCAGTCTGTACATGATGATCCATAATAAATACTCTCTTAAAAAAGTATGCTAAAGTGTACTCAATTATGTAGTCATTTTACTCATCCTGGTCTTTAAAGCTGTGCATTTTGTTGCTGATATTATTTATGTATTTCTTTTTTAGCTGGTCGCCACCGGGCAGTTCACAGTCTTCAAACAGCCATTAGGATTTATTAAAGTCTTACAATGGGTGAGTAACTACAGAGCTTGCAAGGTGGTTTTTTTTTTGTTGTTGTTGCTTTCCTTCATATTGTTTCCTTCATCAAAACTGTAGTTTATCTTTAGATATTTGGGTTTGCAACTTTGTAAACCTGCCGTTTTTACTGAAAGCACTGGTATTTTCTTAGAAGAAGTGCAAATCTAGCTTCTCTCAGTTCTATCTGGCAGTAAACACGGCACACACATGGCGTTGTGCACAGACTGTGTGGGAGGCTGTGAACAGTTGCTGCTGCTTATGTAACCGGCACTCGGAGAGGAACCCGACGCTAGTTTACAGTCACGAAGTCTAGGAAATCAAGGCTGTCTGTTATGAATCTTCTACGGTTGTAAGATTTCAAGTGCTCCAGTATCTTTAGAAAGCAAGCAGTGCATGTAATAACCCCTTTCATCTCCTGAGACACTTCCAACAGCCCAGGATAATGAAGTGTTGTGTCCATTACGTCTGGTGCGTCTGCCATATTGTGCCAGGGACCATTTGTGTACAGAGAGTCAGAAGTTGCACAGAAGTTAGACAATCACTGTAAATAATTACTGGTATATATAATAAAATGTCTATAATCACATGCACAGCCAGCATGTGACCAAACTTCAGCCTTGAAATGTGGTTTCATTGTCGGAAAAAAACATTGAAACAACGTTTAATGCTAAAACACAAAACACATTATTATTCCCCCATGCTGAAAAACAAGACGGTGACAGTGTTGCAAATCAAAAAGCTGACATTCAATGAAACATTTCTGATCTATGTCATTGATTCATTTTGTGTACTTCAGATGGATAGTTTACCCAAATGTTATCATCATTAACTCAACTTCACGCTGTTCCAAACCTGTATGAATTTGATTTGGTGCATCAGAAACTGATTGGACTGTTGGATCATTGTCTTTTGCTATAGAGCACAACAGTTCCTGAACGTATAAACCTTTACAGACAGACCTACTGTGAGGTTGTAAATCGATGGTATTTGCTTATGTAGCTGTCAGACCACATTTTTCAGCTTATTTTTTTAAATAATCATGTTTAATGCCAAAATTCTTGGTGAAATACCACATCACCCATGATGCTGTGCAGAAAGTTGCAGCAAAGCGCACCAAAAGTTCCCTTTAGCTCCGCCTACTGCCATGAAGCAGCACAGATGAGTCAGTCTTCTCATGCTCAAATTTTTTGTGCATGTATATATAATGCTTTAACAAAGACTTTTTACGTCCCTATGGGAATAATGAAGAGAAAAAATACTTCCAGAAGCAGCTCTGCTGAAAAAGTTGGCAGACACTAGTTAACTCTATTACTGCGATCACATGGGATTGATGCATACCACTGAACACGCCATCAGAGAAGAGAAGAGATGTGGAGGGCACGTCAATACAAATAAAACTAAATAATGATATGCATGGATAAACCATGTATGATGAATTCCATAAGAGAATAAGAATTGTGACGAGTGCTGCTTGTGTCGTGTCTATGTAGACAGAGTGATCCAGATCAGTCATTTCTTCCGTGATTGTTTGGATGCTGTCTGTGTAGGCCGTGAGGTTTGGGAACAGCTTATGTGTGTGTTTGTGTGTAAATGTGTGCGCAGAGTGACATATAGTAGATCGGCACAGTGTGTGTAGTGACAGATGGCGAAGCACCTCGGTAAGATTAATAGCAGGATTTTCTATTCAATCGGATCTTCCTGCAGTGAAGGGAGGGTGTGGTAAAAATACTCCGACCAACTAATCTCTCTCTCTCTGTGTGTGTGTGTGAGTGTGTGTGTGTGTGTGTGTGTGTGTGCGCGAGAGAGAGAGAGAGCACGTGCCTGCACCATTGTGACTTTAGTACATTTGCTAATACTAGATAATTACTGTTTCAATTCCAATCCGTTCACTAACATTATTGTGACAATTGTTGAACGCCTCATGTTTGTCACCTCATCTAATTTGTTTAATTATCCATGACAACAGGTGCACCACGTTGCATTAGTATGCGTGTGTCAGCAGAGCGTCTGATTGGGTGACAGAGGAAAGGACGTGATACGACAGATGGTCACTCATCTAAAAAAAAAACACTCTATAATTTACTCTTTTCTGTATTTACTCTCTATTTGATATTTTTTAAATATACCTAATTTCTTTTTCTTAATAAATTTAATTATTATTTTACAAGTGAATTGTCTGAAACCATATTTTTATTAAATATATCTTTAAATATTCCAAATTGGAGTCAGTAAGATACTTAAAGAGACATTAAAATTGTTATAAAGTGACAGCGAAGGCTTTTAAAATGTTACAAAAGATTTCTGTTTCAGATGAATGCTGTTCTTTTGTACTTTCTCTTCATCAGAGAATCCTGAAAATATCGATAATTTACACAAAAATATGAAGGAGAATACCTGTTTTCAACACTGATAATAATGAGAAATGTTTCTTGAGCAGCAAATCAGCAGGGATCATGTGACACTGAAGACTGCAGGAACGATGATGAAACTTTTCAGTCATACACTACATATAAAGTACATATGGAGATATTTTTCATACATATAGAATGAAGTTGTTATCTTTTCTCCATGGGACATTTTTTGAAATATGAGCCATAATGCAGTGTGACTGATCATTATAAAGCCCTTCCGAAAATTGCCTATTGATGAAACTTGAACTATAATATGACATTGATTTATACTGTATGTTGCTTGTACAAACACAGTGAAATAATCTATTGTACATGAGCATTTGTGGACACCCGTTTCCTCCTAGCTGTCATACTACACACTTATTCAGTGTAACTGACTGTGTTTCTCCTTCTCAGTTCTTTGCCATCTTCGCGTTCTCCACCTGTGGCGGTTACTCTGGAGAGTTACGTCTGAGCGTGGAGTGTAAGAACCGCTCAGAGAGTGACCTGAACATTGAGATTGAGTTCAGCTACCCGTTCAGGTCAGTGTCCCACTGCCAATCATGTCCAATCAGATCCAGATCCGGATGCATGTTTTTAGATTACCGTAATGTCCGGACTATAAGTCACACTTTTTTCATAGTTTGGCTGGTCCTGCGACTTAAAGTCAGGTCCGACTTATTTATCAAAATTAATTTGACATGAACCAAGAGAAATTAACCAAGGGAAAACATTACCGTCTCCAGCCACGAGAGGGCACTCTATGCTGCTCAGTTCTCCTGTAGTCTACACTGAAGACATAGAGCGCCCTCTTGCGGCTGGAGACGGTAATGTTTTCTCTTGGTTCTTGGTTCTAAATAAATGCGACTTATAGTCCGGTGCGACTTATATATGTTTTTTTCCTCATCATGACGTATTTTATGACTGATGTGACTTATACTCAGGTGCAACTTATAGTCTGAAAAATACGGTATGTAAGCAATTAAAAAAAAATGATTATATAAGAAATAAAGGTTCATTTAATTTAATTTATTTATTTTTGCAAAAACAACACAAAAATAGGTCAATTCAACTCTTTAAGTTTTTTAAGAGTGTATTTAGAATTCATGCAACTATGGCTGCATTTACACTGGACGTCTTCATGCACAGATCCAATCTTTTGACTCATTTACATTCACTTTTAGACACGACTGGTATCTGATATCTGTGTTTACATGATTCCCAGCCAAAATGATAGTCGCTTTACTATGCACATGCTATTAAAATGATGTATATAATTCACGTCAAGTGGCCATTATTATTTGCCAGCATGGACAACAGCAGAGGTGGGTAGTAACGAGTTACATTTACTTCGTTACATTTACTTGAGTAATTTTTCGGGGTAACGAATACTTTTCGGAGTATATTTAAAGATGGGTACTTTATACTCTTACTTGAGTACATTTTTTGGGAAAAATCTGTACTTTTACTTCGTTACTGTGGGCGACGCCCCTCTCGTTACTTTATCTTAATGCAATAAATGCTTCAGTTTATTCCAAACGCGCCGTCTACTTTTCTCTGGACAATGAGCGATGACCATTCGCGAATGATTCATTCTTTTGAGTCAACTCTGTTCAAAGGCTTGATCAAACCAATTGGCAAACGAGTGAATTGGTTCATGAATCAGTTTGATTGAGTCGTTCAGTTCCATGCTGCACGCGCTGAGCTCTGAAGCGGTTCACTCAGAGTTGTAACGTTTAAGAATATTAGCAGCTTTGAAAACGGGGCTATGGAACTGCACTGAATTGAAAGCTAATCTGCAAAGGCTATTATTTGCTTGCGATGGAGATCCTTATTAGATGAACGCGTGTGCTGTCTACTGTTTAACAGGTAATAACTTGGGCTACATTCGATTACAGTACACGATACCACTGTGACATTAGTTTGTTGTACGTGTGTGGCTTATAACAGGTTGAATGCAGCTTCCAAAAGACAAAGAATAGCCGATTAAGATTTTATTAATTTTAATACAATCACACCAGTGCGAGTACGTTCAGCAAGTCATATCATCAGCTGCTAAATTCAGATCTGTGATCGCTTGCTGGCGCTGAGCCAGAGACAGACGCGTTTTTACAGCGCTGCGCATTAACCAATCACACACGGTTCTGTTGAGCTTTTGAATGCAATGGCCAATCAGAGGTGTTCCGATGAGTCATCGCTGAAATGCCGGTGCTTCCTTCACTCGCTCACTTACTGAATACCTCTTTCTGCCGAATTCTCTCGTCAGAAACAACAAAGTGCAGATGTGTGTACGAATCTATAATTAAGATATTGATTTCACAGTGTTAACAGTTTCAGTGATTTTAATGGTAGTTTCTGAGAGTGAATGAAATCTAGACTGTCAGTGAAAATTGTTTAATAATGTAAATGTTATTTGCTCTCTTTCTGAACAATGAAAGATTAGTAGCAATATTTATATCACATTAATTTTCAATGTTAAATTCACATTTAAAATAAAGTCAGTCGTATTAAAAATATGTTATGGCATGATACCTATATTTGTTACTTAAATAAACAGACAGGGTTTTATAATAAATTACATAAATTGGATTAAAGGCTGATGAAATATATACATTTATACACACACGCATACATTACATACATTTTTTGTCTATATATCTATATAAAAAAAGGCTCCGAATATATGACCCAAAGTAACTAGTAACTAACTACTTGAGTAGATTTTTTATCCGATACTCTTTTACTCTTACTCAAGTAACTATTCAAGACTAGTACTTTTACTTTTACTTGAGTAAATATTTCTAGAATTACTTTTACTTTTACTTGAGTAAAGTTTTTGGGTACTCTACCCACCTCTGGACAACAGCTGTCCTGATGTTCTGTAGCACAAAATCCGACTGAACAGAGAAATAACGGAAAATAGCGGAATTTTCATTTGTTTGGCTATTTTATCTTCAGCGTGTTAGAAGTGGAATTCTTTAGTTAAATAAAGTATTGCCAAGAAGATGATATTATTTAAATGAATTCGGGAGAGAAGAGAGAGAGAAGAGAGAGAGAAAAAGAGAGAGAGAGAGCTTGTGTGAATTGCTAAAAATATTTTCTTTCTTAATTCGTAACGTGCCGCCCTTGCATTGGGAGTCCTGCGGGAATCAGATATGTGTGTTTAGACAAAGCTCCGATGTCCAGATATTGGATATGTATCTGATTTATAAAACACATTTGTAAGTGGCTCAGATCGGATGTGAAAAACAATGGGATCTCATGCAGTTTTTTTGTGTTTACACGTGTGCAACAAATTCCAATGTGTCAGATGGGAGCCAAAAAAATTTTTTTTTTTGTGCCAGTGTAAATGCAGGCTATTTAACACTTCAGACCAAACTATCAGTTACAGCAACGGTACACCTGACATACACATAATAACTGCAGAAATACCAGCAGAGCATTCATGGTACACTGCTTAAAAAGAGTTTAAATGGTCTGAATTAGCTTGAATTAACATGCACTCACACTCTCATTCTCTGGTCAAGCGAATACAACTTCTGACAGACATTAACCAAAAGTCTTTCTCCACAGACTGCACCAGGTATGGTTTGATGCTCCTACGTGTAAAGGGCTGGAGCCTGAACGCCTGTTTCTGGTGGGAGACAACTCTTCCTCTGCGGAGTTCTTTGTCACCATTGGTGTCTTTTCCTTTCTTTATTCAATGGCAGCCATTTCTGTGTACATCTTCCTCCTGGAGAAATACCGTGAGGGAAACAGAGGAGCTCAGGCTGTGAGTCTTACAGTCTCCTTCCTGTGAAGCACAACTGTTATGAATCTTTACGTTATTCATTCATCGATTAATTATTAGTTCATTGAAAGTTCTTGTTAGCTCAAGTCCATGAAAGGAATAGTTCACCCCAAAATGAAGATTTGCTGAAAATGTACTCATTCTTGGGCTATTCAAGATGTAGAGGAGTTTGTTTCTTCATCAGATTTGGAGAAATGTAGCATTACATCACTTGCTCAACAGTGGATGCTCTGCAGTGAATGGGTGCCGTCAAAATGAGAGTCCAAACAGCTGATAAAAACATCACAATAATCCACAAGTAATCCACACCACTCCAATGACCTGTGAAGTGAAAAGCTGCATGTTTGTAAGAAACTAATCCATCATTAAGTTAAAATGAGTCCATGGATAAAACATCTTAATGGATTGGTTTCTTTACCAGCTGTTTGGACTTTTGGCGGCACCCATTCACTGCAGGGGATCCACTGCTGAGCAAGTGATGTAATGCTCCTCAAATCTGATGAAGACACAAACTCTTGTCAACACTGTTAAACCTGAAATATAATGTTATGAGACTGAACATATGGCATTGAGCCTACCTCATTATTTACAGTCAGTATTCTTACGTTTGTGCCTACCATAATATTTTTCCTGTAATAGAGTGATCACTATGACTTTAACCCATATTTATCATGGAAAACTACTGAGCGCTAATGATTTTGATGACAGACTGAAATACTGAAACTGTCTGAGCCTTGCATTAAAAAAATGATGTCTTTCTCTTTACATATTATGTCAGAAAGATTATTTTTAAAGGAGAAAATGTCCCAGTACAACATAATGGCAGTCAAAGCATAATTATTTTTATTTAATTCTTTTAATCTTATGTAACCAATTCAAATGCAATGATGATGTGTATTCCAAAAATCTGAAGTATGACTGTGTTTTGCCGTTTTACAGGATTTTGTGGTGACAGCTATTTTCACCTTTATGTGGTTGGTGAGTTCAGCGGCGTGGGCCAAGGGTCTCTCAGATGTGAAGAGTGCCACTGACCCTGATGAGATCATCGACCTCATCCCTGCATGTGACCACGAGGAAAACCGCTGCAAAGAAATCCACGAGCCCGTGGTGTCCGGCCTGAACACATCCGTGGTGGGTCCAGACACTTTAACACTCTCATGATGCACATGTATTAAATGTGTTTCTGGAATGTCACGATGACACATGGACAATTGAGTCAGGTTCAGCATTATGTAAATGAGGAGTGACGAGATGATAACATAGTCTTGCACTGATAAGCTTTATGCTACGTTATGCCTTGCTATATACAGTTTTATTGGAACGTTTAGGAACCCCTTAAAAAATATTAATTTATGAAATATGTTTACATATAAAAGACAAAAAATAAATTGCTGAAATTATTAAAAGTAGGCAGCAAAAGTTTGGGAACCCTTGGTTCTTAATACGGTGTGTGGTTTCCTGGATGATCCACGACCGTTTTTTTAATTGATTTGTTTGTGATGGTTGTGCATGAGTCCCTTGTTTGTTCTGAACAGTTAAACTGAGAACTGTTCTTCAGAAAAATCCTCCAGGTCCTGCAGATTCTTCATTTTTCCAGCATTTTTTGCATATGTGAACCCTTTTCAAGAGTGACTATATGAGATCCGTCTTTTCACACTGAGGACAATCAAGGGACTCAAACACAACTATTAAAAAAGGTTCAAACATTCACTGATGCTCCAGAAAGAAACAAGGCATTAAGAGGCAGGAGTGAAAACTTTTTGCATTTGAAGATCAAGGTAAATTGAACTTAATTCGTCTTCTGGGAAACATGCAAGTATTATCTGTTGCTTCTGAAGGGCAGAACTTAATGGGAAAAAATATATATTTCAACAAAATAAGAAAAAATGGCCATCTTGATCGTGTTCAAAAGTCTTCACACCCGGCTCTTAATGCATCTTGTTTCCTTCTGGAGCATCAGTGAACGTTTGAATCTTTTTAATAGTTGTGTTTGAGTCCCTCATCTGTCCTCAGTGTGATAAGATGCATCTCAAAATCATAAAGTCACTGCTGGAAAGGGTTCAGATATGCAAAAGCTGCTGGAAAACTGAAGAATCTGCAGGACATGGAGGACTTTCTGAAGAGCAGAGCTCAGTTTAACTGTTCAGATCAAACAAAGGACTCATAAACAACTATCACCACAAAAAAAACAAAAACAAAGGCAGTCGTGGATCATCAGGTAACAGCACACAGTATTAAGAACCAAGGGTTCCCAAACTATTGAAGAGGATTATTTGAATAATTTCAGCTATTGCTTTGACTTGTGGACTATACTGTATGTAAACATATTTTATGTACAATATCTAACTCAGGACAGTACTAAATAAAATAAAATCTCTCTTATTTTGTTCAAATGATTCCCATTTTCTCAGATCCTGCAAGGGGTTTCCAAACTTTTGCATGAACTGTACAAACACATGCAGAATGTTACTGAACTTCAGTGTTACCTGTATAAATCACTGATGGGATTTTAATTCAGTCATGATAAAAAGACGTTGCAATGTTGATTCGATTTGCAAAAATCAACAGTGAACAGAGTTTTTTTTATTGTTAACTAAAACTAAAACAATAAAAAATGTTAAAGTTAATAGAAATATAGCTGAAATATATTATAAAAATTGAAAAACTGTATTATAAATAATGAAAAACTTTTAAAACCTAAACACATTAAAAAAGCTGCCTAGGCAACTAAATGAAATAAAATAAGTTTAGGTTGAAGTAAATTTACAATCTTGATCCATGACATTGATTAATCTGTTGATTATATGTTGAAATACAAGCTAGAAATGTTTTGTCCATCCACAATGTTAATTTTTAATGGCAAGGAAACCAATTTGGAGTAAACATAGATTTGTCTCTTTTTTTTTTCCTGCAATAAATCTTATTTGTGATCAGACTTTAAAAAGTTATGGCCAGTTATACAGATTACCAGTACACTTGAACTAAAAATAGTTTAAATCAAGTGGTCAAATCAGTGTGAACCTCACTTGGTTAGTCACATGTTGAGTTTTATCAAGTGAAACAGGCTGTAGATGTATAAATAACCATTTGGCTGATTTCTGTGATCTCCGCAGGCGTTTGGCTTCTGTAATATGGTGCTGTGGGCAGGAAACCTGTGGTTTGTCTTAAAGGAAACCGGCTGGCTTGCAGCCTTTGCCGGCACTTACATGCCCTCAGGACAGAAGCAGCCAGCTCCAGACACCTCAGGCCAAGGTGGGCATTACACTCACAGTCCATAAGTTAATGTCAGCAAGTTTATTTGTAGCTGTTATAAACATTTATGATTAAGTTAGTTTATAACAGTCACAACTTAACAATATTCACCTTTAAATGTATTTTTTTAGGCTATGGACAAGAGGGTTATGGCCAGGACCCTTACGCCAGCACTCAGAGCGGGTACCAGCCCGACTACAGCCAGCAGGGAGGTGGATACGAAGGCGGAGGCTACAACCAGTATGGTCAGGGGGAGCCCACCTCCTTCTCCAATGAGATGTGAGCTCCAGCTCTGCACTGGTGAGTGAACAAGCCCTGAAACCGAACATGACACATGTAACATTCTGCTGTTTCAAATATTTTTTTTTTACATGTATTTGTTATTTCCCCTTCATCGTAATGATAGCAGTTTTCAAGCTGCAACCACTCCACAAGTTTGTGTTGATGGTGATGATCATGCTCTCTAGCATTTGATGAATCTTGTGCATCAGTGGAATCAGGAACATCTATTTGTTTGTAAAAAGATTCACATGATCAACACAAATTTACTAATTTTATTAGTCACAGAAAAATTGTACACAATCAGATTTTTTTTTGTATTCATTTGAAATCGTTTAAAATTCAAACTTTTGTTAAAATTATTTTATTGACAGATCTAATAATTACGTTCTAATAATACAGATCATGTCAAAGCAGCTTTATCATGTCAAGCGGGAAAACAGTTTGCCAATAATGCAATTGGACAATAATAAAACAGTCAATTTTTCAGGTTAAGCTGCAGTAGGGAACTTTTGACGCTCTAGCGGTTAATGAACAGAACTGCTTGCGTCTTGCGGAAGAACATCGTAGCCGGAACTACTTCTCTCTGTTTATGTCTATGAAGAATCACAAAGGTACTGGGTTACTCCGCCGCGGTACCCCCGAAGCAATCTAAAATAGTCCGAATATAAACACTTATTATAGGTGCACCCTAGTGATTCAGGACAAGCTAAAAACACGGTTTGGAAAATGGATTCATGGTGTACTCGCTTATTATATACATTTTTCTAAATTTTGAACACAAACAAAGTTACGGAGCGCAGCTCTGATTGGTTGTTTTTTTACCGGGAGCGCATGACTTTCTGCAAATGGCAATAGGACACTGGGAGGAGCCAGAGGAGCTTGAGTTTTTCACAGATTATCTGTCTCATATTCTACTGTCAGGACATAATGACAGGTTTAACAAATATGCAAAAAAATATATTTTTACAAAAGTTACCTACTGCAGCTTTAAGGTCAGTTCACTGTTGACATATAAATGTTTTTAAGTTTAAAATCAAAATTTTTAGAGGGGGTAATATTTTAAATTTTACACTACTTTTCGAGGTTTGGGGTCATTTTTTTTTTTTTTTTATGTTTTTGAAAAATGAAAAGCTGAATTTTCATCATCATTACTCCAGCCTTCAGTGACACAGGATATTTCAGAGATCATTCTGAAATATTTATGATTATTACCACTGTTGAAAACACTTGTGCTGCTTTATATTTATGTTGAAATTATGTTACACTTCCTCAGGATTTTTAATGAACAAAAAGTTCGAAACAACAGAAGCTATAAGACCACTCAGAGAGCAACAGTATACAAGTGATGTATCAAGTCTCAGTTAGTCTAGCACAGTACACATAACACGGTTTTTTTATATATCAATAAAAAAAAAAAAAATTAGAATAGTATAAATTATAGTATTATTATTAAACATTATTAATTGTAGCATTAATTGGTCGGGTGCTGACGAAAAAGATGTGTCTTTAGATGTTTTTTTGAAAATGACTGTGGGAACAGTCCAGGAAAAGGTCTGTGAGGTCTTTTGTGCATCTTTGGGATGACACCATGAGGCATTCACTCGCAGAACGCAAGATTCTGGAGGGCGCATATGTCTGAACTAGTACATTTAGGTATATTGGAGAAGAGTCAGTAGTTGTCTTGTAGGCAAACATCAGTATCCTGAGTTTGATCTGAGCGGCTATTGGCAGCCAGTGCAAACTGATGAAGAGAGCCATGGATTTATTTTTGTCTCATTGAAGACCACTCTCACTGCTGCCATCTGGATCAGTTGCAGAGGTCTGGTAGTACATGCCGGAAGGCCCACCAAGAGAATTGCATTACAATAGTCCAGTCTGGAGAGAGCAAGATCTTGGATCAAAGTGGCCAACTTTGATAGTAAGAGTCTAATCTTCCTAATGTTGTATAAGGCAGATCTGCAGGACTGGGGCGTTGTAGCAATAGGGTCTGTGAAACTCAGGCCAAAACCTGTCGGGCTTGGGTCCTGTCGGGCCTAACTTTTAAGGCCGATTACAGCTCTAATGCCAATAAATAAGAAATATTGCTGACTTGTGCGTTTCCAGCACTCTCTTTACATTCGTCTGATATTTGGCGTTGAAAAAGGAAACGTCTTTTTTTTTAGACATGGAAAATCGATTTTACAATCGATTCAATGAACCCTCATGTCTTAAAAATCAAAAATGCTTTTTTCACAAAAGTGACAGCCCTACCTTGTCGGTGTCCTTGCTCAGTGGAGTCGCTTGTCCTTATATTTGTTGGTCTTCACATGAGAAGGGCTTCACACAACATTTAAAATGTCAGATTAGGTTTCTTGCATCAAAAAGCTTAAAATTTAGTTTTGATAATTTTCTCTGACTCTTAGAATAAAACTTTGTTGTGGTTTTGATGTTGTATATTTTGCTTCTACCCCCTAAACTTTTTTACCAGGAGTGGAGCATAAGAAACAACATGTTGTCATATTTCATCGGTGATTTCAAATATGAATTTTAATCTTAAGCTTGGTGAACAGTTTTGGTGAATTTTATGTTTACCCATTCAGAGAGATAGGAGCTGCACTTGTATGCCCAAGAGGTGTTTCAAAGATGGCCGCCAAGTGACATGACTTGCCTTTAAGGGACTTTGGCTGAACTTACATTGCATACGATAAACATGTTGCATACTAAAAAAAAAAAAGTTTTTGTTTGTTTATATATATAAATGCCATGTACATAGCCATATGGTTTTTAAAATGCATTTTACATGTTTGTATATTGTTGTTTAAACTTTCTTACACATTTCCATAAATAGAAATTGTAAACATTCAAATGTGTGTCTTCTTTATAGATCACAGCAAGATGACAGAAATGTGATCAGCCAGCATGAAAATACTAGCAATGTTTCATCTCTCCAGTCTTTCTTTATGATCAGTGGGTTTAAAGGGAAGGGGTGGGTGAGGGCTAAAGCACATTTAAGAAATGTTAGCAGGGTTGTTACTAAATCATAGCCAGGAGAAAACGCTTTGGACCCAGGAGGAAGTGAAGATCCTGATTTCAACATACTGTCTATCACATCGAATCCAGCGGGAGATCATCTGTCCGTTAATGATGAGGAAAAACTTGAATATGCTACCAAAAAGATCAATGAAACCTATGATATATATATATATATATATATATATATATATATATATATATATATATATATATATATATATATATATATATATATATGCTACATATGGGGATTATATGAATTATAGTAATATTATACTAAATGTGTTTGTCTCTGTGATGTAAATATGAATTATATTTAAATAGATATGCTGTATTGTGAATTTAACTGTCGCTTTTGTGTGTGTGTGTGTTTTTACTTGTAGTCTCCACATTTTTGTTGTTTTTATTTATTGTAGTGGTGTTTTCCCTGTATTACCACTACACCTCCTCCATCATTCAACCCACAGTACTGACCTTAAACCTCCTATTTAATGTGTGTTTTCTTTTTTTATTTGTGTAAAACTTTCTTTTAAGGTTCATGAGAGCACAACGATAAAATAGTATAGCAGTTATGTGTCGATCATTACTAAAAGTGTTAACAAAAGTCAGTAGTCTTAGATAAAATTGGTAGGGAGAGAAACTAAAGAACAGAGTGAAACGGGAAGTACAGATGTACATGCACGAGATTTATTTCCTTTTATGTTTTGGTGAATTTTCCAAACCTTTATAATCTAAAGCACATATGTATTGTTGATGCTATAAAACGAATTGTACAATTTATCGTCATGGGTGCTTCAGTACTTGATGTTTGGTTTTTCTAGTGCTGTGAAACTCCACTGATGCTCTTATTCAGACATGAGTGTGAATGTGAACCAATGATATTGTTTCTGAAGATTCATTTCCATGTGTTTTGGCTTTTTGTTCAGATTGAAGTGGATATTTTAATGCTGCCTCTGTCTCTCTGCCTGCACATGGAGGTCCATAGCTTTCTTTCTCTCCCTGGTTATATGATCTGATAATGCAAAATAAAATAATGTTAGAGAATGATGAGTGATGACATTAATGCTCCAGTGTGTTGTTTTTTTATTGAAAGCATTGTAATTTCCCTGTGTGATCAAAGGAATACTGACTAATTTTTGATTAAAATGTTTATCTTAGGGTTGAAACACTTTGAGTTCTCTAGGGATGCAAGATGTAGGATTGTTTATCATTCCTGGTCTTATAACTGACGTGGTTGGTGACTTTTTAGACCAGAAGAGGGAGATATTTAGTAAATTGTGGAACCGTTAGACCTGTTGGACCAGAAGTCAATAACAAAAATAAATGTGTTTATTATATTATTATTTATATTAATCACGATTTTCACATACCTTCACAACTGTTTTAAACATAATAACAATGTTTGTTGAGTAACATATATGACTGTAAATAAAGAAGCAAAAAATGAAAGAAAAAAGGAGATAAAAAAAAATAACATTAATAACTATAGGCCCCAAAACGCATTGTAGCAGAACCATGGCTCAATCATATCAAATGGTAATACCACGCTACTTTGATATACATCATACTGAATTATTTAAAGGGTTTATTTCAAGAAACCTGTCAAGAACATGGGTGGGTCATATTTAACTGCAAAATCAAAATGTATATAAAATCATATTTTGTCTGAAGAAACTTTTTGGAATACTACAATGTTTAATGTTGCTTTTTTTAAATAATTATCAGTACTGTTATTTGGGAAAAGACAATTTAATATGACGCAAAATTTATAATAAATGTTGATTTCATAAAAAAAAAAAAAAAACGGTATTACTGATTTTAAGTTATTTTAAAACACACTGTAACATGGAACCAAGTGAGTGGTCAAACAGGCAAGGTCACACACCAGTAAACGGGTATAAACCAGGGTAAGACAAGGATAATCCACAAAACAGGAGAAGGTCAGGGCAGGCAGCAAACAATCAGAAATTAGTCAACAGTCCAAGGTGAAGAAACAATGCTAGGCAAGAAAACAAGGAACTAGGAAACACAGAAAAGACATAGAACAGCTACAGGCTAACAATACTGAGCCATGTGTGTGTGTGTGTGTGTGTGTGTGTGTGAGAGAGAGAGAGAGAGAGAGAGACCTTATATCAGGGATTATAGCCTACATATAGATATGTTGGTAGAGTAATAACTCATGTTATTTAAATAACTAAAATGTAGAGAAATACAATGAGAAATTCAAGTGCCTAAATTCACCTAATTAATTATTAATTTGTTTAGTTATATAATTTATACTTTGCATAAGGAAACAACACAAATAAACTTGGGGTAATCATAAAAATAATTTTATTCATAATTAATTCATTTGTTAGCATACGTTTTGTATATTTAAAAGTAGTGGATCACATAAACATCTAAAAAAAAGTAGAGTTTTAGTTTTCCAATGCGGTTTTAAACTGGGGCTATGGTGGTTTCCTTTTTTGTAAACCTCTTTATGAATGTAATAAAGAGAGCTCAGCACTGAATGAAAATTTCCACCACTCACAGCTATATTTCACGTTTCAAATCCTAGCACTCTGCATACTCAGACTTGAAGGTAATTCAGCTGCCGAGTCGTCCGGGATTTACCTTCAAGAAAAAGAGCAAGTATACACTAAAGCCAACGCCCCGCACACGCGCACTCACGCAGTGCACGCACACACGCGCGCGCGCGTTCCTCTCCGCTCTACAACAGTGCGACACACATTTAGAAAGTTTATGAAGACGCTGCGTCAAAGTTGACGGTCTGAATCAGTCAATACTTTTTTGTGAGAGTTTGTTGATACGGGAACTAGGCTTCATACGAAGACGTTAATTCACAGGAAAACATCTCGAGAATGGCAGAAACCGATGCAAGTCCGTTCGGAGGCTGTTTGGAGAAACTGAAGCTCTACGTGCGAACTCGGAAAGGAACGATCCTGACCGCAGAAATAGTAAGTTATCAACATGACTCCGACTTTAACTTTACATCTAATCTTTTAAGAGGCTTGCACTGTGCCGAGAGGAATAACTTCAGTTACAGAATAAATAAACAAAATACTTTGGATTAAAATGATCTCTTGTCATTGAGACGCTCCTCGTTTGTTTTTAATTAATCATACAGCATATGTGCTAAACATTTAGTCTTATAGTGTGTAAAGTGTCTGTCAGAGTCTTCACTTTTGAGTATAAACCACATACTTTAAGAGCTAAAAATAGATCCGAGGAAAGTGGCGTAGTTGTCACACAGTTGCATTCAAGCAGCTGTTCAAAGTAACATAAACTTGCCTTACATAGAGTATGGTTGCGAATATAATTATGAAACTGTATCACTACATATTCAGTCTTGTCTTAAGCGTATAACACTGGGGCTAAAAGAGTTTTAATGGTGAATGAAATAGCTCTCATTGCAGAGGCATTTGAAACTTCACACTGACACACTAGTGTCTGCTTTTGGGAGGAGGTGGCATGGAATGTAGACCATGTGCTTGATGGTGTGTGTGTGTGAGGTCAGAGTTCACGAGGCGTCACCCATCTGCTGGAACCACAGAGACCAGGCTGCTGTTCTCTCTTATCACGTCTCTCCGTCCACAGAAAGTAGTAGTTGTGGGTGACCATGGCCAAATGTTTAAGGACTGTAACACAGCAGGCCTTTGAATACCAAAAATATCTAAAACTGAATACCTACATATCTGTCATATGTCGTACATTCTAATGTTTGTTGGTTCGTTTATTCATTTTATAAATCTCTGGCGTATGGTTGTTTTCATTTATTCTGTCTGTTGATGATATGTATTGTTCTGTCTGTCATAGATTTGTTTAGCCTGTTTGTTGGTTCTGTCCATCTGTCATTCTAACTGTCTGTCGTATGATTGTTTACGCTTTCATTCTTTTATCAGTAGTTCTATGCGCATTCATACTTTGTTTGTCTGTCTACCTATTCGTTCGATCTGTCTGTCTATCCGTCAGTCTGTTGTACGTTGATATGCTTGTTTGTTCTTTTGTTTGTTTTGTCTGTATATAGTTCTTTAGTTCTGTCCTTGTGTCTGTCTGTGGATTGTTTTTGTTTTGTCTGTATATAGTTCTTTTGTTCTGTTCCGGTGTCTGTCTGTGGATTGTTTTTGTTTTGTCTGTATATAGTTCTTTTGTTCTGTCCCGGTGTCTGTCTGTGGGTTGTTTGTTTTTGTTTTGTCTGTATTTTGTTTTGTCCCGGTGTCTGTCTGTGGGTTGTTTGTTTGTTTTGTCTGTATATAGTTCTTTTGTTCCATCCCGGTGTCTGTCTGTGGGTTGTTTGTTTGTTTTGTCTGTATATAGTTCTTTTGTTCCATCCCGGTGTCTGTCTGTGGATTGTTTGTTTGTTTTGTCTGTATATAGTTCTTTTGTTCCGTCCCGGTGTCTGTCTGTGGATTGTTTGTTTGTTTTGTCTGTATATAGTTCTTTAGTTCTGTCCCGGTGTCTGTCTGTGGGTTGTTTGTTTTTGTTTTGTCTGTATATAGTTTTTTGTTCCGTCCCGGTGTCTGTCTGTGGGTTGTTTGTTTGTTTTGTCTGTATATAGTTCTTTTGTTCCGTCCCGGTGTCTGTCTGTGGATTGTTTGTTTATTTTGTCTGTATATAGTTCTTTTGTTCCGTCCCGGGGTCTGTCTGTGGATTGTTTGTTTGTTTGTTTTGTCTGTATATAGTTCTTTTGTTCCGTCCCGGTGTCTGTCTGTGGATTGTTTGTTTGTTTTGTCTGTATATAGTTCTTTTTTTTTCTGTTCCGTTGTCTGTCTGTGGATTGTTTGTTTGTTTTGTCTGTATATAGTTCTTTAGTTCTGTCCCGGTGTCTGTCTGTGGATTGTTTGTTTGTTTTGTCTGTATATAGTTTTTTGTTTCGTCCCGGTGTCTGTCTGTGGGTTGTTTGTTTGTTTGTTTTGTCTGTATATAGTTCTTTTGTTCCGTCCCGGTGTCTGTCTGTGGATTGTTTGTTTGTTTTGTCTGTATATAGTTCTTTTGTTCCGTCCCGGGGTCTGTCTGTGGATTGTTTGTTTGTTTTGTCTGTATATAGTTCTTTTGTTCCGTCCCGGTGTCTGTCTGTGGATTGTTTGTTTGTTTTGTCTGTATATAGTTCTTTTTTTCATGTTCCGTTGTCTGTCTGTGGATTGTTTGTTTGTTTTGTCTGTATATAGTTCTTTAGTTCTGTCCCGGTGTCTGTCTGTGGATTGTTTGTTTGTTTTGTCTGTATATAGTTTTTTGTTTCGTCCCGGTGTCTGTCTGTGGGTTGTTTGTTTGTTTTGTCTGTATATAGTTCTTTTGTTCCGTCCCGGTGTCTGTCTGTGGATTGTTTGTTTGTTTTGTCTGTATATAGTTCTTTTGTTCCGTCCCGGGGTCTGTCTGTGGATTGTTTGTTTGTTTTGTCTGTATATAGTTCTTTTGTTCCGTCCCGGGGTCTGTCTGTGGATTGTTTGTTTGTTTTGTCTGTATATAGTTCTTTTTTTCATGTTCTGTTGTCTGTCTGTGGATTGTTTGTTTGTTTTGTCTGTATATAGTTCTTTAGTTCTGTCCCGGTGTCTGTTTGTCTGGATTGTTTGTTTATTTTGTCTGTATATAGTTATTTTGTTCTGTCCCGGTGTCTGTCTGTGGATTGTTTGTTTGTTTGTCTGGGTTTTCATTTATTCTGTGTGTTGCTCATTCAGTGTTTTGTTCTGTCTGACTATCGCTCTGTCTGTGGATTGTTTGTTTTGTCTTTCTGTCTGTTCTAGCTATTTTTCTGTTTGTCTGCCAGTCTGTGGCTCACTTTTCTCGTTCAAAGTTCATTGTGTTTAGGATTTATTTCGGTCTCTTTCAACTTCCTTGAATTCTAATTCAAAGTGGAACTCTTTAAAGTGTTTGTAACCCCAATTGAAATTCCGTTCAAGTGAAGATATTTAATGTCTATTTAAAAACGTTCTCAGTCCTATTCTAAATGATGCACAGTACTGTAACAAATTACTGAAATTCCTTCGCCGCCCCCACAGCTCATTATCATACCTCATTCTTATTTAAAATATGTCAAGTCATCACATGACATTCATTCTTTTGGAGCTTGACAGACCTTGGTCTCTATTTGTTTCTGCTTTTGTGGAAGAAAGCATTGAAACGCAAGTATGAATAAATGATGATGCAATTTTCATTTGTGGTGAACTTACCCTTTAAACTAAGCATAAATAGTCTGTAATAGCTTTTCGTATTGTAAAAAGAGAGAAAAAAAACATGAAGCAATAGCAAATTAATAAAATGGCTAAACAAATTTCTTGTTAGAAAATTTGTTCAGAGTAAATAATTCAAACCGGAGCTGACGGAGGGACTTTTGTTAACACATAAACTCACCATGTCTTTGCATACAAGACATAAACCATCAGAGAAAACACAGATAAATGCCAGAATGATAAACCGGCCCGGCTCTATCATTTATTATGCCTCAATGAAGCATTCCTAGTTCACCACATTTCACATGGCCTACTTTCTGTATCCTGTTGAAAAATATCATCAGCATATTGTGTCCTTATCACAATAATCTGCATTTGTTGCATTGGCCTATGATGGAATAACTACCTAATAACTAACTAACCCAGAAAACTGTGGCACTTTGAGGAGTAATAGCATGCTATATAACTAATTGCACGTTAAGGTCATGAACGTTGGACATCATGTACTCCTTTTCAAGAAATCAGTTTTGTCGTGCAGACACACCCACATCTAAATGTGTTGAGTCACTGGAAATAAAACGACACGCCTAGTGACTTACAGTAAATTGCCATTCATGTTGAGACTTTTACTGAGACTAACAGTAGATGAGTGATGTACTGTATAGCTCTCTTATGATTGGTCAAATGTAAACAGATGCAGGAAGGTTTGCTCTCTTGTCACTCGAACAAGCAGTGAGCATCTTGACATCACTAAATGCGTCTTTGTTAAATGATCAGTGTTGGGGTGTTTAATATTCCTTGTAATATACACAACTGTAACTAATTAGGCTATGGAAGTACAGTTGGCTGCGTGTTTATTTACCATGTTTTTGCATTACAGTGAATGATTTTTTGTGTGTGTGTGTGTGTGTATGTACTTTTAGTCATTCTTTATTTCTGGTGTTTCCTTATTTATCCGTTCACCCTCGTGACCCTGTGCAGCTCGGGGCCCTCAGCAGTGGGTGTTCTTAAAGGGCCAGCGCTGCATCCTTCAATAGAGCTTCATTGTGCTCTGCCTGGAGCTCAGTCTCCCTGTGAGGCTCATAGAGGCAGTTTGTGCCAGTCCCCACAACTCATAAAGCTCCGATACATATGTGCATGAAGGAGGGGTGCCTGATGACATCATGCCGCCCGCTTCGCTGCGAAGAACTGTGACTTCAGTCAAACGGAGTAGGTTGAAGGCAAACTGCAGTCGTTCTGCTGGCAGCGGTATATTTATGTGCCCTCAAGCTGGCTTCGTTTCAAAGGCACGTAAAGAGATAAGACTGTGCAGCTCCTGGCATGCCTTTATCAGCCCTTTCTCTGGTATTCGGAGCTTAGCTGAAAATGAAAACTCTGTACTAAAAATGGCTTGTTTACAGTCGCCTATAAGTGGTGTTCTGTGTAAGGCCAGCATTTGACTTCTTAACCCCAGGATAGCTGCACGTTTTCCTGGGTAAGATTGGATCAGTGCACTAGTATTGTGTTGTCTCTTTTATTTATGAAATAAGGGGCATCAGAATATCAGTGTAGTACATCAGTCAGTTTATCAGTGTTGTTGTTGTTTTGGTCAAATTGAGGTGAAAATGAGCTCATGGGCTATATGTGTGGTTAAAACACTCAATTTCCCAAAGATTGTAATAGTATTTATATTCCGGTGAGTGGATTGTTCCAGTAATAAATGACACAGACCCTGAAGAGACACAGTGACAAATATAACATGTGGCCAATACAGATAATAATCCCAGATATCCATCAGTGATGTAACACGAGACAGTGAGTGGATAGTGAAAAAGGATTGAAATAACTGCAGAGAAAAAGGAAAGTGGTTTGATGAAGACAAACAAAAGCACCAATGAAACATTAAAAATGACACCAGGAACGTGTTGAGACAGTAAACAGTGAATTGTGAAACAGCGATTAAAGTCAGAATCAAACAAAGTAGCGACAGATCTTTACTTCTGTATTGTGATGTACATCTGAGTGACACGTTTAGTGAAAGAGCAGGCACGTACGACAAGGACCGCTTCTGTACATCAGTTGTCGGTTCGATGAATGTAGATCAACTGAATCTGAGCTTGCAGTGGATAAAGAGTCTATGCTTACGCAAAATAAGCAATCTCATATGTAAGCAGATGCATATGAAAAATAATATGAGCATCAACAATAAACAGTGTATAAATAAAAACTGTCTAAAGTTCCACAGTGAACTGTCGGAAGCAGTAAAGGACTGCGAAGCTTGACGGTTGTTGATGGAAGCGATCTACTGCATCTTTGCTTTGAATATTGAAATGAATATGATCCAAATGTAGTCTCTGATAAGAAAATAAACACAGTTATCAGTTTTTTGCTCATAATGTTGCTTTATGAAACCTGCCTACATTGTTGATTTTATTTAATTTTTATTTTTAATAAGGTAGAGGGACTGATCTTTATTTTGATGTATGTTCAGATATTCATACCAAAAAAAAAAAAAAAATTCTGGGGGCCTTGAAATAGAGAAAATCGTCAAAAATGCTGCTGGTAGCTGGAAACTAACCCTAACGCTGGTGGGAAACCATGAATCGTTACTTTAAGATCAATAGCATGCATTTAGAAAATCATGTTTCGTTTAATGTTTGGTAGATATTGCCATGGTAGCATACGTTTGTGTTTTCCCCAAGTGACAGAAAACAGGAAACTTGCCTCCTAACACATTAAGAGTCTTCCTGTTTGAGAAAGCAGTATTATTCTGTGTTTTATCAATTGTTAGTCTGGCAGCAGATCATAGCAAACACAAGGCACAGGTGTTCAGCAGCAGCATGTGTACAAATCTTTAACACCACCACAAACCACGGCAAGATGAACTGAACCACGCAAGAACACCTGTACGGTCCTTCAAACAAGTATGAAACAAATAGTGTTTGCTAAGGCTTCCTTTCCCTTTTCTTTCTTTCTTTCTTTACAATTTAATTAGGCTTGTCAGGATAAGTTTAAAGTTTAAAATGTAAGCATGTTGAAAACTTTGTAATCTTATTTCAATCTGCGTACTTGTCATTCTTTCCAATCAAACCATGAGTCATACTGTAGATTAATGTTGACTAATGTCCGCTGCTGTTTCCCAGTTGTTGCCAGCAGTGTTTATTTAGATCCCAGCGGCACAGTGTTGAGTTTATGGGCTTTTTGATTAGACAGTCATAATAGTCTTGTACTCCCTAAAGTATTCTTGTAATAGTTCTCTGTTTTTAACCATATAAGGGCCTTCAATCTCGTCTACAACTTTGTGAATTGTGCTGTGTTTACATCCGTGCCGTAGTCCTCTCTTTAGTCTTCACCACATGTTTTAGTAATCAGACTTGGAAAAGCTTCACAGATCTCCATAGGATGTGAGCGAATCAGAGCTGCACTGTTAACTGACACCTAGAGCAGATGAATTGTGGGTACAGTAGACAGCTTTGGTGAATTGGCAGTAAACATGGGTGACGCACTGGAGAGGGAGAGTTTCCACACTAAAACGCCAAAGACATTTGGGAAAATAATGAACACAGATGTTTTCTACATCTTACGCAAGAGACAACTGAACAAGTTAGGGATTGTTTTATATGAGCAAATTAATACTACTAGAGGCATATGGACAGACAATATTACAATTATTTTTTTATTAAAACATGAAAGTACACTGGCCTTAACCGGTATTTGGACAGTTAAACCACATTGAAAAGTCATTTCAAGTTACGGTTTGTTTTATGTAATATGACTATATAAATTGAAAATTATTATTAATGGAAGCAAATGGACAGAAAAACAAAATACAATATTGTCTACAATATAAAACTACTTTTCAATGAAGCAGAGCAATCATAGATTTGAATTTTAAAGTTAGTCTTTTTTTCTGTTTTAATTTTCTTATCATTTACAGTAGATAACTTGTTCTTAGTTTTCATTCTGTCATTGTAAGGGTTTTTTTTTCAAGAAGTTTCTAGTTTGTTTCAGTTTCAGTTTTAGTATTTTATGGCTGCCAAAGTTTATTGGTTTTATTCAACATGTTTAACACGTGTTAAAACATTGATTTCTCAGCACAGTCTAGTGTTGGTGTTTTCCAGTGGCATTTCCCGTGTTTTATGTAGGCCAAGTGTAATTGTTTCAAGTTTTAGAATGTGTCTAATTACAAATTAATTTGTTGCCATTTTTGTTTTCTTTTGGAATCTTGTCATTTCAATTCAGTTTCAGTTTAAAGTGCATTTGAAAGATGTAGCTACTCAAATGTTTTCATTTAGTTTTTGTTAAGGTCAGCATGAAATGAACCTGCAGAAATATGGATCTCTTTTCTATTATGAACAATGCATCCAATTTATTTTTCAACTTCTCTTTTTCCATTTAATGTTTAAATGATCTTCCGGTGAAAATGACAGCCTCCAGTCAATCAGCTTAAACTTGTCCCTCAACAATCATCAGAAGAAAGATCTGGGTCTCTTTAGTTTGGGGACCAGTTCTCACTATTAACTAACCATTAACTGACTTTTGCCTCAATAAACTCCTAATTTGCTGTTTATTGATAGTAAGTTATCTGTTAAATTGGGTATGGGGTCGGATTAAGGGATCTAAAATATAGTCACGTAGAATAAGGCATTAATATCTGCTAGTATATGCTAGTAATATGCATGATGATAAACAACTAGTTGGCTGTGAGAATTGGACCCTAAACTAAAGTGTTACCAAGATCTGTCACTTCTTACCTTTTATTGTGACTTTAATGATAATAACACTATTGCAATAGAGAAACAGGCTCACTGCAGAACTGTATGAATACGCTATCTATCAGCAAGGGCTAACTGCTAATGCTAACTAGCTAAACCTTGACCAAAACCATGTTCCCATCCTTACACACTTCTACTCTGATGCAGTCGAGTTTCTTTTAAGTTATTAAACTGCATGTGTGTGTGTTTTCTGCAGCTGCTCAGCTTCATCATCCTCATCTGTTATGCCGCGTCAATGTATGGCGGCTATTCAGCGGTGGCCATCTGTGAGATGGTCTTTGCCATCATCTTCTTCATTGTCTTCATGATGGAGCTGGACAAACAGTTCCTGGTGGTGAACTGGCTCTGGAGCGTGAGTATGAATTCACTAGCATCACGGTCCAGCCTAGCTTTTGCATGCTTTAATTTTCTGTTTGTCCCTTCAGGATCTCATCCGCGCTGTAATCGGTGCAGCACTCTATCTCATCACCTCTCTGATCTGTGTGATCGGGGGATCCGGGGACGGGGCTCGCATCGCTGGCGGGGTGAGACATCCAACATTCAGCATCAAATGCATGCTATATTCATGTCTTTACGATCAAATCGGATTTATTAGTGCTTTATATCCTCCTCTGCACTTCTGGCATCTGTTGATAATAATGCTGACCTTCTCTGGCAGGTGTTCGGTCTGGTGGCTGGGATCTTGTATGCTTATGACTCCTACACAATCTTCTTGGACATCAAGAGCGGCAGACAGCATACAGCTGCCCCCACAGGTGCCTGAACACATTCATTTATTAAAACATGTTAGAAAGTTCACTGGCCTCAAAAGGTATTTGGACACTTTAACCTCATTTAAATAGCATTGCATTAGATCTCAAATATCAAATCAGGCGTCAGCAGATCTTTAGTGGATATACTGTGTCAGGATGTAGATGAATTTCTTATTTTATCACCAATGGATGCTCTGCAGTGAATGGGTGCCGTCAGAATGAGAGTCCAAACAGCTGATAAAGACTTCACAATAATCCACACTGCTCCAGTCCATCAGTTAATGCCTTGTGAAACCAGAAACTGTGTTTGTAAGAAACAATGCATCATTAAAGCGTTCGAACTATTGCTTGTGGCCAGAGTATGAATCCATAATCCATAATAGCGCTTCCTCCACTGTTGTCCTTTCACATCAAAATCAAGTGGCATGTTTCTTTAAACTGTGCTTGATTGGAGCATATTTCTCACCTGATTCAGATGAGATGACTCTTCCACTGGAAAAAGCAGCGGACTCATATTGTAGCCAGAAGCAGTGGTTTGAATTTAAATCCGTCTTGATGGGTTTGTTTCTTACAAAAATGCAGCTTTTAGCTTCACAGGATGTAAACTGAGGGACTGGAGTGGTGTGGATTACTGTTTTTATCAGCTGAATGGACTCTCATTCTGACGGCACCCATTCACTGCAGATGATTCATTGATGTGCCCCTATTATGGGTAATGAAAGGTCCATATTTTGGTTTTGGAAGTCCCCAACAGGTTGACATGCATGCAAGGTCAAAAAACACTTTCATTGTCTTAAAATAGGCATTTTTTTTTTTACTTTTTTGTGCAACGACTCCCAAACGATTCCTTTAATGATTCATTTTTCCAAACCGTGCCTTTGTATGTGTTCAAGACAGGTTATATATATAAAAACTCCCAACACTTTTCTCTTCCGACTTCAACATCTTCCTACATCATTGGTTTACCCTTTTCTTTTTTTTTGTAAAGGGTGTTTGACCCTGCTTGCATGTTTACTTTGTAAACACTGGGTCGTGCTTCTGCAGCGATGTTGGATGATTTTGAAGTTGGAGGAGAAAATGAGTAGGGAGTTTTTCGACACACCCTGACTGTACCCTAATGGATTTCCCCTCACCGTGCAGAGCAGGAATCTGCTACTGTGTTTGAGGGAGGGGAGGTTCATGTTTTCCCGGGTCTGCACGCACAACAAGTTGGCGGACATAAATATATCATTTTGACGTCAACTTGAAACAGCTAAAGATTTGTTTTTTTGAATGACTCGTTTTCATGACTCGGAGTCAACTCTTGCTTTTGAAAGACAATAACTCTGTTCACAGTGCACTTTTAGATTTCAAACTTTGCAGGATGTTTTCATGAACTTAGAGCCGTGCTACACACTGCATGAAAGGCCATTTTCATTTATCCATAATAGGGACACTTTAAGTTTACACAGGTGTCCTGGTGAAGTAACCACTTTTTCTGTTCAGTATTTCTACACCAAATCGAACAATTTCGTGTTGTGAAATGTTTGACCTGAAACATGTTCTTACATATTTCTATGAAATAAAAGCTCCTTGGTTTGATATTTTATCAAATGCAGTGACATTCATATATTTTATGTATCCTTTATAGGGCAAATGTCTGTACAGTATGCCCTGACAGAACATGACTAATTTTACGTAAAACTTTTTTGAGAGAAAGAAACAATTTAGACCGTAAAATATTTTTTACCCGAATTAACCATTTTCAAAGAGAGATGATATTTTAAGATAAATAAGTGGAGGAATTAACGTACAAGTCAGATTTGTATTCATAGGTAGATAGATACATGTCTAATTAATTGTTTACTTCATAGTTTTATTACTCTTAATTATTTTGTTAAACTGCACTGAATTCCAAGCTGTTTTTTCTTTAAGTGGGAAAATTCCAGTTGCTCACCAGCATTTTCAAAACAAATTTCAATTTCAATGTTATTACTTTTTTGAGATATTTAAATATGAAAAATTATCTTGTCTCAGAGGAACATTGTGGGTTTTGTACAAGTTAATACTTCAGTGCTTCAGCCTGCATAAACAGAAACCATGTGTACGGTAAAGCACTTAAGTTAGATTTTTGTAATTTTTACAAACTGAGGGATGTGGTAAGTGACAACACATCAACAGATGCTGTCCGTCTGTTCCTCGACCAAACTGAGAACTGAATTAAATGAAACGAAACTACATTTTCAGAGAAACCTGAGAGTTTTCTGTCCCTTACACTAGAGACATGATCACTTTAATTGATTAACCGATTTAATTTGGCTTTTACTCGCATATAAAGATTGACAATTCTTATACAGAAACTCCATCAAATACGTTCATTGAAAGCTCAAACGTGTTTTTTAAAGGGGTCATGAATTGGCTTCTTTAAATTATCTTATACCGTTGTCTGAGGTCCACTTATGACGTTAGCATGCATTCAAAAACATCAAAATCAATATGTTATATGCTATTTGTATAATGGTTTAGAGGCCTGCTCGAGATACGCTGGGTTTTTATTGGTGTGTCATTTTTAAGACTTGAGGAAGTTAAGTCAGAGTAAACTAATGCCTTGTCCAAATACATTTGTGGTCTTTGCACTTGACCACTTGACAACTTATATGATGTATTTCCTGTTTTTGGCCTGTAAGTGTTCAAATGAGGATGAAGACCACAAGTGTGTGTCGAATTTTTCCATTACCTAAATGAGCTTTATTTTAATTTTAAATTCTTTGCATTTTTTGCATTTTAAAATCAACTTCATTTTAAATCAAAGTCTCGTGATTTATTTCCAGAACATGACGCATTATGGGATACATTAAGCCTCAAATAGCGCTCCGGAGTAAATGTGCAAGACTGTCCCAGGTCTTAAAAATAGCAAAGTGAAGTGCCTTTAAAGGGGTCATGTGACGTTGCTAAAAAGAACATTGTTGTGTATTGGGTGTAATGCAGTGTGTTTATGGTTAAGGTTAAAAAAAAATGTTTCCATATAATGTACATTATTGTTGCTCCTTTTTGAAACGGGTCAATTTAATAGATTTTAAGCTCATCGGTCTGAAAATCAGCATCACATGACCCCTTTAATGCAGACTTAATCCACGTGTATCCATCATGCATCATATTCTGGAAACAAATCGAGACTTTTTGCCGAGAGATCATGGAAACCTTTCCAGTATAAGTTAAATATGAATATAATAACAAGAGATAACATATAATTTGGTAGAAAAACAGTTTTTATGTTTTATTTGTGCAAAGATGAGAAGTGCTGATACTTATTTTGTAAAACATTGCAACTGCTTTGTATCAGCTTATTAGAAGCACCGCAAATTAAAATTGTCATGTTTTAGAGACAACTGAACAGACATTTAGAAGTTGATTTAGAAGTTGCTTCATGTGAGCTGAGCATTTCTAATATTTGGATCTGAAAGAAGGTTACACAGCGACTGTGTTCTTCCACAACTAAGCACTGCACAATATTTTGTGATCTTCAACAGCATGTTTAGTGCTTATTTACTCTGTCTAGTTTAGCGCCACTCGTGTTATTTCCCTGCTGTGTCATGTGTGGATCAGGGGGCGGGGCTACATAATTAGGCATGATCTTCTTCTGTGGAGGCGGAGCTTAACCTACAGGCACATTCCAGCATCTGGCGTTCGCTGGGCCTGGTGTCAATAAAAGCTTTTGTTTCAGTTACAAGGATGTTTTCACTTCTGAAACTTACAGGATATTCTTATACATCAAAAGCTCAAGAAACAAGTTGATTTCTCAGTTCATGACCCCTTTAAACAATGTTTTTTTGGAATAGACTTTCAATAGAGAGACAGAAATCTCTCAAGTTACGATACGAGTGTGAGCAAAACATGACAAAATGTACATTCGGGGTTGAGCTGTTTTTTCCGAGTGTGCACTTGCATTTCTTGTGAGTAGAGCTTTCAGTGCACACAAATAAATACAGATACCAGAAACAAAATCTAAAATTAAAGAATGGAAAATAAAAATATGAAGATAGTTAGAAAATATTTAAGGATTGTCTACATATTTACAGTATTGTGGATTTTTGTGAATTTCCAGGATATTTCTGCCAGTTGGTGACGTGTTGTTACCTCTCTCTGAACAGGTCGCTGAAGGCCATCATGGGATGGTTACCACTGACAATTGGCATTTAAGCCAAACGGTTATTGTGACCGACTGGTCTCTCCGTTTCACACGTCTGCTCTTAATGTTGTGTTACTGTAACAACTTAACCTGACTAACTATCCCCCAGTCATTTACTCTGCGTCTCCCTTTTTGTTTTCTCTCTTTGTTTTTTAACAGATGACACCGTTTGACACTACTTTCCTCACTACAACATTAACAGCAACCAAAACATGGAGAGCAAGTCTAAAACTGGCAAAAGGAGTGAATTCCTGAGAGTTATTGCAAAGTTACCACGAGAGATGAAGACCAGAGGAATGCAAAAGGGACAAAACTTTAAACAACACAAGAGGTTTATGGATAAAAGGGGTTAAAAAGTGAACTGTAAGATTAAAGACACCACCATATATGAAGGAACAGAGAGAAACAGAAACCATCGTCTTGGTCGGGTGGCTTTTGTTACCACAAATCTTTTGTTAGAAAAGCACTACCAGGACATTTAATAAGAGATCTTTTTTTTATTTTTTTTATACAATTTACAAAAGAGATTCAAAGTCAGTCTGTCTTCCCAGTCTTTACTAGAGAAAGACACATTTTGACCAAGTGATTTTAAACAAAGTCGTGTTGGAAACTTGATTTAATTCAGTCTGGTGCTGTTTTTTTATGATGACACATGAAGGTTGCGTTTGTTATGGTGTAAAATTCACTGTAATTCATAATTGTAGCTTAAAATCTAATAACTATTGATTGTTCATTTGGTTTGTGCTTAAAAAAACGTTATAGTCGTATAAGGTTAATCAAACGGGATTTGAGTCGGATATATCCAACTCATGTGCGGTCAAGAAAACAGTCACACATTTAAAGGGATCTTCTCTTTGTTTCAACTGAAAAGGAGTGGATATCATCTTTAATATTTTCCATGGTGCCACAGTTTTGTACTGTAACAGGTTCTGATGTCCATGTGTTGGTACAATGTTAATTTTCATTCATCTTTTCTTACATATCGCCATTAAACCTATTACCTCAAGAGTTGCTCATTATCTTGATGCCATAAGTATTTTCTGTTGTTATTCTAATAATAAACTGATCACGTATATTAATATATCTTCATTCACAGTCTGTACAGTTCAACCCTACTGAGGAATGTAGTGTAATAAACACTGAAACTGCCTTCACAGTTTGTCAACATTCACTCATTCAAGATTTCCCCAAGACTAAAAAGAATAAATATCTGTTCACTCAACTGTACAAGTAAGAGTTTTTTATTTATTTTATTTTATTTTATTTTTTTGGAGTGCCTTGAAAGAGGTTATTCAGAAGTATTTGGCCCTTCAGATGTTCAAATGTGCTGTCAGAAGCGTGTACAAGCCAGAGATGCATAGATCTGAATCCATTTATAACATGTTTAAATTGTTTTAACCATTTCTGAATTATAGATTGTAATGTGTGAAGTCTGCCTGATTCTTTCCCTCATTACTATTGTTTTTACAACCTCAGTTTTTTCCCCAATTACTTCTTGAAAGCATTTATTTGTGAGATGGTTCTGTAAAAAAAAAATGGTAAACTCAGGATGTTCTGCTCTTTTTAAACGGGACACTTTTAAAGAAACACTTTATTGGATGTTTTTGGTTTTACAAGTACAGCTCGTGGAAATAATTGTGCAGAATTTATGTCTCTTTCTAACAGATATGGCTGGTATTTCGATAACATTTAATAAAAGGCTGTTATAACGTGTTGGACTGTTACTGGTGTAAGTGCTTCCCCCTCACTGAAGACAGCGCCACCTGCTGGGAACAAACCAATCATTTAGACCGCAAACAATGACAAATAATATCACAAATTTACTTCATCTTAAAAATGTTTGCAAAATTGTTTTTTTTTACATTTAACATTTAAAAAAAGAAGTGTTTTGCTATATTCAACGATAGACTGGTAGTGACGAATATTTGTCACTAGATGGCAGCATCTACATTAACTCAGACAATCTCTGTGTGTGGAGTTTTTTTTTTTTTTTTAAAGAGGTTTAAATTATTTAATTATTGATATTACAAGGAGAGGGTGACTTATGAGGACATAACCCATGTCCCCATTTTTAAAAACGCTTATATATCATACAGAATTAGTTTTTTGAGAAAGTAAAAATGCACAAAGTTTCCTGTGAGAGTTAGGGTTAGGTGTAGGGCCATAGAATATACAGTTAGTACAGTATACAAGCAATTACACCTATGGGACGTCCCCACTTTTCACAAAAACAAATATGTATATATTTTCAGAGGAAATGTGTTAATAAACCGAGAGTATGTGTCCTGTGTTTGTGTTGAGAGCTCAGGTCAGTGGTGGTGAGCGGGGGGTGCTCTGTTCCTCAGTTAAACTCTTGTCCTGTAGGTGTAGCCCGTCTGGTTAGGAGCTCTTCTTCTCCTCAGCACGGAGCTCTACAGGCCAGAGAGCACACCCCGGGGAACAGCGAACACAAGTTACGGCGGACTGAAGGAAACTTCGGCGGAAACATGAGAGGCTTCGCGTGAATCCGCGCACGAGACACCGCAGCGCCGACATGTTCACGCGCGGGGCGAAGAAGCGAAGCTCCGGTCGCTCGGTAAGTTGCACTAATGTCGTTGCATCCCGCTTTTATCTCCATATAAATGCATTTGCATTTCCTTTACTAAAGTCTGTCCTCGGTTCTTTGAATGAACAGATCGTGGCTTGAAGTTTTAAAGGTCATTTTAATCCTAGCACGCTGTGTTGATGATCGAGAGTTACTTTTGTGTCTCGCACTTATTCTACCTGAGGAGACTGTTTTCATCTCTAGTTAAATGCACGGAATTGACATAAATAAAACTTACACTCCTGAATTTAATTTGACTCGTATCAGTAATGCTTTCTGGATGCAGCACAGAGTTATCAATTATAATTTTCCCCCCTAACCATTAATGGGGCATTTTTCGTGGTCTTGATAAATATTGTGTTGAGGAGGCGTGGTTTATTTGTGGCTACGTCACCTTTACCTGTACAGGTGACGCCATCGTTTAAGTATAACTTTTCATATAAAACAAATAAATGAGTATTATGATGTGAAATATATTACACTGGATACATTTTACAAAACAAAATAAAAATAATGCACGTGTTTACGCATAGTTTACGTTTAAAATAATATACATAGGCTAATGCAAAATAATTATTTTTGGTTAAAGTATAAACCAGAAAGAATATGTAAAAAAAAAAAAAAAAAAAAGTAATATTCTACAGTTTTAAGAATATTACCAAATGTTTTCATTTCACAGTTAGTCCTGAAATAGTCGGTGCATCTGCATCAGTTATCATCTCAACTGAATGCTTCATATTAAGTTTGGTCCTGAATGTATTTTCCTTCCTGAAGGAAGTGCTTTCTATTAAGGAAATGCACAAAAAGTAAACACAACCTAAAAACATCAGGACACGCTTATATTCACTGAAGATGTGAATTGTATTCGATTATTTTGAATGGATTCCAATGCAACCAGAAACTCTCGGCTCTATGTATTTAAATGTTTACCAGATGGACTTAATCTTGTAGTCGTGTGCATTAAGATAATTTGATATTGTCCTTTCAGTTTTGACCCGGAGTCACAGGCAAGTGTCTTGACAAATAAAAACAGACACATGATCTTTGACATTCGAACACCTCCTTGTATGTCCCTTACTAGCTATTATTCAGAATGTCTTCACTCTCTCCGACTCTACTGGGATTTCAGCATGAGGAAACCACGATGATGGGCCTCATAAAACTTTTAAAAAGTGTTTTTGAGCTTTTGAGCTCTCGTAACTGTTGTCATGGTCACAATCGAGAGGAAATGTCCCCCGAGGGTGTGGACAGGAAGACACCCCGAGGGCATCCTGTCTCACCGTCAGAGACGGGACACAAAGGTGACTCAGACACCAGTTTTCTACATGAACGTAGTATGTTTCTCCACACACACTGTGCATGTCATCAATTCAGTCTTTCACGCTATCTTTACAGTGCAGACACATCCACACATTAATCTGCACAATATCCTCACTCTCACTGGTTAGCAAGTCATTGTTTTGTCTTCATGAAAGTAGTTTATCTGTTGCTTTTCTTACTTGCTTTACTCTTTGTACTTCCTTTACTTGCATTTTTATTTACTTAACATTTACTTAAGTTTATTTTTATACTTAGCTACCTTTGTTATTATTTTATTTTGTAGCTTGCTTGACTTAATTTACATAATTGCATTAATTTCAGCACTGTTATTTCTTATACTTTTGTTACTTTCTTTACTTCAGATACTTGCATTACTTGTCACCTTTAGCATGTTTGTTTCTTGCGTTACATTTCTTATCCTAGTTTCCTTTATAAACTTGCATTACTTGTGTTATTTTTAACACTATTGTTACTTGTTTTACTTTCCTTATAAAACTTTAGTTTAGAGATGTCGGCCAATAATCAGTATCGTGAAATTATCACAAAATTGAAACATTAAATGCCGTTTTGACACTTTAATGTGACGGTATCGTAAGCTCACACTTGACTGAAATGCAAAATAAAAGCAACGTTGCAAATAAAAATATGTTGCCAAATCATTGCTTTTGTTTCATTTATATTTAGCAATTTGTTGTTTTCTTGCAATACTTCATTTTAGTTTAAAAAACTTTTCTTTTGTGGTACTTCACTTCTTTTGCAAGTATATGTGGCATTGAACCGACTCCATAGCCATTGTCACCTGTAAGCTCTTTCTGTAGCTGTGGTCTACTAAAAGCCTCAAAGTCATCATCGCTTAAGTGGAGAGAACAAAGTTCTTTAGGTTCTGAGTTTTATTTATTCACAGACATCTTCCCATTCAAGCGCAAGGTTGGGGGTTCGAATCCCAGGGAACACATGTTAGGAAAAATATTGTTAGCCTGAATGCAATGTAAGTCACTTTGGATAAAAGCGTCTGCTAAATGCATACATTTAATTTATATTTGAGTGTGATTATTATATTTGAAAATAACTTAACTTAATAATAATTAATAACTAAATATCTTGGAATATAATAGTGTTGTAGTTGGTTTTAATCTCTAATTTACCAAACGAGAGGGTTCTGTGTAGTCTACAGTATTAGTTTGGAGAGGGCTTTTTTCCTTAAGAAAACCAAACTATCGTATTGGCATCGACAGACATCATTGTGAATAATCGTCTATCAGTATCAGCTGAGAAATGTCACATCGGTGCATCTACTTTAGTTACCTCTTTTACTTTACATGTGTACATTTACTAGTGTTATTTTTTGACACTGTTGTTACTTGCTTTACTTTCATTACTTTACATGATTTACTTGTGGCACTTTTGTTACTTACATTACTTTGCTTACATTACTAGTTTCATTTTCTTTATTTGCATTTCTTCTATTACTTTGTGTACTTGCATTACTTTTGTTGCTTACTTTACCTGTGTCACATAATGTACTCGAAAAACCTAAAAACTTTGTTTTGAGGACTTTTTGTAGCCCTGGTTAGACAAATTAAAACAAATGACTTTGCAAATTAACATTATTACTTTTATATTTGTATTACTTTCCTTGTTTATGTTGTTACTTTACATGTTAGAGTACATTTGATATTTTTGTTATTTGCATTACTTTGGATACTTTGCAAGTTCTCGTACAACTGATTTCTTGCTTAAGATAAAGTATTTACTGTATTAAGTATACAGTAAATGTTATTGATGTTTTCAATAAAATAAATGTTATAAATAAAACTCAAATACAAAAGCAAATAAATAAAACATGTTCATGTCTTTTTCAAACCCACTTGTAAACATTCACTGTTGTCATATATACTGCTATATGACGCGGCCTTTAGTTTTTCGATGCATGATAGTACCTTTAATCAAATTAATGAATATTGCCAGCTCTAGACCTGTATGGCAGGTTTTCTTTTTTATAACCATTACCAGTTTGATGCTCTGAATATGGCAGTTTTGTTTTTCACAAGACTATCTACGGCTGTGTCTGTACAAGGCTGTGTCTGTCTTTTTTTGTGCAAACCCGTGTTTTACAGGTTGTCTTTCTCCTGAAAGAAAATTAACATTTTTGAGTCCTTGGCAAATTGTATCTTGTCTTGTTTTCAAACTGGTTTTCACTTTCTCGCTGGTTCCTGCTCAGTGTGTGTGTGAGAGAGCAGGCCAGGAGCTTTAGTTTTTTGGCTGTGGTGTTGCTGTTGCCATATATAGGTACACCAAAGATTACAAACACCCTAACCACGTCACTCGCAGGTTTTGAAGAACAAGTTTTCAGTTTTATTGCTTTATTTGTTCCCACAAAAAAGTAGAAGACCTCGAGGCTAAACTAAGCCTGACATAAAGTTGTACTGTAGAAACATCTAGATTTGTACTTAACCCAGAGTTGCTCTTCAACGTTTTGCTGCTGTGTTTTGTTGGAGCAGTCAGTGTTGCAGCCATAGAGAAACAGAACAATCCTGTTAAGGATATTATATACTACTATCCCTTTGACAACACCTGAATGAATTATTTTCTAGATTGTTAATACGTTACAGGTCAGAAAACACAAATCAGTGGACCGTGTCAGCTGGGTGGATGTAGCGAGTCCAGGAATGCATTTATACTACACACCTGCTAACCTTAGTTTATTGACGTTAACTGCTGTACACATTTACACATATGTGACGTTTACAGTATCATTGTTAGTTGTTGTTGAATCACACTGTTTGTTTATTATGGTAAGTTTACAATGTAGCTAACAATGTACTAAAAAAGGTTTTTCATTTGTGTTTTTAAAAGTTTTGCGCACAGTCAACGAACATTGTGAAAATGATCCCCATTCTCTCAGATAAAACTGCAAAAACTAAAACGCTGTATTATACAAGCCATGCCAGCAGTTGGCGATGTCACTTTGTAAAGAAACACCACTAGGGATTGGGGACACCACTTATTTTGTTTTCCGACACCATACCGATATTTTTAAAGGCCAGTATCACTATCGTCGATATCGATATATGATACTTTTAAACTGAACTTTTAAATTGATACTAAGAGTAAAATAGCTAATGATACCCACTTAACATTATATTTGAAACACATTTTAGCATTCAATACGCTTTAATTGCAACTTATTAGGTTATATTTATGTTATGAAATATATTTACTGTAGTGGAAACCATGGAAATCTACAAATGCTATGGTTTCTTATGAAACTCTCAGGAAACGCAGCTCTGTTTTGACCTATTTAATGCATACTTCACACATTAACTTTTTTGTTAAATAAAATCACTGGTAAAAAAAAAAAAAATCACTGTAGTATGGAAATTGTTATTATATCAATACTTCAGAATCCCTACTACAGTATTGCACACATACCTACAAACTGAGCATGTAATATGCATGCGCAGGAGGTCTTTTTATTCTCACCAATTTGTGTTATTATGACACAAACATGATAACAGTATCAAAAACGTGCCTCCAAAATGCATTTCTTTTGTTGTTGTTAAATGGTGTCATGTCATTGCCCCATTAGTTCAGATCAAATTTTATTTCCAATTTATTTCGAAATGCAGATTAATATAACCTGCAGTAAAATAAGATGCACATTATTAAATAGTTTTGACCGTGTGTGTAATTGTGTGTCGCAGACAGAGGCGGAGGATCCGGACCAGGGACAGCCATGTTTGCGCTGTGCAGAACAGTGTCCTGGCTTCCGCATGCATGGATGGAGGTAAGACCGCCGTGCTAAAACTTGAGGAAAGACCCAGAAAGAACTCCCATGTCCTCCTTTTTACTGTATTTTTTGTCATTGAAATGAAAATGATGCGAGCCAGATTCAAAGCAACACGTTCGATATGAGCACCACAGGATCCGACCCTTGACTTACTTCTGAAGGACATTTGTCTCAAGCCTGAGAGCGTACAGACGGAAACATAACATCCTTAGACATAACACTTTGGATTATTGTTTTAGTTATACTTTTGTTTTGAAATTACTTTGCGGAAAAGGAAAGGAGGGAAAATGGCCCTGATAAAGTGCAGTCTGTCAGGACCAGATACGTGTGTGTGTGTGCGGTGAGTGAGACCTGGGACGCGAGACATGTGTGTAACGTGAGACGTCTAATCATATTTCCAGAGCAGGTAATGAGAGTCGCAGTGTGTTTACACTGACCACACTTCACTTTTACACCATTAGACGAGCCATCAGATGAAGGATGAAGAACTTTAGTGTAGCTGCAGTGTGTGTTTGTGTTTTCTGCTCTCTAATGCTGATTGCACTATAATATTGCAGGATTCTTGATTGTTATTTCTGGGAATGAGTTTATGACTCCAACATTATTCACATTTAAACAATCCAGATCGTTTGGAGTCAGCTGGTAAATATGCTCTCTTGGCTGTTTACAAGACGCTGTTCACTTTCTTTGCTGGCAGCTGCAAAATTTTACAGACAGACTTGTGAATGTATGGTATTATACACAATGTGTTGTTTTTGTTGTTGTTGTTGTTGTTGTTGTTTTTAATAACTATTCCAAGAATTCTACTTTTGAATTGTAAACAATTTTGAGTCCGTTTTGCAACCATTATGTTTCAGCCGTTGTGTTAAGAAGCCAGACAATGACCTGGAACAAATGCTAAAGGACATGAGGCATTCCTGTGTGTGTGTGTGTGTGTGTGTGTGTGTTTACATAGCTGTACATTGAAGGAACATTTTTGAAAGAACTTTTTTTAAATGGTTTAACATAAACCAATATAAATAAACAAAATGTAAAAATGGTTCACGAAGTTGACAAACTAAGGCTAACGAAAATAATTTTAAGCAATTGAAATATATCTGAAATAAAATATAGTCATTAGATAACAAAAATGAATTAAACTTAGGAAATTCTATGTATTGTCTTGGCAAGTTGAAAATTACTAAAACTGAAATAAAAATGAATTGAAGCTAAATATTAAAAACTCAAAGAAAATGACAAACGTATAATCACTTAACGTAAAATTATAATAAAAATAAAAATATATAAAAATGAAAGATGATTAAAATATTAATGAAGAACAATAATGCATAAACTTATTACTAAAATAACATTTAGAAATAAATAACAAAGATTACATTGGAGTAGGATTAGTCTGGCATTATTATATTTACATAAAATAGCATGAAGTCTATGGTATTTCCTCATTGAGCCCCTGGCAGCAAACATGATAGCATGTGCATCAAGTGCAAAATGATAGTCTTTTGGGTTTGTATCATTCAGATTCAGAAAAAACTAAATAATTTCTTTTGCAGGTCTGCTTAATACATAATTTCACATGAAATTTGGTAGTGCATCAAATGTGGAACCACAATAAAGTCAGTAAAAAAATCTGGGGATTAAAATTCAGATATATTTTTTCGAGATGGAATGCCTTCAATAATCGGCTAATTTCTTTTCACTGAACTCATACAAAGTTCCCTACATTTTCAAGTTTGAGGATGCCATATAGTACATAAAAAATGGCCTACTATATAAATACACACACATGCCTCTCTTTAGGGGATGTATCTGGAGTTTATACTGCTAGGTGAATAAATGTGTGTGCATCAGATCAGATTAAATTAGTGAGACGGCACTGTTGGTCTCGGTCTAAATGAGCAGAACAGAAAGTAGCCATAAATCCTGTACCTGCGCTCTTCAATCTCACGCCTGCGGTTCTGTCCAGAGTCATACATCAACATGAGGTGAAATCTAATCTTTTGCCCATTCTTCCAGTCAATCACTCTTCATTTGACCACAAACTAATCTAGTAAACAGAAGCAATCACATCTAGAAGTGCAATGACATGGCTCCAATCTGATTATGTGCTGCTTTAATCTTTGTGAAGTATTCAGATTGTGCTCAACAAGCTCAGGAGCATCATGCAAAAATCAGCATTATTTGCTACTGTCCATCACTGCAACTTTCATTTTGTTAATTTGTGACCCTGGAGCACAAAAACAGTCTTAAGTTGCAATAGTCAAAAAAACAAACCCTGCATGGGTCGCAATTATAATTTTTCCTTGTACGCCAAAAATCATTAGGATATTAAGTAAAGATCATGTTCCGTGAAGACATTTTGCAAATTTCCCTTACTGTAAATATCAATCAATCACCTTTATTTATAATGCGCTTTAAACAAAATACATTGCGTCAAAGCACTGAACAACATTCATTTGGAAAACAGTGTCTCAATAATGCAAAATGATAGTTAAAGGCAGTTCATCATTGAATTCAGTGATGTCATCTCTGTTCAGTTTAAATAGTGTCTGTGCAATCATTTGCAATCAAGTCAATGATATCGCTGTAGATGAAGTGACCCCAACTAAGCAAGACAGAGGTGACAGCGGCAAGGAACCGAAACTCCATCAGTGACAGCATGGAGAAAAAACCTTGGGAGAAACCAGGCTCAGTTGGGGGGCCAGTTCTCCTCTGACCAGACGAAACCAGTAGTTCAATTCCAGGCTGCAGCAAAGTGAGATTGTGCAGAAGAATCATCTGTTTTCTGTGGTCTTGTCCTGGTGCTCCTCTGAGACAAGGTCTTTACAGGGGATCTGTATCTGGGGCTCTAGTTGTCCTGGTCTCCGCTGTCTCTCAGGGCAGTAGAGGTCCTTTCTAGGTGCTGATCCACCATCTGGTCTGGATACGTACTGGATCCGATGACTGCAGTGACCCTCTGATCTGGATACAGACTGGATCTGGTGGCCACGGTGACCTCGGAACAAGAGAGAAACAGACAAACATTAGCGTAGATGCCATTCTTCTAATGATGTAGCAAGTACATAGGGTGTTATGTGAAGTGTTTCCGGTTCCGGTTTACCTAATTGATGCAGCCTAAAAAATGGATTTGGATATTAAAAGCGTATTAGTATGTTATGTGTAAGCCAGGTTAAAGAGATGGGTCTTTAATCTAGATTTAAACTGCAAAAGTGTGTCTGCCTCCCGAACAATGTTAGGTAGGTTATTCCAGAGTTTAGGCGCCAAATAGGAAAAGGATCTGCCGCCCGCAGTTGGTTTTGATATTCTAGGTATTATCAAATTGCCAAATTGAGTTTTGAGAACGTAGCGGACGTAGAGGAGTATAATGTAAAAGGAGTTCATTCAAATACTGAGGTGCTAAACCGTTCAGGGCTTTATAAGTAATAAGCAATATTTTAAAATCTACACAATGTTTGATAGGGAGCCAGTGCAGTGTTGACAGGACTGGGCTAATATGGTCATACTTCCTGGTTCTAGTAAGAACTCTTGCTGCTGCATTTTGGACTAGCTGTAGTTTGTTTACTAACCGTGCAGAACAACCACCCAATAAAGCATTACAATAATCTAGCCTTGAGGTCATAAATGCATGGATTAACATTTCTGCATTTGACATTGAGAGCATAGGCCGTAATTTAGATATTTTTGAGATGGAAAAATGCAGTTTCACAAATGCTAGAAACGTGGCTTTCTAAGGAAAGATTGCAATCAAATAGCACATCTAGGTTCCTAACTGATGACGAAGAATTGACAGAGCAACCATCAAGTCTTAGACAGTGTTCTATGTTATTACAAGCAGAGTTTTTAGGCCCTATGATTAACACCTCTGGTTTTTCAGAATTTAGCAGTAAGAAATTACTCTTCATCCAATTTTTTATATCGACTATGCATTCCATTAGTTTTTCAAATTGGTGTGTTTCACCAGGCTGCGAGGAAATATAGAGCTGAGTATCATCAGCATAACAGTGAAAGCTAACACCATGTTTCCTGATGATATCTCCCAAGGGTAACATATAAAGCATGAAGAGTAGAGGCCCTAGTACTGAGCCTTGAGGTACTCCATACTGCAATTGTGATCGATATGATACATCGTCATTCACTGCTACGAACTGATGCCGGTCATATAAGTACGATTTAAACCATGCTAATGCACTTCCACTGATGCCAACAAAGTGTTCAAGTCTATGCAAAAGAATGTTGTGGTCAATTGTGTCAAACGCAGCACTAAGATCCAATAAAACTAATAGAGAGATACACCCACGATCAGATGATAAGAGCAGATCATTTGTAACTCTAAGGAGAGCAGTCTCAGTACTATGATACGGTCTAAATCCTGACTGGAAATCCTCACATATACCATTTTTCTCTAAGAAGGAATATAATTGTGAGGATACCTCCTTTTCTAGTATCTTGGACAGAAAAGGGAGATTTCGAGATTGGTCTATAATTAACAAGTTCTTTGGGGTCAAGTTGTGGCTTTTTTATGAGAGGCTTAATAACAGCCAGTTTGAAGGTTTTGGGGACATATCCTAATGACAATGAGGAATTAATAATAGTCAGAAGAGGACCTATGACTTCTGGAAGCACCTCTTTTAGGAGCTTAGATGGTATAGGGTCTAACATACATGTTGTTGGTTTAGATGATTTAACAAGTCTATACAATTCTTCCTCTCCTATAGTAGAGAGAGTAAATATGTCAAAACTTAATATTTTGTTTAGTATCATGCATTGCTAAGAGCTTAAATTGGACAACTTCAACGGTGATTTCACCCTCAGATTCCAGATTTTAATAAACTAATAAACCATACATCAATGGAAAGCTTATTTATTCAGCTTTCATGTGATGTATATACCTCAATTTTGAAAAAATTGACACTTAAGACTGGTTTTGTGGTCCAGGGTCACATATTCGACCCGTTCTGCCTCGTTCTTTTCTTCACAGACTCTTTCCCACACATCCACCCATCTGCCCTCTGTTTCGTGTCCTAATCTGTCTCGTCAGGCTAATAAGATCAGTCCTTTCAGGTCCTTCTGCTGCCAGGACTGCAGGAATAGAGCCACCCGACTCCCACACTTTCCCTCCTCTCTCAAGAGTTGTCCTCTTCTGTCTCCCTACTCTTTCTACTTGATTTAGTCATTGACTTGCCCTCATTCACTCGCTCTCATTTCCCTTCATTACATCACATGTTTAGGTTAAGGTCAGTGTTGGGGAGTAACTTCTAAACGCAGCAATGCTTACTGTACTAGTAGCATTTTATCAGTGGGACAGTAGTTTGGCAGTTTTCTAAGTCAATGGCATTTCCAGGAACTACTTTTTTTGAGCTTTTTTTTCTGGTCAGTACGATTTGTTTTTGAAAGAAATCTCTTATTCTCACCAAGGTTGAATTTATTAAAAGTAAAACAGTAGCTAATAGTAATTGTGACTCTGGTGGGCAACCCGGCCTTTTTAGCATGAACAACACACTCTTGTTGAATTAACACTTTGAGGAAGAAACAAAGGAAAAGGGATTTCTAACCATAAATTTATTAGCATGAACTTAAATTAATGCAAAGTCATTGCATTACATTCAGCACCAAATTTAATTTAAAAACACACCTAAACACCTTATTGTTGTGACTTAATTAGGTGTGATTTAGCTAGATGGTGATCGTGTGTGCCAGTATTATGTTATGTCTATTAATAGACTAGTCCCAGAAAGCGTGCCAGCTGAGCAGAAGCAGACAGAGAGAGAGAGAGAGCGAGAGGGTGAGCATTCATCATGTACTCCAGCAGACACGCATGACGAGTTAGATGTTGTCCAAGACAGTTGTGATGGAGGTTGTCCAGCTCTTGTGAGATTTTGATTGAGTTACCAGTGACCTCCTGGTAATTATAAGAGTCTGGCAGGATGATAGTAGCTGAATAACACATGGAGAGTCAAGCAGCCATTACTCAACCGCTAACTGCTGCCATCGTGAAAATCTCCATCTGTTTCTAAAACCATATCCCTCCATAACTCATGCAACTCTTTAGCAAAGAATGCTGTTTATACTGCATTATATTTATTATTGTCATTATGTACTTCAAAAGCATGACTGAAGTAACACAGGGAATTTGCATATCAGTATAGAGTGCTTTAGTGCCCAATTTCCCATTCATTTTTTCCCATAGGGTTTAGAATTTCTTTTAATTATAATAAAGTGTTTTAAGCCATGAACTAGCTACAAGGACTATCAAAACATTACATACTTTGATTTGAAGCAAAATAAGTAGATGAAAACCTGACAAAATGACCTTAGTGATGGAAAGAACCACAATCCCATGAAGCATTGTGAATGACATTATAGTTGGATTAAAAACAACAGAGAAATACAAAACTGTTTATTCAAAGGGTTAGTTCACCCAAAAAATGAAAATAAAAGGCTACATTTTACTCACCCCGAGGCATCCTAGGTGTATATGACTTTCTTCTTTCAGATAAGAGTTATATTAAAAATGATCTTTTATCTTTCAAGCTCTATCATTGCAGTCAGCGGGTATTGCGTTGCTTCAAGATTTGAAATTGCAAAGATGTCAGCTGTTACTACGCAGAGCCGTTGTTAATAGAGAAGATGCGCAAATCCACTTCATTTTCAGCGTTTTTTGGCGCATCTTCTCAGTTAACAACGGCTCTGTGTAGTAACAGCTGATCTATGTGAAATCACGCACCTGATGGAATTAACAGCTGATTAGAAAACCGGCTTTACTGACGAGATGCGCATAACGATCGGCCGATCGTGATCGGAGCACCCCTAATAAAAAGCACCGTTCCATAAAAAAAAAAAAAAAAAAGTGTCTCAAATGGCTCCGTGAGGTGAACAAAGGCCTGTAGTGAATCAATGCACTTCATAAAAAATATCCATATTTAAAATGTAATAATTATTTTAATATAGCTTGCGAAAAATGTTGTAAAACGGAAGCAGTTCCGTGAAAATTATGTATGAGGTCAGCATTGCGCATGCGCCAGTGAGTCTCGTGGAAACCAACTTTTGTTTACAGGATCAAAAGAAGCAAAGTTTCCTTACTTTAGCAAAGGTAAACCAGTCACCTCTTGGTTTATATCAAAATCCTCCAACAAATCTTTGTTTTGTTTATCTAATTAGTGACCGATGTTTTGTTCTTTTTCGCTACGTTTCCACGTGCATCACTTCTGAGCAGCACATGCGCAAAGCTAACCTTATACGTAATTCTGAGCGCAAGCTCAATTAAAGTGATTATTTGAAAGCTGGACCTGAACCCGCCGAGAAGACACAGACCCGACTGGACCCGATTGTCACACATTCCACCTTAAATTGCTATTACAGTCAATAAACCTGTTGCAAAAATACATCTTTTTGTCTTACCTAATTTAGGGAGACGTAGTCTCTCTTCCTTGTACCTGACTGCCTTTGATGCATTACAATCCTCCGACAAGAAAGTTATCCATGTTATTCCTCTCGTTATTCCAAGTCCAAGCTGAATCCACTCATTATTTCAGCTTCAAAAGTCCACTTGATGTCACGGTGACAGATGACAAATGCAACTGTGCACATGTACATTTTGACTCGAGTTAACTCTAAAAGAGCCGATTTATAAGCCGATATTTTGATTGTGAAAATAAACTGGATATTAGACCCATTTCCTATAAACTGCACTTACACAACATTCAATAGTAAAATATCTGCCTGTTCTATGTATGTGGGCTGTAAAAAACATTTTCCAGAAGGGATTATGTTAAAAAAACAATTGCACATCAAAAGTATATATTTTTTAATTATCAAAAACAGTCTGGTTTTAAACATTTAACACTTTTACTTTCTTCCAGTTTAAGCTGGTTTTAACAGTTTGTGTGTGTACTGTAAATAAATTATAATACTAAAGTTAAAGTATTTGCAGAAGTAGTCCCACACTTTGCTGCTACAGCATTCACCTTTTTCAGCCATCTGAAGAGAGACAGAAAGAATAAGCATGTGTATTAATAATATCACCATGTATCATTACTCATGTCATCATTAGAATTATAATAATAATAAACAGGGATCTCCTACATAGGCAAAAATTATATATATATATATATATATATATATATATATATATATATATATATATATATATATATATATATATTATTTATATATATATATATATATATATTATTTATATTTTTTTGTCTAGCAATAGGTTAGAGCTGAAGATCTTTGCCCGAACCCGACGGGACCCGGGCTTAAGGGCTTAATTTCTATCATCTTACGCGGGCTCGGGCTTGCGCTCCGGTTTGCGAGGTAAACGAGCGCTCATGTGATGTGTTTTGATTAGCGCGAGAAAGATGCGAAAATGAATGCTGAGCAGGTGTAATGGAGGCTTGCCTCTGGTGATTACGTTTTGGTTGCACCAGCAACTAAAGCAAAGTCTGAGGTGTGAAAATTTTTGACCATGATTATAATGAGAATAATGAGTTAATAATGACGCACCATCAGGAACGCGCAGAAGACATCTACAGTGGATTCAATCATTTTCCTCCACAAAACCATGTAGACCTAGCCTTATCTCTGTGAGTAAAGGTTTTTCAAATGATAACTAAATATTCATTGAGTCTTAAATGCATAATGTTGAAAGAGTATTTACGCTAATGTTGGCATTATTCTTTTATTAAATAAAGCAAATCCGGCGGAGCCTTTATCTTAATTTCGTTATTGCCAAATACCCATCTTAATTTAAAATTTATCTTAATTTAATTTTTTTTAAATGACTCGTTTTTATTGGTGCATTGGTCTATTTATAGGTTAAATGAGCCTATGTCTAGAATGCTGAGATGTTACGATGTCACAGAAGACTTATTTTATTTCTTTATTCCAACTTCCAAGTGGTCTAGTCTACGTTAGTTATGAGTAAATTATGTTAAAACATGAATAAATTGCTCATTGTTGGCAAAAGGCAAAAGAGCTGTGTGCGTGCGCACATTTTGAATAATGTCGGGCTGTAAACGGGTTCGGGCTTTAAAAAAGCTGTCAATCAAAATGTACTTGTCGGGCTCGGGCCGAAACCTGTCGGGCTCGGGTCCTGTCGGGCCTAACTTTTAAGGCCCGATTACAGCTCTACAATAGGTATTACCTATTACCTACTTATATTTAACAATATTATTACAACATTTTCCTGTTATGTCTGTAAAGCTGCTTTGAAACAATCTGTAAAAAAGAAAAGAAAAAAAAAGCGCTTGTTCAGCTCACATTTATTTACATGTCCCCTCTGGTTTAATCATTTCTGACGCACCTACTGTAGTTACTGTAACTACACTATATTTGCTCTCACAGACACATTCACAACGGACCCGTATATCTACTCTTCTCTTTGTGCAGTCTGAATCAAAACATCGTCATATGCTGGTGAACGTAAAGTTAGCCTACTGTTACCGGAAGATCACGGAATCAATTCGAAGTTGAATGGTTAACGTTAGTGTCATGAACACACCACTGTCAATTTTGAGAAGAACCACCTTCAAACAAGTTAATAGCAAGCATTTAAGGGGCCTGCTAAAAAGGAAGCCATATTAGCGTTAGAATAACATAACAGTTGTTGTTTTTTCGAGGCACGCTGTACATAACTTCTAGTCATTGACTACACGCGCACCCCTGCCACAGTTACGCGGTCATTATGTGGGAAACAATGCAGATATATTTAGAATAAGTTAAATGCAAACGTTATACAATCGTTTGACCTCTTATTTACTTTCGTGCTCTTCCACTGATAAACATGGTATTAGCTTTGTGGCTAATCTAATATAGCAATGCATTAGCGGCTGTAAGTGATGTTACAGAATATTTAGAAATGATAACGATAGGACCTTTAGCTAGAACTACCACACCGTTTTTATATAACTTAGTGTATGAACTAAATCATTTCACATGAGGGAAGCATGAGACTGTTTCTCATGTTTTATCGGCCGTTATAAACGCAGATGCCGATTTAAATGCAATAAGCTCATATCGGCCGATAATATCGTTCGGGCTCTAAATCTTTAAGATTAAACGGTTCATTTATATTATTATAAAAAATTATTGAAAAGCGCGATTTTGCGGTCGAAGTGTCCCTCACTGGTTGCCATAGAAACATGAGACGTGCTCGAGACTGCACATGCGTGCTAGCTGTATCAACCTAAAATATGCTTTGACGCAATTTGAGTGTCATAGAAAACATTATCACCATGCTTGCACTTGCATTAACTCTGAGTCTGCGCGCTCTGCTTCTAACGACAGAGAGAGAGAGAAAGAGATCGCTTTTTTTTTGGCTCTCACTTTTCTTTTCCTAATTTTACAAGTTGCAAGTTACAAAAAACACAAGCAGTGTCTGATCTCGGCCGGGTAAGTGCACTCTCTGCTGTGTGCTGTTTCCTTAGTTGTGTTTGTTGTTTACCATTTACATGTTGTACACCTCCCCATGTTAACAAACTCTCAAAACAAAATTGTGAATCCCACGAGCGGCGCTTGCAAAGGACTCCGAGTTAGACAAATCAGGCTTTGTGTGTACAGTACAGGAGTGCCATACTGATAAGGAAATGAATGCCACATGTTCTGTACATGTACGCTAACGTACTTGTGAAAATCAAAGGATACTTTGGGCTTAAGACTCAAAACTATCTGTTTTATAAAGGATCTTTAACTTGACATGTTTTGACTTGACTGGACCACATCAAAGATGTAAAGATTGACAAGAATGAAGAGACTGACAAACATGCTGACAGAGGCCTTGTTAAAACATTCTGGCTGACGGATACTTTCTCCATTGATTGACAAGCTTATTAAAACCTAACCTCCATTCATTTGGTTGCAATAGCAGTCTTAGTGGTTTTTATAGTAAATCAAACTCAATTTTAAAATTTTCTTAAGAAAATATGAGTGCTGCAGCAAGGGTGACACCATGTTTAATTTTTTGACAGCAATGAAAACGAAGTGGTGAATGTTAGGTTCATGGAAACCTGGAAGTACAGCGTGTTAAGTGGATTGTATTGTTGTTTAACAACATACCGACTGTTCAGCTGACAAAACAACTTTCCAGAAGACTTTCACTAGACAAAAAAAAATACCGCTTTGATAGTTTGAAAATTGTGTGATCTTGGACCTTTATACAGTACATTCTATTGTAACTGTAAGTCTATTATCATTTTCACCCACGTAAAAGTTCAATATAAAAAGTTAAAATATCTAACCTGAAGGCATTTGTGACAATGTAAAAAAAAAACAACAGCAAGGTTACAGTGAGTCATTTAATTGATGGGAATGGTGCCAATTTTTGGAGAAGAAATTGAAGCTTATAATTTAAAAAATGTATCTATGCTGTTCTAGCTGTTTAAATAATGCTATTTAGAGTTTTTTAATGGCATTTTAATGGCATTTTTTCTTATGGCATTGGGAAGTTGGATATAACTTCCCAGTATAACACCGGAGTTAAATGAGTGAATTATACACACTAAAATCATGTTAACATGCATATTAGTCTTACTATATAGTATTTTAGTAGTATTCTCACAGCAACCCATATATATATACACAGTACAGACCAAAAGTTTGGACACACCTTCTCATTCAAAGAGTTTTCTTTATTTTCATGACTATGAAGATTGTAGAGTCACACTGAAGGGCTAACATCAAGGGCTATTTGACCAAGAAGGAGAGTGATGGGGTGCTGCTCCAGATGACCTGGCCTCCACAGTCATCGGACCTGAACCCAATCGAGATGGTTTAGGGGTGAGCTGGACCGCAGACAGAAGGCAAAAGGGCCAACAAGTGCTAAGCATCTCTCGGGGAACTCCTTCAAGACTGTTGAAGACCATTTCAGGTGACTACCTCTTGAAGCTCATCAAGAGAAAGCCAAGAGTGTGCAAAGCAGTAATCAAAGCTAAAGGTGGCTACTTTGAAGAACCTACAATACGACTGTGTGTGTGTATATATATATATATATATACGCAGCGTGGCACAGTTGAAGCTTTCTCTCATTTTGTAAGAGAAATTTTCTGTGGTAATCAGTCACAGTTACACCACCAATGCTGTCCATTGAGTTTAACTTAAATTAAAACCAGAATATTCTTTTAAGATGAAAGAGGCAAAAGAGAGGCAACTTCATACTATACATCTTTAGCTGTTATAGATGAGAACATGTTTGAAAAATGAAATCTGACACATGTTAGTGAGGGAGGAGGCAGAGGGGAGGGATGGTGAAGGAAGGCATCTATTGTTTGGGTCCAGTGTTGGCTTCAGTGGCCTGAGGGGCGAGAAGCAGAGAAGCAGAGAGGAGCGTCATTTGACTCGGCTCAAGCGGGATGACGTTTTATTCGCTACGCTGCCACTGAAGAGTGGCTAAACTTGATTAAACTTTCTTAAGTTTGAACAGTTCGACACATTACAGCTCTTAAAAACCAAATTGGAAATGGATTTTGCTGTGTCATGGACGGCACTGTAATCAAGGTAATATTCTCTGGATACTGATCACTTGGTGTTCGGTGCCTTAGAATAGGATCTTGTAAAGCATATCAAAAAGGTTTGTGTTTGATCCCATCTGACAGGAAGTCTGTTCGACAGTCAGAACAGCAGCAGTTATGATGATGATTGACGATGATGATGATGATGATGTATTGGCTGTAGTTTGGCAGAACTGTGCTGTTGTCTTGTGGGAGTTTTTCTCTGGTTTCTTTGTTGAATAACAGATTTTGGAGTATTTATTCAGTTTTAAATATTGTCTAAAATTTTGTAAATATTCCACCTCAGATTTTTCAGACAAGTAGCTTATGAATGCAGAAATGCAGTTTTATAATAAATAATGCATGATTACTGGACTGTGGAGGGAAACCGTTTTTTACAATGGCAGATATAATAAATCAAGTTAAAATAAGTTGCACATCATTATTCTACTATGGGGGGGGGGTTGTCTGAAAGTGGCTAGATATCAAAATTAATAGGGTAAATTTATCTATTAAGCTCACCAAAGTCTACATTGAGACAATTTCAAGGTACAAGATTTAATTACAAAAAGTTATTTTAAAACAAAAGATTAATCTCTAACACAAAAATATTACATTTTATTCTAAATGGCAAAAATTATAAATCATTCAAACTGTTTTTTCTTCACATCAACAACTTTAATTGAGTTACACAACATAGATGAATTTCAATGATGTATACTGACTTAACTGCATTATAACATTTAATAATAATAAAAAAATACAATTACAATACTTGGGAGTTTCAGAACAATTAAAAGCACACTGAACAACAACAGACATGTTTGTCACCATAATGTATTTAATAGAAACAATATTTTATAAGAGTAAGCTCCTTTTATTAAGTCACATTTTCAACACAAACATTTTAACAGTCGCCAAAATGTGAATCTGTATGGAGCACAGATATTCGCAGGGTATTTTTGAATGGTAGTAGCTATTCAAACTACAAAAAAAAAAATATAACATTTTAACCAGGCCGTTTCTGTTAATACATGTCTTGTAATATGTATTAAAATAAAATAAAAAAGATTTTGCAAAATAAATAATCTAGGTAATATATTAAGTTAATAAATTTTATCATGAACAACTTTTAATAAAAATGCCCATTTAAGAATCTTCTCTTTTGGTCAAAGTTTTCAGACAGCTTTTAAAATGGCGGAGTTATAGGAGGTATGTAGTAACAAACACCTCAGTCTGTTAAGACATTAAATTGGATAATACATAATTTTTTCTTTTTATAATCGGAGCTCAAATATGTAGGTGTGCTTAAAGTGCTTTAAACACTTTGTCTCTGATCTTTGTTTGTTTTTTGCGATGTTTTGATATATAATATATTGATAATAACTTAATTACAGTTACTGAATTATCTATCATATCGTGCTAATGAATTATATTCATTATTTAATATACAAGACAACTTCGGTGAGATTTTTTATTTTTTATAAATAGATACTTTAAGTAAATATTAAAGTTTTCCAAAGTGACAGTAAAGACATTTTAGAATGTTACAAACACTCAATTTGAAATAAATGCTGTTCTTTTAAACATTCTATTTCATCAAAGAATCCTGAACATCAACAACAACAAAAACATTATAAAGCAGCACAGCTGTTTTCAACATTGATAACCAGAAATGTTTCTTGAGCAGCAAATCAGCATACTGCATTGATTTCTGAAGATCATGTGACTCTGAAAACTGGAGGAATGATGCTGAAAATACAGCTTTGATCACAGGAATAAATTATATTACATAATATTATAAAATGTATTCAAAAATAAAATATTCATGTTTAATTGTAATAAGACCACACAATACAACTGATTTAACTGTGTTTTAATCTACTTACTGTGTAAATATATGATTATATATAATATTGTCTTATTGACTTAAGTTCGGCTGAGGACACGGAGTGACGGCTTACACAGAGAAGAAGGGATTGGTAGAAAGGAGTGGTGGATAGGTGGAGGAAGAGAGTAAAATCAGTGAAAAGCTGCTTTTGTCTTCCATCTGTGCTTGTTCAGCCTCTGTCACCAAAACCCTACACACACTATCAGACATACTTTCTATTTCCCTGTCAGACATGGGGACTGAAGCTGTCCATTAAAATGAACTGATGTCTGATTTAGAACACCAGCGCCTCTCTCATAACTGTACTGAGGAGGATTACACCCCCATCCATCCGTCCACACACACACACACACACACACACACATACACACTCACTCACTCACTCACTCACTCACACACACACACACACACTCACGCACACTCACACTAACACACACACTCACTCACTCACACACACACACACACTCACGCACACACTCACTCACTCACTCACACACACACACTCACTCACTCACTCACTCACTCACTCACTCACTCACTCACTCACTCACACACACACTCACGCACACTCACACTAACACACACACTCACTCACTCACTCACACACACACAAACACACTCACTCACACACACAAACACTCACACTATCACACTCACACACACACACACACACACACAAACACTAACACGCTCACACACACTCACGCACACAAACACACACACTCACACTAACACACACACTCACTCACACACACACTCACTCACACACTCACTCACTCACTCACACACTCACTCACTCACTCACACACACACACACACACACTCACTCACACACTCACTCACACACACACTCACTCACACACTCACTCACACACACACACACACACACACTCACACGCACACACACACTCACACACACATACACTCTCACACACACGCACTCACACGCACACACACACTCACACACACATACACTCTCACACACACACACACACTCACACACACACACAGGCCGCTCTATTCCCGCTTCACCTCCGTGTGGACCTGTAGACCCGGCTCTGACCTCATTCTCAGCGTGACACAGAGAGAAAGCAGAGATGAAGGGGTTTGATATCATGAACACGTGTTCATCAGTCACAGCTGCGCTCCGTCCGAGGACGACGCTTGTTTTGAGTTTTGTTGGGACAAAGTCAGGATAGAGGACTAGTTTCTTTGAAAAGTGTGTCGCACCTGGACATTTTCTGGCTGATTCTTGAGCTGTATTCAGTACGTATTCATTCATTCTCTTTTAATCTAATGTTTTTAGGATTACTGATTGTTTTCATTACATTAGTTGATGGCTTTAAAACACTTATTGTATGATAAATAACAATATTACAGAAAAAATATATATTAGTAGTCATAATTTAGTTTTATTTCATGATGCAAATGTAAAAAGTGTTATTTAAACATCTCAAACTGTATCCGTAAGTCAACACATCATCTGTATTTCATTAGGAATAGAACACAAACTCTATACTCTTAAACTTTTGTCAATTTACCTTTAAACCTACTGTATTATGTTTTATTAGCACATTATAAGTTATGAACATAATCAAATTTTTACTGAAAAACCTGTCGTACACAATCTCCAACATGCCTTCTGTTGTCTGATCGATAGTTTATACTTTTGACCAAGTAAAAATCCTATTGTATGTAAAACTCTTCAGGTATTTTTTTTTTTCTTCACAGATTTTATTTAAAGTAACATTGAAACAATATTGTTAGTAATATTTCAAGATTAACACTTGCTGTACTTTTGGTTTATTTGATTATCCGTGTATAATATTTTTAAAAGATCCTGTTAAATGTATCAATGAACATCAAGCTAGCAAATGTTTATTTGTTCATCTCTTGCATTATATGTTTTGAAACTAAAGAGCATTGATCATAAAACTAAGCATTTTAAGATCATCTTACTTTGACATGTTTTTGGGAAAGATAAAGTATCTCCTAATAATATAAACTAATATTTAGCTATATCAGCAACTGCACCAAATTGCATATTTTTGTTCATGTTATGTATCTAAATGAAGTTGATTTGTATGATCTACATACTCAATGAGCAATACATGTCTTATGTAGAAGAAATGTAATATGTAAGTAAAATATGTATTAAATGTGATGCTCAACTATAAATACATATCAAACATGAACGCCATTTACAACCTGGCCTTTTTTCCCATAATTTGACAGGATAGTCAATGAAAAAAAAAAAAAAAATGAGGACATGGCTTGATTTTATCATTGAGGAATTGATTGGATTGAGAAAATTCTCTGTATGACAGAAGGGAGAGCCTGAAAATGAAGAGGGATTGGTAACATCAGCCAAAAAGAAAAGTCATAGCAAATCTGAATTGATGTGCTGAATGATGAACCGTTCACAGTAAGACCAGGAGAAAGTAAAAAGTCTGGTTCTGGGGCAGTTTTGAGATGATTTTTGAGGGATGGGAATTTGAGTTGAACATGATGAAACACCTTTTATGTGTGTGTGTGTGTGTGTGTGTGTGTGTGTGTGTGTGTGTGTGTGGTTTAAGTCATGAATCATCTTCCTGAAATTATGGTGTGTTTTGAGTAATAATAGGTATCATCGACATCATCTAGTGCACATGAATGTCAATGACAGGGTTTGACCACATTCTGGATTAAATAAAATCCATAACTAATTAATTACAGCGTGTCTGTTGAAAGGCTATTTGCAGTAACCACCACTGATTGTTGAAGCCAGAAACCGAAACAATGGTTTGGCGAGCAAAGACCTTTTTTACACGACTTTATTCCATTCTGCTTCCTTTTTTCATCACATATTAACTCTGAGAGGAGTCTACTGTCCATGTCCAGAAAGGTAAGAAAAACATCATCAAAGTAGTCCATGTGACATCAGAGGCTCAGTTAGAATTTTTTGAAGCATCGAAAATACATTTTGGTCCAAAAATAGCAAAAACTACGACTTTATTCAGCTTTGTCTTCTCTTCCGTGTCTGTTGTGAGAGAGTTCAAAACAAAGCAGTTTGTGATATCCGGTTCGCAAACGAATCATTCGATGTAACCAGTTCTCCAAATCGAACTGAATCGTTCGCGTCACCAATACACATTAATCTACAAATGACTTAAAATGTTAACTTTTTTAATGTGGCTGACACTCTCTCTGAGTTCAAACAAACCAATATCCCGGAGTAATTCATGCACTCAAACAGTACACTGACTGAACTGCTGTGAAGAGAGAACTGAAGATGAACACCGAGCCGAGCCAGATAACAAACAACAGACTGACAATACGTCATCAGAGCGTTCCTTTACGCTATTGCAGACTGAGCGAGAATGGAAGGTGTCATTATTGTTATTTGAATGAATGAGACATGAGCTAATCTGACAGTGTTGTATTCAATCCTCCACTAACACGGTCTCTCATCGTGTTGCTGGTTAGCCTCTGCTCTGCCTGTGTGCCGTCATGTGATTTAGAGGAGGTGTGGAGTGGTCTGCAGGGAGAGTGGATTCATATCTTATTGCAGAGTTAGCTTGCTATTGCTAGCCTCTTTGAAATCACACAGGCCGATGACACATGCACTCTAGAAAGCCTCATCTTTGTCCATCTTCTGCATTATTTTACTTCAGAAGTTATGTCTTTTTTAAACAAAAGTTGCGAGAGCCTCATAACTCTCTCACACATGTGCTCATCAATGCAGCCATCTGTTGTTCTTGCAGTCTCTGCTATTCTGTTGTTGTTGTTCTGTCTCTTTATTTTTGTTTGAAACAACGACCTGCGCATGTGTGACCCGGTTACAAATGGTGCGCATGCAGTACATACTATTCTGGGTTGCATTTTCCAAAAGCATGGTTGGCTAACTATGGTTGTTCGTTCCATTGGAACTATATTGGTAACAATGGAAAATTGCGATCAGTTGCTTTTGGGAAATGCACCGCTGGTGAGGAAATTAGCATCAAGCGCACTGTACATGGAACCTCACGCACATGTAAAATCAGAAGTATACTTTGAGCTTTACAAAAATCAGGAGGTGCATATACAGTATGTGCGTAATGTTTTGATTACATTAGTGTACGCGTAAAAAGTGAAGTCTACTTTGTATTTTTGTACAGCACACAAGTCATAAATGGTCTGAATTCACTTCGTGGAAATTAGTCTTAATATCTCCTATTGCGTTTCAAGAAAAATGATGATGAGTAGACGGCACAATTTTTATTTTGCGTGAACTGTCTTTTTGGGAAATGCTGAAGTTGCACAAATGCACCATGGGCAGTGCCGTCTCCCTCTTTCTTATGTTTATGAAGTCGTATTAACAGTTTCCATACAACAATGAATATATCATTTTGTTTGCCTGATTGTCTGATACACAAAATTGTATTGATTCCCTAATTTTTTTTTCAGATCCTGAATCATCAGTTTCAGTTTGAGTTAGTTGTTTTGGCTGTGCTCACTCAGCGCCGCTCTGCTGACCTGTTTCCACAGGAAGATCTGTGTGCACTGTAAGTGTGTGCGGGAGGAGCATGTGGTGCGCTCTGTGCCCGGACAGCTGGAGAGGATGATGTTGAAGCTGGTGTCTGACTTCCAGAGGCACTCCATATCTGACGATGACTCGGGCTGCGCCTCGGAAGAATACGCCTGGGTGCCGCCCGGGATCAAGCCTGAACAGGTGAGCAGGCAGCATTCAGGAGACTATAGCTACTTACAGTTAGGTTTATTTAGTGATAGGAGAGTTTGGTCTGAATCAGCCAATCACAGCCTCTTTTGCACTTTGTCAAACAGTGGCTGCTCTTTTTAATCCGATGAGACATAATGGTGATTCACATGTCAAGCTTCACTAAAAACAAAACAACATCTTGGTTGCCTCGTGTAGTTTTGATATTAAGCATTGTTTTATTTCCTCCACATTATATTTCATTTTTTACCCAATAACCACTTGCACAGGAAGAGATTGTTTACACATGAAAATTGACAGTTTGTGAGTAGTTTTGTAGATCAGTCTAAAATTGCATTATAAGTGTGGGTCCATGTTGCTGTTTTTGTGCACATATTTTAGTAATCATCTTAAATTAAATATCATTCAAAAGCTGAAACAGTCAAAATTCATCCTGGGAAAGCAGCTTTGAAATCAGACATTGCATTACCATAGACATTGTCCTTTAAATCAGGCTCCTCCCCCTGGCAGGCAGTGTCCAGTGTAAGATTACAAAATTTACTACACTATTTTATAATCAAAATGTTCTAATCTTGAGTCCCAAGGTATTTTTTACACACATTTACACCCGGTGGCTATCAACACCTAAACAAAACCTCAATTTTTGTGAGATCAACTTCAAATTTGGAACCTAACTTAATTAGATGCATGGCTTTGGTTTCATAGTAGTTTTACATATTGTCTTTAAAGTAAACAAACTTCTATAACTTTTTTACACTTTCGTTTTTTGATTTAATGATTATTAGTATTTTTATTTATTTTTCACTTTCAGTAATATGACCAACCTTAGGTCTGTATTCCAAAGCGTTCATAAATTACAACCATTTAAGTTCAGGTTTTTACATCTATGTTGAGAAAGGGGGAGAGAGTTAATTATCTGTGTTCATGTATGTACAGGTGTATCAGTACTTCAGCTGTATTCCAGAGGACAAGGTCCCATATGTCAACAGTCCAGGAGAGCGATACCGTATTAAACAGCTCTTACACCAGCTGCCGGCCCATGACAGCGAGGTAAAACTGTTTACATCCTCACTCTCGTCTCCAGTGAATCCTGAATCTATGAACCCAACAGCCTGATCTTCAGTTTTTTTTTTTTTTTACTATGTTAATAAGATATTTTGGGGGGAAACTTAAAGGAATATTCAACCCCAGAATTAAAATGTTGTCATTAATCACTTAACCCCATGTTGTTCCAAACCCGTTAAAGCTTAATTCGTCTTCAGAACACAATTTAAGATAAGTACAAAAAGTATTGTCATCGCTTCATAACGTTACAGTTGAACCACTGATGACAATATTTTGACAACGTCTTTCATACCTTTTCATGACCTTGACACTGTTATTTACTTGGTAGTCAATGGGACAGTCACAAGCCTCCCGGTATTCATCCAAAATATCTTCAAATGTGTTCTGAAGACGAACAAAGCTTTTAAAGGTTAGGAACGAGTGATTAATGACAAAATTTTCATTTTGGGGTGGAGTATCCCTTTAATCACAAAACAAACTTAATGGCCATAAGGCTTCATTTTCATTATGAAAACATAATTTCTTTTTTCATGTTCAACATGTTTTCATGGATTTTACCCTCCATCGTGGCCTGAATTGATCAGTGATGATGACAGGGTTAGGTTGTAAGTGTGTGATGGTCTCGTGTGTGTGTGCACAGCCTCAGTACTGTAACACTCTGGATGAAGAAGAGAAGAAAGAATTGAGGTTATTCAGCCAGCAGAGGAAGAGAGAGAATCTGGGCCGTGGCATCGTACGACTCTTTCCGGTCACCATGACCGGAGCCATCTGTCAACAGGTAGAGAAACAGAGACATGAACGATCTTCTCGGCTGTAATGTCACCTTGAAATCACAGCTCACTGCTTCCTGGTCTAGGACAAACAGTGCTTACAGTATCAGCTGAAGTGTGGTATGTGCATTGAGCTACTTGAGCTGAAGAGGCTTTCGTCTGGCATGCGGCTTCGGGAAACCTTTTAACATGCTGTGATGAGTTCAGACTCCAGCCTGAGCAGATATCATATGTACTAGATAAAAGCGCATACTTTCCATTCATCCACGGTGATATTTTAAGAGTTTTGCCACATTTTAACACCCATAATGCACTCCAGCTGATGAGTAGATGCCAGGAGGGTGTGGATGTGTTGAGGAGAGGCAGTTTGTGTCATGTTGTGTTGATTTGTGTGAATACTCAGTCTTTTTACGTCATCAAACACAAAAGAAAAAGAACTAGTCTGTATCTCTATCAAATTTAACTTAGAAAGCTTTTTTTGTTGTTGTTAAATGTTGGCTTTATTATAGAGGTTGTGCTCTGCTAAAGAACAATGGAGTGCTGCTAAAGCTTAGTTAAAGAGTGACGCAGATTTGCTTTATTCGCTGTAACAAGTTTGAGTGACTTTCTTTTTTTTTTTTGCCTAGTATAATTTATTTTTATTTATTTTTTAGTTTTGACTCATCTTGCACTGTTCAGTTAATAATAATAATAAAAATAATTTAATTTGAATAAAATATACAAATGAAATCAATAGAGATATGTCACTATAGTAATAGTTTTGTACTGTAAAAAGAAAGGAGTATTTAATAATATTAGTAGTAGTAACAATAATAACAATTTAATTTCAATGAATATAAAAATTAAATCAATAAAGATAAAGTACTAAAGAAATATTATTGTTTTGTAAAAAAATGTAGTATTTAATAATATTAGTTATAATAAATATACTACTATTATTATAATGATTGTTATTATTATTTTGTTTTTCAATCATTTAGAAAATTAATAATCATGTATTAAAATAAAGAAATATTGCTTTACTATTGTCCTTTAAAATAAAGCCTATTTCACAATAATAATAATAACCATTGTTATTAAATTGTATTATTAATTTGTACGTAGTTATAAAAATATTTTTATGGAAATAATACTACTGTAAATAAATTGTACTGTAAAAAAAAGTAATTTTACAATTTTGTAAAAACAAATTGACAAATCTAATATTTATTAAATTCTTTGCTTTCAAATGTTAAACTAAACAGATTTATTATTATATTATATTATATTATATAAAAGTTCTAAATAAATAAAAGTCACTGATCAGGAGATTTGGTGATCCTTCTGCTGTTCTTCTTGTTTCGGTCTCATCACAGTGGTAGTGTAGGAGTGTTTTCCACATGTAATGATGAGTTTGGAGACTTTGTGTGGCTCTCTTCTCACCCCGCTCTCTTCGTCTCAGTGTGGCAGGCATATCTGCGGCGGTGACATAGCAGTGTTTGCGTCGCGAGCGGGTCACGGCTCCTGCTGGCATCCTCAGTGCTTCCAGTGCGCTTCCTGTAGCGAGCTGCTGGTGGATCTCATTTACTTCTATCAGGACGGACACATCTACTGCGGCCGGCACCACGCCGAGCGCCTCAAACCCCGCTGCCAGGCCTGCGACGAGGTGACTGCTTTCCACACCGCTCCGTTTTCATCACACATGTGCCAGACACGCTGAGCCTCGGTGCTCGTGCAGGACACAAGGGTTCAAAAATTTGAGTTTGATCATATTTCTGTGACAGAAACAGAGTTGGTGCATGTGACTCACGCAGTATCTTGCTCCTCCTGTGGTGATCAGATCATCTTTGCGGACGAGTGTACGGAGGCTGAGAGCAGGCACTGGCACATGAAGCACTTCTGCTGTTTCGAGTGTGAGACGGCGCTGGGCGGCCAGCGCTACATCATGAGAGAGAGCCGGCCGTACTGCTGCCACTGCTACGAGTCTCTGTACGCCGAATACTGCGACACCTGCGGAGAACACATCGGTGAGAGCACACACACCATAACACACCGCTGCCACACAGTGACAGAGAGAATCACAAGAACATTTAGAGCAAGAAATCATCAGATTTCCACTTTTCAATATCACATTACTGTAAATAATTGATATTTTTTTATTCAAAACCATGTAAATTGAAGGCAATGCAACTAATACTACTGTGATGTATAAATATATTTTAAATAATCTAAACAATATAATTGGGGGGTACTTTATAATCGTGAAATTAAAGTCTTAATGCAGGAAAAGTTAGTCATCCTAAAACTGTATTTAAGCAAAATATGCAGTAGAAATCCTTTTCTGAATATTCAGCAGTGTTTTAGGATGCCTTTGTAGCATGAAATGACAGAAATACAATTATATAAAGCTGTTTTTATTTAATATTTAATAGAATAAATTAATACACTGCATAATATATTCAGACAGAAAAGTTGTTTTGAATTGTAATAGCATTTCACTGTGTTTTTGATCGAATAAATGCAGCTTTAAGTATAAAAAAAGGTTACTGATAGCAGATTTTGAATGGTAATGTAATAGCTCCCTTTTTCATTATTTCCTACAAAACTAGTTCATAGGCTTGAGAATGCACTAGTTGCATATATGCATATATATATATATATATATCTAACATTTGTAGTGCTGCCCACTTGCCCTTACTGAGTGTTCTTGACAAACTGAAGCATTGTTGAAGATTTATCTGTGTAATTGAAAGCATTGCTACAGATGCAGAAGCTTAACTTGCATTTAAACACAACGTTCCATCCAATAATGGCAGTAAAAAGCTCAGTCATTACAGAGAAATGCTGTGCTTCCGTGATTGAACGGTTTGAAGGAGTGCTGTGAGGCTTCTCTCATGTGTGTGTAGGTATAGAGCAGGGTCAGATGACGTACGAGGGCCAGCGCTGGCATGCGTCTGAAGCGTGTTTCTGCTGCGCCTGCTGTCGGCTCCCTCTGCTGGGCCGACCCTTCCTGCCTCGCCGCGGACTCATCTTCTGCTCCCGCTCCTGCTCGCTCGGGGACGACCCAGACAACTCCGACTCCTGCGATTCTGCCCTCCAGAGCAAACCGGTGTCACATAAGACCATTCAAACCCTGCAGCAGAGTTCCAGACCTCGGCCACAGGAGGGAACCAGCGTCACTGCCGCCATCTCTACACTGAACACATGCAAACATACAGTCAAAGCAGCTAGTACGACAACAGCCAATGGGAGTCATTCTCCACTAGAGAGTAAAGGTGCAAATATTACCATGCATTAGTATATTTAAAGGGAAAGTGACATACAGACAAGTATGGTGACCCATACTCAGAATTTGTGCTCTGTATTTAACCCATCCAGAGTGCACACACACACAGCAGTGAACACACACACACACACCATGAACAGTGGTGTCAAACTCTATAACCACTAGACCACGACTTCCAATTTACCTGGTGGCTCACACATTTCTCATTTTCTCATTTCACCCCAAAAAGAATCAATTCTATTTTGCATAATAAGAAGGCCTACTTTTACTAATATTAAGATTTTGCATTCTGACATGAAATTCATTAGATTAGAAGTAACCATTTTCCCAAATGTATTTTCATTATTGTGGTACAATAATGTGTTTTAGTATTTCATTACATAAATCTGAATTATTAATCAATTTTTTCTCCCATGACAAAAAAAAATAAAATAAATATATATATATATATATATATATATATATATATATATATATATATATATATATATATATATAAGTATTTGGTAATTAAACAACTTTTTATCTCTAAATTCTCATTATTGTAAAGAAAAAATAATTACATTTGTATTTTAATTGTGTAAGTACAATTATATGCATATGTAATTTATTACCTTTAGTTTGTTGATCTAAAAAAATAATAATGCTGGACAAAAAAAAAAAAAAAGAGTGAAGGATAAAGGATCATGTGAAACTGAAGACTGGAGTAACGATGCTGAAAATTCAGCTTTACATCACAGGAAGAAATGACATTTTACAATATATTCAAATAGAAAACAGTTCATTTTAAATTGTAACAATATTTCACAAATTACCAAATGGTGAAGAAAAGACACCTCTGTAAAAAAAAAACAATTGAAAATCTTACCAAAATACAACCGAAGCTGCGTTTCCCAAAAGCAGTGTCCTCGACCATCAAGTGCTTTTGGGAAAGGCAGCCCAGGACTTTTTTTTATTGTGAGGTTTACCTTCATGATCAACATTTGTACAGTTGAATGTTATTGACACTGTTTGTATTCACAAGCATCTTTAAAGTCTCTGCTTGTTCATTTAGCAGGTGTTCACACCTCGTTCCATCCTGTACTGAATGGCGAGCCTCCACCGTATGAACACTCACATCTGTCCTCTCAGCTCCGTCCAGCAGCCAATGACAGGCCGGCATTAGTTTGCACGGACCAATCAGGCATCAGCACGCAGCAGGTGAATCACACGCCAGACCGTCTGGAGTTTACAGCGGAGCTGAACGGATACGCAGAATTTGGCCCTTTCCCGCCAAGCTTCACGTCTAGAGGGACGTCCACTGCAAAGGATTGTGGGAACATCATCGAGAGCAGTTGTTCAGGTACTGTATGCTTGAGTCAGTAAAGCAGTTTATCTTGTCCGAAGCTGTATTTCTTATTGAACTTCCTTTGTCATAGGAATTTCCTCTCAACTGGAGTCTTCAGATGCATTTGATGATCTGAATGACTCCGACTCCTTCCCGCCTCCTCCGCCCCCCGTTTTCTTCGATCCGTCTGACTCCCCGGCCGCTGTCACCGAAGCCCAAGACGTGCCTGGGACACCGGTCCGCAGCAGCACCGCCAGGGTCAGCTTCAGAGAGCCAATCAGCTGCAGCTATTCAGTGGAAGAGGAAGAGTGGGAGGAAGAGGAAGAGGAAGAGGAAGTGGTGGAGACGGAGAGAAGAGGGGATGAGGATGAGGAGGAAGATGAAGGAAGTTTGGGACACAGATTGCACTTCTGCACTGAAGGACCATCTCAAATGGACCTGCTGGGTAAGATTGTTTTTTAATAATCCCAATTCTGGTTTGGACAGATGGGTTCAGTAGTGGTGAGGCCAGGCCGAAACCTGGAAGCCGAAACCAGAAATTCAAGAAGTTTATCGTCCTCATGTTCGCTTCAGGCCTTAGTTCACCCCAAAAAAATTGAATATTACATCAAGGGTAATCTCATTTGATCATGTTTCCTTCAGATGGGTCGAAGCGCCGCGGTTTCCATCGGGGAAGCGGTGGCCACCATCCCAGCGAGAAGCGGCTCAGAGGCTCCCGAGGTCCACGGAGCGACAGACCTCGTCTGGAAACCCTGGAATGCAGAGTAGGGGACCGCAGGCGGTCCAACAGCGCCCTGGACGGCAGCCTTACCCTGCACTCCACCCGCTACCGCCACGAAGACTCCTGCTCCACCTGCTCCTCTTCCTCAGACTCAGAGGAGGAAGGCTTCTTTCTGGGCCAGCGCATTCCCCTGCCACCGCAGCTGACGGGCGGAGAGAGAGCAGCAGAAGGACAGACAGAGGACGAGGACAAGAGCCGAAGAGGAAGCTTCAGGAGGAGGACGCAGAGTCTCAGTAGAAAAGACAAGGACAAGAACTGCATACTGTCCTGAGACCAGGACGTGCGTGTTAAAAACTGGAAATAAAAGAACTCGGTCACTCTCTGAACTAACAAGCTGCTCACTCAAGGTCAAAGTTTATGAGTCACATTTTGTGTAACAAAAACAGAAACGATCTTACAGTCTGTGCAAATGTGTGCCAGTATTTTTATAAAGATGATAAAATATTATCCAGTATCAGTTTCAGTGTCATGGTGCTTAGTCACATAAACTGGCGTTATTATTCGGGCCGAGGAACATTTCGAATCCAATTTTTGTTTGTTGCAGGAAAAGTAGATTTCTACAATTTCTACATGTATGCGAGGTGAACGGGTTTTATTTTACAGCGAAAGAACGGTTTCACACAACATGAATATTTAGCGCAAAAAATTCCCTCAAATTTTGGCAATGCAGTTTATTTGATCAGTATGGAAGCTTGTTTCCACCACGTAATAAATGAATAAAAGGTAATTGCTACTTTTCCCCCAAATCAGCAACTTTTGTCTCGTAATTTTACATCTCACAATTCTGACTTTTTGCTGTAAATAAACATGTAATTCTGAGAAATAGTCAGACTTGTGCGAAAACTAAATTTCAAGAAATTTTCATTCAGTGGCTAAATTGGGCTATTCAAAAAAAAAAAAAAAAAAAAGCAATTTCAATGTAAAAGTCCTTTCACACCAAAAACGAAAAGACTGAAGGAAATTTAAATATTGCAGATTTGCCTTTGAGAAAACGGTTTCTGTTTCTGTTACTATTTCTGTGTTAGTGAGATGAGTTGACATTTAGTCTAGATCTACAGTAACATCATGTTCAAACAGTGCACACAACACATCTGAACTCACTCCTGATTTCTCTCTACATGAGGACAGGAGAGCTGTCGGACAATCAATGGGAAACAAATTAGCTGCCATTATTTATTTAAAAAAATAACTCATATTTTCCTGTAAATGTAAAAAATCGGATACTTTACTAGTTGCTTATCTGATTACGTAACTCACGCTACTTGTAAGATGTTACAAGATGAAATGTTAAGTGTTAAATCTAAAACTACTAAAACAGGTGAATAGTTGTTGCTTGTCTGACTGGATTTGAGAGGGCCGTGTTATTTGCGCTTGCTGAAGGTTTAACTACGTGAAACTCATTGAAACACAATGTTGTGGAGTTATTGTTTTAGAGCATGTACTGGAGACACAAGTCAGCATACTGTATAGCAAATGTCGTAAGGCTACTGCAAGCCAGATCATAACAGAATGTGGGGAAATATAATCGTCATCTCCTCGTCAACTGTAAATCTGTACATACAGACATTTCAAACCTCTCTGTGTAAATGAGAGTTTAAATCAAGACATGATTTTTACTGTGTTTTGCCAATCAGAGATCACAGTACTGTATATTAGAATTGTATTTTTATAAACAACATGGCGATAGTTTTATTTTCTTGTCTAAGATGCTTTCTGGCCTAATATAATTTTTAGAAACTTTAAAAGTGTATCTTTTTAAATGAGAAAATAAATACTTGATCCTAAACATTTTTCCAATCTTTTTTTTTTTTTTTTTTTACATTTAAGGCACTACACAAAAATAATGATTATAATTATACTCGCATCCTGTTTTTAGCATGTAAGTTTTGCTACAAGGTCTATAAATAATTAACTGTAAATCAGAAATACCTACACTGTTTTTTTTGTTCTTCTCATTGTCTAATTCTAAGTGTGTGTGTGTGTGTGTGTGTGTGTGTGTGTGTGTGTACAGGTGCTGGTCATATAATTATAATATAAAAAAAAGTTTATTTCAATAATTCCATTCAAAAAGTGAAACTTGTATATTATATTCATTCATTACACACAGTTTAATATATTTCAAATGTTTATTTCTTTTAATTTTGATGATTATAACTGACAACTAAGGAAAATCTCAAATTCAGTATCTCAGAAAATTAGAATATAACTTAAGACCAATACAAAGAAAGGATTTTTAGAAATCTTGGACAACTGAAAAGTATGAAAATTAAAAGTATGAGCATGTACAGCTCTCAAGACTTAGTTGGGGCTCCTTTTGTCTGAATTACTGCATTAATGCGGCGTGGCATGGAGTCGATCAGTCTGTGGCGCTGCTCAGGTGTTATGAGAGACCAGGTTGCTCTGATAGTGGCCTTCAGCTCTTCTGCATTCTTGGGTCTGGCATATCTCATCTTCCTCTTCACAATACCTCATAGATTTTCTCCGGGGTTAAGATCAGGCGAGTTTGCTGGCCAATTAAGAACAGGGATACCATGGTCCTTAAACCAGGTACTGGAAGCTTTGGCACTGTGTGCAGGTGCCAAGTCCTGTTGGAAAATGAAATCTGCATCTCCATAAAGTTGGTCAGCAGCAGGAAGCATGAAGTGCTCTAAAACATCCTGGTATACGGCTGCGTTGACCTTTGGCCTCAGAAACAGTGGACCAACACCAGCAGATGACATGGCACCCCTAACCATCACTGACTGTGGAAACTTTACACTGGACCTCAAGCAACGTGGATTGTGTGCCTCTCCTCTCTTCCTCCAGACTCCAGGATCCTTTTTGAAGCGAGACGCTTCTGACGCTGTCTGTTGTTCAAGAGTGGCTTGACACAAGGAATGCGAAGCTGAAACCCATGTCTTGCATACGTCTGTGTGTTGTGGTTCTTGAAGCACTGACTCCAGCTGCAGTCCACTCTTTGTGAATCTCCCCCACATTTTTGAATGGGTTTTGTTTCACAATCCTCTCCAGGGTGCAGTTATCCTTATTGCTTGTACACTTTTTTCTTCCACATCTTTTCCTTCCCTTCACCTTTCTATTAATGTGCTTGGACACAGAGCTCTGGGAACAGCCAGCCTCTTTTGCAATGACCTTTTGTGTCTTGCCCTGCTTGTGCAAGGTGTCAATGGTCGTCTTTTGGACAACTGTCAAGTCAGCCATCTTCCCCATGATTGTGTAGCCTACAGAACTAGACTTAGAGTCCATTTAAAGGATTTGCAGGTGTTTTGAGCTAATTAGCTGATAAGAGTGTGGCACCAGCTGTCTTCAATATTGAACCTTTTCACAATATTCACATTTTCTGAGATCATGAATTTGGGATTTTTCTTAGATGTCAGTTATAATCATCAAAACAGAAATAAACATTTGAAATATATCAGTCTGTGTGTAATGAATTAATATAATATACAAGTTTCACTTTTTGAAAGGAATTAGTGAAATAAACTTTTTGATGATATTCAAATTATATGACCAGCACCTGTATATAATTCCAAGCTAAAAAAAAGAACAATATATCTTCTCAAAGATAAACGACTAACTTGATGTCAAACAGCTTGTCTCTTCTCTACATACAGCAACACACATAGATTACAGACAAAAGGTAGCTATTTCCTTCAGTGATCAGGTGACTCAAAGGGCATATGGGACATACTTCCTGGAGTGTGAATGAGTTTCTGATTGGATGGGACAAGAAAAAAGGGCAGGAGGAGTGTTTGAGAAGAGAGTCAAACCGGTCTGGCAAGTTTTACTTTTTCCTTAACACAAGCACACGCGTGGACACCATCTGTCTTGCTATCTTTCTGTTCCCTGACACACAAAAGACATTACTGACTGAACTCAGTCGCTCTGTCCTACCTGACTCAAACTTTAGAGGTTAGAGGGGAATCCAATGCTGCTGAGTTTCCTGAAACAGTCACAGGTATGTGTTTGGTTGTGTGCGTATTGTCTGTTAATGTGTCTCACTGCGATCTATACCTTTAAGCAATGTGGCTAACATATACTTTACTGCAATCAGTCATCTAAGTTTGTCTCTCTCTAATTCCCCGTAACTGTTGTTTTGGTTCTAGAAACAATCCTGGATCATGTAGAGACATGCCGTACCCTGTCCCAGGAATCTGTAAGCGAAATCTTGTTTACCATTTATTCTTGCTGACCTTTTTTTTTTTTTCTTGCCTTAAGGGATCGATTTAAATTTCTTAATCTTGAATTGTAATATCATTGTTGTGTTATAAACAGGTATATATAAAGAGATAGAGGGAGTGTGAGGTCAGAATTGATGGAGACATTGGGAGAGCAGAGAGGATGAAAGGATGGAATAATGTATGGATCGTATTAGACAAGAAAGGATAAGAGTAAACTGCACTTTAACCTCAGGAGTGCTGGCTGATGTTGAATGAATGATAAGCATTTGGACAATGAGCTGCTATTTCATTGGCCGTACTTTACCTCTAAGTGAAAATATCTTAAGTCCATTGATAAAAGCAGCACAGTTGTCAACATTGATCAACAACACTGGACAAAAATCCAGTATGAAACATCAGAAAGTCCCTCGAGTTAACCAGTGACTTCAGAGTCACATGTCTCGCCGAGGTCACATTCCTAAATGGGCAATGTCACAATGTGGGACAAATGTTTTCATATCAGTCGTCATGTTGGTTTGCTAAATGGAAGGACACTGCAGGCTTTCAGTGTGATTTACAGTTATTTTAGGAAGTAGTCAACTAATAATACATTCATCCCAGGTATTGATGTTTTTGGAGGCATAATTGTCTGTGCCATTTGTGTTATGGCCAGATTCAAATTGTGGAGCTAGCTGATAAGAGTTGTGCTATCACTTTTGTAAGCAAATAAAATGTTGACCAATAGCAGACAACAAAACTGAGGAAAGAAAATCCCATTCTTATTTACGGAAAGGCTTGAGCCATATATGCAGAGACTTTTTAACCATCTGATTATTCGGCTACTGCAAAATCAGAATCTTACTCAATGTGGCCATTTGTAATTCACTAAAGCACAGTAAAAAAAAAAAAAAATCTCAGTTCTGTCCTGAGGTATGGATGCCTAACCATGTTGTGAAATGTACGTGTGAAAGTTTGCAATCATACCATTTTAAAACATGTTCTACTGGAATGCTATCGTTGCTGTTACTTGTCGGCCCTGTGCTGGAAAAAATGCTTATCTGCTTGTGACGTATCAAATACGTATCAAATGTTTATCTGCCTGTGAGATGTCAAATATTGAATCTGTGTCTAAAACTTTAGTCCGTTTAAGTGAGAATAGTATCTCATCAGCTGTTTATGACCACTATTCATATATTGCACACCTTTAAGGTAAGAGTTTAAAAACTCACAATGGACACCAATATTTTAACAAATTGTGATGGTAAAATTTGCTTTCCAAGTGATAACGGTGTTAAAGTAGCCAAATTCCATGGGAAGACCACTAACACTGCTCTGGCCTCCGGAACTGTGACACATGACATCAGCCACCCTTCATGATGTCATGTAGGGCCATACTGAAAAAAAATAAAAAAACTTTCCCGAAACTTATACAAACCCAGAAGAAGCGTATATGGCACAGAAGCGTTTTCATTTTTTGAGGCTTTGGTCATGTTTAGCATTAGACTCCAACTCTTTAACAGTGTAAATAGCTCAGAATGCATGATATAACATTAGACAACTGCAATTGTCTGTTTGGCATAATTATTTCTCTTCCCACAGGTATTAAAGCATGAATCCAACCCTTTAATTTGGAAGTATACTCAGTCACTCAGTACAAGTCCATTTATCTATTTCCAAGCAAACCAGTGCAGATTTTCCCCAAGGATGTCAACTGACACTCTCCAGCCATCTTCACGGAGAATAATAAGGCTGGCTGGAGCTCCTGCCGTTCCAAGTCACAACGCAGAGTCCAGGGATACGCAATCTCCAGGGATACGCAAGCCAAGTGCAGTGGAACGTTTGGAAGCAGACAAGGCCAAGTATGTCAAGACCCAACAGGTGGTTTTGAAGAAGCAGCAGCCAGTTATTTGTCCCTCCAACAACAGCCCGAATGGACAAGGTACTCAACAGCCATCAAGGAAGATCCCTGCAAGACCCACAAAGTCTGAGATGCCACCCCTTAACCTGGAACATCTTTGCAAACTGATTGATGGAGTCAGCGATGCCACCGTTCCAGTCGTTTCAACACAACCCAGCAGCAATGAGAAAGATGTTACAGATCCATCCAAGGCCACCTCTCCACCACTGGAGGAACCTTCTCTGGGGTCGACTTCTGCAAGTCAAGAGAAAGCTGCAATAGAAACCTCAGGGGCAAACGGATGTCCTACGATGACAGTGCGGAGAGTCGACGTCAGACCCCAGTTACCCCAGATGAGGATGGCTGGTAGACCACAGCTACAGAACCGCTTACCGGTGCAACAGGCCATGCCGCAGGTCCCAATGCAACTTCTGCGCTTGCTTAGACCGTACATAAAGCCAAATCAGCAACCTGCTGACTTCAAAAGGCTCCATAATGTCACACAAACAAATGGCACCAGAGGACCTGTTAAACCACCAAACTGTGCTGTGCAAACCTCGCCTCCTTTGAAATCCTCAGCTAGCCCACCTCCACCCCTCCCCATAAAACCAAACACAGAACCATTATCATGTCCCTCACCGACCCCACTTACTCCAAACTCCACTGATTCGCTCCTAGCCAAAAATGACTTCCAGTCTCCGCCATCTCCAGCCATCACTTGCATCTCCTCAACAAGCTCCAGGAAGCGTCCTTCACGGACACGCTCAAAATCGGACGTCAGCGACTGCTTTTCACGAGCAGGAGCAGAGCTTGAGCGCTTCTTTAATTATTGTGGCCTTGACCCATCGGATTTAGATGAGTTAGCAAGGCCGGGTTCTGACATTGTGTCCGTTTCACATCTACGTAGCGCCAGTGCCCCAGCATCCGAACGTTCAGCCGAGGGTGAAGATGAGGGGGAAGCAGCGGCAGCAAAAGATGAACGCCCTGTTTATGGTGTTTCCGTCATTGAGAGAAATGCTCGAGTGATCAAGTGGCTTTATGGAATGCGCCAGGCCAAAGAGAGTCCCAAAGTGGCCGATATGTAACAGATAACAAATAAAGTTACATACAGCCAAGTATGGTGACCCATACTCAGAATTCACGCTCTGCATTTAACCCATCCAAAGTGCACACACACAGCAGTAAACACACCGTGAACACACACCCGGAGCAGTGGGCATCCATTTATAATGCAGCGCCCGTGAAGCAGTCGGGGGTTCGGTTCCTTGCTCAAGGGCACCTCAGTCGTGGTATTTCCGGCCGAGACTCAAACCGACAACCTTAGGGTTGGGAGTCAAACTTGCGAACATCTAGGCCACAACTGCCCCAAACAATACAATGTCTAACAAATAACCACCATCCAGACTGAAATGTAATGCAATGTGTTGTACAAAATATTAACATTTCCCATTTAGTATTTTGTTGCTTATCTGTATAGAGCTGTCTAGTTGAATCTGCCGTGTCATATATGATAGCTTACGCATCGTGGTCAATTACCTTACCACAAACACCTGTATTTTCCAACAATAACTACACATGCATGGTTGCATTGTTATGGTGACCACAAATAAACCCTTAAACACAATATATATATATATATATATATATATATATATATATATATATATATATATATATATATATATATATATATATATGTTTTTTCATTGCTGTCTTTTTCAACAATGACAGGCTGTACCTGACAGGCCAATCAAACAAGGAGTTTTGGTGGAGATATGCAAAATTGATGAATGCAGTTATCCGTGTCATTCAAAAATAATAATAATAATAATATTGCAGCTAAGCTTTATTACTTGTTTTAATATCTTGTTTCTTGTGTCATATAACATGAATATTTCTATTGTTTGTCACGGTGTTAAAATGAATTGGTTGACACAGTAGCCTCAGATCTTTTGAGTATGAGTATTATGACTTGGATATCTTTTGTAATACTTAACGTAATGATACACGACATACTCGGTGTATGATTTGAGCAGAAGTGAGCAGCTTTGATCGGTTTAGGGGTTTTTTATCAAAACCAGTCCAAAAACCAGTGTTGTGTTGTACTGACAAATGGACCGTTTTAACAAACTGATCTTAAAAAAAAAAAAATGGGCATAAAAATGAATTTACATTACTTCTGTTTCGTTGTATACGATGTAAAAGTTTGGACTGTAAAGAATATGCAGATGGGGTGGCATCAAAACTGGTGTTTTCTCTCGCTTAAAAATAGCATTTAAAAGAATACAGTACTTGAAGGTCACATTTCATCACATTTTTACATCACTTCACTTCATCATTTCCTGTTATTATGGCCAGGAAAAATGTGGTGGATGTAGTTACGTTTTTAGAACATGGTATTAACCCCTTAACCTGTATATTTCCATCAAAACCATGGAAACACTTATCTTCTCTTGTACTCAACCCATCTATCTCTTAATAGTTGAAAAAATACCCTTTTCATAGACCAAGAGGATGCATTTCCACAGCAAGTTTGTATTTGTTATATTTTGGAAAGTAATGGAAATACAAAAGTGTGTTTTTCTATTCTTTCTTTTTTCATTCACTTACCCTGTCATACTTCAAATGTGAAAAAAGTAAATTAAAATAATTATACACACACACACACACACAAGCTTGTCATTTATGCTTTTAAACCATCTGGCCTCTGCACTGTAAGTGTATTACTGTAAGTGCATTTTCTGTTCATTTTCACACATTAATGATTGATGTATGAGTCATAATTACTGTGAGAGACCGTATACTACAGATGATTAAGCTGAAAATAACACATGATATTAATTTCTAGAGAATGGAACGGTTCTGTGCATGTTTTAATCTTAAAAGTAGTTCAGGCTTGACACGACTGATCTGGTTGTCCCCGTCTCAGGGCTGTGCTGTCAGTGCAGTTGGCTCACTTACATCTTCCTTTGGTTCATACCCCACAATGCAAGGAGCTCAGCCTTCAGTGTTCCCTAGTACCTAACCATCAGCTGTCTCCTTATTCTCTCAATCACTAACATATGCCCTGTACTTTTACCATGTGATGCTTTTTATGTAATAGCAAAATTAGCCGGCTTCCATTAGCGCCACTCTAGTGTTCATTATTGAGGTCAAATGGCAGTTACATCACACAGCGTCCCACACGTCTTTCATGTGCTGTTCTCTTTAAAGAGAGCGTTCTGCTCCCTGCAGTGCTATACATCCCTCACATGTTTCTGGGAAGAGAGCTCAGAGAGAGAACACTTCAATCGTCAGCGCTCAAATATTACAATTCACTCATCATTTTCTCATAACTACCTTGTTTCAAACCTGACTTTTTTGTGGAACACAAAAGTAGTAATTCTGAGGATATCATTTGGGAAAGAGCAGTCCTTCAAATATTCACCTTAATTTAAGAAGAATTCAAATTCAGACAGGTTTGAAACAACATGAGAGTGACTTTTACTCTTTTTTTTTATCTTATCTGATGTGTTTGTGCTATGCGTTTTTATTTATTAGAAATGTTTTTCATTACATTTAAATAAAGCTTAAATCAAATCAAGATATTTAAAATAAATGTAACTACTTTACAAAAATTGTATACATTGCCGACTAACTTAAATGCAAATAATAAAATGTGAAATAATGCAATTGTAATAAACACTATTGTTCAAAAGTTTGGGGGCACTTTCTTTTTGAAAGAACTTAAAGCTTTCATTCAGCAAAGATGCATTAATTGTATCATAAGTTACATACGTTTACAAAAAAAAAAAAAAACATCAAATTCAAAAAGATCATGTGACAGAAGAACTGGAGTAATGATGCTGAAAATTCAGCCTTGCAATAAATTACATTTAAAAAAATTTATTACATTAAAAACATTTATTTTAAAACTATACAGATATTTCACAATATTACTCTTTTATACTGTATTTTAGATGAAATAAATGTTAAGCATAAGAGACTTCTTTAAAAAAAAAAAAAAGAAATTCAAATCCCCAAACATTTAAATGATAGCGTGTACCCAAAAGATCACCTGTTAAACAATACAGCTTGCTTAATTATTCACAAGCTGATGCTTTATGCTACAATTAAAAGTGGCACTCAGTCATCTACAGCAGGTTTGTGTGGGGCAAAGGTTGCCACCTACAGAGATTGTTCCAGATCAGTCACTTGCAAAGTTACATTTTGGGCAGAATGCTGCTTTATAAAACAGCGGTCCATTTAGGCAGTAGATAGCTCACTAGGTTTCGCAACAGAGCCAATATAACCTATTATTACAAAACCAAGACTGAACATAAATAAATCAATCAAATAAACCGAACTAATTCCGGGCCGGATGTGTGTGATGACATCTCTCTGAGCAGTAGCTGGTGTTATCAGATGTCTTTCAGGGATGAGTGTGGAGGCGGTAGCTATGCTGATGGCTGCTGTGATTCAGGGTCAGGTGCTGTGGGCGTCTAACAAAGACCGAGATCAAGCCTGTCTGAACGTGGACCCAACACTGGATCTCCCACGCAGCACAGCACTGCACGAAACTGTAACGCAATAACACCTACACACCAACACCACACTGGAAAATACTGTGCAGTTCGACTGTTCTGATGTTACTCAGGCATTTGACTATTATAACTATACTGCCGTTCGCAAAAGAAAGCATTAGTTGTAATATTTGCTCTATCTGAACAAAGCCATGAAGTCTTTAAACTTAGGGTGTAATTTTGGTTCTGTTTAGTGCGTCAATTACTATCAATCTTTTTAAAGAAGTTTCTTTGGGTAATTTAGAGATTGTTTTGACGCCTTAGGGACTGTTTTTATAGTGTTTGTTCTGTCTGACGTAATCCAACTTTTAATTCTTTTCATCTACCTAAATAACTGTGTTTGATAACACAGTTGAAAAAGACCTAATGCGAAGAGGTGCGGTGTACATTTTTGCACAAATAAGAGTCGTTTTGTCAGATTCCCTGAATATATTAAGCACGCGGGTTTGTTGAAGACCCTTAGTGATATTTAATAACCTGAAAGTTGGCTACTTTTTTTTTTAAATCAGACAGTGAACCAATATGTTTAAACTTTAGTGAATTCATTGCTTTGCATTGCAAATAAAATCTCATCAGACTGGCTCTTAAGCTCTTCAGCAGTTCAGCGTCGTATTTCATGACTTTGTACAGATGTATTGTTGTTTCTCTCTCTGGCTCCGGGTCACATACACACTGATACCTGAACGCTGTGAGCAAGCTGATTGGCTGTGTGTCGTACCAGCGTCTGATCCCCAGCTTCCTGTTCTCCACTGTCAGGTGACTGGTTTACCTATAATGCACATGTCAAACAATAACTAGAGCAAAAACACAAGGTTGACAAGCAATTGTAAGTGCTTACCCTATCTTCTATAATGTATAAAAAAGACGGTTTCATCATTTCAATCATGGTTTTTTAGAAACTAGGAACTAATACAGAAAATAACTTCCATTTTTATGAGAATGCTCCATTAGTGGTCGCTGAAACCTTTTTGGCTTCCTTTCCAGAAGTCTTTGGGGAACTTTACACTGTTTTGCACTAATGTTGCTGGTCAAGGAGCTCAGTTACAGTATCTCATGTTAGCTACGCTGGTAAGACTGGTATGTGATAGATTTATAATTAAACTCAAAGTGACACTGTGCAGTAACATACGTGTTAGTTATCGTGTCACAAGTGTTAGCAGGTGTCCTCAACTCTGGGCCTCGAGGTCCACGTTCCTGCAGTTATAGCTCCAATCCTAATAAAACACACCTGAACACGCTAATCAATGTCTTCAGGATAGCTAGAAAGTTACAGGCACTTGAGTTTGGTCAAGGACGGAGCTGAACAGGGCCAGAGTTGAGAACCATTGCTATAAAGTGTATTTACGCACCACTTGAACACTGCATTCAGCCAATCAGCATACAGGACTAGAATTATCTATTTTATAATTGCCATTATAAGCTTTATCTTGCCAAAACCAGAATCAGTTACGCTAATGGAATGATGCTTTAGATTTTGAATTCACTGGATGTCCTAATGTGCGCACAGGTGTCTGCTACCATATCAGTGCCAATGTGACAGATGACACTGGTGAGGCTGGCACTGTTTATAGTCTAGCTGTAAGATCCTTCTGTTTAATGGTGATGGTGAAGAGAACATACATATAATACAGGTGGATAAAGATCTGGGTTAGTAGATTCACAAACTTGAGCTATTTAATTTTGTTCCAACCATAAAAAACATAACTTTTTTATGGCAATCATTATGTAATTTGCCTGTGTTTCTCCATAGCTTCTCATACCAGCTCTGGTGATCCTAGCTTCCACGCCAGAGAGCTTTCCAGTGTGCATGGTCATGTGTGTTTTGGCTGGATCTAGATTCGTGGTACCATGGTGAGTAACAGTAAGACCTAGATCTGTCCACTTCACACTGTTCATCTCTGCTACTCAGGCCAGAGAGTTAACACTTGGTGATCCATCAGGAAATCTTCACAAGGTTTATGCAGGACATTGCCATCTCTTTTGGTAATATTTATAGTTTAAAGGGAAAATGTGCACTTGTTTTATTACGTTGTACTTTTCAGTCATTAATTTTACTCAATGGAGAGGTCATATATTTCGTGATATTTGCGAACGTGTTCATCACTGCTTAAGGAAAGAGTATTAAAAGGGAGATGGGTTAATGAAATGCTTTTTTTTGGTCTGGATCTATTAGTCTTCAAAATACATTAAAATTCAATTTACACAAACATACTTTTAGGGGGGAAAGTCAGTCTTACAGTTGTCCTCCATAACAAAGCCTCATTCATTTATTATTTATTATATCAATTATAACATTTTATCATTAATTATATCACTGCTAAGTAATATATATAAAAAAAATAGAATAACAAGTGATCCAACAAATGTTTATGACAGGGTTAGTTCAGGTTGTAAAACTTGTCATTCATGTGGTGCAGCCTCCCAAAAACGTTTTTTTTTTTTTTAAGTAATTAATTAATTTAAATATACAGAATGTTTAAGCGGTGTATACTTGCATTCAGATGCAAGGACGATATGTTAAAATGCTTTTATTGGATGGTTACACTGCATTACATGAGATGTGATATTATTTCTATAAGCAAACAGGTGTACAGTTTTGCCTACTGAATGATATATTGGGAGACGAAATCTAATCGATGTACACAAAAGTAGAGATTTTGAAATGACCCTAGAAATTCCACAGCAATGCACTGAACACCACTCCAAACATCCAAACCACAAACCTACTCCCTATGGAGGTTTGAGTTTTGTGAAACATCAGTCGAATGCCTTGAATGCTATGTTTTGCTCAGGTCAACGCTGCAGATGTAGAGGATGAGTCTGCTGTTCAGAACCCGTCCTGCAATCTTCTTTTCCTGCTCGAGGTTTTGTAACAAGCTTGTAGGAGGCCTGTCTGCTGGCTTCTCCACTATGACACTACAGTGAGTCAGCACTCGCTCTCTTTAAGCCAATGTAATGCCTGACTTAAAGTGACAGTCAGTCCATTTTAAAAATACTGAGGACACCGGCACTTAATCCGAGTTCGATTGTTCAAGCTCTGTGTCCTGCAAGTTTTTAAATACTGTCAGGCAAGAATGTTTGACCAAAACAAAACCAAGCTCACGTTTGCAATAGTTCAGCCTTTTTTGTGGAAGTCTGAAATGTTTACCTTGATATATTTACACTGAGCAATGTGTTTTGTTGAAGCTTCACTGGATATAAAGCAGGTGCATGAAGTCATGCGAATGAAGTTTCTTTGGGCCCCCGGTGGGTTTAGTTTTCTATTCTTGACCCAATCAATGAAGCACATCGGAAGCAAGTTTCAATAAGATCTTTGAAACACAAGGTAAGACATATGAGTGCCAGCCAATGTCTCAATCTTAGAAGATGTATGAATGTTAATAATAGTACAATGTACACTTTCTTTGTTTCTTTTCCAGTTCTTTAGAGTGGCACACTTGCCATTTTAGAAGAGGAAAATGTCCCCATAATTCAACAAATCACTGACTCCAGTCAGACTTTCATTTTTAAATCAAAGACTAGAATAATATCCCATCTTAACCCCTTACCTGTCACTCACATTTTTGAACATAGACTTTGTAGTGCATGATCCAAACTTACATTTGTATAATTCATGAATGAAAACATTTTGTAACATGATATTGATGTACCATTTACATGGTAATGCATGTCTGATTTTAAAATGGCTTTTAAAGGATGAATTTTGAGATTTTAAGTTTTCAGTTGATATATAATTTCTAATGATTTCTAAAATGTGATAGAGAAAAAGGCAACAAAGAAGTCTTTTTTTTTATTTTTATTTTTTAACAAAGGTCAAAACTCCTGTTATAATGGAGATTTTTGAGGGTGCACTCTTGTCATAAATTAATCGATTACATTTCCTACAAATATATATTTGGGAGTCTTAGACCTTTCCAATAATATATAGTTTGTCAAGATTATATTAGAATTAATTGTAATATAGTGAAGTAAATGTAGGCGTCCCACAGAGGGGACGGGTGACTTAAAAAAGGATTCATTAAAAATGTGTCACCACTAATGTAGATTTATTAATATTTGTCTAAAACACACACACACCCGTATAATTTCATAATTAAAATGCTTTAAAACTGCAGGGAACCAAACAGGATGAGTTCCATTGTCTGTGTTAGACAATTTTCAAGTAATTTACCTAGCTCTGATCATTTCACACTAGAAAGTCTCAGTGCAGTTACATTAAATATTAGTCCTCTTGTGTACAGTTGTGGGGGGAAAACAACAGCATTATTTGTTTTTTATTAATAAAAGCTGTAAATGTATTTGAATTTCATTCCACTGAAGTAAACCAAGTGTATGGGTCATACACTGCTGTTGTATCGATTTCATATAATACCATGTACCTTTACAATAACATGCCATTAATATTTTAAAACATGTTGCTATTTAGAATTAGATCAGATTCGGTATTATATAATATATGTTAAAGTTTTTTTTAAAGATGTCAGTCAGTGTAAATAACTAACAATAGCCTACAAAAGATGATCTGCTTGTGATGGAGACAGAATTGGCAGATGATTATCAGTGCAAAAAGAAACAACTCCAGCCAGCACCGAGACTCGAACCTGCGACCTTCGGGTTACAAGTCCTGTGTACATGGTGTGTACAGGTGTTAACAGGAACAGATGCATTAAAGTAATCACACAATGATCAGAATTACAAATACGTCATTTATGACAGTGGTGGCAAATATCAAGTTAGAGAAATGTCGTTGTGCTAAATTGGGTTAGAGCTGAACCCGTGGTTAATGCACAGTGGATCTGTCGGTGTGTGTCTGATAGAGCGCAGTTCGGCGTCTGTCCGCTGGCGGCGCTGTGTGCGCGTGCGTGGCGCGGAGCGGGGGTTGTGCTCTCACTCAGCGACTGAAGCGCATTCTGTGTGCAGAGCTTCAGGAGGCAAAACAAGCAGCAAGGATGGGAGTCGAGGTTGAAACCATTTCTCCTGGAGACGGTAAATTGCACCACAAATAGCATCCCATCGACAATTCACAAGCCACAAGCCACAAATCTTCTAAATATGAAATAAGACTCATTTAAAATCGACACATTCTGCCTGTCTTGGGCATCACGGGCGTTAGCTTGCTAGCTAACTTAAACACTAACCTCTTCCAACAGGATTTGCCGTGCACTTTTAACATCTTCTCTTCTTGTTTCGGATTTCAGGAAGCACTTTCCCTAAAAAAGGACAGACGTGTGTCGTGCACTACGTGGGTAAGTTTGATAAGTGAGAAGTGATGAATCGCACGAAGGGTGTTAGCCAGCATTAACTGTTAGCTGATTAGCCGCACTGACACAAAAGACACTTTCGCATCCGCGAACGGCTCTACAACGCTCTCAATCTTTAGTATTTTTACAAGATTTAATGTTTGCTACATATTTGATCGTTCCTTTTGTTCTCATCTGATAAATGCGTTCGAACACCACATGATTTGGAAACCGTGGCCTGTTCTTGCGGACATACGGTGTTTATATTACCGTGAAAATAGCGGGCAGCCTCGTCAAAACTAGACGTCTTTGGAGAACGTCACATTTCAACGTCTTTACCGCGAGTATGATGCGCAGAATGTTGAGATTGGAATGTTCTGCAGTTCGAATCCTCCGTGGGTGTGATTTTCAGAACGCTTTGGTTTGCACATGCCCACGATTGTCAAAACGCTTTGATTCGAACATCCGGCTTCTATGACGCGCGCACGTTTTTTTTTTCCATTCAGACGGTCATTATGCTTTCAAACCAGACTGTTTTGATGAATCCAAAGGATTGTGATCTGCAGCCATGGAAGGCTGTTTTTAATATTTCCTGTGCTGTCCAAATGAAAGGAAAATCAAATGATTTCGTATTCAGCGTTTCTTGTAAATGTGCAGGTTGACGCAGCGTCATTCACGTCTCTTGTTAATTCTCTCTAATTTCTCAGGCTCTCTGACAGATGGACGCAAGTTCGACTCCTCCCGGGACCGGGGAAAGCCTTTCAAATTCAAAATCGGCAAACAGGAAGTCATCCGTGGTTGGGATGAAGGAGTAGCCCAGGTAATTAACAAACCTTGATGTCCTTTAAAAAATAAGGTTTGATTTTCAATATAAAACTGCCCGACCTACATCAAGCTGTTATCTAATGCCACACACACAGTGTGTTCATAAAGTAGGTCTCGGCCTAATTGGAAAATTTCCCCTTTTGCTTCAACACACAAGTACATGCAATCTCTCTATTGTGGTTTTGATAACCAAGCAGTATCACTTCTGTTATCCTCCATTCATTGCTTGTTACTTGTGACTTAATTTGGTAAACTGACCTCTTCTCCTTGAAACAGATGAGTGTGGGGCAGCGCGCCAAGCTGACTTGCACTCCGGACTTTGCTTACGGGAGCAAGGGGCACCCGGGCATCATCCCTCCCAACGCAACCCTCGTATTCGATGTGGAGCTGATCGGCTTGGAGTAAAGCCCCCACATTTGGACTCAGGTTATTCCCTATTCATTCTTTCAGGGTATGTGCAGTTTTCCACATCTATGTTGTTGTTACTTGGTATTTAATACATTTTATGACTGCATGTCACCTAAGAAGGTACAATTTTTTCATCATCATAGATAGTTCCTCCAGTTGCATGGATAACTTTTATAACTAGCAGTTGTAGTCTTGGTCTTAAACATCCTGTAGAGTTTATTTAACAGGCTCTTAGATTAAACCTGCGTAATCATACTTATGGCCTTTGAGGAACACAGTTTAGTTGTTTAATAAACCTCTCTCTCTGTTTTCTTCCAGGTCAACCTTTTTAAGGAACATTGCTCCATGCATGTGATCCTCAAAAGGGACTAGTGTTAATAGCGATACCACTTAGCTTAGCTCTGATTTGCATTTGTATATTTGGTTGCCTTTTTATTTCTTTTCTGCTTGACATAATCACTGGTATACTCTCAATTATTGGATGTTCACTAAGAAACAGTTTTTTCTTTTTTCTTTTCTTTCCTTTTCTCTTTTTTTATATTTGATTTCTGTGTTGTAAACGCGATCACAGCAACAGGGTTGTGGCTGAGCTGGTAACAAGTACTCTGGTGGGGAAATCTGGTTAAGTATAAGACGAAACTACTTGAAAATAAATTGTTTATAAAAAGATGAAGCTGGTTTCTGATGTGTTGATTGGGGAAACTGGAATGGTGTGTTATCAGATGAAGACAGCTGGTCCCTATTTCATTTTGTGCACACTGAAATCTCAGAGGTTGAAATCCCACAATGCATAACTGAATATTAAAGATCAGTTTTGTTCTGATTGCATGTAATTGTCATGTTGCAGTGTTTTGCTTGAAGTGAGGACAGACTACGACACTTTTTAAATAATAGAAAAAGTCATTAGCACAACAAAAGCACCGTCATTTTAAGAAAACATTTTTATTTTCAAGGGGCGATTGAATCATACAATCCACATTTACAGTAAGGTTTGAGTGTTAATGGGCTTTGTCTATATACACAATCATATTTTGTAATAAGGCTCTGCAAATCAGGATGAGTTCTTTATGTAAATGTCTATTTGAAACCGAATCTTTAAGTTTCCTGATAGCTAGCTAACTAGGAGTAATTGTGCTAACATGCATTTGAAGCCCTTAAAATAGTCTACTGGAATGCCATGATTGCAGAGTTTTTTTCTTTTGTGCTACTTCAAAGAAACAGAAGACTTAGCTTTACAAATCCATGAATTAATTGCAAATATTTTCCTAATAGTTTACTGAAATCTGTATGCATGCAACAGTTAAAGACCCATTTGTTTTCTGAGTGGTGTGTTGAAATATTTCGAGATTTAAAGACAAGCCTTTTATGACAGTAAATGTACATCTTCACAACTACCGTTCTACTATTTATAAACCTTTGTTTTTCTAAGGTTTCCGCTAAGATTACATCCTCTCTAGTACTATTCACCTGAGTTCCACCTGAGACTGAGTTTAATGAACAGAAACATCTACCACCCAAACAAAGGACAGATGAATAAAGTCATCTTAGGCCTCACCTTCCATCGCTTGCTCAGAGAAATCTGGCATTTGATCAATATTTTCTACAATTCAAATAATTAAGCAAATGAAGCATATTAAAGCAGTTTCTTTTTGCTCATATTAAGAATACACTGTTGTGTAACCGATACAACAATTGACACATAAATTGAGTCTAGAATTACATCAGAATAGTTATCCTTAACACTCCACATTAGTAAAGATATTTTCAGCTTATAGGATCAATGTTTTATGATATAATAGTGACTTGTGCATGTTTTTTAGAGATCCAAGCAGCAAAGTTGCCAGATGCCTATTGCTTCTTGCGCATTTACCATTTAATTTATTTTCACACTTAAATGGAATTTTGTGTTTATATTGTGAAAAGTTCTGTTTCTTATGGAATTAGATGGATATGTAAATGGTATGTAAAGGTTTAAAATTTGAAAGCCTGGCCACACTTATTTGTTTGCGCTATGGACGTGAAATGTCCTCTTCTCATGAAGATCAGTTCACACCAATGTCTATGTAACCTACCTAAAGTTACGTGCAATTTTTTTTCTTGAGAGCAGGCTTCACTCATGAAACTAGAACAATGAGTTCAGTTCAGTAGAACAGTTAACATAAGAATAACATTTAGAGACATTCAATTATTATTATTTAAATCTTAAGGCCTAAACTTCTGTCCATTGTGACTTCTCTGCTCAGCTCGGACTCGTGTTTGCAGCTACTTTTGACTGTGTACTTTCAGCCAGGAATGGGCGGAAATACAGCAGATAAGAGAACCAGAAGGAAAAGGAAAACAAATGGTGGAAATGAACCAACACCCTTAAACCTCGTGAGTGTCTGTGCAAATCAGAGCCACATTCCCTCAATCTTTGTCCCTAACAAGCATTGGTGTGATGGATTTCGACCTCTTTGGTTCAAAAATAAATAAATACAAATCCCAAACTGGTAGATAAAGGACAAATAACCCCACTCAAGATGCAGTTACAAGCTTTTGATGGAACAGTAATGCTAGCTATCAGATATCAGCTCTTCCTGTTCCTGAGGGACTTCCAACCCGTCTTAGAGAGTGCAGAGCAACGGCACAGCAGCCGCGCAACAGGGAGCCCATGTTATACACCGGCATGCCTTCATTCCGTGATCCCCGGCAAAGCCACGCCAGTGTGGGAACTACAGGAACGGCCACCGCTAAGAGGTCAATCAGGAAATAACGGCTCCAGTGGCTCCTCTGAGGGGGAGCTGATTCTGCATCCTCCTCCACTCCATCTTCATCGCTGACCGTTACTACCGCTGCTTCCTGTGGTGGGGGCACTCTGGGACAAGGTTGTTGAACCTGTGGCTTCGTCAACACTGTCGCCATTGTTGTTGATGATGAGAATTCAACTGTGCTGTCTAGCGGCAAAGTTTCTGTGATGCAAGACAGCTGAGCAGGGGAAGTAGTTGCAGAGGATGGTGTGAACACCTGTGGTTCAGCTATAGTAGTGTCTGGTGCACAAGTTGCTGAAGTGATGATGCTCAATTCCTCACCTCCGCCCTCTTCAGAGATCCAGGTTATGGTGGGGCTACAGGCCTGTGAGCGGTACCCTGGCCTGTCACTGACCTCCGATGCACTAGGGGGCGCTGGTGGTGGAGGAGGTGGAGGTGGTGCTTCCTCCTGTGGGAGGTGCAGAAACAAATGGTGGTGTGGGAGGTAGGCATGTGGAATACAGCTGCAGTTGTTGTTAACGGCATGGCAGGATCGGCCGACGGGCAACACCGCCTCTCCGCTGCACAATCTCTCACAGGTGGAGGATCGTGACAGAGAGGAGCGTAGCGTTGCGTGAGGGACTTGCTCAGACAGTAGAGCTGCTTCCAGAAGTAGATGAGTACGCCCGTCCCCTCTTGGTAATGTCATCGCCCCTCTATTGGCCGGGATGTAGCGATCAGAGCGTATGTTTCCATTGCGATCTGTAGCGCCAGGTGACGTGTCACTGCTTAGCCTGGTGAAGGTGGCGCTGCGGTTCATGGTGTGGGCCGGAGAGCAGCCACAAGACCTGGATGCTCTAAATCGTGGGCCTATCCTTCCGACGCCTAGACCTTCAGACTTACAGTCCTGTTGTTCTGCCTCATGGGTCCCCAGATTGGAGCTAACAGTTTCCACAGCCTGCTGAAGCTGCCGGATCTCCTTCCGGGCCTCTTTTAGGGCCAACTGGGCCTCTATGCGATGACATTCCTCTTCAATCCAATCCTCCTGCATCCGAGTCAGCTGCATCCGTAACTCCTCGATCACAGAGTCTCTGCCATGGTCAAAAATAAAACATGGGCATAGAAATAAATCTTGTGCTGTCTCTGACAAGCGCATACTGTTAAGTAGATACTACATTTGGTTTGAAACTTGCTTCACATCCATTAAAAAGTATGTTTTATTTGGTATGAATGTGTTTAGTATGATAATGTTTAATACTCTGGATTCTGACATATTTGTAGGCATATTCAAATGCAGGGTAAATCCTGCTGTATTCTGTATATAACCACATGTATGATGCTAAGGATGTCAGGAGGCTTAACTCCACTGACATGTTGTTGAGAGATAAAAGCATTACTGACCTGTCCTGAAGCCTCTCCACGTTTTCTTTCAGCCGAGCTCGTAAGTGACGAATGCACACTTCCTTCTGCTGCAGTGGGGTGAGATACTGCTCAGGAGCCGGCGGACGGATCCCGTGGTTCTCACTACAGGTGGCATACTTTGTCTGCCGTCTGGGTCAGAGAGCGAGAAATAAATCATCTTTAATTGTGCTGTATCTCATAATTTGAATATAGTTAACACGTCAACAGTCCTGATATGTCCTTAGTATGATTATTAGGTTCGGTAACTCTCAGTGTAAATTTATGCAGTAAGGAACTTTACCCTTCTCATTTGCACAAAAATCAACAGATTGTATATTTATGCCGAAGAGACATTTATGGAGGCCCTACGAGGCGATGCATTATCTTCTTCTTTTTTTTTTCTTGTTCTTTTAATTTTCCTGTGATCACAACCTATAGCAATTACTTTATGATTTTACATGATCATGCATTTCTTTTGTACTTGACATAACGTAATGGACTTGCAATAGTGTTGACAAGGAAATCAACTTACATATAACACCATTCACAAAAATGAAAGATAAAATTTATGCCAAGTCAGTCACAAATGCAACTGCGAAAGGTTTAGATTTTCAGTGAATAACAGCTATTTGTATGACTTAAGCAGACTTGGAATATGATGTGAGTAAATTATCTTTATGGCCTTTCTTTGTCATTTTTTGCCCTTCTCCCCATTCACTTTGATAAAGAACAGAGCAGCCCATACATTCTACAAAAAACCTCCTTTTGTGTTCCGCAGAGAAAGAAAAACATGTTTGGGATGACGTGAGGACACTAGTAACCAGACTTTTAAATGGATATAGTGTCATGTCAGTTCCATTAATTCTATTTTTGCACTGTACTTTTTGCCACCATACAAAATCTGGAACACGACCCTAATGGAAGACAAGTGAGTGTGTGTGTGTGTGTCTGTGTGTCGCTCACCGTGGTGTGGCTGGGTTGGAGCGTGGTACAGTGTTGCTCTCTGTGCATTTGCAGGATACTGCTGAGTAACTGCTACGGACAGACGAGTCCCCATGCGAGTGTCGAGTGCTGCTTGGGGCAGCAGGCCTTCTGTGACACACACACACACACACACACACACACACACACACAGCTGAGCTCTGACGTCCATATCAAACAGGCTGTCACAGTGCAACTTGGATGTGTTTTAAAGGAATTCAAACTACTGCCACTGAATGAATATATCACATCCTAATAATCAGGCTAGAAAACTTTCCATGCGTTTGATTGTGTGTGTTCAAAGAGGAGGGGAGCATTACCTGCGGGAACCAGCAGATGGCTTTCGGCTCGCAGAGTGGGACATGGGTGAGGACCGACACCTCGTAACGGCACAATTACAAGGATTCCTCAGGACAGATCTCTCTAAGACAAACACACAAACCACAGAATATAAAATACAATCAGATAAAAACTAATAACATTTGAATGACACAATATTAATCTCTTAAAGATAGATAGGTACTTAAAGTTAAAGAGACCCTTTTTTAACAGAACACAAAATAGTCTGATTATATTTCAAGAGACTAAGTGACGGTAACACCCGAGGGTCTGCAGGTCATTTCTTTATGTTTTTTAAAGCATGTTTCTGCACCACATGACTTTGATTAATGGAGAAAAAAAAGTTTTTGAAATAGAAATAAGCAGTGAACCTGAATTTATTTATTATTATTATTATTATTTTTACAGTATATACACTATTGTTCAAAGTTTGGAGTTGGTAGGATTTTTAAAGGTTTTTGAGATAAATTTCTTATGTTTTCCAAGACTGCATTTATCTGATCAAAAATACGGTGATATTCTGAAATATTACACATTAAAAATGACTTTTTTTTTATTTCAAAATACATATTTTAAAATGTAATTTATTCCTGTTGTTATGTAAAGCTGAATTTTCGTCATCAGTCTTTAGAGTAACATGATCCTTCAGAATTCATTCAAATATTTTGATTTGCTGCTCAAGAAACATTATTTAGCAATGTTGAAAACCATTTTGCTGTTTCATATTCTTGTGGAAACCATTGTTTTTTTTGTTTTTTTTTCAGGATAAAAATAAAGTTAAAAGAACAGCATTTATTTAAAACAGAAGTAATTTGTAACATTATGTCTTTACTGTCACTTAAACAAATGGTTGTGTATAATTCATAGAATGCAAAAGTATCTTAAAAGTGGTCCATATGAATTGTGTACGATAGTCATATGACATTCTGAAGCCATGTTACAGACCAAAACTGAAGGATGCTACAACCTCTGAAGAGTTGTTATACAGTGCATCACTGTTTTGCATCACCACTTTTGGAGCTTGACGACTTCAGTCCCAGCTGTATGGAAAAGAACAGCGTGAAGATTCTGTTAAATCCATTTGTGTTCCATGGAAGAAAGTCATTAAAGTTTAGAATAACAGAAGGGTGAGTGAGTATAAGTTGACAATTGGCCTTTTGATAGGCACAAACAAGTGTTTTTGGGGACTATGTACCCTTGCATCCCGTTAAAATACCAAATCCAAAAAGACACATGCCAGACAAAATTAGATTCCCACAGATGCTGAACAGAATCCAACAGAGAGCATTTTATTCTGGATGCCACATGACTCACAAGAAAATAAATGCTTATGTAAACCAAGCATTCAGAACAATAAACAAACTGATTTAGACAGTCACACACACACATACAGCACAGATGATGGATTCTTTCACTCTCTGAACTGAGCTATTCACACACTCACAGAAACATGGATCGTCTCTCAGTGCATGAAGTGGTGACATGAGTGACAAAAGTGTGTGTGTGTGTCTGACATAACACTGGCATCCATGACATAGCGGCGTTTAAATATTGACTCGTGCCTCTACATTAGTTTAATGCATATTTGATGCTTTAGTTTTTTGTAATCAGAGGCATATGATTATTATTACTAGTTTTACAATGTTAAGATTATGTTTAGAGCTGAGACTACATTTAAACACTATATATATATATATATATATATATATATATATTTAAATGCCTTATTTCTGTTCACAATGTGCACAATGACCAAAAAAGAGAGCTTTTTCTAGCATGACCCAGTTATGATTTGCTGAAGAGTCTGCACTGTCATCATCAACCGAAAAAAAAGAAAGAAAATAAAAACCTTTTATTCCCAGTCTGTATGTAAAATAGCATTTCCTGACAATACTTCCACAACAGGTGAGCAGAAAGTGTATGATTTTTGAGTTGATTGTTAGTATATGTAGTCCTGGAGAGCATCTGTCAGGCAACAAGGTTCAAGTTCAGGAAATCATATAAGGTCTGTGCCACAAGTAACATGAACAGACACACACACACACACACACACACACTACGTCTGGAGTAGCTGCTGTTATATACAGATTGTGTACTTATGTTCCAAAGTTGTCTCAAACAGTCAAAATCATTGCAACTTTCAAGACACATATTCTCTCCCTATTGCTCACTTTCATTATTGTTATAGTCTGCATTTCTCCAAACAATCGGAACTTTGTATTGCAACACTTCTTATGTTACTATGATTGCAGCCTTTTTTGTAATTTTAGATACTGAACTTTCTACTAGATTAATAAATGTAACTATAAATATAAAATACAACTGGAGTCTGAAACTACACTGAAACTTAAAAACTGAATTTAAACCTGGAATTGAAGAAGAGATAAGATAAAACAAAAAATAAAAAAAAATCTACATGCTATACAGGTGCATCTCAATAAATTAGAATATTGTGGAAAAGTTCATTTATTTAAGTAACTCAAATTGTGAAACTTGTGTATTAAATCACTTAAATGCACACAGACTGAAGTAGTTCAAGTCTTTGGTTCTTTTAATTGTGATGATTTTGGCCCACATTTAACAAAAACCCACAAATTCACTATCTCAACAAATCAACTCAAAACACCTACAAAGGTTTCCTGAGCCTTCAAGATGGTCTCTCAGTTTGGTTCACTAGGCTACACAATCATGGGGATGACTGCTGATCTGACAGTTGTCCAGAAGACAATCATTGACACCCTTCACAAGGAGGATAAGGCACAAACATTCATTGCCAAAGAAGCTGTTCACAGAGTGCTGTATCCAAGCATGTTAACAGAAAGTTGAGTGGAAGGAAAAAGTGTGGAAGAAAAAGATTCACAACCAACCGAGAGAGAAATCGATTCAAAAATTTGAGTGAACTTCACAAGGATTGGACTGAGGCTGGGGTCAAGCCATCAAGAGCCACCACACAGAGGTGTCAAGGGATTTGGCTACGGTTGTCGTATTCCTCTTGTTAGGCCACTCCTGAAGCGCTAAGGAGAAGAAGAACTCTACTGTTGCCCCGTGGTCCAAAGTCCTCTTTTCAGATGAGAGCAAGTTTTGTAAATCATTTGGAAACCAAGGTTCTAGAGTCTGGAGGAAGGGTGGAGAAGCTCATAGCCCAAGTTGCTTGAAGTTTCCACAGTCTGTGATGATTTGAGGTGCTATGTCTTCTGCTGGTGTTGGTCCATTGTGTTTTTTGAAAACCAGTCATTGCACCGGTTTACCAAGAAATCTTGGAGAACTTCATGCTTCCTTCTCCTGACCAGCTTTTTGAAGATGCTGATTTCATTTTCCAGAAAGATTTGGCACCTGCCCACACTGTCAAAAGCACCAAAAGTTGGTTTAATGTCCATGGTGTTGTTGTGCTTGAACCCCATTGAGGGGGGTATTGTCAAGAGGAAAATGAGAAACAAGAGACCAAAAAATGCAGATGAGCTGAAGGCCACTGTCAAAGAAACCTCAGCAGTGCCACAAACTGAACACCTCCATGCCATGCAGACTTGAGGCAGTAATTAAAGCAAAAGGAGCCCTTACCAAGTATTGAGTACATGTACAGTAAATGAACATACTTTCAAAAAGGCCAACAATTCACTAAAAATGTTTTTATTTTTATTGGGCTTATGAAGTATTCTAAGTTGTTGAGAAAGTGAATTGGTGGGTTTTTGTTAAAAGTGAGCCAAAATCATCACAGTTAAAAGAATCAAAGACTAAAACTACTTGAGTCTGTTTGCACTGAATTTATTTAATACATGAGTTTTACAATTTGAGTTAATAATAATAATAATAATAATAATAATAATAATAATAATAATAATAATAATAATAATAATTCAAGTTTAGGAATTCTATCCAGCATTTGAAGGGCAGATTTTACTTTCATTTGACATTAGTACATTCAAAAACACATGCCTCACAGCCAACTGTTTTCTACAAAGACTCTAAGCCTATGGCTAGGTAGGCCTTAGATAGATAGATAGATAGATAGATAGATAGATAGATAGATAGATAGATAGATAGATAGATAGATATTTTCTCCCCCACATATGAAATATCTGGGACATGCCTCACAGGATTGTACTAAGATAACATAAGCAAATATATAAAGATCACATTTTTGTTTACAAGAATCAGAAAATTTTCCAAGATGATCAACTTCCATGGTTCAGGACCCAGGATGACGTCACCTCCCTCCATAGTTTGCAGGTAAATCGTCCGTGTGTAGTAAAGGGCACAAGCTGTCTTATGTAACAGTATCTCTCATCAGCAGACACCCTTCACCTGTCTGACGCGGCGCTGCAACAGTGCGTCGTTGACTTTCTTCAGCGTAAAACTATATTACATAATACGCACAATCAGTGTAGAAACTGTAGCGGGCTGAGAGACGCAGTTACACCAATCCTTTAAGAGCCTGTTATAGTTTATGAAACTGCTGTAAGTCGAGATAATTCATGACAGAGAAGAGTGAACCGCGATGAACGTCACTTACATCATCTGCTCTTCTTCCGTCGACACTGCTTTGCAGGATCTCAGTGAAGTTTGTGCACGGGTGTTGGCGGAGCCCTGCGCGCGGCATCGTCTCGCTCGGGATGCTGATGGACGGTTGCTGATGCTGACGCTGTTGATGAGCGTGCGCGCGCGGGGGACCTGCGAGAGCAGAAACGACGCATTTGCGCGACGCTGCGACGGCGTTTCTTAAAGGGGCAGAGACCTAATTTCCAAAAATAGTAAATGTTATATCATCAGAGCAGCAGAACTGTAGTCACAACAATTTGTACTGTTTACAGATAATGAGCTCAGATTACTGAATCTCTCTTTAGTGACTCTGAGCATTTAAAGCTTCCTCTGAAATGCAATCACTGGTTTTACTGGAGCAAGTATATATATATATATATATATATATATATATATATATATATATATATATATATATATATATAAATGAGCAAATTGAGCATTAGGGTGTACATTTACTTACTCTAGTTGACATAAAAATACAAATTATTGTATTAATTAAAAATATTTAATTAGTTCATGTCCCTTAATCTCCAGTTCACCCTGTAACTGTACATTGGAGCTACACATTCTTTAAAATGTTAAGCATATGCCCTAATCATAAGATTATTGGAAGAGTCACCATTTCCTTGGAGGAAACCAACCTCAAGAACAAAGTAATTATTTACCGTCAAATTGTCACTCTAAATCTTCCAATAATGTCTAAGCAGATAAGATTTAAACTCTTAGATTTATGATCAAAGCTCTGTAGTTTTTATTGTGTGAGCAAAACTTATAATGCAATTTAATGATGAGAAATTAACAAATAAATGTTTCTTAGCTTGATTTATCATGTTTGACATTCATCTTTGAACAAGAGTGAACTGTAACAGTAAACTGGACTCTTGCTTCAGTCCAGTAAAAGTTAATCATGAAGTGCTAACAATATGAATATTATGCTTTCAGCGCTAAATATAGATTCATTCCTTATTCACAAGAGCACCCAGGACATCTTCTAAACTTTTCCTTTAGAGTTTGTGAAATGATGTTTGGAATGAAATTATTTATTTATTTTAGTTTTGCAATAAGTTTTTATTTGAGATGTACATTTAATGGTCTCAAAGATTGGGTAAAAAGAACATATCATATTAATCAACACAGAGAAGAACTGTTTTTGGAACATACCTATTATTACATTAAACTGAAGGACGAAACGACAAAGACCTATTCAGGCTTGAGTTACAATCCATGCCAAATGACTTTTCAGGTAATGAACAAAGATTTAGTTAATTTAGTTCATGAAATTGGTTAAACTGAAACAATCATATTAAGGTTCATTTGATATCTGTGTGCTACTCTACAGTAATTTTCAACCATAACCCAGATCATACAGCTCTGAGAATTATATATATATATTTAAGAAACAGTATAACACTATACAAACACGTTTCATAGACCAGAGACATTTTTTGAGAAGGTCTCTATGGGAATTTCAAACACAATGTCAAAATTTTGACAGAAATCTATCACATTTTCTTCCAACCAAAAACATGTATGACACCGCAAAGTCCTTTAATGAGCTCTAACGTCTCTAAAGGGTTTCCCTCCGTTGCTTCATGGCTGCCAGCTCTAGAGAGAGGAAAAGAGAGGCCCAGGTGTGGCGATGATGTCACTGTATGGGGCGCTCTGGTGCAGGTTGAGGATTTGTTGTTTCCTCAACACCAGCAGGCAGAAAAACATGGCTGCCACATATGAACGATTGCTGCTCTCACATAAAGCATGCAGACTGTACACGGCATCGGGAGAAGAGTCTTGTCTCTGAAGAAAAATGAGAAGTTATTAGATGATATTAAATTATAAACAACAAATGTATTTTTTATGTAGGACTAAATATGTTTGAAATACTTGAAGAGTAGAAGAAGAGAGAAGAAAAATCTGAAAATGGGATCAAATACAGTTTGTACAGCCCAAAAGGTGTCTATAAACATTGTTCAAAAAATTATACATAATAATTTAATAACAAATATTATATTTCTTTTTTTATGTACAATCCAAAAAGAGCACACTCAAGCAAGTATATCATTGCTAGGCAAACGTGACCAGGCAGACTAGACACCCCAACACCCTCAAGTTGCATAAAGTCGACTGGGACTGACTGGAACTAGCACTTTCTGACTGATCCTGCCACGTTTGTGTATAATATACATCAGATAGTCAGTGTCGGTGGTCTAAGTGTGCCTTCTTAGACACACACTGTCCAAACGATCATCGTGGACAATATGCAATTATAATTCATATAAGTCACAGAACCACTGATCTATATAATATCACAATCATAGATATATTTTATTATATTCAGATTACACTGCTTTAGCCCAGCCTGGTGTTGTCACTGTGAGCAGGGTGTCGAATGAATGAGACTTCATGCCTTTATGCCTATTCTTTATTTATTTTTCCACTCTCTTAATTCTTCACTCATAACTCCTCATCTACAGCTGCTCCACAGGCCAGGCCAGATCAGCATTAACACTCTCTGTGTATTTGGTGTTTGATTATTTCTTACTTTGAGTGCTTGGAGGAGGTCGTGTGCCCGACTGGTCATTCTCTTATCCTCCACATCCTGGCTATTCAAAGCAGACTGCAGACAAAGGGAGGAGGCCAAATGTTACACACACATCAGTCTCTCCTTGCTGCATTTACTTGTGCAAAAAAAAAGTAAGAACAGTAATATATTGAAATATTATTACAAATATTTTTTTTTTTTTAAATTGTATTTAGTTCTGATGTAAAGCTGAGCTTTTAGCATCATTACTCTAGTCTTCAATTAAAGTTTTTTTTGTAGCATTTTGTAAGTTTTAATGTCACTTTTGATAAAAAGGTATGTGTCCTGCTGAATAAAAGTATTCATTTCTTTAAAAAAAAAGAATGATAGTGTACTGAATATAAACATATTAGACTTCATGTTAGGATTTCAATAATTAGTAAACTTAACTGGTAGTAGTCCAGATTAAGAAGTTTGCAGGCCTTATCTTTTTGACTGATATTTATGCTCTATGAAATATTTGAAATGTAACTTTAATCGTTCACTGTTGGGACAGGCTTTACTACAAAATGGAAATGCTTGCTTTATATAAATACAATAGAAACATAGTATAATGCAAGATATGTCTGGGTGTTAAACATCTTCGCTGCAATGAGTAACATAATAAGTGACAATAGTTCACTCCGAGAATTTGACAGAATATGCAAGACCTGTTTTAAAAGCTGTGGCAAGAGCCCATTAAGTCAGAATTGTGAATAAAGTGTCATATAACATTTAAATATTACTCTGAAAATGAAGCTCCATTAATTGCCTAATGTTGGCAATGTAAGATTGGAGCAATACAGTTTGTGACATTTATTTCCACATAATTTTGTCAAACTTTCGTAAAAGGGGTTACCAGAATATCGAACATTATAGTTTAACTTGAGTTCAACAAATATGACAAACTGGATGGATTGCTACCTTAATTTCAAAGGTGTTGACAATGATGCCATTGCAAAGTGCAAAAATGTCACTGGTTGATTGAAATTGTTTATTATATATTAGCAATTACTGACCCTTCTCACAAGACTCTGAAGATCCGTTTCAATGGTCATCAGAATCGGAAATCCTACAACGTTTTTTTTTAACGCTATACTTTGTATTATATTACCTTTGCATCAAATAACAAACTAGTTCATGTTAATTCAAGGGTGTTTCTAATACAAATGAGTATGGTAGCGATGGTAGATTTTACTCCCATTATAAATCTCGCTCTATTTTCTTTTCCATTTTTTGAAAGTTGCGAACACTATTGTGGAGTGTATCGTTTGCCTTTTGAGCAAATGGAAATGCAAATAATATATTTGTGATATATTTAGTCTCTCATTCACTGCTACAGAATTTTACCCAACTATGTTGACTTCCACTTGTGAGAAGAATGGAAATATGATAAAGGTCTATTACGGATTAGTTGTGGCAGGTCTTATTTATTTGTGGTCCTGATGTTTTTTGTGCGGTCGAGTGTTTAGCACTACCTGTGTCTGTGTCACTGGGGTTTCCCTTATCCCTCCAGATGGATGAACAAACATGGAGGTGTCAGAGAGAGGCTCTGGATATGACACCTCCAACCTACTCTCCTCCTGTGACAGAGAAAGAGTAAGATGGGGTGAAATGATTAGTTATTACATTCTGATGAATAATTATGAACTTGGACCAGTAATTTTGGCTTCTTGTTGACTTGAATGCTGATTAAGAGCATGTATCGTTCTTACACTGGTGGTGTTCCACAGAGGTGGAGGTCCTGGACGAGTGATAGATGCTTCTACAGTAGTGTCTTCACCTGCTGGTTGATTAGGACCAACAGACTCCTGCAACAAACTCCAGTCATCCAGCACCGGCTGAGCAGTGCTCTCCCAGACTGCTACATGTCCACACACACACCAATCAGCACAACAGTTTACTTACAATTACTTAATATATACTTAACCATAATGAACATTTTAATATATAGGCTAGCTAGCCTATCCTGCACTCAAGCGCACATAAATCTTGCAGCAAAGCACCGGCAAAAGCATTAATGACTATGGTTATGTCTGGAAAAATGGCAAGGAGATATTTATTAATAAACTCCTGTTTTCTGAGTCATTGTCCACAGCAAAGATGAAGTTAACAATGCTGACTCGCCATCACCGCAGTAAAATGGAAGTGCCTTCAGAGAAAAATGCATGTTTCATATGGATGACATTATGAGCTAGACATTTCAAGCTTTCTATAGATATGTTTCTCATGTCTATGATGAGTTTTGGTTCATTTTTGTGATGATTTCCACAGTTAATGGCGACCAAGACTGCAGAAAGTGCATCCTGTTTGTTTTCTCTATTTTAAAAAAGCACAACATTTTGTTGATAATGTGAGTGTACACAAATAAGAGTAGACTTTACAGTTACGAATGATGCATTACTCTTATTTGTATTAGCAAAAATGACGGCGTATTTTAAGTTGTTTCTAAGGATATAAGGGAAAAAAATTTCAAAAGTAATCGCGCTGGCGCCTCCATATACATTATAGGGATAGTTCATCCAAAAATGTATTTGTATGTTTTCCATTCGCTTTCTTTCCTGCTTCCTCGGGGTTCAGTGGGCAGAAAAATATTCGGTAATTTCTGGAAACTTTCCAAAAATCCTGGCAAGTTTCTGAAATTAACTGGAAATGTTCTGCCTCTCTGTAACACTAGTCTCAGCTGACCACTTGAGATCAGATCACTGAAAATGCATTTTAATACCAGGTGGAAACGGACAGATTAACTCTGCTCTTGTCTGATGTAATGTGGTTTGTTACCCTCTCTAGGTTGCTCTATTTCCTCATGGTCAGTCTGCTGTCTTGCTCCTCCCTCCAAACCTGGTCTCCTACGTGGTGTGCCACAAGGGAACAGCTAGAGGAATAGAGGGAGAGGAATATTTCCCAATGCACTGCGTAATGCTATACTCACTATGAAAGCTGTGCACTTCAGTTGAGCTCGGCTAGTATTCCAGCTACGTGTGTGGGCGATACATACCTGCTTTAATTCAGGGTGAATGAATGGCAGACAAAAACTGGAGAAAAGCTGCTTCACTCCTCCATTTTCCCTCCACTCCATGAGCTGGCGAGTGGGCGGGGCTATCTCCAATGGGGTTAAAAGGTCAGAGCAGTCAGTCAATTGATTCCTGATGTCATCGTTTGTGAGCTCCTTTGACCGGTCAATAATTAGCTTCCGCTTCCTCGTGCTTCTTTTCCTTGCTGGAGATGCTGAGCACATGTTTGAACTTACTATTAGTCTGATGCAGGGCCTAAAATTTTAATTCACCAACCGCCAGATTTAAGCAAAAATCAGGGTTGGCAAGTATATGAAACAGCTTTAAATCACCAGTTGGCCATTAACTTTGTTTTATTAATTCTAACAATTCCTGAAAACGTGATATGGTTTGGTGTGATTATCAAATTGAAAAGACAGCATGTTTTCAGTGTTTTTGGGGCGGTTTCCAGTAAATGCTGCTCCAAAAGAACCCCATCTATGCAAGTGCTGCGAGTTTGAGTCACTTATAATGTTTGGCCCATGTGTCATTTCCAAATCCAGTTTGAAATGAGAATGGCCTGTTGTTAACAAAAGAAATGTTTTTATGTGGTTTTCTGCTAAAATAAATCTACATGGTTTAAAGTTTGAAAGCACAGAAATGCAACATGAATATTAGTATTGTAATTTTACTGTTGCTATATACTGCATATATGTATATCATAATAATATGATAAATAATCACCATTTTTATCATGAACTACAGTTCAATAGTATTATAGTGAGTTCTTTATAGTTTAGTTCTAATATTAAATATGAATAATAATAATTAAAATGTGCAATCAGACGTGTTTCCCCAAATTTGTTCTGCCAGTGTTTTTTTTTTTTTAAGGAATAAAGTTTCATGGTCTTAAAAAAAAAGTTTAGGGCAAGTAAATTTTCTCAAGTCACCGGGCATTGGTAGGTGTGGCAACCGTTATTTTTAGGCCCTAGTCTGATGTCTTAGCAGCAGATCTGGAATACTAGCATGATGATACTGAGCAGTATATACTATATAATGCAAAAATGAAAAGGATATATATATTTTTTTTTAAACTCACTACACTGAATGTTTAATTCTGTGTATCCACTTGTCATCTCAAAATATATATAAAAAGCTAATTCTGTATTTGTGATCCAGTATTTTGCAAAAATGTCTTAATATATATCAGTGCAATAAAAAGAGTCAAGAAAAAACTGTGGTTGACATTTGACATTGTAGAATATAGTATTACACACTCTGGCTACATATTATGCCTTTTGGCAAACATAGTAGGCCATCATGCTTAACACAAAAGACTGTGCACACACTGCAGCAGCTGATTCATTAGCATGATCTGGCATGCAAACCCTATGTGGATATTTTTATTCTTGGCTGCCAATAGCACCCTCAAGTGGCTTCATGAGAGCAGTTAAAACCCCAACATTAAAAGGATAGTTCAACCAAAAAATGACCTTTCTTTATCAATTTCCTCACCTTCGTGCCTTTCCAAATGTACGACTTTCTTCTGCAGAACATAACATAAGATATTCTGAAGAATGTTGATAATCAAATATTATGGCAACCTTTGACTTCCATTGTAATATCTTATTTTATGTTTTACACAGAAGAAAGTAAGACTCATACAGGTTTGGAATGACATGAGGACGAGAAAATGATGACAGAATATTTTTTTTTTTTGGTGAACCGTCCCTTTATCAGTTTAGCAGTGAACAATGTACAACAATTTGAGGCAAATGTCCATTATATTCTCCAGAGCTGTTAAAACTCACGTGTGCCAGCAACAGGTGCAAGAGCAAAGCCTTCCTCTGGATTTACCAGAAAAGTGGTCTCAGTCAGGGCTGGACTGGTCCTACCCTTTAAACAGGAATGTTCTGGTTTGAGAGAATGACACAGTGGTTAATGTTAATGTTGTAAGCAAAGGCCAACTCCTAATAAATTACAGATAAAGAATACATTATATTAAGATTGTTACTGTACACACATATAATCAATTAGATATTAACTATTTATCATTATATAATCTTAGAAGTGGTTTATTAAAATACACATCTCAATGTATTTTTATTTAATGTTTTATTAAAGCAACTGTATGTAACTTAAAACTTTGACTTTTTCTTTTTGAAAATAAATTCGAAAACTTCCTAAAATTCCTAAAAGAATTACTGAGACTAAATATGACAGCAAAAAAGAAAACGAATAAGAATGCAAATTTAAAATGTCTAATTGTTAACATATTTTTAGATTGTTGTTATTACGTTAGTGTTTTATCTCTCTTTTTATTTGTGAGTAAATGTGCATGTGCATAATTTAATATTCCCAAAACAAACTATTAATAAGAATGAGATATAAAGAACAACATGGCTACTTGTTCATCTATTTCAATGGCTAAAATATAACAATGCAATTATATAGAAAAAGTGCACCATCATTTCCTGCAGCGGTGACAGCGGTAGGAGGAGGTGTAGCTGGTAACTCATTAGGGGTGTCCTCACAGAGATCAGGCACCACAGCAGCATCTGTAGTATTTGCTATAAAATCTTGACAGACCACAAACAAAGAGAAGAATATAAATATTGGACTCAGAGAGGTTGAAGGGTGATACAGTTCCATACTTTTAGTGGTTTAAAAAAGAAAGAAAAAATAAGCACTTTTTTTGGTATAATTGAGATCATCTGGCAATGATTTAGTACAAAATGCACAAAAAGCAAGTTGATTAATATTGACTTATATAACAGTCTACTATCATATCCCACTGTAATTTTCACACTGAGTTCACATAAACAGATTTAAAAATAGCCACTTTTCACAATTCCCCTTCTTGGTGGATAAAATATACACTTCAGATTTTTCTTTTTCTTTCATAACTTGGCATATGGACATTTTAATGTATCCAACTTCTCATTTAAACATTTAATTATTATTCATTATTATATACTCATTATTGCACAAACCTCTATTACAACAGTGTTAACTCTTCAATATAACTTCAAAGGGATACTTCAGCCCAAAATTTTAATTGGGCCATCATTTTACTCCCTTTAACTCTTTTTAAAAGGTACAATTTGTAAGATATTTGCAGTAAAATATCCCAAACCAACAAGGCTAGTGTTATATATTTTGTCCAGCTGATTAACTAACAATATCTCTAATGTTTTCAACTACGTGTAAATTATGAGAAAATTCCCATCTAAACAGTGACACGGGGAAGTGCAGTCGCCTGTCAGTGACGTAAGTTCCCCTTTGTTACAGTCTTTACTGACGTAGAAACCACGTGACAACAGTGTGTGGACAAATGCGGAAGAAGCTTCGCGACAAACTTTAACTAGAAAGAGATGCCGATCTCACTTGTGTTTTACTCGACAGGTGAGTTGTTTTGATTCGTATCTGTACAGAAAACGTATGCTATTATAACGATCAACAAGATTAGTATTATGGGGCATACACGCCAAACCCGCTCTAGACCTGCGCGAGGATGCGTCTGATCCATCGTCTGATCGCGTCTTTGCATTGAATTTGTATGTAATCTACTCGCGCAAACCGTTGAACTCGCGTTATATCCATGATTTATCTTTCCGTCTGATTGATGGCCGTCAGCGGTTGGGTAGAAGACAACAAATCCCATCATCCCACGCTCCTTCTTAGCGTCATCATACCACGTGATTGTTTTGGTAGTGCGCCCTCTAGTGGCAGGTCCTACAACCTGTACCTTTAATCAGCACAACTAATAAAAACATCTTAAAACAATGACCAAACAGTTATTTGAGATTTGTTTAACACTTATAAATAATTAAATCTTCATATATCATTTCTTTTATTGAGCAACATAAGTTTTTCTGCATTGCATTGTTTTTCAATACCATGCTGCATTAGAAAATACATATTGTCAGTTTTTTATTACATTTTGACTTTAAACATACGCATAAATATTACTCATGTTATTAGAGTGTGTTTATGAATTTTCGGTGTGAATGTCGTAAACTCATAAGTGTAATGTACTGTACCGATGAGGTCGACAGCCATTTCTTCATCACCAAAGCAGTCGCCGTGAACACTGAAACTCTGATCAAACAATCCTTGATATGACTGGATTTCCTCACCTTTGAATGGAAAATACAAGCACAGACATCTACAGGTTTGCATAGCTTGTGTAAAAACTTGGTTTGTCATTCATTCAGAGGTGTTACCAATTCGGTCCATGGTGAGAAAGTGGTTCTCAAAGGACTCTTTGAGAGTAATATCTTCAGTCCGGCACTGATTCAAAGAGAAGTGATCGACCACATCAATAGTGCTGGGTGAGACAATAACATGCCGAATAAGTCATAAAGACATATCAAAATAAATGATATATAAAGAGCAGTTGAAGAACGTGATACTTGAGATCAGGCAGTTTGTAGTCAAAGTCAGTGAAGTCCTCTGGTAGAGTGATAGTTTTTAACGTGGCCTCCATCGCACCCTCAGGCAGATCTGTCTGTCCTGTGATCAGAAATGAAATATTGTTGAGCTCTCTTGCAGCGTTCACTCGTTCTGTTGTCACTGAGGGATTTAACATCAGAGATGGCACATGTGAGACTGCATTCACCTGGCCGGAAAGCCACATTGATTTTGACCAATGCATCACTGCAGTCTGTGAGAAGGTATCTGGTCTTCCTCGAGTATATCCGGACAACTCCTAAAAGAAGGTGACCTGAAGTTCGCAGACCGATTTTAATCTGGTAATGAATCACACACAAGGGAACAATGTTTAGAATTTATCTATGGATTATTTTTATTATTATTATTGCATTTGTTGTAATTGCATTCCTTTTAGCTTTTAGGCCTAAATAACATCTGGCAAAGCGACTCCCAATGAAAACTGGCCGTTGAGATAATTTGGTTACATTTACATTCAAGAATGTTGATTAATGTGAACATTATCCCCTTTTTGGAACTAAATGTATAACTTAAAAAAAAAAAAATATTCAACTTTCTTTAATTTAGCTTTACACTTTATTCCGCCTCCAAAAGTGAGCACTAACCCCTTTAATTAAAATGGTTTAGTGTCAAAACATGGATTGACCAGGTGAACCTTACCTGGGGCGATAGGATCTCCTTGATGGAGGTCTCTAGGTCACATTCAAACACGTGTGCTTTGGTTATTTTCTTCTCCCAGTGGGCTGCGAGCCATATCTTGGCTAATGTGCTTCGTTTGGAGGTGAAGATTTGGGCATAAAACATCGTGATGTGTGGCGTGTCTAAGAAAATACAAGCCGTCATGAGAGACTGTGGAGATGTAACTTAATGAACTTATTAACAGCGCTGTGTATTTAAATAAAGTCATTGATTCACACGGTAACATAAGAAATAGCTTTTTGTTAATAGATGTTGCACTTGGGTTCCGGCTGTCACTCTAAATTTCTTATATAGCGTTAGCGTTTGTTTGTTTTGTTTTTCAGGCTCTGTCTCAAAACACAGATAGCTACCGACCCAGACAGCCTCAATAGGCACCGTCCAAATGTCTGAATGATGCTCCAAAATGCTGTCGAGATGGACACCAGACGTGTTGTGCGTTTGGAACGCGCCCATGACGCCAGGAATGCTGTCTAGGTAACCTTAGGGAGCTCACTAGTATTTGAGACGCAATCTTGTCAATTAAATACGCTGGAGTTTTTTTTTTTTTTTTCGCGTACAGCAAGTTTACAATTTCAGTATCATGGAAATTAGCTTCATTCGTCTATAAATAAACTATTATGAAACTCCTGATGTATCTTATTTTTCTTATGTAGGCCATGACGTTACCTGTTGTCGCTCCGCGTTGATCAACACTGAATCAGTTTTCCCGCCCACTTCACGTGCGCTTCTCTGATGGCCGAAAAAATATAACGTTAGTCTTTTTTAACGCGTCAAATTGTGTGACATTATAGATGACTTCATTAATTTTTGCATCTTACCTATGTGTGTGATTTGAATATTAAATGTAATTAATGAAAGCAGTCTTAAGATGTCTCACGCACATCTCGCTGTTTTATTAACCCTTTAAGACCTGAATTTTTTCCACTGAATATTTTTTTTTTTTCATGTAACGAAAAAGATTTTTTATATCCCACAGCTGAATCAATGTTAATGCATCGTTGTTTCAATTATGAAAAAAAAAAGATCAGTATTGCCATAAAAATCTAAATTTCTTCAAATTAAAATCAGGTATTTAAAACTTTGAGTGAATATACATAATCAAATTATTGTATGTTGACTCAAAATTAAATTAATCTTGATTTTTACTCTTTTTAATCAGAGAACATGCAGGACTGCTTTTAATATGGTTTTGAATAATAATAATAATACATAAGTCAGTCAAAGTAAAGTTCATTTTGCCTCCACACTATTTGAACATTTACTATTTGATAGGCCCTGATTCACAGACAGGGTTCAGCATTTAATAAAGGATTAGGCCTTTGTAAAAATATAACATAGGCACAGATTTATTTTTAAAATGGATGACAAAGTGACTTAAATAATTACATGGGATAGTTCATTTCTTAGAAGTTAGATGAAAGTTAGATGCCATTACTCAATTAAACGGATAGTCTGATGATTTTCAACAAAGGTTTTCAACACAATGCAATGCTCCCAAGCTGTTCAGGGACGGAATCAAGCCATTTTTGCATTCTCACAGTAAATATGATCCCTGAGGCCTCCTTTTTCTCATCTAAAGTACAAAAACAAACAGAAAGTAAAAACAGCACAATGTTGTAAAACATTTACTGTATGTCTGAAAGAATTTGGATCCTAAATAATCGGAAAATAACAAGATTATAAAATGATAACAAAATTATAAAATGTTTACATTCAAGTTAAAACAGTTAATTCAAATGTAAAACGTTATTTAAATTTAATTCATTTTAATATAGATATTTTAAGCACCTTTAAAAGTAAAAAAAGAAAAAAAGTAAAATTCTATAATTAAATATATATATATATATATATATATATATATATATATATATATTTTTTTTTTTTTTTTTTTGCAGATTTTGTGTTTAAGTAGATCCTCACAAGTCTTAAACATGTTTAATTCAGCTTTTATCCCTCTATAGTCATAAGTTTTTATCTTTAAATCTTAGAACAAAGGCTTTTATTTATTTAAGAGGCCTTTGCAGAATTTGCAATATGGCTTTATGCAATGTTTCCCATTCATTAACTTTGAGCGTTCCTCAAATGCAGTCAAGCAATGCCACTGCTCTACTGAGTTTAGCTGCCTTCAGCCCTAATTAAACAACTGAACAAGCTAATATAAGTCTTTAGATCTACTAGAAAATTACAGGTAAGTGAGGAACCGTGAACTACATTATATAGTCCTCCACAGTCTAATCTGTCCTGCCACAGTCTTTATTACATCAGTTTTGAGAGATGAACGTACATGCCTTAGCATTTACTTATAAAACATGAATACACCTAGATTGCAAAATATTCATATTTACATGAAACATCAGCACAAATGTAATCGAAAATCAGTCAGTATTGCTGTTTTAAGAACTAATATCAAGTGAAGGTATACGTTGCCATGCAAATATCTATATTAATCTATTTAGATTATAAATATATGAACATGTAGATTTTTTCTTAAAAAAAAGATTTGCCTTCTTGAAGAGGGCTATATTATAAAAGCCTGGCTAATTTATATAGGCTGTGTGGTTGAATTAATGCACATTGTGATGTGACTCTATTCACTCTAACCTAAACAAAAACTGCATTTAATTTAATTGATCAGAAATGTCCCACATATAAAGGATGTGCATGGTATTGTTGGTGAGTATAAAATATCTGTATCAAAATTCTTAAATTGGCAGGATATATGTCATTATGTCATCACCCTTGACAAAGTGACTTTCTGGCTCATATGTGAGCGTGAGCTGCATATAGTGCTGAATTCACACTCAATTCACTCAATACTAAGGGTGTATATTTGATTTAGACATTGGTGGGGACATAACAGCAGAACTCTGTTGCTCATGTGAAACACCATACTTCAGACTCTTTATTAATTGATGACGTGAACTTATCAATTAACTGTTTTGGACTGCTGTCTTGAACTGGGTGCTAAACCTGTGAGTTGTCCTAGACGTGGGTCAATGCTCCAGTGTTTCTTATGTTCTTATGGGGGCCTGGCCACCCCTGAATTACATTAACATTAGGCTATACTTAACCTTGAGTTGGTTCACCCTCTGCCATTGACTGATATGTGAAGCATATTAGTATTGCTTATTTCATGAAAAGCTGTTATATGGGCAAAAATGTAGCTCTTTTTTTTTGATACTTTATTAATATGCATTCTTAACAAAATATGCAAAAAAGCAATCAAAAAGTAACATCATAATAAACATCTAACACTACTTTCCCATTCACCCCAAAACACATAGCTAACAGTTTACAGACATATACTCTTTAAACAATCTTAAAGACAACAAATCATTATTTCGCAAAAGCATATAAATAAAAATTGCATAAAATCTGTAGGTTCACATCTGCTGATATTTAGGAAACCTTTCCCCAGAAAAATAAAAAGTCACTAAAATACACAAGGAAAAGGGACAACTCTTTGTGTGTGTTCATTGTCTGATGAGGAGCTTTTAGCGTCAACTGTGGTGAGAAAATAATTAAACATGTTTCTACTTTTGGAGCTGTGGTGTGCCAACTTTGATTTTCCTGTTTGAAGAGACACCAGTTTGCAATATCAAGCAGCACAAGGAGATGTTTAAACTGTGGTAACATAAAAGTGAAGTTGAAAAGTAAAGAGTTGAACTTCTGTATACAACACAACTAAACATATCTAATGTATGAGTCTAGGTCCTACTAATTGTTTGGGTATATGTCTGAATAGAAGTTTGAAAGTATGCAGGAGTGTTCTTTTGTGGCTGGAATATTATGACGTAAGATTTTGGTATGAAATAACTGAAGAGAATTCCATTTATACTGGATACCTGGGCCACTGCATTCAAAATGATAATGTATTTGCTTTTGACAGAGAGGTATGCTGTGAAATAAGCAATCCAGGTCAGATAGTACAAAATGAGACTGAAGGTTATTGATTTGGCCTCATTGTAATTTTTCGGTAGATCCCTTCCCATATAAGAAAACAGGAGACACAAGAAACCAATAAACCAACTTATAAACATGACTATGGTAAATGATATAGTGCTCCCCATCTCACAGATGAGCATAATTTGGTCTTTAAAAGTCCATGAGTCAGCAATGGCTTTGACAGGATTGACAGTCATCCATATCACACAAGATATTAAATGCATGAAAGAAACAAATGCAATGAAGAGCCACTGGCCATTGTGTTTTACCCAAAGGCTGTACACCTTAGGGAACTGAGTAGCCATTTTAAAAACAGAAATAATTTGAAAGGAACGGACAGTCAAACAGGAAATACAGACAGTGAAGAAATATTCAAATATGGCATTTCTCAGGAGGCAAAATACAAATGTGGGTTTTCCAAAGAAAAAGAACACACTTATGCTAGACAAAATCAAACTGGTCAGCATGAGGAAACACATGCTGCCACCAGCCGACTTCACCACTGGTGTGTCGTAATTGTAGGCAAAAAGACAGAATATGGCAATAAGGAGAATAATTATGCATGCAGCAGAAACCATGACAATGATGGAGAGGATTTCTGTAAACTGAGGATAGACAATAGTACGTGACTGACATGTTGTGCTACCCTCATCAGACCATTCCCCCTCTGCACAAGGAAAACAGGTATAATGGTCCCCTAAAAAAAAGTAAAATAATAGGAATATTAATTAGTATTTTTAATAACTGTAACTTGATGTGGGAAATATTTTGAGTTTAAATATCACACTTCAAAATAACACCATTAACTCAAAATATTTCATTGTAGAATGAACTGAGGGAGCTTCAAGAGATCCGCATCGAAAAAAAAAAATCTGCCATCATTTAAACACCCTCATGTCATTCCAAGCCTGCATTACTTTCTTTCTTCTGAGGAACATAAAAGAACATATTTAGAAAAATTTTGGTATTTGGTAACCAAACAGTTTCCACTGACTATGGATAAAAATACAATTGAAAATTCAATAGGCAATTATTTGGTTACTAACACTCTTCAAAATATCTTATTTTGTGTTCAGCAGAAAGAACAAGAAATGCATACAGCTTTGGAACCACATGAAGGTAAGTAAATGATGACAGATTTTCCATTTTGTGGTGGACTACCTCTTTAAATTCCAAGTTGCCATTGTCTGCTGCCTAAGGTACTTACGAGAATAATCCACATAGGTGTTAGGCGGGCATTTTTTACAAGTAAAACAGCAGCTATGAAAACCTCCAGGTTGCCTTGAATATCCCGCCTTACATTCAACAGAGCAGTTCGAGAAAGGAACCTTTCAGGAATGGGAAAATGTGTTATTAAAGTTACCATTCATTTCAAGCAATTTTACACATTTCTCCAAACTAAGATCAGTAAATACAATACAACACAAATTATAAAATTGCCTTAAATGCACGAAAATTTCGTACTTTTCAAAACAGTTAAAGTAGCGGCAGGTCAATTTTCCCCCAAAACAAATTTGTTATACTAGCGGCAAGTCTCTTCTTTATCTGACCACAATTAAACATTAAAGTATGGAATGCTCTTAAACATTTTCTGTCCCTTTTGCAGTGGCATCATGTTCTGGCACTTTGCAACAGTAGCACAGTTGTAGGATATATCAACTGCCAAGGAGAAAAGTGCTCCTCTGAGCTTCATGCTTTAGCTTACAATTTTTTTAGTATGGAACAGATGACACATTTTGTTGTAATGGGTAACCCATGTCCCAGGCATTCTGAACAGGGATGCAGACCTGCCCTGCTCTATGAATTCAGTGGAGACCATGGAGAAGAAGGACAGTAGCTAAATCCGCAGGTGGTTGGGATTGCCACGCAGCTTGAGCAGCGTAGCACTCATAGAAAGAAAAATGCATTACAGCTCTCTTCAGTAACTCAATAAGCAGTTCAAAGTCTCTCACATCCACTGTTGGGAACGTTACTTTAAAAAAGTAATTAGTTATAGTTACTCACTACTTGTTCCAAAAAGTAACTGAGTTAGTAACTGAATTACTCTATAATAAAAGTAACTCGTTACCAGGGAAAGTAACTATTTGCGTTACTGTAAAAAAAAAAAAAAAAAGTTGCTATGGTATCATATTATGGACAGGCAGGATGGAGAGCACAGGAGATTGCTGAGTCCCAGTTAAGATGCAGGGTTAACGTCAGCGTGTTTACTCATTGTGAAGTATTGCCAGTTTACATGCCTTATCAAGCGTTTTCCCACTGATTATGCTGACTGCCTGTTTGATTCTGCCTGTTTTCACGTTCTTGCTTCTTGGATTCCCCCATTGGATTTATTGCCTGATTGGACTGATGTTTTTGCTTTACCCATTCGCTCACCTACTCGTTTATCTGCTTTTTGGATTCCCGTGGTGCATGTTGAAAGATTGGACTGCCCGGTTTAACGACTCTGTCTCTAAGATCTTTCCCTAGTAAACTTCTGCAAATGGATTCTAATACTGCCTCAGCCTCATCGTTACATCTTGTGATTGATGGACAAACATCAGTTCTGAACACACCTCATTGATTACATAAAAGGTAATGTGGGTGTGGGTGTCGCTGTTGGACCGTGTTTTCTCTGCTTCCTGTGTTGGTCTGCTGGCCTTTCTGTAGCTTATCGTAGCTCCGTGTAGCTGTTTTTTTTCTCTATCTTTATCTTACTATCACTCTCTGTTTGTTTTGTGATAAAATATAACTTAATTCACACCAAATTTCTGATATTATCGATCAATCTTATCAGACTAATTTTGATCGTTCACTTTTATTTTATATCTGTGAGTGCAGTACACCTGAATTGCGTTCACACTCGTTAGCTTGTCATTAGTGTTTTCATTTGAACATATCACTGTTTTCTTTTTTCCTCTCCTCTCTCTCACTCCAGTTTTTCACAAGTTCATCAAACAACTGTGATAAGAATATTTCATCAAGCACGGTGAGTAATGGCTTCTCCTGCTATTGTTATTTGCACCTATTGCCACATGTACAGTTTATCTAACTCTGACGCAGATGAGGGATTCACTTGTGATAAATGCAGGGAAATAGTTTGGCTCACAGAGAAGATTTTAGAATTAGAGACACGCATCCAAACTATAACTATAACTATATGAGGACAGTAAGAATGTCAGGGCTCTATATACGGCTTTGGGTGCGTCTAGCTCAGGGATTCCTGTACATTGTTCGGTTCCGGCAACAGAGCCCCTGCAGCAGGGCAACTGGGTGACAGTGAGGCAGCATAGTCATGGGTCAAAACACCGCTCTTCTGTTCTCATTAAAACTTTAAACAGGTTCTCCCACTCAGTGATGCACCCACTGAGAAACCTGATGAAAGTGCTCTAGTTATTGGTGATTCTATGTGAATATAGAGAAACCAGGCACCACACGGAGATCACTAAAAATAACATTAAAGAGGTGTGTGAACTTGCAAGCATGATGTCAGACACTGTAATATGCTCTGGTCCCTTCTCTGCTTACCATGGTGACGAGATGCATAGCAGATTGTCATCACTCAATGGCTGGATGTCAAAGTGGTGCCCACAGAATAACATAGGTTTCATAGACAATTGGATGAGCTTTTGGGGCAGAACCGACCTGTTGAAAAGAGATGGTCTTCATCCCTCCTGGGGTGGCGCCACTCTTCTCTCTAGAAATATGTCAAATAGTCTTAGAGTTTATACTTGACTAACTGGGGCCCATGTAAGGAAGCAGACAGACTGGCTAAACCGACCGTCTGCTAGCCGCCTCACGTCACAGAGGTCAGTTAATTCTCAGCACATAGAGACTCTTTCACCTAGATATCACACTATAGATATCACAATTTGCCTATTGGCCTCTGACCATCATGTCCTCCTAACAGTCCCCATATCTGCTGATTTGCTTCATCACTCTGTCTCCTCTCCACCAGAAAGCTGGTGTGTGGAGGGCGTTCTGGCGCACTATGGCTGCCTTCGCATCATCCAGGTGGATGCTGCACACTGGTGGTGGATGAGGAGATACCCCGTGACTATGTAAGCGCTTTGAGTGCCTAGAAAAGCACTATATAAATGTAAGGAATTATTATTATTATTATAGAGACTGTGTCTGTTCCCCGAACTAGAAAATACAAAAAAAAAAAAAAAAAAAAAAAACAAGTTTAGATTAACAATTTAATTGAGGTTCAAAAAATAAAAACCGATGCAATACGGATAAACAAATGATAAAGCTTGGCTTATTGAATATCAGATCCCTTTATACGAAAACACTTTTTGTAAATAATATGATCACTGATCATAATCTAGATGTGCTCTGTTTGACAGAAACCTGTCTAAAACCTGATGATTACATTATTTTAAATGAGTCCACCCCCCAAGATTGTTGGGAAGTCATGGCCTAGAGAGTCAGACTGGCAATCAAAAGGTTGTGAGTTCGAGTCTTGGGCCAGCAGGAATTTGTAGGTGGGGGGAGTGCATGCACAGTTCTCTCTGCACCCTCAATACCATGACTTAGGTGCCCTTGAGCAAGGCACCGAATCCCTTATCTCTTCCCCGCTCACTGCAGCATAAATGACTGCCCACTGCTGCTCCGGGTGTGTGTTCACAGTGTGTGTGTGTGTTCACTGCTCTGTGTGTGTGCACTTCGGATGGGTTAAATGCAGAGCACAAATTCTGAGTATGGGTCACCATACTTGGCTGAATGTCATGTCACTTAGATTATAGTGATGGGAAGTTCGATTCTTTTCCGCGAACCGGTTCTTTCGGACGGTTCGATTGAATAAACCGGTTGAAAAAATCGGTTCATCGGTTCTTTCACGCTCGACGTAATGACGTCATTGGAGATGACGTAATTGCGTCACGTCTATCAAACATTCAAATATATAAAGTCGGTAATCATAACTTTAGTCAGTTAAAACCTCATATTCATGAAAAGTTTACATTTGGGTTTTGCAACAACACCTAAATACAGTAACAGCAATAATGTGCATATGAGGATTTAAGTCTTGAAGATATAAAGTAAATAAATTAGGTGTCATCAGCGCAGAAACCATGATCCACTTACTAAACATAATCCATTGCGATGTATTTGTTATTAAATGAACTTACGTTTCGCCAGATTGCCCTTCATCCAAGCCCTCGAAATACCCGCGCTCTAAACATTAGTACAGAATCAGAATCAATCACCAAAAGAATCCCTTTGGTTCAGATATGCTGTGAGTCAGCTGGCTTCACGCTGAATCGCGCATGCGCAGTATCATCAGTTCATCGGTTCTCAATTTGGACGGTTACCGACAGAAACGATTCTCGGTTGAGTGTACTGATGATCCGAAAACCGATGCAACCGGTTCTTGACTCGAGAACGAGAATCGCTCTAACCGGCACGTGCTGCAGTTCAGTGTCATCAGCTGCTCTACTCGTGTTGATGTTCTGTTTACTACAAACTCAATTTGTGAATGTGTCATCATTAACTATAAATACAGTAGGCCTACAGATATCTCATAAATCCCTTATTCCTATTAAACTTAAGAGTCTAAAGTCTTAATTATTGTCCAACTTCCCTGAAAACCCATTTGGCATATACTTTATACAAAATACAGATTGGAAACATTAATCTAAAAAAAAAAAAAAAAAAAAAATCAAAATAAAATATAGTTATTTTATTACACTTTCCGATGTTTAACAAAATACTTACAAAATTACACGCATGCGCAGTATCATCAGTTCATCGGTTCTCAATTCGGACGCGTCCGACAGAAACGATTCTCGGTTGAGTGTACTGATGATCCGAAAACCGATGCAACCGGTTCTTGACTCGAGAACGAGAACTGCTCCAGCAGTGGGCGTGTTCGTTCATTATCTGGCTCAGCTCGGTGTTCATCTTCAGTTCGGTCTTCACAGCATTTCATTCAGTGTACTGTTTGAGTAAATGGATTACCCCGGGATATTGGTTTATTCTGACTCAGAGGGAATGTCAGTCACGTTAAAAAAGTTAACAGCTTAAGTAATTTGTGGATTTATGCTTATTGGAGACGTGAACCGTTTCAAACGATTCAGTTCGATTTGGTGAACTGGTTCAACCTGTTCACTAAGAAGAACCGGTTAAATTGAACGATTCGTTCACGAATCGGCCATCACTATTAGATTACTGTTATAAACATGAGCCACGTCTAAAAGGCAAAGGGAGACGTTTTGCTTCAATTTATAACAACATTTTCAGGATTTCTCAGAGGACAGGCTTCAAGTATAATTCGTTTGAAGTAATGGTGCTTCATATAACATTATCCAGAGAAACAAATGTTAATGATAAATCCCCTGTTATGTTTGTACTGGCTACTGTATACAGGCCACCAGGGCACCATACAGACTTTATTAAAGAGTTTGGTGATTTTACATCTGAGTTAGTTCTGGCTGCAGAAAAAGTTTTAATAGTTGGTGATATTAAAATCCATGTTGATAATGAAAAAGATGCATTGGGATCAGCATTTATAGACATTCTGAACTCTATTGGGGTTAGACAACACGTTTCAGGACCTCATTGTGGAAATCATACTCTAGATTTAATACTGTCACATGGAAATGATGTTGATAGTGTTGAAATTATGCAGCCAAGTGATGATATCTCAGATCATTATTTAGTTTTGTGCAAACTTCATATAGCCAAAATTGTAAATTCTACTTATTGTTACAAGTATGGAAGAACCATAACTTCTACCTCAAAAGACTGCTTTTTAAGTTATCTTATTGATGTATCTGAATTCCTTAGCATATCCAAAACCTCAAAACAACTTGATGATGTAACAGAAACTATGGACTTTCTTTTTTAGCATTTTAAATAAAGTTGGTATTTATTCAATACAATGGCTAAATTAACGAAAAATAAAGCCTCAACAAGTGTTGACATTTCCCAAACTCACAGCAGTAATGACTTTATGAACTACTTTACTTCTAAAATCGATACTATTAGAGATAAAATTGCAACCATTCAGCCGTCAGCTACAGTTTCGCATCAGACAGTGCACTATAGACCCCCTGAGGAACAGTTCCACTCATTCTCTACTATAGGAGAGGAAGAATTGTATAAACTTGTTAAATCATCTAAACCAACAACATGTATGTTAGACCCTATTCCATCTAAGCTCTTAAAAGAGGTGCTTCCAGAAGTCATAGGTTCTCTTCTGACTATTATTAATTCCTCATTGTCATTAGGACATGCCCCCAAAACCTTCAGACTGGCTGTTATTAAGCCTCTCCTAAAAAAAAAAAAAACACAACTTGACCCCAAAGAACTAGTTAATTATAGACCAATCTCGAATCTCCCTTTTCTGTTCAAGATACTAGAAAAGGTGGTATCCTCACAATTACAGGTCTTTCTCCAAAAATTTGCATATTGTGAAAAAGTTCATTATTTTCCATAATGTAATGATAAAAAATAAACTCTCATATATTTTAGATTCATTGCACACCAACTGAAATATTTCAGGTCTTGTATTGTTTTAATACTGATGATTTTGGCATACAGCTCATGAAAACCCAAAATTCCTATCTAAAAAAATTAGCATATCATGAAAAGGTTCTCTAAACGAGCTATTAACCTAATCATCTGAATCAATTAATTAACTCTAAACACCTGCAAAAGATTCCTGAGGCTTTTAAAAACTCCCAGCCTGGTTCATTACTCAAAACCGCAATCATGGGTAAGACTGCCGACCTGACTGCTGTCCAGAAGGCCATCATTGACACCCTCAAGCGAGAGGGTAAGACACAGAAAGATGAATTTCTGAACGAATAGGCTGTTCCCAGAGTGCTGTATCAAGGCACCTCAGTGGGAAGTCTGTGGGAAGGAAAAAGTGTGGCAAAAAATGCTGCACAACGAGAAGAGGTGACCGGACCCTGAGGAAGATTGTGGAGAAGGACCAATTCCAGACCTTGGGGGACCTGCAGAAGCAGTGGACTGAGTCTGGAGTAGAAACATCCAGAGCCACCGTGCACAGGCGTGTGCAGGAAATGGGCTAGAGAGAAGCAGCACTGGACTGTTGCTCAGTGGTCCAAAGTACTTTTTTCGGATGAAAGCAAATTTTGCATGTCATTCGGAAATCAAGGTGCCAGAGTCTGGAGGAAGACTGGGGAGAAGGAAATGCCAAAATGCCTGAAGTCCAGTGTCAAGTACCCACAGTCAGTGATGGTCTGGGGTGCCATGTCAGCTGCTGGTGTTGGTCCACTGTGTTTTATCAAGTGCAGGGTCAATGCAGCTAGTTATCAGGAGATTTTGGAGCACTTCATGCTTCCATCTGCTGAAAAGCTTTATGGAGATGAAGATTTCGTTTTTCAGTACGACCTGGCACCTGTTCACAGTGCCAAAACCACTGGTGAATGGTTTACTGACCATGGTATTACTGTGCTCAATTGGCCTGCCAACTCTCCTGACCTGAACCCCATAGAGAATCTGTGGGATATTTTGAAGAGAAAGTTGAGAGACGCAAGACCCAACACTCTGGATGAGCTTAAGGCCGCTATCGAAGCATCCTGGGCCTCCATAACACCTCAGCAGTGCCACAGGCTGATTGCCTCCATGTCACGCCGCATTGAAGCAGTCATTTCTGCAAAAGGATTCCCGACCAAGTATTGAGTGCATAACTGAACATAATTATTTGAAGGTTACTTTTTTTTGTATTAAAAACACATTTCTTTTATTGGTCGGATGAAATATGCTAATTTTTTGAGATAGGAATTTTGGGTTTTCATGAGCTGTATGCCAAAATAATCAGTATTAAAACAATAAAAGACCTGAAATATTTCAGTTGGTGTGCAATGAATCTAAAATATATGAAAGTTTAATTTTTATCATTACATTATGGAAAATAATGAACTTTTTCACAATATGCTATTTCTTAGAGAAAAATGGTTTATGTGAGGATTTCCAGTCAGGATTTAGACCATATCATAGTACTGAGACTGCTCTCCTTATAGTTACAAATGATCTGCTCTTATCGTCTGATCGTGGTTGTATCTCTCTATTAGTGCTATTAGATCTTAGTGCTGCGTTAGACACAATTGACCACGACATTCTTTTGCATAGACTTGAACACATTGTTGGCATTAATGGAAGTGCATTAGCATAGTTTAAATCATACTTATATGACCGCCATCAGTTCGTAGCAGTGAATGAAGAGGTATCATATCTATCACAAGAGTATTTAGTACTTCAAGGCTCAGTACTAGGGCCGCTACTCTTCACGCTTTATATGTTACCATTGGGAGATATCATCAGGATACATGGTGTTAGCTTTCATTGTTATGCTGATGATACTCAGCTCTATATGTCCTCACGGCCCGGTGAAACACACTGTGACGAGTGGGGCGGGGCCGAGGGATGTGGGAACGAGCGAGGCCGGTGGAATGATTGGGAAATGAGCGACACCTGCGACCTACCACCGGTCTCGAGTCCCACAGAGATGGAAGGATATAAAACTGGAGCGAGAACAGTGAAGGACGAGAGAGGACCAGGCCTGGGTATTATTTTATGTTTGCTTTTTATTTGTGCGCATCAGTTTTCCGTGAGGGGCTAATGGGCTGTTTTGTGTTTATTTTTGTCGTTATTAAACCTCATTTGATTGTCCGCCGGTTCCCGCCTCCTTCTTCAGCAGCGCGTCCCTCCTTCTCCCGGGTTTCGGCACCACTGTAATAATAAAACTCCATAATCATCGGGAAGGAGGCAGGAACCGGCGAACAGTTGTCCCAGACCTATGTTAACTTCTTGTGCTGAAAACAAAATAAGATATTTTGAAGAATCTGTGTAACCAAACAGCTGCTGGTCCACCATTGACTTTGATAGTAGGAACTGTGAACCAGCAACTCTTTGGTTTTCCACCTTTTTCAAAATAGCATTTGTTTAAGAGAGGAAGGAAACTCATTCAGGTTTAAAACAAATTTTGAGTGAGTACTGTACATGAAGCTATAAAAAATAAAACACTATTTAATTTTTGGGGTGAATTATTCCTTTAATATTAATAAAACACGCAAAACCGAGAGGAAAATCACTCAATACTCTTAACTAAAAATAAATTAATACAGCTGCTTTAATAGCAATCAATGTATATAGTGTTTCGGGAGGTCTGGGCACACCACTGCTGTTAGTAGAATGTCTAAAATGGACTATAGAAATAAGGTATCACTACATAAAACCATTATCCATGTCAAGGTGGGTGTTGAGGTGAAATTGCAACATCATGATTGTCCTGATTTAAAATCTTCGGGTATTAGATTTGAATTTTGAAACTTGCAGTACATTTTGATTCCAGAGTAACCTCATTGGCAAAATTTATAAACTGATTGAGAAAACTGTCATCTATAAAGCTAAATATTTAGATAACAAAAATACTTACAGAACCATTGTCATGCCAGGTAAGGAGAGTGTTATCAATAGTAAAAGTAATTTCTGGATGTTTCTCATATATGCCCACCATCTGAAACTGTGGAGGATTCACTTCAGTGTGCCAAAGCACAACTGCAAAACTGATAGCTGGATCAAAATGATCATCGTATTTCACCTGACGGCCATTGAGTATAAAATCCAACTTCTTTATTTCTCCCAGAAGCTGTTGTGAGGTGTGTAAAGAAATAAAAAAGACAAATAATGTATATAACTATATGGTCAATATTATATGATATTAATGTTATGATACATTAAATAAAATTTATATTACTTTTGTTTTATTCATTTATTAAATTATTGAATGTAATAATTAAATAATATAAGCAATAATATAATGTATAATACTGATTCAACTTGTCATGGATTCATATTAGTTCACTTACCATGTATGGCTTAGCCATTGTATTTTTCTGGCATTCATTGATGTCACACTGCAGTACTTTATGTAATGCATGAGCTATTGTATATATGGCAGAATAGATGGCAAAGGAAAGTGAAGGATTCTCATTTATAATCTCCTCTGCAGTCAGCAATGAGCAGTAATGACAAACTTGATTACATGTCTTACTCTTGACATCACCCTCAGCATCATAATGGCCAACATCAGTTGTTCCTCTGGCTTTATAGACAAATTCATTAAATCCGGGCAATGACAACAGTCTCTCTGTAATGCCAATAATTGTGCCAATTTTCTCAATTCCTGGCTCTCTTGGAAGCTGTTGATTCATAGACCATGCATTACTTGCAATCCATACTTTGTCTTGGATGTTGTTTGCTATAGCTGCTTTGATAAATTTGCTTGCATATTGTGGCAAAGCAAAAATTACAATGACATTGATGTTGAGGATATCAATCTTTTTAAGCGTTAGACTGTAGTTTGCATTTAGACTTAGACGCTCTTGATAGGCCAAACAAATACCAGTATTGCTTATATACTCATTAAACAGCTTTAGTCCATCTGAGCTGTAATCGTCTTGGCTACCAAGAAAGGCAACCCAGTTCCATCCAAACCACCGTATGATGTGAATAATCATCTCTATCAGGTCTTTGTTGCTAGGAATTGTTCTTACAAAAGAAGGATACTGAAGTTTATTGCTTAATGGATAGGTAGAAGCTCCATAATTAACCTTTGAAAGAGAGAGAGAGAGAAAAACACACTCATATATATATATATATAGTGATGTGATGGGAAGCAAGTGTTTAAGAATTTTATTGTGTACTGTATAATAAGACACATCATTTACCATTGGTATAAGGTCCATTGTGAACAGAGGTGCAATAGTCATAGTTCTTGTGCTTCCATATGGTCCTGTTAAAGCAATCACTTTAGGCTTATAGTTGTTGAGTTTTTCTTTAGGTTTAATTGAGCCATTATTTGAGATGAAACGTAAGGCTGAATTGAAATTCTTTATATTAGAACAATAGTCAAAAATGTCATAGCCCAGAGAAACATTGGGCAGAAGAGTGGTGGAGTTATTAATCTCCTCAACAGCAAACCTCATTACTTGCAACATGTGATAGCCAAATTTTGAAGAAATGTGCCTTGAAAACAGAAGTGAGGACGTTAATAGCATGCAATTTAAAATTCAGTTAAGCAATGAGGACTTTGAAGAAATTCTACTTTGATTTAAAATATTGTGCATCAATAACCGAAGACTGGTAAAAGATAATTGCTTACCTGAAACATTCGGTGGTCTGTGCGGAAAACAGGGTTGTTTCTTGTTCAATTTCATGTAAAGGGAAAAGGCCACCCAATACATAATCTCCCTCCAAGCTGAAGTCTGATGCTGACCAAGACATTTTGAAAAAGAAACAATTGGTAAAGCCCACGAGCAAAATGTAAATGCAACTGAAAAGCATGATTTAAGAAGTTGTGAAACAGACTATGTGCACAATGGCTAATCATTTGAGAACTGTCAGGCTCATATTCGAGACTTAATTTTCTTAATGGACATTACAATTTGCTTAAACCACTATATTCACTGATTCAAAAGTCAATTTCCATATCTAACTCATGAAGCACATCAATCATTTTAACATGCATTACACCACAAATGTGTCCATATATATAAATTGTTCAAATGTTTGTATTTATAAATCAACTCTTGTGAAAAATAACTCTAACCTTCTGAAATATTAGCAGGGTTTTTACAGTTATATTTTACAGTTTAGAGATGGTTAAACAAACTGTGATGTCTCTTACTGTTGTGTTTATATGTATAGTATATGAAATTTTATTCATTTATTCATCATATTTATTTGTTGAGGTGAATATTTTCATCATTGTTTCAGTATTTAAAATTGTTAATGCTCTCCCTGAATACTGAAATCTAACAGAAAACTCATAGATTCTAAATGAAATGGGGGAAAAACAGCAACATTCTGTTGTGATAAACTTTACATTTATAAATTTGCATAACCCAGTTCCTGCATTAATTTAAATGTTTTACATATCTCACATTAATCTAGATTCGTCCACCCACTAGTGGCACATTAAAACAACTGAGCCATCCTGGCATACTTTTATTTTATTGTGCAGTTATTACACAACTATGTATCTATATTGTGGTGGAAGGAGCAAATGACAGATAGGCCTCGGAGAGGCTTTTATTAACAGAAAATAAACCAAAACAGGGAAATAAAAGTGAATAAAAGGGAGTCCATCTACACACCATTCCTGGACCCACAAGGACACCAGCTTGCATGCACGGGGAACAGACAGGTCTCTCGAGGAGAGGCGTGTTGGGCTTTTAAACAGGGGTAGTGATGAGGCTCCATTTGCATCAGGT